>NC_083707.1:53397916-54015208 GCF_033118175.1 Dama dama
ATATGAAAGGAAGGAACTCTGTGAGCCCAGAGGTTTGCATCTTCCCATACATAGAACGCTAAATTCCTTAACTTGATAACTGATTTTTCTTACCTGACAATAATCTTCGATGTTCAGACTGCCTGCTCCCTTTGTGGCAAATTTGTATATAGCCTGACTCCCCCTCCTGCCTCCTTGGAGCAGTTTTCTCAAAGCTACTGAAATGCTGTCTCCCGGCTAGGTGTCCTAAACATTCCCACCAAATAAAGTAACTCTCTACTGTTTGGAGACGGAAATGGCAACCCACTCCAGTACTCTTGCCTAGAGAATTCTGTGGCAGAGGAGCCTGGTGGGCTGCTGTCCATGGGGTCACACAGAGTCAGACATGACTGAAGAGACTTAGCATGCATGCATGCATTGGAGAAGGAAATGGCAGCCCACTCCAATGTTCTTGCCTGGAGAATCCCAGGGACGGAGGAGCCTGATGGGCTGCCGTCTACGCAGTCGCAGAGTCAGACACAGCTGAAGCAACTTAGCAGCAGCAGCTACTGTAGCTCAAACTGTAAAAAATCTGCCTGCAATGCAGGAGACCTGGGTTCAATCCCTGGAGAAGGGAATGGCAACCCACTCCAGTATTCTTGCCTGGAGAATCCCATGGACAGAGAAGCCTGGCAGTACAGTCCGTGGGGTCGCACAGAGTCAGACACGACTGAGCGACTGAACTGAACAGACATAAGACCCCTTGCTAAAAACTAGCAGACAGGCACTCTTTCTGTCCTCTTTTGATGTCTATGTCAGAAGCTTTCTCTATCTCTTTTATACTTTAATAAAATTCTGTTACACAAAAAGCTCCGAGTGGTCAAGCCTCGTCTCCCGACCCGGATCGAAATCCTCTCCTCCAGAGGTCATGAACCCCGGCAGAGCACATAGCTCGCAGCCGCAACCTTTCAGTATGATCATCTCTAGGTCGACCTATGCAAATGGCTTTATTTTCTTCTTTTTTTATGACTGAGTAGTATTCTACTGTCGGAGAAGGCAATGGCAACCCACTCCAGTACTCTTGCCTGGGAAATCCCATGGACGGAGGAGCCTGGTGGGCTACAGTCCATGGGGTCGCGAAGAGTCAGTACGACTGAGCGACTTCACTTTCACTTTTCCCTTTCATGCATTGGAGAAGGAAATGGCAACCCACTCCAGTGTTCTTGCCTGGAGAATCCCAGGGACGGGGGAGCCTGGTGGGCTACCATCTATGGGGTCACACAGAGTCGGACACGACTGACGTGACTTAGCAGCAGCAGCAGCATATCCACTGTATATGTGAACCACATCTTCTTTATCCATTCCTCTATTGGTAGACATCTAGGTTGTTTCCATGTCTTGACTATTATAAATAGTCCTACAATGAACACTGGGGTGCATGTATCTTTCTGAATTCTGGTTTTTCTCCAGATATATGCCCCGTAGTATGACAGCTGCATTATGTGGTAGTTCTAGTTTTTTAAGGAACCTCCACCCACATGCATTCTTAAATTGAGCCAGGCAGAAGTTCCAGGGAGTTAATATCCCTTGGAGTAACCCTCAATTGGGATTGACAGGCATTAGAACAGCAGTGCAGGTATGCCTATTACCTATGCACCACTATTAACAATGCTGCCTTTCATTATCAGCAATTCCTTGCTGACTTTAAAAAAGGCAGTTTCAGGATAGTGGCAGAGGTGGAAACTAGACTGGAGAGTGAACAGATGAGTCAGCTTATGTAGACAGATGTTTTGAGAAGTTTGACAATGAAAGGGAACAGAAAGGTGCGGCAGCTAGAGGACACTCTGGTGACAAGGGAGGATTCTTCTGTATGTTTCAGGTGTATAAAAATGGGGATTAATCTCTAGGGAGAATAAGAATGATGATTATAGAGAGAAAGGGGAAAACTGAAGAACCAAAGCTCCCCGGGGGAAATAAAGACTTAAGCTAGGGAAGTAATTGCCATTAAATCTTAATAGAACTCTTGCTGATAAAGTAGGTACAAAAGAACCATGACTTTGAGTTACAAATGATGTATAGCATTTTCTACCTTGTTCTGAATGTCCTTTTTGATAGTTCTAGATCAACACTGGTTGATCATTTAAAGCTCAGGACAATTGTTTTAATTGATCTACAATACTTGGCTTCCCTGATAGCTCAGTTGGTAAAGAATCCACCTGCAACTGCAATGCTGGAGACCTGGGTTCCATCCCTGGGTAGGGAAAATCCACTGAAGAAGGGATAGGCTACCCACTTCAATATTCTTGGGCTTCCCTTGTGGCTCAGCTGGTAAAGAATCTGCCCATAATGTGGGAGACCTGGGTTCAATCCCTGGGTTGGGAAGATCTCCTGGAGAAGGGAATGGCTTCCCACTCAAGTATTCTAGCCTGGAGAATTCCATGGACTATATATAGTTCATGGGATCACAAAGAGTCAGACTGAGCGACTTTCACTTTCACATTCACAAGGGCTCCTAAGAATGACAATCACCCAATAACAGTAACTTAGACCAACATTTCCAGAACTGTCAGCTATAGATTGCCAACTGACATGAACTGTTAGAAATGCTCCCTCCATGCAACTAAGACAATCACACTGTTATGAACAGTATGATTAAACAAAGTTTCATGATCAAATAGATTTGAGAACTACTACCTATTCTGTCTATTCTCAGATATCCACAAGATTTTACAATGCAGACCTTGGTTCAATTTTCTTTAACCAAGAATTTCCTCAGAATGAGATGTGAGAAGTCACTCACATATTAAAACATATTCCCTTATAAGTATTCACACATAACTCATCTATTAATTTTTGTAGCATTCATGCAGCCTCAAAATACCCAATCAACTTTGAATCTGGAAGGTCAATGTATTACCTTCAAAGATTGTGTGTGTGCATTAGTCGCTCAGTCAGTCTTGTCTGACTGCAATCCCATGGACTGTAGCCCTCCAGGCTCCTCTGTTCATTGAATTCTCCAGGCAGGAATATTGGAGTGGGAAGCCATTCACTTCTCCAGGGGATCTTCCCAACCCAGGGATCAAACCCAGGTCTCCTGTGTTGCAGGCAGATTTCTTACTGCTGAGTCACCAGGGAAACTCTTACTTTAAAGACCATTACCTCTCATTTATCCTGGAAATGATTCCTATGAATTCATTTTTCTTCCCAGAGAAATGCCCTTTATGACTTCACTTTCTTTCTATACTGCTTGCCACCACTGACAACATAATACCAGGCAAGGCTATAGTGATTCAACTTTTAATAAGTTTTTTATGCAAGTATCGTCAAAAGTTTTAGAAAGTCTAAATATATTTTATTCGTGTGTTTCCTTTTATCTACATGCATATTTATCCCCTTGTACAACTCTAGAAGATCAAAAAGCAGTCCCAATTTGAGGGGGAAAAATATTGCAGTGCTGAAGAAAGAGCCAAAGGCTGTTTTTACACAGAGCTAGATATAAAGTGAAATAATATTAAATAGAAAATTTCTTCTCGTGACATATTCCCAGTATATGGGAATTGCAAAAAACATTTGGACATGTTTTTGCAACTTGAGCCAGAAATATGTTTGAACATGTTAAACATGAAAAAAAAGTGGTGGGAAAGAGGAGGGAGGGAAGGGGAGGGACTTACTCTGGTTTGACTTTATTGTATAAATATGAAAAGTTTCATGTCTCATCTTCATAAATATTTTCAAAGAAACTTGAAACCATTTTTAGACCAAATTTATATTACATAAAATTTCTATCTATAGTGTTAATAAGAGTTGATTTTTAATATGAAGTGAAATTTAAGATAATAGAAAATTAGTTATAAAGTGTTTCAGAAAAATGAGCCCAAACCTTAAATGTTACCAGAACAATAATCATTTGCAGGTAACTGAGATTGTTATAGAACATTTCATGACTTCCAACTCAAGGGTCCTTTGTGGAACCAAAATATCCCACAGCAAACATACTGAGCATTAAAATAAAACAAGATCAATACCCTTGAGTAAAATTCACCTTTGGGCAAGAAGCATCAGGGCAAAATTAAAATCTCAGAGCCTCTTTATTGAGTTAAACATAGTCTGGAGGGTGAGCAGTTCATTTCCATTAGTATCTATGTAAAGTCAAAATGTCTTTTTATTAAGAGCCGTGACTAATTACCTATAATGCTTTTGCAATACCTTGGACTCAGAATGTCCAAGGACACCAAATGGAACAACTCACATGCCATGTTTATAAAGTTGCTTGAGGATGATGTTAACATAACATAGTTAGATTCTCTATTCCCACAAGACAACCTGAGAGGTCAAAGGACTACATCATAGGTTTTCATCGTCAATCCCATTCACCATGTTTGCACACTGTCTAAGTTCATTTTGACAATCACTTATTGTTTTAGGTAAAGATGAGATAATAGGAGTCAACTGCTTTAGTTCACACCAATCAGTTAAAAAATATGGAGTGATTACCTGCTAATATGATAAAAAAAATTATACATAAAAATAATGCCCTTGAAATATAACTGATAAGCACAACACCAGGGGGCAAAAGCTCCTGCACACAGTTGGTGCTCAAAATGGATTGATTTGAATGTGAAAAAAATAGCAAACAATTTAATATAATACAAAATTTCATGCTGAAATACATAGTATGTGGTTCTCCAAGGATGATCCCCAGAGCAGCATTATCAGCATCTCTTGGGAACTTGCTAGAAATGCACATTTTCTCAGACCCCAGTCCATAGCAAATGGAATCTGAAACTCTGGGGGAGGGCCCAGCAATTTCTGTTATAGTAAGCACCGAAGATTGACGCTTTTGAATTGTGGTGCTGCGGAAGACATTTGGGAGCCCCTTGGATTGTGATGAGATCAAACCAGTCAATCCTAAAGGAAATCAACCCTGAATATGCATCGGAAGGACTGATGCTGAAGCTCTAATACTGTGGTCACCTGATGCAAAGAGCTGACTCTTTGGAAAAGACCCTGATTCTGGGAAAGGTTGAAGGCAAACAGAGAAGGGGGCAGCAAAGCATGAGATAGTCAGATGGCCTAACCGACTCAACAGACATGAATTTGACCAAACCCTGGGGGATAGTAGAGGACAGAGGAGCAGAGTGCTGCAGTTCATGGGGTTGCAAACAGTCAGACACGACTTAGCGACTGAAAACAGCAACAAAGCTCTTTAGCTGATTCTGATGCACGTGACGATTTAAGAACCTCTGGTGTGGACTACAGATGCGAGCTGTTCTGCAGAGTCAAAGGGAATGACTAATGATGGAATGACAAGGCAATAATGCTTCATCAGGGTGGCAGCAAAGTCAGGCTTCCTCCTCTCCCCATGCAATTAAGATAAAAGAAAATTAATCACTGATTGTTATAAGTAGTGTGATTAAACACTGTTCATTTTGACCTCATCCAAGTAAGAACAATGAGGACCTAATTGATCTAGATAAAGAAAACAACAAAAGTGAAAGGATCCTTTGGGCAGAAAAACCTCTTAAAGGCCACGTTTGTGAGGTAGAGAGCAAAATGGAACACAGAAGGAATGACTTTCTGGCAGAATTTGGCTAAGGGCGTGCTGCGATTCACGGGGTCGCAAAGAGTCGGAGACGACTGAGCGCCTGAACTGAACTGAATAGGACTTCCCAGGTGACGCGAGTGGTAAAGAACCCGCCTGCCAATGTGGGAGACATAAGAGACGCAGCTTCGATCCCTGGGTTGGGAAGATCCCTTGGAGGAGGGCATGGCAACCCACTCCAGTATTCTTGCCTAGAGAATCCCAAGGACAGAGGAGCCTGGCGGGCTACAGCCCATGGGATTGCACAGAGTTGGACATGGCTAAAGCAACTTAGCCCACACAGAGTCAAATGCTTATTAAAAGCACTGGAAGAACACACTTCCAAGCCTGCCTTATGACTGGGCTCTGGCCAACATAATGTAGGTTGCAGCAGAATCTGACATATCCAGGCCTGAAAACAAAACCACTGTGTAATCCTGGTCCTTTCTCACCCCTTCAGTGGTGACAACGGAAGGTCTGAGAGTGGTGTCACTGCCCTGAGGACAAAGCTTGGGCCCCCACATCACCACTTGAAGGAACGCTGCCCAGGAAAGCTATCTAGCAGACATGGACTGGGAGTCGTGATGAAAAACCATAAGCTCCCGAGATGCTGGAGTTGTTGGTTACTGCAGCAAAGCTTAATAAACCCTGACTAACACTAGAGAAGTCACTGTGGGATGGCAATGCAGTGTTCATGACATTCAAGGGCAAAATTTAACACAGCCAAAGAGAAGCAACGGCTTCCCTCATGGCTCAGTTGGTAAAGAATCCGCCTGCGGTGCAGGAGACCCCGGTTTGATTCCTGGGTCGAGAAGATCCCCTGGAGAAGGGATAGGCTACCCACTCCAGTATTCTTGGGCTTCCCTTGTGGCTCAGCTGGTAAAGAATCCGCCTGCAATGCAGGAGACCTGGGTTCGATCCCTGGGTTGGGAAGATCCCCTGGAGAAGGGAAAGGCTACCCACTCCAATATTCTGGCCTGGAGAGTTCCATGGACTGTATAGTCCATGGGGTCGCAAAGAGTCAGACACAACTGAGCAAGTTTCACTTTTCAAACAGAAGCAAGAAGACTGCACTGTTCCAAGCAGTTGAACCAATCAAATTCCCAGAGCCAGGACACAATCTTTTTAATTTGGGATTTGGACCAATGGCCCACTTTCCCCTTCATTTACAACTAGAATTCAACAGACGTACACAATAAGTTCTTACCATCCAAACAAGTAACCCTGAGAATCCTACCTCCTAAACAGACTTAGCCTTCTGAGTGTATAATACAACAGATAATTTCCCTCGAGTCCTCTGAGTGGACTAGATTTGATACTTTCACTCTAGCAAGGAGAAAGACAGTGGGGTCTTCCCATTTTTCAGAGTTGAAGGATGATCATTTTAACCATCACTGCATGATCTTTCTTAGTCCTTCTCTGTATCATGATCCAAGAGAAAATGATTCAATCAGGGTTTTGCCAGATGAACAGAAGCCACTTTAGGTATCTCAGTGAAGAAGAGATTAAATATAGGAAATTGGAGGCCTACATTAACACTGGGAGGACTGCAGGAGCAGTGGTCAGGAAGGTTGCTGGCTCTCAGGAAATCAGAAAAGTCAAGAATTGGAGGGGAGCTGCTGCCAATGATTTCAGCCACCGATAGCTCCAACAGTTAGTCCTCGGGAGGACACCTCTTAGAAGCAGCTTGCCTGCAGTACTGAAGTGACTTTCAGAAAAACCCGAGAAACCACCCCAAACCCCTCTATCTGCCATCTGCTGACACCTACACACCTTTCCACAGCTGATCTGAAGAGTGGCTGTCCCTTCCATGTGCCTTTCATTCCTCACCCAAGTAACTTCTATTTGCAGAATCTAACGGGAACCCTCTGGTTAGGAGTTCAAGAAATTTAATTTCCAGGATCTTAGCCCCTGGAACACAAAAGGAAAGGAAGAAAAGCAGGCAGATTGCTCAGTGTTAACAGACAAAATCTGACACAAAGGGTGAGTTATATAAATGGAGACCAGAGCAGATGTGAGGCCAATTAAACAGCCTTTATAAATAACTCCATGGGACTGTATTCACGCCTTGGACACGTGACAAAGCGGAGCACAGGCCGTGGGAGTGTAGGTGGCTGTGTCTCCAAATATGTTACTTCCCCAAAGTATTGGTTAAGATTTTATTGGTAGCAGCTAACAAGAACCAACTCCAGTTAACCTGAGGATACATGCAGAAAGCCTCTCTACTCCACCATTTGCTCTTTCCTATGCTAACTAGTTCATAAGAGAAACACAGTTCAAATCAGCTTAAACAAAAAGGATGATTAGTGGACATTTGGTCCTGTCCAAAACTTTCATAAGACATTTGGTCCATGGTTTTGGATAGAATCAAATATGAAAGACCCTGTGGTGTAGACCAAATGTCTTATGGATATGTTGTTGAGCAGGACCGAATGTGCAAGGAAAAGGACATCTCTTGGATCCTATATCTGGGGAAATTTGGGTGCTGAACAGGCTGTTGTCATGGTAAGAGATCCAAGAATTCAGGAAGACATACCATGGTGTCAGGGCTGTTTCTCTTTTTCCAACTCATAGTTCTATTTTTAATTCTTGCCTTTACATTCCAGAGCAAGCTCCGAAGTGCCAGGGAAAATGGCCATGACAGGCTCTCACCAACTTCAGTTTAACAACCTCAAAAAAAAAAAAAACCCTCTCTCTCTACAGTCACTCCCAGGGAAGGCTTTATGACAGTTCTGCTTGAGTCAAAATGGTCATATATCTACTCTAAGCCAAAATGTCAGACCAAGGGGATGGGTTACTCTACTTGATCAGCCTGGGACAGGAGGTTCCAATGATTTACAGGCCTACTCACACTACAAAGCGTGCAGAAGGTGTCCCTCCACCAAAGGACCAGACCAAGAAAACTAGGAGGCCATACGGAAAGAATGGTCTGCTTCAGTTGAGATGACTGGTGCTACTGGACATAACTGGCAAACTAGAGAAGCCCAGGGCCAAATTGATGCATATCATAGGAGATGAGGAGGTCGTCTAGAAGGAGAGAGGTGGGAGGGGAAAGAGAACTACAAAGGAGGGGGCAGGAGGAGGAGGAAGAGAAGGAAAACAACAGAAGCTCAGATCTCTTTTTCTACTCACCTCTCTGCCTTCTCTTTCTTTCTGCATCCTTCATCTCCTCATTCAACTTGTCCCTATGGAACATCAGGGACGGAAGTTCGTAGACCTTCCCAACAACTGTAAAGATGACTCATCTGTTAATAATACTCCTCTGTTAGACGATGAACTGCCGTTTCCAAGAGAAACATTCCTGTTTCCTTCACTTTGGCCAGATATCCAGCTCAGAACAATCAACCAACCACATTCTAATGGGCAAGGTAAGGGCTAGCAGAGACTGAACCACCTGTTCTAAGAGACACAATCCTGAGATGCTAACAGACCCTCGTAAGTTGTTGCTTAACCAATCACACGGGTGAGAGCTATGTTGTCACCGTTCTCTGGAGATTTGCATATCAGAAGATGGAGTGCAAAGTGTAGCACAGCAGTTGGCGAAAGTAAGCATAGACCTCTGTAGTACCACCTTTCACCTGTTATCTACAAACATTTTGACTTTTCAAATTCAGCTCAGCTGAGAGTGAAGAAAATGGGATAAACAGTAAACTCAGTTGTTGATGAGAGGATGATTTAAAAGTGCTGCAGACACTGTTTATAATAGCCAGGACATGGAAGCAACCTAGATGCCCATCAGCAGACGAATGGATAAGGAAGCTGTGGTACATATACACCATGGAATATTACTCAGCCATTAAAAAGAATTCATTTGAATCAGTTCTAATGAGATGGATGAAACTGGAGCCCATTATACAGAGTGAAGTAAGCCAGAAAGATAAAGAACATTACAGCATACTAACACATATATATGGAATTTAGAAAGATGGTAACGATAACCCTATATGCAAAACAGAAAAAGAGACACAGATGTACAGAACAGACTTTTGGACTCTGTGAGAGAAGGCGAGGGTGGGATGTTTCGAGAGAACAGCATCGAAACATGTATATTATCTAGGGTGAAACAGATCACCAGCCCAGGTTGGATGCATGAGACAAGTGCTCAGGGCTGGTGCACTGGGAAGACCCAGAGGGATGGGGTGGGGAGGGGGGCGGGAGGGGGGATTGGGATAGGGAATACATATAAATCCATGGCTGATTCATGTCAATGTATGGCAAAAACCACTACAATATTGTAAAGTAATTAGCCTCCAACTAATAAAAATGGAAAAAATAAACAAATAAATAAATAAAAGTGCACAGAAGACAATATGGCACCCATATTTCTGCCTAAAGGGAGATTCATTTTCAAGTCACAATTCGGTCTGACAACAGGAACACATTTTTAAAAACCATCTCCATGACCAAAGCATGGGAAATACCACATAGCGGCAGAAAACAAACACAACAGACAAAGGGAGCATGTGAGGTTTGTACAAATGGAACAGAAAACCACTTGCAGCAAAGGAAGGCTGGTGACAGAACACTTTCTGGTATAATGCGTCACTGGGCTTCCTGCAGGCAGTGAGCCCCAAAGACAAGACCCACCGTGCCCCTTTTCACCAGCTTTCCATGAGAGTCTAAAACTTCAGAACGGGGCTCATCAGGCTTCAGTGCCCATACTGGTCAGTTCCAGACTACTCTGTGAGACAGCAGACAGAAAGGTGGATTAATACAAGCCAAGTCCCTGCCCCAAGACAGAGAGCTCAACAGAGTCCAGCTCCTCCTCCCTGTAACTCCCCATCTCCCTGAGCTACACACCTTCTGGCCCACCCCACATGTCCTCTCTGCAGTACAACCATAGTTGTTTCCCCAGAATCACCCTGAGGGCTAAATGGCTGTACGATTCCTTTTCTTATTTGACATTAGCTGGTCTTCCTATACAAACATCCCTTCATCTCTCTCTCTCCAATTAGCACCCCCTTCTTCCCTGCCAACAAAGCCACCCGTATACCTTTCCCCCAGAACTTACTTATTTTCTATTCTTGCTATTAAACAAGGAACTCGGAAGTTAGATAAGTTGAAGTTTCTTAAAGAATTTCATTTGGAATGGCAGGAGTTTAAGTTCAATCAGAAAAGGATGAAATTCACATTTCATCCTCTAGCCCAGATTCAGACAACCCCAAAGCACACAGAAAAGGATCTCTCCTAGAATTTACCAAAATCAGACTGTGTATTTACGTGTCTGACTCCTTCCACCAGCCTAATCATGTGACAAGCAGGAACTTCATCTTATTTGTCCTTGTATCCTTGATCGCATCCAGCACAAAGCTTTCTAAATACTCAGTTTGCTGGATGGAGGAGCAGGTGACACCCCAAAAGTAAAATGGACTAGCTAAATAAACAGGAGTTAGTCTGTTGGCTCCGAATGGCAACGCAGTCACACACAGCTACGAAGCAAATGAAAAGTGTACTGATGTTTGTTCATTAAGATTCTCCGGAGTCAACTGGAACCACCTGGTTTTTTTTTTTTTTTTTTTTCCTTCTCTCCCCTGCGCTGTTTTAGATCACACAACTACGTCCCGGGCTTGGCTGCCTGAGCCTCCCATCTGAAAAGGAGACAATTTCCCTCTCTTCACAGGCATCGGGTAAACCTTGAGAACATTCCATGCGCGCACACTGCAGCATGTTCCTCTCCCGCTCTCGTCAGGGGGAGGGAGCAAGCTGTCCCCGCCCTTGGAACACGTTCACACCCCGTCAGGTGACGTGCACAGCAACGCCTGTCCCCGGACGAGGTAACGTGCCTCCTCTGAAACACAGCCACAGAGGAGCGGATGGCACGGGGACTCCTGAGAAGACGGCGCCCTCCCTCCCCCTGGCGGCCGGGAACAGCTGGGTGAGCGCCCTCTGCCCACCGCGAACCCATCAGGTCAACGCTCTGTCTCCTTAATTGCGGTTAAGCTTACCCAAGTAATCAAAGTCATCACCGGGCCTCTGATGATACAATTCCGACAACTCTTCCTGCACTCAGAAAGCCACATATCCACATTTGAAAAGCTTAGCACAGTGAATGGAGAGAGAAATAGGAACAGACAACAGGCAGGTGGCTTTTTTCAAGGATTCCTTGGCTGGTGTCATTCTCTTTCTTTAAAGGAATTAGGAAAACTCTTACAACTCTCAACACGTAACATCCCCCAACCCTGCCTGGGAAAGCCCACGCCATCTTCACCATGCAACTCTTGGGGAGGCCATGACCTGCCTCGACTGTTGAGAGATCTCAGGGACAAGACCCTCCTGCCACAGGAGGCCTCTCGGGGGACAGCTGATGCTGGGCCTCCAGACCCTCACCCCTGGCCCTCTATTCATTTATCACGTGCTAAGTGAATCTGGGCACCCGGATTGCAATGGAGTATAAGACTGCCAAAGCCCCTCAGAGGGCTTATACTTCAGTGGAGGGACAGATAATTAATAGGTACACCAACAAATAAATTTGAGAGTTCAAAAAGTGATAAAAATTATGAAGAAAGCAGGGTAACATAGTGCCAAACACAGGATAGGGGTGGAGGGAGTCGTGGAGGGAAGCAGGGTCCAGTGGGCGGCAGGGTAACAGGCTCAAGGGAAAGACCAGGACACTACTCTTGAGGGCTGTGGTTTCCCAAACAAATGCTATTTTGGAATAAGACTCTGCTTCTTTAATCACTAGACTCTCCCCTTAAAGTTGCTGAACCTCAATAGTAGCTCATATACACAGTGGACTGATAAAAATATTTTTAATACCCAATGACTAATACTAAAAGTAGGATACAGAATAGTCCAAAAGGGAAAAAGAAAAACCCATATAGCAACATTCTCCAACCAAACAGAAAGAAAAAGACTTCTTATACCTCTCAGAAGAGGTAAGAGACTAGGTAAGTAAATAGAGAGAAAGATCTACTCTCGATGGAGACAAATTAATGAGTGTGTTAACTGGGAAGCTGGCTAGAGCATTATTCTATACAGGCAGGTTCGTACCTCTCACTATAATGGGCTGGAAACGTGGTGCTGTTTTACTTGATTCCAGATATGACTTTGTATATGCTGAAGGCAAATGGCACTGAAGAACATGCTCACTCTTGATCCACAGATAAGTAAATGCCTTGGTGGGACGTTCCTGGTGGTCCACTGATTAGGAATCTGCCTGCCAATGCAGGGGACATGGGTTCAAACCCTGGTCTGGGAGGATCCCACATGCCAACTAAGCAACTAAGCCTTCAAGTCACAACTACTGAAGCCCTGGCGCCTAGAGTGTGTTCCACAACAACAGAAGTCACTACAATGAGAAGTTCAAGCACCACAACTAGAGAGTAGCCCTTGCTCGCTGCAACTAGAGAAGTCTGCAAAGAGAAACAATGAAGACTCAGCACAACCAAAAATAAATACATAAAAGTTTAAAAATAAATAAATGCCTTGGCTTAAATTTCAGTATTCTGTAGGAAAAAGAAAAGACTTTTTGTTACTCGTAACTCCTGCGGCCTTCTAAGGCACATAGGTCCTGATACCTGAAGGATTTGGTAAATGCAAACTTCATTCTCAATGCAATTGTCTTTTGTAAAGCTTGGAGAAATATTAAATATCTGGTGGAAGATTGCAAATAGGAAAAAGAGCAGCATAACTTGATCTCCAAAATGACATCAAGCCTAGATGATTTTTAAAAAATGAGTTACATGCTACTTCATATTTCTAGAGCACAAAAAGGAAAAATAGAAATCTTTCCAAGGAATCCTCAAAGCTAACCTTTTCCTGAAACCCAAATCAATAAATAGCACAGAGCCATCTTTTCTAATAATATGGATGATCAATTCTAAATAATATTGTATTAAAAGGATAATAAAACACAAGCAAGTAAATTTCATTCCAGGAATGCAAGAATAGTTCAACATTAGGGAATTCATTAATGTTATTTCTAACAAAGAAGAAAGAGGAAAATCTATATCATTCTCTAAAAAGATGATACAAAAATATTTGATAACACTCAATATTTATTACTAATTTTCAAAAAACATTTAATTAAAAAGAAAAAGAAACTCCTTGATAAACAGTATCAATCTACAGAAAATTCCATATTCTGAAATTTTCCAAGGATTTCCATTAAAGACAGAACAATGATGATTAGAATCACCATAATTACTCAACATTGTTCTGAAAGACCCAGCCAATGCAATAAGACATGGAAACAAAATAAGATGTGAATATTTAAATGGAAGAGATAAACTTCATTTACAGATGACATAATTTTCTATTTAGAAAATCTGTCTTGGGCCCTTTTTTAATACTTAACATAAAAATGAATTATATGCAATTAAATTTCTGAGACTTTAAAATGTGTTAATAATATGATCTTGGGATAGATTATAAAACTATAAATTATCCCAGTGGAAATTTGTTTCTAGACACATAAACTAGTTTTTAGGGACACATCCTATTATATTTACATGTAAAATATAATTATTTGGAATTTGCTTCAAAAATACCAGAGAAGAAGTATGAGAGTCAGTGAAATTACAGTATGCTCATAATATAACTATTGCATCTGGGAGATGTATACGTATGGGAGTTAGTATACTATTGTAATTTTGTATATGTTTAAAATTTTTCATTCTTTATAATGAGTTCAAAAAATATTAAGTCTGCATAAAAGAAGTGAGAGTTTGAGTTGGCCCCCAAAAATAGGATATACAAGGCCCAGTTTTCATTCTCTATAATTCTTCTAGGAAAAATAAAGCTTTTATTTTTAACTTGTCTCATTGTTTTTATCCCAAGTCTGAATTTTGCAGTTTCATTTTCTATATTTCAATAAATCTTTTTTTTTTTTCCATGAAAGAAAACCAAGAACAACTTGACAGAATCTTCCTGGCTCCTCTTCCAACCCACTCACAGCCTCAGCATAAGGAAGTTCATAAAGTATCCTTTGGGTTGTTTTTATTCCCCCTTGAACTGCTTTTTTGAGTTCCAGATACACATTCATCACTGGTTCACACACGGCCCCTCACTTTCTTTTATTTTTAATCATGTCACAAGCACCTACAAACTCATCACCCAAAACAAAAGCCAGGACCTTGAAGATAATCCACCACAAGTGGTGTTTCCTTATCTCAAATCCTTGCCTCTTCCACACCTGCCCCAAGTAACCAGCACCCTAAATTCCATATCCATAGTTCCCTTGCTTTTCTTTTTATTCTGTTCACTTGCACCATCTTACTTTCAACTTAATAAAAAGGCATAGTATGTTGGAACCTACTTTTTTCACTTAATCATACATCACCAAACTCAGTCCATATGGTGGTGTCACTCTGTAGCTTATTTAATCTATCTCACAATGTCACTGTATGAATACACTCTATTGATTCAACCAGTCTGCAACTAATGGGCATTTGGATTGTTTCTGGACTTCCACTGTTATCAAGATGGTTACGAACCATCTTGTACACATCTCCAGTTGTACAAGCTTCAGAATTTCTCTGAGAATAATCTGAAGAATAAAACTTCTGGGTGATAGGGAATGAAAATGGCTCCCCTTACTTTTCATCTGAAAAATCTTTCTGCAGAAACCCTGCCCTGTGCTTGTATCAAGAAAGTGACACTTCTATGCTTCGTTGTGATTTGTTGCTGGCCCTTCCAGCTCTTCTTTTTCCAGCCCTGTGGTAATCTAAGAGATTTGTTTTCACATTTAGTGCTTCAGAATAATTGAAGAAAAAGCCTGGCAGCATCATTCTGAGCTTGGAGAGCTCCAAGCATCTTTAATTGGCACAACTTTTGCAGTCAAAGTGATGGAGATTTGACTGCTAGCCATCCGCATTTCTCTTGGGGGTTGTAATCAAGAAAAAAATGACCCTTCTCTCCATATACATAGACATCAAATCTATTTCAACCTTCATTTTAAAGCACAGTATTGAAACAAATACATTCTAATCTTTTTTACATTGTGTTTACTCTTCCCCCACTTTTTTTGAGATGGACAAGATTTTTAAATCAGTGACTTCTGGGGAGCTACTGATTTTTATGAATTCCTTAAAGCTAAACTCTTCTGATTTTATGACATGATCAAAACTAGTTGAGAAAATTAATAATCTGCTCCCTGACTTGAATGAGAAATTGAGCAAGGAATGTAGGATTTTTCTCCCTGTTTTCAGAGTATATAAACCATATGCTCACCTTAAGTTAACTATCACATCTAGAATCAGGTGCTGGCTGGCTGATGTGGGGGCATTTTGTTCCCTCTTTATTTTAATCAGGGAAAGAGAACATGAGTACTTGAAAATTCATAATATTAACAGTGTAATTAGAGTTTCTTAAATGCTGTTTTAAATTAGGATAATTTTAAATTATTGGATGTGACAACTATATAAACATAAAATGCTTTAATTACAGACTTGTTTGTGTGAGAGAAAAAAAATCCACTCAAAGCATCAATCTGTCATTCTGCATTAATTTCCAACAGTCATGGATTCCCACTGGACCACTCACTGAATTTTAGCAATAAGTCTGTACCTATCGTCCTCTCTCTGCAATTTAATCTTCACCTGCTGGGTGAAGGGGGCCAGGTCTCTGCTCTTTAAAGGAAAAAACCCAACAAATTCAAGTTGAATTCTCATTCAAATTCATTGCAACTCCTAGTGTTTCTGAATGCACTTAATGTTATCACTAAGCACAATCCTTCTGGGCCTTCATAAATATCCTGGCATGTTACCAAAGAAGCAAAAGGTCATGTGAGTAGCTCAATCCTAAAGAATGATAAAACGCACAAAAATAAGATCTCCAAGTCTCCCTCAAGTGCTGATTAACATTTTAAAGTCACTGTCTCCTTTTTAGAATCTGATGAAAGTAATGCAGTCTTTCCCATAATCACGAAAAAAATCCAAAGTCACCAAAGAGGTTGCATGCCAATTCTGAAGGCCTGTGATGCTCCTGATGGTCACACCCATCAAGGAAGATTCTACCCTCCTTGAATCTATCCCCTCAAGATTAAGAATCACTGTTAAGGTTCTTACAATTCTAACTCCTGTGAGATAAAATATTCATTAATCAGTAAGTTTGTGTGGGTACCTATTGGACACTGTGCTAGACATGAGAAGCACAGCAGAGACACCATCACCCCGGGCTCCTGCTTCCAGGAGGCTCACAGTCTCGTGGAGGAAGCAGACAGTAACCGAAGGACCATGCCAACTATGCAGGACAGGAACGCAGTCAGAACAAACGGGAGAAAGACCGAGTGGCTCTAAGAGCCAAAAATGGGGATGTGGCCTGATCAGGAAGGCTCTAGACTTTCCTGAGGTTGTAACAATGGAGCTGAGGTCTGAGTTAACAGGTGGAGGGACGGAAAAAGCATTTGGAGGAATAGGAACAGCAGGATTGAAGACTCTGTACTTAGAGGGAACATAGTCTATAAGAAAGAGGGGCCAACATCAGCAGACGAATGGATAAGGAAGCTGTGGTACATATACACCATGGAATATTACTCAGCCATTAAAAAGAATTCATTTGAACCAGTCCTAATGAGATGGATGAAGCTGGAGCCCCTTATACAGAGTGAAGTAAGCCAGAAAGATAAAGAACATTACAGCATACTAACACATATATATGGAATTTAGAAAGATGGTAACGATAACCCTATATGCAAAACAGAAAAAGAGACACAGAAATACAGAACAGACTTTTGAACTCTGTGGGAGAATGTGAGGGTGGGACATTTCAAAAGAACAGCATGTATACTATCTATGGTGAAACAGATCACCAGCCCAGGTGGGATGCACGAGATAAGTGCTCCGGCCTGGTGCACTGGGAAGACCCAGAGGAATCGGGTGGAGAGGGAGGTGGGAGGGGGGATCAGGATGGGGAATACATGTAACTCTATGGCTGATTCATATCAATGTATGACAAAACCCACTGAAATGATGTGAAGTAATTAGCCTCCAACTAATAAAAAATAATAATAATAAAATAAAATTAAAAAAAAAAAAAAAGAAAGAAAGAGGGGCCAAGTACAGAGAGACAGGGAGAGAAAGGCACAAGCCAGGCTGAAGGGACAGATTATTGGTCTTCAGGATCAGGCTTTAAGACTTTTTTTTTTTTTTTACTTAATTTTGGAGGGATAGAAAGTCACTGAACAGTGTTAAGCTGGAAGATAGGCAACATAACCAGATCTGAATCTAATAAGTTCATCTTGCATGCAGTGTGGAGGACAGAGGGGGCAAAAGACCATAATGGATGCTAAAAGATCAGGTTATGTGCAGGTCACACTGGGAGTCTAGTAAGAACAATAACTAGATAAGGATGGTGACTGAGGAGATGAATATGGTTGGACCCAAGACAATGTTGAGTTGGGAAAATTAATAGGACGCTATGAAAGACAGTTTTACTTCATGTGCCAAGACATTGACCAGTGCCTGCTGCCCAGTAAGGTCTGAATGATTTGCTTTAGTTGTTTCCAACTCTGGGAGACCCTATGGACTGTAGTCCACCAGGCTCCTCTGTTCACGGGATTCTCCAGACATGACTGGAGTAGGTTGCCATGCCCTTCTCCAGGGGATCTGCCTGACTCAGGGATCGAACCCGAGTCTCATGTCTCCTGCATTGGCAGGCGGGTTCTTTACCACTAGCAACACCTGGGACACCCCCGTAGTAGGAGTTACATAGTAGGTGCTCAGTAAATAAGTGTTGAATAAATAAATGAGGTGACAAATAATATATAAACATAAAAGTATAAATGGGTCAAAGATTTTTATATAATTGAAACTGCTGAAAGAGTGGGGTGCAGACATTGCTCAGGTAAAGGGTGATTAGTAAAAGCATAATATGTGAACAAAAAAATGGGTTGTTTGAATCCTGAATGAAGATAGGGGGTGCTGAAGGATCTAGTTTGACTTATACAGGTTCTGTAAAGTGAAAATGAGTGAGTAAATTACTGGGAGTAGAAGGCTGATAGAATAACAAGGAGAGAAATTCATCTTTGCTTAATATCAACAGTTGTGCATTTGTAACTTCCTTGGTGGTTTAGTAGCTAAGTCGTGTCTGACTTGCAACCCCACGGACAGAGGAGCCTGGCAGGCTACAGTCCATGGGATTCTCCAGGCAAGAACACTGGAGTGGGTTGCCATTTCCTTCTCCAGGGGATGTTCCCAACCCAGGAATTGAACCTGGGTATCCTGCCTTGTAGGCAGATTCTTTACCAACTGAGCTATTAGGGAAGCCTTAGAAACTTCCTTAGAACATGGCAAACAATAATGATGAGGAAATCATGCAAGAATACAAGCAGGGCATTAATTACCAGCCCTGTACACCTTTCAACAATCTCCCAGTCATGCAAGTTTGTATGTTCTTCTTTGATTTCAAAAATAAAGAAGATTATGATGTGGAAATATTTTAGAATACTAACAACTGATGTGCAAATAAGACTCTGGAGTTTCAGTTCTCTGATGCAGTCACAGCCACTGGAATCCAACCTGGGAAATTCTTAGTAACTCACTGTGGGGACTTCCCTGGAAGTCCAGTGGCTAAGACCCTACACTCCCAAATCAGCGGCCCTAGTTCAATCTCTGGTCAGATACCAGATCCCATGTGCCACACCCAAGACCCAGAGCAGCAAAATAAATAATAAAATAAAATATTAAGTATAAAAATCACTGTGGATATTGACCCTTTATCAACCCAAATTATTCAGCACACATGTGATGAAACAGGACAAATTCTATGTTTCTGTTCCCCAACCTATGTATATAAAGCCCCATAAGATTCTATTCAGCTAGTAAGAACGCAAATGAATGCACACATAAGGGAGATTCATTCTCAGTTCTGGAACCTATATGCATTGAATGGTTTGGATCTTTATTATCTTTGACTTTTGCTCTTAGATGGAAAGTTAAATTAATGACCACATTCACTGTATATTTTGAAACCAACCTTTGAAATTTTTAGAAAGGGGATGGATTATATGGAGGCTTCATGTTCCCAGTAGAGCTCTGCATCTGAAGCTAGTGTTTTATGAAGATTACAGGCTTAAAGACAGTCCCATCAATAAAGCTAGAGGTAGTAAAATGCCTCAGAATTTTTCAGAAGTGGAAACAGAAGTAACAGAATGGGGAATTCAGCACTTGGTGGACATTTTAACTGAGAAGTGGAATCTCTTACATTAGGACAAGAAATAAAATGCAACCAGTTTTTCCCCATCATCATCTAGGCTAGGGTTAGCCAACTTTTCTGTGAATAAGTGTTATTTTTAATTTCCCCCAAGGCTTCATGACTTATGGGGTGTGACTTGATAACTATATGGCTAAAGAAGGAATATAGAAATTAAAATTCCTGATTAAAGATGATTATGGGATTTCCCTGGTAGTCCAGTGGTTAATAATCCACCTTCTAATGCAGGGGATGTGGGTTCAATCCCTGGTTGGGAACTAAGATCTCACATGTCCCAGGTCAACTAAGCCCACGCACTCTAAAGCCGGATTGCCACAACTACACAACCTGCGTGCCACAACTAAGACCCATCACAGCCAAATAAATAAATAAATAATTGTTTTAAAAAGATGATTGTAAGGCATTAGTCTGAGTACAAATCAGGAGAAGACACTGTCAATTTTTTTTTTTTCTGCCTTTCTCCCTGACCACTGATGACTTAACTAAAGCAACTGGCTTTGAAATTGTATTAAGCACAGCTTTGATGTCCACTGACCTACCTGCTGGAGATTTCCTGAGCTAAGTCTCTTTGTTCTCTCTCTGGGCAGTAGCTTGACCTTTAAGCAGGTTGGGAAGAGCCTGCAGCCTTTGTGATGAGAATTGATCGCAATGGAAACAGACTGCTAACTCAGCACCCAGACAGTACTCTTTGCAACCACTTCTCCCAAATGACTTGATCCTCAAAGTAGTCCAATCCCATCGACTGAAAATGCCCAGCTCACTCCTTACTGCATCCAAGATAGAGATGTCTAACCCCAAATATATGACGGAGGCTGTCTCAAAGATGAGTGCCAATAAATGGCTCTATTTAAACAAGGTGAAAAGTAAGATTAGTTTACCATTCTTAAATACTCAACTCTTCATTATCCACATTAATAAAGGAATCAAAGGGAAAATAGTCCAAAATAAAGGATAATACAAACCAATTTATATTTGGCTTCAGTATGCATTATTAGATTTTGAGGGTGAGCCAATTAACTTTCTAATTATGGCTTGGCTTTTCAGAATGAGTTTGTATTCTCAACTGGCTTCTGTTGAAAGCCAGATAGTGGTATGCCAGAAGCCAGGAAAAATTTAACCTGGAATTTTTAAAATTTTCTGTACATGATGCATCCATATGTTATTAGTATCATGAGCTGATTTGTTCTGCCACTTGGAGAAGGTCTATATCATTCCAACAGTCTCTGGAGAGCAATGGTATAATGCAAATTAGACAGAAACAAAATCAGATATTGTATTAGACATTAGACGTCAAGATAAAAGTATTACTAGGAAGTGTCATTTCCACAGGAAGACATAGCAATCCTAAATTTATAGCTAATAGTATAATCCTAAAATAGGTAAATCAAAAAAAAACTCCTCAGAACTAAAAGAAATAGACAAATCTTCCATCATAGTTGGAGAATTTAACACACTTTGCTCAGTAACTGACAAAATAGGCAGACAACAAATCACTAAGGATATTAAAGACTTGAACAACCTGTAAGAAAACTGGGCCTAATGGACAATTATGCAAGACCACATCCAACAACGGAAGAATACACAATTCTTTTGTGGTCCTATGGATCATTTACCCAAGCTTGAATTCCAGATGCCATCCTCACATGTAATCTTAGGTAAGTCACTTTGCTTCCATAATCTTCAGTTTTCTCAAATATGAAATGGAAAGAATAATACTTGTTATACAAAATTCCTGGGGATATTAACTGAGAAATAAAAATGAAAATAGCATGTTAAAGTGAAAGATACCATACAGATGTTGGTTACCAATGTAACAAAGGATCAAGAATGTCTCAGTAGGAATAGCTTATGGACCACAACTGGGTTAATGGAATAGGGCATTTGTTCTAACACTGGTATGTGCTAGCCCAACACTGTTTAACTTAGACTGTATGTTTCATGGAAGCAGTTGGGGAATGAACTATTGATGAAAATGATGGGCCATTTTACAAATGCTATTTTCCCTACCTCCACTGGCAGGCATGAAACAAAAATACTTGAGGTTAATTCCCATTTTTATTTTTGCCAGTTCATGTCTACTGAGCTACTACCATTTGTTGACTTGAGCACAAAAAACCTTTACACCACAAGATTCTGGCATCTTATAGAAGACAATATTGCCACAGTCTAAACCTAGTTAGCTCGGATAATGAATCAGAATAAAGAAAAGTTTTCTTCTTGGATAAAGAAAAGTTCTTTCTTGAGGTTCTCCCTCATTTTAATTATTAATAAGCACATAATTAGTATATAAAAGTATATCTGTATTCCTAACCAGCTTTATATAGGGAACTGCTGTGAGGACTGATTGAAAGAATAATATGAGACAGAACTGTGCATCAAAAAATATGCTACTCAAGATGAGAGGGGCTGTTATTATTTATTTGGCCAAATTACTGAGAATCTACTTTAACACACAAACACACACAGGCTCTCTCTATCACAAAGACACACACATGCTTTGTGTAGAAATACAAAAAGTAGAAAATGTAAATGACTGGGTAGATTAAGGGTTAAAGGGATGACATCAAGAAGTCCTAGAAGTAAACATTATAGAGAGGTTGCTAAAATTATTTAACTCATTCTATTTGACCTAAAACACACACACACACAAAATCATTTAACTAAATGGAGTAGCCCAACTTGATAAAGTTAAGGTTATTGTCTAAGACATTGAAAAAGAATAAATGAAACAGAAATATTGGAAGAATAATTGAAGCAGAAAGAAGCTAAAAGGATGACCGAGGATTTACTTAGTGTCCAGGCACCTAACAGACCCAGCACAGTGGTGGGACCATGACACATCCTCAAGCATATATGTATTGCAGTCAAAACTTGGCCAGAGTCAATTTGCTCTTCTCAGGCAATCAATGCTCTAGCAAAGTTAGGAGACTTTTATCACTGTCAGAAATGTAAAGTTGTTGCCTAAGATATAACGTTAAAGGTAGTTCTACTTTGATCATTCATAAAACCTATGATTGGCTTGAGGGAGGCTGTGAGACTTACTTGACACATATTTAGGACTCTGATGTTTTTCCAAAGTTTCTACAAGCCTCAATCAAAATGTATCTAATCTCATTCTTCAACCAATGAACAATATTTGTATCAGTAATCCAGAAAAAAAATACACAAGAAATCACAGTACCTGAGGTACATGTTCAATCATGACAGTTAACATCTTTATAATGCTTCAAAATTTATAAATTGCAAGACATACCTGATTATCCCCAAAATACACATTAAAAATAGAAGCCAAGTGATTAAATGAGGTAGTTCTCAAAGTTTTATGACAAAGGGTGAGATTAAAGAATAAGATTAACCCTCAGAGGCTGATGATGTAACCCAAAGCAGTCTAGCAAGGTAAAAAGTACCCTGTGGGTCTCCTGTTTATATTTTGTTCCAAATTCTTTAGCTATGGAGGATGTAGTAGGTAGAATGAGACCCACTGCAACAACCAGGCAAAAATCATATTGTTAAAGACACTGGATATCTATTAAAGCGAAGAGGACTAAATGAATTTAACAAGACAAAGGATTGAACCTTCCTCACATGAACTGATCTTGATGTCTATTCTTTTCCTTGAAGGCATTTGCTGAAATTACTTATTGATTATAAATTGGGCTTGCTGTGAGAGAGAGTCAGTCTTTGGAGAAGAGAGAAACAAGTGGAGTTTTTGCTGACATTACACGGGCTGGCATGTTGAATTAGAATCTAGAGAATCCCCAAGGCCTATGTCTCAGTTTTTCTAGTAAGAAAGCTGCTGAGTCTTGGAATACCATGGGAAGCAGGAGGGTAGGGATAAAAAGGCAAAATAAAATCACCCACAATATCTGGCGCTTAAGCAACAAAGTTCTAGTAGAAAGAGGAACCTACAGCAAACATTTACCAGGCCTGGTCCTTCAGACATTTGGAACAAAAGGATAACAGATTATAAGGAAAGCTTCCAGACATCCTAATACAGACCTGAATGGATAGAACTTACTCACCCATTACGCTCTCTGGGGAAAAATAAAGTCCACTTTAGCATTTATTTGTCTTTTGTATACAATGTCCTCTACATTATTTAAAATTTCATGAGACACAGGAATAAGGTAAGGAATATTACTGATAGTTAAGAGAAAAAACAAAGAATTATAAACAGTTGATATACATATCAGTGAAACAAGATTTTAAAATAAGCATAGTAAAGAAAACAGAGAAGATGAACAAAATGAATGAATTTTGAAATTTAGACAATTTCAACAAATAACTCGGTTCTGTAAAAAAAGAATCAAATACACAGTCTAGAACTAAGAAATACAATTTATAAAGCTAAAAATTCATTCAGACATGTTAACAGCAGATTTGACAAAGCAGAAAGGATTACCGAACTCAAAAGACAAGTCAATAAAAAATATTCAAATTAAAGCACAGGTAGAAATAAACGGGAAAAAAAAAGAACATAAAATAAGAGACAGGCAAAACACAGTAAAATGATCTGATATGTATGCAATTGGAGTCACAGAAAGAAAAGAGGGAGAAAATGGAGCTTAAGTAATATTTATAAAGATAATGACTAAAATTTTTCAAAACATGTAAGAAATCAAAAATCAATAGATTTCAGATGCGTCAGGAACCATAAATGAGATAAATATAAAGAAAACCACACCAAGGTACATCATAGTATAACTGGGGAGAAAAGATAAACTTTAAAGCAGTTAGAAGAAAAGATGCAATACACTCAAGATAATATCGCAACTGATTTTTTTTAATAGAAACATGAAAAGAAGACAATGAAATGATACCTTTAAGATGCTAACTGCCAACTTAGAATTCTATCACCAGTGAAAACAGTCTTTAAAAATGGAGATGAAGTAAAGATATTTCCAGACATACAAAAATGTAAGAGAAGTTATACTTATCAGGCTGACACTATAATAAACATAAAAAGAAATTCTTTAAACTGAACTAAAATTAACCCAAACAGAAGTACAATAATACAGAAAGGCATAAGAACACTAGAAATGAAAAGTGTGTGGGTAAATATAAAGAATAAAGCACTTTAAATCAGCAATCTTAATAATGTCCTGTGAAGTATTTAAGATAGGTGAGATAAGTAAAATACATGACAACAGTAGTATGAAGAATGGAAAAGGCAAGGAATTATGTGGTTATAAACTTCTCGCCTTAGAGGAGGAAGTGATAAAACTGCCAATAAGGTAGACCTGTTGTTAGTCAAACATACTTAGGAGTGAACGAAAGTGAAAGTCACTCAGTCGTGTCTGACTCTTTGCAACCCCAAGGACTATACAGTCCATGGGATTCTCCAGGCCAGAATACTGGAGTGGGTAGCCTTTCCCTTCTCCAGGGAATCCTCCCAACCCAGGGATTGAACCCAGGTCTCCTGCATCACAGGCGGATTCTTTACCAGCCGAGCCACAAGGCACAAGGGAAGCCCACATATTTAAAGATTAAACATACTTTCATTTGCTGCAAATCATGGCCCATGGACCAAATCTGCCAGCAACGTGTTTTTTTAAATAAGGATATACAAGCATCCAGCCATGTCTGTATGTTTATGTTTTATCCATTGCAGCTTTAACATTAAAACTATGGGGATGAGTGGTTTCTACAGAGACCATATGGCCCTCAACGCCAAAAATGATTACTATGAGACCCTTTCCAGAAAGTCCACATGCCCCTACGTAAAGCAACAATTTTTTAAAAAAAAGGACACAACTCAAAAACTAATAGAGAATATAAAAAGTAACAAAAATATATTGTCAAGATCCAAAAGGCAGGAAAGAAAGAATAAACAGGCAAAGATGCAAATAAAAATAAAACAAATGGTATAATGAGAGACTTATACCTAACTAAATAATGGGCTAAATACTTCAATTAAAAGACAGATTTTTTCGGCTGGATTAAAAACAAAAACAGGACAAAGGGCTTACATTAAACATAAGAGAACAGTTAAAGGATGGAGAAAGACTGACCATCCAGATACAAAGCAAAATGCTGATACTAGTATCAAATATAATCAACTTCAAGGTAAGACTATTACTATAGATGAGGTCATTCCAACAGGAAGATAGAACAATTCTAAACTTAAAGCTAATAACGTAGCTACAAAATATACAAAGCAAAAAGCTCTCTAAAGTTCTCGAAGAAATTCTAAAGTTCGAGGAAATTTACAAATCTTCCGTCAGAGTTGGAGAATTTAACACTCCTTTCTCAGCAACCGAAAGAACGGGCAAAGTCGCCGAGGATATTGAAGATTCGAACAACCCATAAACCAATTTGACCTAACTGACAATTATGAAAGACTGCGTCCAGCAGCTGAGGAATAACATTTCCCTAGAGTTTCTACAAAAAAGTTGCCAGAACAATCAATATGCCAGTCCATAAAGCAAGCCTCGACAAACCACACAAGTTCTCCCATCACAGTGAACTTAACCTATGGATAAGTCACCGAAAACTAACTAGAAATAAAACAACACTCTTGTACCTAATTCATGCCTCTAAAAAGAAATCAAAAATGGAAATTCTAAAATATGTTGAACTGAACCTTTAAGAAGATACAGCATGCCAAAGTTTGGGCCGTGTCGTGTTAAGACACTTCAGTTGTGTCCTACTCTGTGTGACCCCATGGACTGTCTCCAGGCAAGAATCCTGGAGTGGGTTGCCATTTCCTTATTCAGGGAATCTTCCTGACCCAAGGATCGAACCTGCGTCTCTTAAATCTCCTGCACTGGCAGGCAGGTTCTTTACCACTAGTGCCACCAATGTGTGGGACATAACTAAAGTTCTGATTATGGGGAAATGTGTAGCTTTAAAGGCAAATATGGAAATAAAGATTGACAACGAAATTCTAAGCTTCCATCTCAAAAACTAGTAAAAGAAAATGACATTAAACCCAAAGAAGAAAACAGGAAACTATAAAAGTAGAAGCAGATGTATAGCTCCGTGATGACCCAGATGAGTGCGGTGGGAGTGGGAGGGAGAGGGTATATGTCTGCACATGGCTGATCCATGATGTTATACACAGCAGAACCTAACACAACGTTGTAAAGCAATTACATTCCAGTAAAAAAAAAAAAAAAGCAGAAAGTAATGATACAGAAAATGAGTATTATCTTTATCAAATGTGCAAACTGATGCACAGAACGGTTAAGTAACTTGCCCAAATCATAGAATTACCAAGAGGCAGATCATGACTTGAATCCAGATAGTCTGAGGCCAGAATCCTCACCTTTAATCATTATTTAAACAATCTCGCAGGTTCTGAGCAGGGCAGGTAAAACCAATGCTGTTGACACCACTATACACCACTGTGAATACACGCTATACACCACTGTGTGCACACGCTCTACACCACTATACACCACTGTGTATATACGCTATACACCACTGTGTACACACTGCTCCTCACCACTGAAGCCACCAGCGCTCCCTCCCACTCCGTGTGAAATTCTGCCGCCTCCACTGCTCTGGCCCTGACCCCTGCTGACTCACCAGGTGCCCAGCTGCTCTCTAACTGGTTCAGATCTAAACCCAATCCACAACCACCTCTCAAACCCATACTCCAAGCAGCTCTGTCCTCATCCTTGCTAGTCAAGGCAGTTGCAGCCCCGCCCCTGTTCATGTGTACATGTGGTCACTCAGTCCTGTCTGACTCTTTGCGACTCCTTGGACCATGTAGCCCACCAGGCTCCTCTGTCCACGGGATTCTCCAGGCAAGGATACTGGAGTGGGTTGCCATTTCCTCCTCCAGGGGATTTTCCCGATCCAGGGATCCAACCCACGTCTCCTGCATCTCCTGCATGGGCAGGAAGACTCCTTACCACTGTGCCGCCTGAGAAGCTGTTCGTGCCACGCCTTACATCTGTCAGCCTGGCCACATCCTCACCTCGGAAGCCCAGATAATGTCATTCTCCACCTCCCACTGCCCGCACCCAGCGCAGCCACATAAACGTCATGTGAAGCTAGACCCAGCCACCTCCCACTGCTGCCACAAATCTAAAAGGCACACCGACAAAGAGAACACTACACAAGGCTTTCTCCTGAGCTGCTATAAAGAAATTACAAATATACTTGGATAGGAAGGCTTTTTTAAAGCTGTTTCATGGCTTTTTCTTCTGTGAAATACACATAAAGAAAGCAACTTGTCACAAGTTACCCAATAAAGAGTTGCTTTACATTGGCTTTGTTTGAAATACAGTAAATATTAACAGTATGCTGGAGTCAGGGTGTATAGTAAAGAATTTGGCCTTAACTGAAGAGAAGGTCTGGCCTTTGCCCTTGGCTTCCAGAAGGTAATCTCCAGGTCCTTGGAATTTTATGCCTGATAGGTGTGCCTCTGTTTCCCTAGGAGCATTGGGTCATGCTAGATAGTCCAAGAGCATGATTTCTGGGGGTGTGGACGGTGGGCTTGGGGATGTGGAGAGAATGCCCACATTCATGGAGATGGAGGATGGAGACTGGCGATCCCAGAAAGACCAAAACACGTAACTTAGGGTGAGGGCTTTGGTCACACAATATCAATCATCCTAGAAATTGAGGTCAACCACATGGGCTGTCAATCAATCAATCATGCCTACATAATGGAGTCCCAATAAAAAGTCAGAACACTGCGGTCTGGGTGAGCTTCTCTGGCTGGTAATACTCCATGTGGATTGTCACACATCAGAGGGAAGCTCCAAATCTGGAACTCTCCCAGGCTCTGCCCTATTTCTTCCTTCGGTTGATCTGAATCTCTATACACTCCCTGTAATGAAACACAGCCATGAGTGTGATTCAGTGAGCTCTGAGTCCTGGCAAATCATTGAACTGAAAGGGAGTGTGGGGAACCCCTGAAACTGGCACCTGGTGACAGAAATGAGAGCAATCTTGGGGGACGGTGCCCTCAAGTCTTTGTAGTTGGCCTAAACTTCCATATGGGCTTTCCTGGTGGCTCGGATCGTAAACACTCTGCCTGCAATGCAGGAGACCAGGGTTCCATCCCTGGGTCGGGAAGATCCCCTGGAGGAGGGCATGGTAACTCACTCCAGTAATCTTGCCTGGAGAATCCTATGGACAGAGGAGCCTGGTGGGCTGCAGTCTACGGGGTCACAGAGAGTCAGACACGACTGAGCGACTAACACTTTCACACTCTAAACTTCCATACAGGCGTACATTTTGACTGAATTTGCTACTATTCAACTCCATTTTTTTTTTAAATGGGGAAAATGGAGTTCCTCCATACCACTCTTTGCTACTCATCTGTTCTTTCATCTTTTTTCTCTTGTTGCAGACATGATTTACAATACTATCATTAACTTGCATATTCTGTTTCAATTTGGACCTCTATCATCACAGACAAACATAAACATTTACCCCTCAAAAAGAAAGAAAACAGAAAACTGAGTCTTTCTATGGTTCTCAAAGTCCCCACTATCTGGTCATATCCCACCAACCAATTCTTTTCTCCTTCCAGACCTTGAACTGCACTTTGGCTGGCCCCCTTCCTGCCCTTCCACATCCTTTGCTTGTTTAGCCATCTGTAACTTCATGCACACAACTCCCTTTCCCAAGGTCCTCCTGCCATCTCCTCCTCCTGACCAAAACCAAACTACTTCACTGAGAAGTGTCCACAGTGATGGTGTCAACCTCACAAGGTTGATGGGGACATTCAAAGAGGCAATATGCATAAAGGGCTCAAGGTGACGCAATTCACAGTAAGCCCAGTGTCAGCATTAGCCGCTGTTACCATCATTGCTATTACACCTTCTTGTTGCTATGATACTTGTCTTTTTTGATCCTATTTCATTCATAGAGTCTACTACAATCTAGCCTTTAATTGCATCTGTAACATTTATTCTCTACTGTATGCTCATTAGCTTCTGGATAATTCTGACTTGAGGACAGGATCCATGTCTATGATTTCCCAGAGAATTTCAGACACAGAGCAAGTCCTGAATCTTTTTGACATAATGATAAATTCAGAGAACACTGGAATGACAGCACATGATCGAGGCATGCAAATAATGAACATACTTGAATCCCTATTGTGTGTCGGTGGGTATGGTTTGTTCCTCAAGGCCCTGTGTTTGGGAGTTTTAAAAGGGTTTTGGACTGATAAGCGTGACAATTTGTACTTGTCACTGAGAAGTAAGAAGAGGAAAGAAGTCATGGAAATTGAGCTATTTCATGCTCAGTCTCATTATAAAAGATTTAACTCATGTTAACCAGCACCAAATTCTCCTCTACTCCTTAAGCACATAGAAAACTGTATTGTCAAAGTCACTCTGTGCCCCCCTCCCTGCCTTCCTCCCATTCTGCCATAACTGGTGACACTGCAAATGATGGAGGCTCTGTTAGGACGGGACCTAGACCAGAGGCCCAGCCCAACTTGCATTTAACATGAGTGTGTGGATGTTACTGAGCAACTAAGATGCAGGAATTAATTAGTTATAGCAGTAAAACTTGTACCTTCTAGTTGACACCCTAAGCAAATAATAACAATATCAAAACACTCAGTTTGCTGACACGGCTTCATTATACCACAATTCTTAAAGCAGCAGGAAATCTAGCTAATTTGCCTCTCTACAGCCTAGTTCTAGACTCACTTTACCTTCACAGATATTTTTATTACAAAGATATTCAAACAAGAAAAGCTTACAAAAGTATACAGTAAACACACATATACCCACCAGCCAGATTCCACGATTAACATTTCGCAATATTTGCTTTATCACGTCCCTATTCATCTCCCCATCCCTCTCTCTCATCAACTTATCATTCACACTTTGATACGTTTCAAAGTTGGAAGTATCAGTGTCTTAGGTCAGCTTTATTACTTTCCCAATTCTCACACCACCCACATGATAAACAATGACCCCACAACAAATAACCAGGAAGTATTGAGTTCCCTCATAGCTCAGTCGGTAAAGAATCTGCCTGCAATGCAGGAGACCTGGGTTCAATCCCTGGGTTGGGAAGATCCCCTGGAGAAGGAAATGGCAACCCACTCCAGGATTCTTGCCTGGGAAATCCCATGAATAGAGGAGCCTGGTGGGTTACAGCCCATGGGGTTGCAAGAGTTGGACACAACTTAGCAACTAAACACACACATACACATTGAGAGAAGTGTATCAACTATTATCTCTTACTGAGTACCTACTACGTGCTGTATGCCTCAGATACAAATAAAGGAGCCTGAGGGCCCGAAGAGCCTGGTCTCCATTTCCCACACTGAAGTGTTCCCAGTGACCTGCACTTCAAGCAGGGAAGGTGCTGAGCTCTCCACTTGGAGCATCATTTGTTCTTTCACAATCGGTCGTAGAAAGTGCAGTCCTCAGCTTCAGACACTGAAACCCAATGAATCAAACATAATGGGTCTGACATGTCATTGAATAAAACCCAGAAAAAATGCTGTGTGGGTTCCACACGAATGCCTCCCTTAAAGGCGGGTCTCGGATTTTTATTATTTTGCTGCTGCAGACATTTTAACAGATTATTGGACACCATGTTTCCAATAAAAAGTTCTCTTTGTGCTTTTGCTATTTTCTTGGTTTCACTGAAAAAAAAAAAAATTCTTTAATGATATCAACTCCCCAAAATAAAATAGGTGGTGAAGAGTAATAAGAACCACTTAAATATTTTAACATATAACATTAAGTAGACAAAGACACATAATGCTAGTAGCACTATTACATAAATTCCATCTGCATCCTCCCTTTGATCCTGTTAGGTATATAAGGTGAGTGTGGTTATTGTCATCACAGTTAGCAGATAATAAAATGGAATCTGAGAACAAGCCTCGTTGGTAGCAAATGGTAGATCTGGGATTCAAACACCACACTTCTGGCTCCAAGTCCCCTATAATCTTCCCTCTGCATTTAATGTAAGAATAAAATAGTGTTTGGGGCAACAACTATTTCAACATTATGTGAAATTTGTAGTTTTAACACATTAACTCAAAATAGTAAATATATACTGCCTTCCGTATGCATATTGTCTTTACCATCTAGGCCACCAGAGTCAGTAAATCCAGCTGGCGATAGCACGTGTGATTGATGGAACTACCTTTTACAACAGTAATATGCACTTAATCAACTGAGATAAGGAAAACTACATTCCAAAACATGAAGTAGAATAAATATGTGAAGGATTAGGAGTATAAATATTGCTTTGTTTAGGAATAAATATAACCCAGTATATGCTTCTGAATGAGCTGAAGATATGTCCACATGCAAACAGACATGGATGATACGATCTTTTTAAAAAGTATATTTATTTACTTCTTTGTTTGGCTGCGCTGGGTTTTCATTACAGCGTGCAGGGTCTTTAGTTGCAGCATGTGAACTCTTAGTTGCAGCATGTGGAACCTAATTCCCTGACCAGAGATGGAACCTGGTCCCCCTGCATTGGAAGCATGGAGTCTGAGCCACTAGACCCCCAGGGAAGTCCCTCATAATACGGTCTTCATGAAAATCCTGACATGCTGATTCTCTTTTGGTAGTTTAAGTTGTTTGTGATTTATGGGTTGACGTCCTGCCTTCTCCCTGTAGCTTTGCCCGACTCCTTTGACCAGTGGATGGTCAAAGGATGGTCTCCGATGTCTCAGATTTCTTCTTGAAGTCTGAATGCCTCCACATCGCACTACATCACTCACAATGTGGCAGACAAGATTTTTCAAGCTATGTTCTCCTCTTTGCTTCTTACTGCATTTCTTCTTGTCCAGAGAGACAGACATTATTCACACATTGCCTCAGGGAAAGTCTGACAGCATAGAAACTCAGAACTGAAGTGTCAAATTCCTGGAGATTTAAAGTTTATTTCAGAAAATGTTTGCACAATTTCTGGTCTAGTTATTTGTCCTGTAGGAGAGCCCAGTCTGACTCTGAAGGTGACTGGCCTCTCCTGGGGTGAACCAGGCTTCACTTGCGTGAGCTCGGTCACACCAGCTATGCTAATCGCCCATGAGAGCCTCCTCACTGCTGACCCGTGATGGCAGCAGGGCCAGGGTCACAGAGCAGGAAGCACACGCTGGTTGGCCTCAGGCTGCTCAGTTTACTTTCTAAATCTCCCCACGTGGACAACCACTCTTCCACAACTGACCGGAGTCCTGGAAAGACCCAGAAAAGGAGAATTGGGCTTTGAACACCTAAAGTGGTAATGGTGTTATGAGAACCCAGATCATCTGTGGGTGCTCAGTTCAGTTCAGTCGCTCAGTCATGTCTGGCACTTTTCGACCCCATGAAGCACAGCACACCAGGCCTCCCTGTCCATCACCAACTCTCAGAGTTTACTCAAACTCATGCCCATCGAGTCAGTGACGCCATCCAGCCATCTCATCCTCTGTCGTCCCCTTCTCCTCCTGCCCCCAATCCCTCCCAGCATCAGGGTCTTTTCCAATGAGTCAACTCTTTGCTTGAGGTGGCCAAAGCACTGGAATTTCAGCTTCAGCATCAGTCCCTCCGATGAACACCCAGGACTAATCTCCTTTAGGATGGACTGGTTGGATCTCCTTGCAGTCCAAGGGACTCTCAAGAGTCTTCTCCAACACCACAGTTCAAAAGCATCAATTTTTCGGCGCTCAGCTTTCTTCACAGTCCAACTCTCACATCCATACATGACCACTGGAAAAACCATAGCCTTGTCTATATGGACCTTTGTTGGCAAAGTGATGTCTCTGCTTAAAAGATAAAGAACATTACAGCATACTAACACATATATATGGAATTTAGAAAGATGGTAACGATAACCCTATATGCAAAACAGAAAAAGAGACACAGAAATACAGAACAGACTTTTGAACTCTGTGGGAGAAGGTGAGGGTGGGATGTTTCAAAAGAACAGCATGTATACTATCTATGGTGAAACAGATCACCAGCCCAGGTGGGATGCATGAGACAAGTGCTCAGGCCTGGTGCAGTGGGAAGACCCAGAGGAATCGGGTGGAGAGGGAGGTGGGAGGGGGGATCGGGATGGGGAATACGTGTAAATCTATGGCTGATTCATATCAATGTATGACAAAACCCACTGAAATGTTGTGAAGTAATTAGCCTCCAACTAATAAAAAAATTAAAAAAAAAAAAATATGCTATCTAGGTTGGTCATAACTTTCCTTCCAAGGAGTAAGCGTCTTTTAATTTTGCTGGGTTTTCTCGTTACCACAGCATAACTTAGACTATCCTAATACATCTTCTAATATCACTTACTTATTATCCATCTCCTCCCATAAAAATGTAAGAGCAGGAAGTTGTATCTGTTGTGTCACTAATATATCTCTAGCTCCTAAAACATTACTTGCCACTAAATAGGTGATCAACAGATATTCACTGAATGAATGGAACAAATTACTGTATAATTATAAAAAAAAAAAAGGTACTATGAAAGAGAATTACTAATGAGCTTTAGTAAAGTGACCTCGTCAGTGAGTTAGAAAAGTCATCTCTGATGAAATGACTTTGAAGCCGAGTCCTGAAAAATGAATAGGAGTGACTCACGTGGTGAGAATTAAGAGTCAAGAGGCATTGTCACACAAAACTCTGGGCAATCCCCACTCTGATCAGTGCTAGGAAGGTGCTACATAGTGTCATGAGAACCTAGGATTTGAAGATCTGACATCAGCAGAGTAAGCGACAGTGTAACAAAAAAAATTGCTGGCTAGAGGGAAGCAAAAATTAAATTAGAAAAAAAAAAGATGTGATATTATATACAACAGGATAAATTTGAGGTGCAATGATGTGTCTTAATGGTTATATGAGAATATAACAGCATGTATTAAAGTATTTACAGAAGGCATAACAGAAGAGATGAGAAATGAGCTGAAATTTTAGTGGCAAATGAGAGCAAGAAAGCAAGAGAACACCGGAGGTCAATACAGACGGGAGTCTGATGCGGGACAGGAGGAAGACTTCACACACACTCTGGTGGGAGAGCCTAAGGCATGGATGCAGAAGAGTGGGGGAAACAGCACTACTAAATTTGAATATGGGGGCTTCCCTGGTGGGCCAGTGGGTAAGACTTTGCCTTCCAATGCAGAGGGTGCGGGGTTCACTCTCTGGTCAGGGAGCCAAGACCCCTCATGCCAAAAAACCAAAAAAACCTTGTGGCCAAAAAACCAAAAGATAAAACAGAAGCAATATTGTAACAAATTCAATAAAGACTTTAAAAAACGTTCCACATCCCCAAAAAAATCTTAAAAAAAAAAAACAAAAAAACGGAATCGGAAAGCATTCTGAAGGCTAACCCCAATCAGAAAAGCAGGTGGAAGAGATAAGATGGGGTCAGTTCACAATGAGCTGTAAATGCCAGGACTGTGAATATGACCAGGGCAGTGTGACGACAAAGTATTCAGAAAGATTAACTCAAACAACCCAACAAATATGCAACCACCATTTAGCCCAGCAATTGCGCTCCTTGGACACTCATCCCAGAGAAGTGAAAACTTCTGTTGTTCAGTCACCCAATCGTGTCCAACTCTCGGCAACCCCATAGACTGCAGAACGCCAGGCTTCCCCGTCCTTTATCATCTCCTGGAGTTTGCACAAACTCATGTCCATTGAGTCAGTAATGCCATCCAACCATCTTGTCCTCTATCATTCCCTTCTCCTGCTTTCACTCTTTCCCAGCATCAGGGTTTTTTCAAATGAATCAGCTCTTCATATTAGGTGGCCAAAGTATTGGAGCTTCAGCATCAGTCTTTCCAATGAATAGTCAGAACTGATTTCCTTTAGGATTGACTGGTTTGATCTTCTTGCAGTCCAAGGGACTCTCAAGGGTCTTCTCCAACATCACAGTTTAAAAGCATCAATTCTTTGGCGCTCAGCCTTCCTTATGGTTCAACTCTCATATCCATACATGACTACTGAATAAAACATTGCTTTGACTATATGGATCTTTGTTGACAAAGTATTATCTCTACTTTTTAATACACTGTCTAGGTTTGTCATAGCTTTTCTTCCAAGGCTTTTCTTCTTCGTAGCTTTTCTTCCAAAACTTATGTTCACACAAAAACCTGTACCTGAATACTTAAGACAGAATCAAAATTCTGTCTATTGTCTGATTCCATTTATGCGAAATTTTGGAAAGGAGAGAATTTTAGGAACAGAAAACAGATTACTGGTTGCCAGGGGCTGTGAAAGAATTAGGAGTTTAATGGCACTGATCACAAGGGTGGCTCCATCACTGAATGAACGGATCTGTTGAAATCCATAGGACGTGCACTGAAAAGAGTGAATTTTACCATATGTAAGTTATACTTTAATAAACCTGACTTTTAAAGACAGAAAAAAAGAAAGATGACACCAGGCAGCAGTGGCAGAACCACAGATCAGGCCCAAGAAGTTGTGAATGAGAAGAAAAGTCAAATGACCTAAATAATTTCCCTGTTCAGTAAATGTTTATCAAGTAGCAACTAAAATAAATACAAGGTTATACAAGGGATTTTTTTGAATGTATAAAATATATTCATTAATTTCTGGGTCTAATATTTGTGTTAAGTGTGAATGTTCATATGTGCAAACAATTACTCATACATGTGGATGTCAGAGACTGAAACTATAAATTGGGTTCAGATTGACTGCCCAAATTAAAGCAAAACCACTGGGCAATTTAATTTCTTATGCAGTCCCTTTACCTGAAGAGATGCTTACTTAGAATTCTTTACTTTGAATTAATAAGGACATAGTTTAGTTGCCTCCAGGGATTTGGACATTTAGAGGTTGTCTTTAGAAAGATTTGTCTTGGGGGAGGTCATTTGACCTGCAGCTCCAGCTGAAAAGTTTTATGGCTGAAGCTAATTAATTTCCTTAGTATAATTTTTATTGGCTCCTTCCCTAATCTCCAGCTCTAATAGGCAAATACACTGGAAATGACTCCAATTCCACAAAGAAACAGGGGAGCTCCTGAGCCTTTGTGGAAAAAAGAGCTACAGGAAAAAGAGGAGAGTCCGTGAACAAGGACACTATAAAAAACAAGGAATAAAACAGCCTATGATCAACAATGCCCAGTCTAAATATTGAAAACATACTTAGATGAATTATTTTAGACGATCGTGAAATTTCTTCGCCCCTTCCACTTAAAAGTGGGCTTGCCTGGTGGCTCAGTTGGTAAAGTATCCGCCTGCGATGCAGGAGACCTGGGTTTGATCTCTGGGTTAGGAAGATTCCCTGGAGAAGGGAACAGCTACCCACTCCAGAAGAATACCATAGACTGGATAGTCTATGGCGTTGCAGAGTCAGACACGACTGAGAGACTCACTTTTCCACTTAGAAGTATGACAAAATTGCTCTGCGATCATAAGGAATTCTCTTGCAAGTCTTCAGAATGCCAAAATGATGGATAGTTTCTATCAGCCAAACTGTCTGAGAGTGATGTTTTGAAAAATAAATATGTAAAGTAACACTTAAAAATTATGAGACAATTTCAGAAAGAATTCCATCCTCATCTTTTTCTGCCCCTAAGCTGACCTATCAAATCATCCTTAAATACTTACCCTGATGAAAGTCTTATTTTAAAGAATTTAATGCAGATACTTGTCTCAAACACAAGATATACTGAACAGCAACAGAAATTACACACTCTAAGACAGAGTATGAAAATTGATGTCCTCTGTCAAAGTTAACAATTCATAAAGTGCACTGAGAAAAAACTGTATAGAATTCTCTTGAAAAGGAAGATTCAGAGACTTCTGGTTCTGCCAAGATGGATCAGTCCCCATTCCTCCCAGATCAATCCCTTCCCGCAACCAGAAAACCCTGGACGTCACCCAGAAAGCACATGAAGACACTGAAAATGAGGAAAAAAGAACACATCGTACAAACATGGGGGCAGCTGCATGCGCAGGGTCTCCTTATGCAGCCCATATAACCAGGCGGGAAGGCTGCGGTTTGCTTAGGGCCAAGCAGGAAGCGCCCCTTCAAAGCACCCGCCCCACCCCCCTTACAGAAGCAGGCAGAGACCACCCATCTCCCCCACTGGATGGTCTTGACAGAGCCAAGCAGAAAGCTAGTCTTCTATGCCCCATGTAGCAAAACCCGGTGATGTTCTGATTCCCCTCCCAGGGTAGTGTTACTGGGGCTAAGCAGGACACGGATGGTACATTCTCTGCCTGATGGAGACTGGTCTCCCCCAGTTCCCTCTGCCGGGTAACACAACTACAATGAACTTCAGGAAATGACGCTGAGTAATAAGCCCATCCCAAAAGGTCACTGGCTATGTGACTCCATTTATAGACAGTAACATTCTTAAAATGATGAAATTATAGAAATGGAGAGGAGATCAACCAGAGGTCAGGGACTGGGAAAGGAGGCTGGGAGAGAAGGCAATAGCCCTGGCTATCAATAAGCAACACAAGGGATCCTTACAGTGGCAATGTTCTCTGCCCTGACTGTCAACGTCTTGGATCAGTGGCTGTGGCACTGTACTATATTTTTTTAAGAAGTGACTATTGGAGGAAATTGGATAAAGGTCACTTGGCCTCTCTCTGTATTACTTCTTAGAACTGCAACATGAATCTGCAATTATCTCAAACACAAAGTTCATTAAAAAGAAATTTAACCAAGACTTGAGACCCATCTTTTTGAAAGCATCTGCCCAGTCATCGACAGACTCAATATTAGAATTGTCATTTACATTCCAACACAGAATTGGAGTTTTACTTCCAAACCAGAACAGTAAAGGCAGTTATGGCAATTTGGGGGAGGTTAGACCAAAATTACCTTTCTTCACTTGATCTATAACTTGGATATTAAAATTCTATCAAGCCATTAATCCTTCAGCAGCTACCTGTAAGAGCCTACTATGGGCCCCATTCTAAGTTACAGGAATGAAGTAATGAAGGAAACAGACTGTCTGCTCTTCAGAGCTCACCTTTTGTGAGAGAAGTATGCTTTCATCCACGCTAGTCAACAAAGTGCTTTTCTACTCTGCAATCAGCGTAACTATTTCTCTCCAGCTTTGTCAACTATTCATCAATCACGCTGAAGGAAAGATTCTTATATTCTCTGCACACGACTTTGTTAATTGAAGGGCTTCTTTCTCTATATTAGTCATCTTTAAACAGAACTAGAAATCTTTCACCAAAAAAAAGCACAAGGTGGGAAACTAAAAGAATGTGGCTCTCTGAGAGACAATCAGGATTTTACTGGAAAACCTACCTAAGCTGAAAATGTTTAGAGTGGAATCCGTTCTCAGACTGCTGGCTTCTCTGTTTGTTAACATCTATGGCCAATGTGTGGGACATAATTCAATGGAGAGAAACCAAAAGTAAATCTGGGTCTGTTCTTAACGGAGACTGATGATTTCAGACCTTCTAGTGACCCATCTAAAGCATCATTGTGTGCCTCATCAGAATGAAGTTTGCATCAAAACACTAGGCCTTTTGAAGGAAAAGCTTAACTATTATTTCTAAAAGAACTGAATGTGTCTTTAAAATAATCACTTACTTGACCAAGTCTATTCATTTTACAAACACTCACCAAATACCTACCACAAGCGCTAGGAAGAGTACAAAGATGATTCTATCATGGTCTCTTTCCTCAGTGAGTCCATAGTCTTAAAATTAACTAATCTGAGCAGAGTATATATGCATAGGGGGCTTCCCTGATAGCTCAGTGGTAAAGAATCCACCTGCCAATGCAGGAGACATGGGTTCAATCCCTGGGTTGGGAAGATCCCCTGGAGAACAAAATAGCAACCAGCTCCAGTGTTCTTGCCTGGGAAATCCCATGCACAGAGGAGGCTGGCAGGCTACAGTCCATGGGGTCACAAAGAATCAGACACGACTTGGCAACTAAACAAGAAGATACATGCATAGACCAATGTAAAAAGATGGCTCCTTAGGAGCCAAGTGGAATTGTTCTCCCATAGAAACTCTAATAACTTCTCCTAAATGGAACCAGTCACGGGATCCAGTATAGTTCTGTGACAGAAAACCAGGGTAAAATGTGAAAAATCAAAGAATATGGAAGTCAGAGAAATCACAAGTATTCAGCCACATGAACTTCCCACATAGGTTTAGAAGAGCAGCTTCTTTCTAGCATATATTTACACACAGTTTGCTATTTTATGCATGTCCTAGATAAGAATACGAATGCACGCCCCATTACCATTCAAATACCAACTGGAGACTTTACAGATATTATCACTTTACAGAGAGAGAGTATAAACAGAAGAAACACTTAAACTTTTTCTATTTCCACAGTGCAGCCATAAAGAGATTGTTTATCCAGCTAAAACCTTTCATGTGAGACACAAAAGCCCTGTAACTGAATATCCAAACGCAAAGGCAGGGCTGACTAACTCCTTACGGTAATCGGTAACAAGCTAACAAGCAAGATAGGGCACTTAACTTCACCTTAGCTATTCCACAGCCACAAATCAGCCTTAATACTAAGTAGGTGGGACTTTTCTTTGCCTTCCTGCAGTGGTGATCCTTCAGAGTTATCAATATCCAGCCCCACTTGTCCATATTGGTTTTAATATTTCACCCATTTGGAATTAGTCACCCACAAAACTGAAGTTGCAGATTGATCAGTGGGAATCATAAATGTCCTAACTCCAGAATTTAAGAGAAAAGTTAATTCGGTAGTTTGAATTTATACTAAATTCAGACAGTTTCAGGAATGCCCAGAAGTAAAAATAATGAAAGCAAATAAAAGTTGTACTCAACGAAACTGTGCCATTTGCAGAAATGTGGATGGACCTAAAGACCGTAATACGTGATGAAGTCAGGAAAACAAATATTGTATATTAAGGCACGTATGTGAAATCTAGAAAAATGGTATAGACAATCTTACTTGCAAAGCTGAAATAAACACGCAGATGTAGAAAACAAATGTAAGGACACCAAGGGCGAAAGGGGGCACAGGTGGGATGATTTGGGAGATTCGGACTGACATGTATACACTAGTGATACTATGTAGAAGATAGATGAGTAATGAGGACTGACTGTATAGCACAGGGAACGGTACTAAACGCTTTGTCCGTTAAATGCTAAGTCCATTACAGGGAGGAGAGGTACATACCACACGGCTGACTCACTTTGCTGGACAGCAGAAACAACACTGTAAAGCAACTATATTCCAATTTTTTTAAAGCTATATTGAAAATAAAAATAAATAAAAAGCTATATTGAAAAAATGTCATAAATATACACTATTATGACATGTGCAAAATATATTCATTAGAGTTGTATATTTTGACAACATATCCCCATGCATTTTAACACACCTTTCAAACCACAGCATCCGGTTCAGTGTTCCCTGAGTAAAGTATAATAAGTAAAGCCACTCACTCATACATATTTGATCTCCTTTAGCCCTCTGTTGGGCTTCCCTAGTGGCTCAGATGGTAAAGCGTCTGCCTGCAATGAGGGAGACCCGGGTTCAATCCCTGGGTCAGGAAGATCCCCTGGAGAAGAAAATGGCAACCCACTCCAGTATTCTTGCCTGGAAAATTCCATGGATGGAGGAGCCTGGTAGGCTATATAGTCCATGGGGTCGCAAAGAGTCAGACGCGACTGAGCGACTTCACTTTCACTTTTTTTTTTCCAGCCCCCGGTTAAAACTATTCACAAACCTGTCTCTGCCATAAATCAGATCCTAGATCTCCTACGTGTCCGAGCTGTTGTGATCAACACCAGTTAGAACGAACAGATAGAAGAAAAGCCTGCAGAGACTCAGCTTCTTTGTCTTGTTTGAAAGCACCCTCTTCGCCTAAAGAGCTGCAAGAACTTGAACTGCTGGGTGAAGAAAACTTCTCGGACACAGCTGGTACCGGTATCAGCAGGAGGGACTGTCACAGCCCACAAGAGAGATTTTGGCCCGTTCGTTTAAATGACTTCGGAACCACTTTACCAGACCGCAAGCAAGAGAGTCTGGCGAAACGTGACAGGAGGCATTTCTCCGGAAAGAGCTGTGACGCCGGATGAGCTAGAGAAAGGCCGTGGTGGGCTCAGCTCCTCTCCTAAGACGAAACTGGTCCCAGAGTTACTCTGTAAAAAAGGTATTCACTCTCCTCCAAAGTCAGTCGGATGGAGGTTGTAGCTTTTCCAGAAAATCTACATTACTAATTGGGCCAATTACACATAGGAGGAAGATCACTCAGTGGAATTTGAGGCCCTTTGAGGTCTGGGCTTGGGGTCAAGAATTCTTTGCTGGAAAGTCCCTGAAGCTAAATAAGCACCCTATCACCTGAGGACATAAAAAGTGGTGTTTTAGTCTACAAGCAATAAATGCTGGAGAGGGTGTGGAGAAAAGGGAACCCTCTTACACTGTTGGTGGGAATGCAAACTAGTACAGCCGCTATGGAAAACAGTATGGAGATTTCTTAAAAAACTGGAAATAGAACTGCCATATGACCCAGCAATCCCACTTCTGGGCATACACACTGAGGAAACCAGATCTGAAAGAGACACGTGCACCCCAATGTTCATCACAGCACTGTTTACAATAGCCAGGACATGGAAACAACCTAGATGTCCATCAGCAGATGAATGGATAAGGAAGCTGTGGTACATATACACCATGGAATATTACTCAGCTGTTAAAAAGAATTCATTTGAATCAGTTCTAATGAGATGGATGAAACTGGAGCCCATTATACAGAGTGAAGTAAGCCAGAAAGATAAAGAATATTACAGCATACTAACACATATATATGGAATTTAGAAAGATGGTAACGATAACCCTATATGCAAAACAGAAAAAGAGACACAGAAGTACAGAACAGACTTTTGAACTCTGTGGGAGAAGGTGAGGGTGGGATGTTTCGAAAGAACAGCATGTATATTATCTATGGTGAAACAGATCACCAGCCCAGGTGGGATGCATGAGACAAGTGCTCGGGCCTGGTGCACTGGGAAGACCCAGAGGATTCGGGTGGAGAGGGAGGTGGGAGGGGGGATCAGGATGGGGAATACGTGTAACTCTATGGCTGATTCATATCAATGTATGACAAAACCCACTGAAATGTTGTGAAGTAATTAGCCTCCAACTAATAAAAAAAAAAAAGAAAGAAAAACCTTTAAAAAAAAGTGGTGTTTTATGTATTTGGGGAACTAATGCCTACATGGAATGACAGCAAATAAATTATCATCCCAGGCTGGTTGCAACTGAGCCACCTGGGGAACATCAGGGCCGTTTCCCCAAACACAGGCACTCAAGTGGTTTGACTCACTGTGGGGAAAAAAGTATAGCGTCTGAGCTGTACTAAACACAGAACAAGGCTGGGGAGAAGATGCCTGAGGACCCACGTGGTGTGCCAGCGGCAAAGAATGAGGATTCCTTGGGCCCAGAAAAATCGGTCAGGTTGTGCAGAGATGCAGATTGCTTCAAGATATGACAGGCTTCAGAGATCAGCTAAGTCAAAGCTTCCTCTTACGGAGGAAAAATCACCCGGGCAATGAGAAATGAGCTGAGCAAGCGAAGCTTGAGAGCAGCAGAAGCAAGTCTGGAACCTCTGTGGCCCCCTGACGCCAAGCCCCGTGTCCTTTTCTTTATACTCGCCTCACTTCTGTCTTTTAAAAAGATTACAGAAGTCATAGCTGCTCTTACACGTTGAATTGCACCCCTCTCCCAAATTCAGACACTGAAGTCCTAGCCCCCAGCACCTCCAGATGGGACCATATTAGGAATCAAGGCTGTTACGGGTGTAATGATCTCAGGTGCGGCCACACTGGAGTCAGATGGGCCTCTTCCCCAGTGTGATTGGTGTTCTTATAAAAAGGGAGCACTGGGGCACAGAGACAGACATGCACACACAGAAGATGCTGGGAAGAAACACAGAGTCAGTCACCTACAAGACGAGGAGAGAGGCCCAGGGCAGGTCCCCCCTTCACAGTCCTCAGAAAGAAACCGCCCTGCTGACCCCTTGATTTTGGACTTCCAGCCTCCAGAACCATGACATAATAGATACCTGGGATTTAAGCGACCCAGTCTGTGGTACTTTACAGCAGCACCAGCAAACTAATACATCTATACACCACACAAATGTTTACCCAAAAAAGGTAATCCTTGTCCTCTTGTCTCTGCAGCCTCCTTCCTGCCTTTCAGTTAACTGAAGACACATCTTGGGGTGTGTCTTTTCATACCTTTTTATTCTATTCACGCACGCACACAATCTTTATTTACTTTGAATGCAATTATATGACAGAGCACTCTGCAATATACCTTTTTATTGTAACTAGCATCATCACCAGTGTCCTTTCAAACCAATACATATGGCTTTCATTCATTCTTTTTCATTGTTGCATAATATTCAATCTTATATATGCTTCATTCTCCTACTGGTTAACCATTAGGTTACTTCAGGTTTTACACCATTACAAACGATGCTGTGGGAAACATCCCTGAACATATACACTTAGGTGTTTTCAACTGGAAAGCATAGATTTCTTAAGTTGGAACTTCTCATTGAAAGATTGTATGCATTTCCTATTCTTTTGTATTTTTATTATCCTATTTATTTATGGCTGTGGTGGGTCTTCCTTGTCACACATGGACTTTCTCTATTTGCAGCCAGGGGCTTCTCACTGCAGTGCTTCTCTTCTTACAGAGCACAGGCCTTAGGGAATGCGGGCTTCGGTACTGTGGCACATGGGCTTAGTCACCCCGAGGCACGTGGAATCTTCCCAGATCAAGGATTAAATCCCCATCTTGTGCATTGGCAGGCAGATTCTTTACCACTGAGCCACCAGGGAAACCCTTCCTTCATTTTTTTTTTCTCCCAACCTATTGCAAAAGTCTCAGATAACTATTGCACATAAATACTGATATCAATATTGGGAACAAAAGTCTATACTAGAGAGGAGCTATGGTCACAGAGTCTGACTAGACCCTTAGATCAGTTCAGTCGCTCAGGCATGTCTGACTCTTTGTGACCCCCTGGACTGTAGCACACCAGGCCTCCCTGTTCATCACCAGCTCCAGAGTTTACTCAAACTCATGTCCGTTGAGTTGGTGATGCCATCCAACCATCTCATCCTCTGTCATCACCTTCTCCTCCCACCTTCAATCTTCCCCAGCATCATAGGGTCTTTTCAAATGAGTCAGCTCTTCACATGAGATGGCCAAAGTATTGGAGTTTCAGCTTCAACATCAGTCCTTCCAGTGAACACCTAGGACTGATCTCCTTTAGGATGGACTGGTTGAATCTCCTTGCAGTCCAAGGAACTCTAAAGAGTCTTCTCCAACACTACAGTTCAAAAGCATCAATTCTTCACCTTTCAACTACAGAGTGATTCTTTCAACTACAGAGTAATTTCCTGATTTTAGCAAAAAGAATAGCAGGGCCTCTGCTTCCTTACATCCACTTTTAATTAACTACTTGAAGCGTTCAAACCACATGAAGGGATGGGCATTGCCGGGCATTTCAACTAATCTGGACTCCAGTGGTGAACTCGGAAGCGAGCTGTCAGTGAAACAGACTGCAGCCTGTGGGGACTACAAGCTTATACTGAGATTCTGAGCCCATGTTCAGGGGCTATTACTAAGGCAACTCTGCTGAAGTCAGGGCTCCTGGGAGAGAAGGCTATGTGTCAAGCATTCCTATGGGTGGGCAATTTGGCCACGACTTACTATACAGATCTGCAGGAAAATGAATGAACAAAGTTGAACTTGAAAAATGCACTGTGCTTGCAAATGCTTTGCTGTCAAGTCAACATAAGCTGCGATTGGCACCTCAAGAAGAACGGCTCATCTCTAACAGATTGTTCATGTGTTCCTTAAGAAAATGAGAATTTAGCATGAGATTCAGTGATAAATTATTCATTTGGGAGATCTTTTTTTTTTTTTTTTTCAGAACATCCTCCAGGTATTTCTTAAGTGAATTTCTCCCTGGTCCTTTCATTCCCAAATGCAGACTATTTTCAGTGAAGGAGCTAGGTCTTAAGCAGGGCTCCATGGGGTTTCACCACCAGGGGAGTCTCTCTGGTCCTCAGTTGCTCCCCTTTTTCTAAGCCAGTTAATACCTCCAGCCCAATTAAAGCTATACAGGGTGCATATTAATATTTGAAACATAAAGCCATCTTTATGTAAAATTGTAACAATGGCATTTTTCTTTCATCACTGCCAAACCTCAAACATATCTAGATTTTCCACTATGAAAAGGCTGCATGTTTTATATGCTATATTTATGTCTCATTGTAAACTAGTCATTGGTTTATAGACCTCAGGTCCTCTAGGAAGCATCACAAATCCTTATTATACTCGTGGATGTTAAATTTGGTTTTAGGCTCTCTGATTTGTCTTGCCAGACTAACTCACATGTAAACAGACATCTCTCTTAAAACTATCTACTTCAAGAGCTAAAAAATTAATCCATGCTAAAGCTTTAACCTTGAAGCTCACTGCAACTGCAATATTGACAAAGGTAAGGGTAAGAATGAAGATGGTAATGATGACATCAAACACAATGGTGGGGATAATGAAGAAAATGCTTTCAGTTAGTTCCTCCCTCATTTTGTTAACTTTCCCTAACACAAAAATTAAACAAAGCTGGAGACCAAAGAAGTGTGCTTTGGGAAGCTTTTGAAGACCCAGGTAGGATTTCTATGTGAATACAGTAATCTTGAAATGAAGGAATGAATCAATTAACAGGAAATGACTAAGATGTGCCACAAACAAAGCAATAAATAATGGTCATCTAATGACTGCAAATCAAAGACTCGGCCCAAGGACGTTCCTTCTTACAAGCTCTTACCTTTCCAAGAAGCCAAACTACAAAGAGCTCTCCGTACAAGTTTATTGTGATAATTTTTTTTCTAAATGCTACATAAAATTCTTCTGCTGGGAATTTGTACAGAAGAAATTTTTATCCTCAGGTATCTTTTGAGAAAGTATGATCACATGAGTTATTCCAAAGGTTTCTGAAGATGTCATCCTCCCAGATGTTCTCCTTTGAATCTTAGACACATCATGCTGCCAACTGCAGAATTATAGAAGAAACACTTTCCTCCTCTGACATTTTCAAAACAGTAAAAAACTTACTTTTTTAGACAGATGATGTTTAGTAAGAATGATCATGAGCTACTAAAATACACTGCTAGATATATATTGAATTGAAATTCATATTATATGTGTGAAAAACTAATAAAAGTTCATTTAATCCCCCTTCAACACAATTTAATACAGTTTTACTCTGTGCCTATACTGTGCAAAACACAGCGGTAGGTAATGAGGTCAAGATACCTGGCATGTCCCCTGCCTTCAAGGCTCTTCCAAATCAACTTGCTTTTTTTTTTTTTTTTTTTTTTTGCCTCTCATGTGAACAAAATGGTCTTAAATTTTCAAAGTAGAAAGAAATTTTACTTTATATATGAAGGCTCTGCTTAATAACATGATCTGTTCTCACATTCAAGAATGAGAAAATGGTAACCATTAAAAACAACCCCCCAAAAAAATGAGAAATTAAAAACAAACCACAGGACTTCCCTGGTGGCAGAGTGGATTAAGAATCGCCTGCCAATGCAGGGGACATGGGTTGGGTCCCTGATCCGGGAAGACCCCACATGACGCAGAGCAATGAAGACCGTGAACCACGACGACGGAGCCCGCACCCCAGGGCCCACAGGCTGAAACTACTGAAGCTCAAGCTCCTAGAGCCGGTGCCCTGTGACGAGAGGAGCCATCTCCACGAGTAGCCCAAGCACAGCAACAGAGTAGCCCCCACTTGCTGCAACTAGAGAAAGCCCTTGAGCAGCAATGAAGACCCAGTGCAGCCAAAAATATGTCTTTAAACAAAATAAAACAGAGAAATTTAATTTTAAAAAGCATACATTTTAGGTAAATGTACACTATGTGTAGAGTTGTCTCAATCAATCAAAATGATACTTTTAAAAATCAAGATAGGATAATATATGTAGAAACAATTACGATTCTAACCTTTGCTCTTTGTTGGATCTGAAGGTATTTTTATCCCAGAGGTCATAATGCAAGGAAAGAATCTGATGCAATCTTATTCATTAAAAATCTTAAGAAAGCAATCAACTCTGCAGGCTCAAGATGTAAAAAGGCACAGAGAAATGGAAAAATGGTTAAATTACAGAATATTAATGTCATTGTGTTTCTGGTTTTTCCCCTGAAGAAGCATTTTAAGCACGATAGGCAACATTCTTCCTCCAGTAGATCAGGGATGACCTTTTAAAAACTTCAAATTATGAGGTCAACTATTAAAAATTTTTCCAGGAAATTTTAATGAATTAAAGACATATTCCAAAGGGATGCTCATAATTTATTCTTTATATGTGCAGAATTTCCAAGGCCTTTGAATCCTATAGGTTATTAGAATTCTCTCACTTGGTATCTTGTGAAAAGATAACTGAAAAACAACATAGTTCAGTGGATTTCAAACTGCCTGCAACACAGTACGCAGAGTATTGATGAGTTGATCAATTTCAGACTAAAGGGTGGTTGTCAATTCTATGCTGAGGCCTTATTTCTGTTCTGCCCAAATATTAAGAGTGACTTGAAAGAGTACACAATGATCTGCTTATCAGATCCATAGATGACAAGGGCCGAGAGAGACAGTAACCCTGCTGCTTGATCAAGCCAGGAGTCAGCAGGTCTCAGTGGAGTAAAATGATGGGTAGGATTTACATGAGAACAAAAAGGATAAATGTGGAAATATGGCACATGAGTTTACGAAAATTCACTCATGTAGAAGAGAGATGGTGTGACAAGACTATACTGCAGTTTCACAGACAACCTGGGGGGCTAGAGTGGGAAGAGGGGTGGCACTCAGGATGGGGGAGACACAGGATACCTGTGGCTGATTCATACTGATGTATGGCAAAAACCATCACAACACTGTAAACTGATTATCCTCCAATTTTAAAAAAAATTCCAAAAAAGGGGGGAAAAAAGCAGGTGGGCAGGTGTGAATAGGAACTAATATTTCTTGAGTGCCATAAGCTCCTACCATGGACAAAGAGACACAGGCATTGTTATTATTACCTTTTTACAAAAGTACAGAGACAAAATAATTTCTCTATGTCCTACAGATTATAAGAAGCAGATCTAGGATTTGAATCTATTGCAATCTTGCTGCAAAGCCCTGCTGTTCTCCGCCCATCATCATGTAAACAGGACAATAAAGACATTCTGATAATGAATGCAATCTTAGGTTAGATCAATAAAAGTACAATGCCAGAACAAAGGAGATCAGATTACTGATGGGGTCAAAGATAGAGAGGGATGCATACACCTCATATCAACAGGAGAAGAAAGAAGCAAATAGGGGTGATTTCACACAATGAAATACTACTCAGTGTGGATAAAGAACAAACTACTGACACATGCACCACCAAAGATCAATCTCAAAACCATGTTGAAAAAAAGAAGCCAAATGAAAAAGACCCCATGCTATTTGATTTCATTAATATGAAGTTAAAATAAAAGTCTAAGGTGATAGGACTTTCCCGGTGGCTCAGTGGTAAAGAACGCACTTGCCAATGAAGGAGACACGGGTTTGATCTCTGATCTGGGACGATCCCATATGCCACAGAGCGACTAACCCCATGCACAACTGCTGAGTCTGTGTTCCAGAGTCCATGAGCCCCAACTACTGAGCCCACGAGTTGCAAACTACTGAAGCCCACACACCCTAGAGCCTGTGCTCCCCAACAAGAGGAGCTACCGCAATGAGAAGCCCATGTACCGCAGCTAGAGAGGAGCCCCGGTGACCACAGCTAGAGAAAAGCCCGTGCACCAGTGAAGACCCAGCGCAGCCAAAAATAAATAAGTATTGCTAAGTCGCTTCAGTCATGTCCAACACTTTGGAACCCCATGGACTGTAGCCCACCAGGGTCCTCTATCCATGGGATTCTCCAGGCAAGAATACTGGAGTGGGTTGCCACTTCCTTCTCCAAAGTAAGTATTAAAAATAGATAAAGTCTATGGTGATAGAACTCAGAAGAGCAGTTGTCCAGGAAGGATTTGCCATAAAAGAGCATAAGGGAATTTTCTGGGATGATGAAAATGCTTTATATCCTGATTGGGAAAGTGTTCATAGGCATGTGGACACAAATGTCAAAATTTAAACTATAAACGTAAGATGTATATATCTTATAGTTTGGAAATTCTCTCTATTCAAAGAAAAAAATACACATAGAAACTGGAAACTGTGAATAAGCAAGTAGACAGTGAAGAGGAAATCATGGCCTATGTGAAACACATGATCCAGGAAATACTATTCCCAAACATTAATTTCACTAGCAAGAAGTACAGGATAAGACAGTTAGAATGAGTCATGGCAGTCATGTTAAAACGACACCATTCCATAATAGAAAGAAACAGTGATTAGTACTTTTTAGGGAGTACAGTTAGGACAGATAAGTAGACATTTTATCTGAACATAAGAAAGGACCTTCTGTAACTGAAGCAGTCCAAAAGTGGAATTATCTGCCCATGAGTAATAAACCCCCCACAGTGCAAGCTGCCACCTGAAGGTGGAAGGTCTCCTGCTGGAATGTGTGCAGAGGGTGTTGAGCATCTAAGGCGCCTCTCTCCGTTCTGAGGCTCCCTGCTTCTGGGTTCTGAAGCTCACTCTGACATGCATGGATAAAGCTCACATTCTACATACATCGTCCAAACTCTCAACCTCATTCTCAATCTACCTTCAACCCCCAGGACACACAAGCGCCCACGTCCACAAATCCATGTGCCAGTGATTAACAGAAGTAACATCTACCCAGCTTCCTCCACTTCAACGCTCTAATCTCAGATCCTCCTGAATGATGGTTTAAAATAAAGAAAACCACCACTTTTACCCTTTCAGGTGTGAAGGCATTCTGTGATTTTGCTGAAGCAAAAGAATATTCTTTATTTACTTATTTATTATTGAGAGCCTAGTATGTAGCCAGCACTTTCTGGACAAATGGAAAGAAAAAGACAACTAGCTTACATTCTTCTTAATACACATCAAGTTGCTTAGGATAAGAACATCCTAGTGCTTAACCCTGATCGGTATTTTGTGAGTGATGAATGAATACCCACTGACTTAGCTTGATGTGAGACGATCACATAGTATGAATGTACAGAAGCCTCAGGAGAACACAGGCTTATCCAAGACTTAGACTATTTTGCTCCTCCACCCAGTAAAAATCTCTATTGAAATATCAGACGGTTGAGGAAATGCTCATTTTCACCTCTGTTCTTACACTTGAATGATAAGCCAATGCACTGTGGCTCCATGGGTTTACTTCTGAATTTACAATTAGTCTAATAATCTGCCCAGAGGGACTCCGTGAGCCTCAACAGGACTTAACAAAATTGACTGAGCTCCAGCCAATATATCACAGCCTGTTAGCTGACATTAATTTATAATTTCAGGCACAGGGGTAAAATTATTCACAACAGATACTTTTAAACTGAGAGAGGAGTCCAGGTAACAAATCTGAATGCCACAAACCCTTCTAGAACAAAAACTCTGAAAACCACCTCTGCAGCAATACTTTTGGGGGAGTTGCCTTCAACCTTGCCTAATGAGCCAGGAAAAAAAATGTTTTAAGTATGCACCAGTTCCAGACCTTCAATTGATTAGACCACATTTTTAAGTCCCACACAAATGCTAGCCTGAAACTTCCAGTTAGTTCTCAAAGGAAAACTAGATATTTGTTTCACATGTATGAGAGGTGGGCAGTTCCAAAGGGTAACAGACACAAACTATACACACATGAGGATGAGACCCGCCAGGTCTGTGGCCACGTCCTCCACATGTAACAAACTTTGCTAACGTCTGCTTTCTTCCCCTCTCACCATTCATGTCTCCAGTTAACTGCCTGCCACATAGAGACATAAAATTGTTAACAGAAAAAAAATAAAAATGCATTTCCTCAAAGGTGTAAAATAAAGAGAAGCGTGAATGGGTGTGTCTGTGTGGTTGTCTGCTTGCAAATCAACACACTGCTACACTGGGAAAGGGTGGAAAGGAGAAAGAACATAATGTAGACAATTCCGACTCTAAAGTGACCGAGTAAGGCTGCGCTGACAAACAGAAGGCGAAAGTGAAGTCGCTCAGTCGTGTCTGACTCTTTGGGACCCATGGACTGTAGTGTACCAGGCTCCTCCGTTCATGGGATTTTCCAGGCACGAGTACTGGAGCGGGTTGCCATTTCCTTCTCCAGGGCATCTTCCTGACCCAGGTATTGAACCTGGGTCTCCCGCATTATAGGCAGACACTTTACCACCAGGGAAATCCTTGACAACCAGAAGCTCTGTTCAAAAAGGAAAAAGGGCCCCTTGCTGAAACGGAAAATCTTGGGAAGAGACAGCACTATGGCAGAAAATAGCTTTGAGATTTTATCTGAAAATCCTTCTCAAGAAGCATGGACTACAGAATCCTAGAGATACTCTGTTAAGAGTTAGGGAGTTTACAGAGAAATACCAGTAAAAACCTACTGAATCAAAGAAAAAAAGTGGATAGATCCCTTCCCTCCCTCCCCCAGCAAAGGAAGCTCAGCTCTGCACTCTGTGATGACCTAGGTGGGTGGGATGGGGGTGGGAGATGCAAAAGGGAGGGGTTATATGTATGCACATGGCTGATTTATTCATTGTGTAACAGAAACTAACACAGCATTGTAGAGCAATTATATTCCAATAAATAAAGAAAATACTAAAAACAAGGTGGCTACGTATATAACTGATTCATTTTATTGTACAGTAGAAACTAACACAACATATATATTATATTCTAATAGAAATGATTTTCAAAAAATCCTTTTCTACTTAATATTTGGGAAACCTCAGATTTGGATAATTTATTACAACCTGGTTAAACACCTAAACCTCACAGTGGGGGGTAAAAAAAGGTAATAGCAAGGTGACAAAACTGCCTCCTTGGGCTTCCCCGGTGGCTCAGACAGTAAAGCGTCTGTCTACAATGCAGGAGACCCGGGTTCAATCCCTGGGTCAGAAAGATCCCCTGGAGAAGGAAATGGCAGCCAACTCCAGCACTCTTGCCTGGAAAATCCCATGGACGGAGGAGCCTGGAGGGCTACAGCCCATGAGGTCGCAAAGAGTCGGACACGACTGAGCAACTCCACCACACCCACCACAAAAGAGAAAGTAAGAAATGACTTTATTCACCTTTGGCGACTTTGCCTAAGTCATCCTGTATCATCCAAGTCAACTTGTATGACACCAAATTAATCCAAGAAAGTACAATGGCTGCAGGGAGCTGTCATCTGACCCTTTGGGCTTCCCCAGGGCAGATGATATTCTCATAAAATGGCAGCATCACTGGCTGACCGGTTCCAATATTAACATGAAACTTTTGAATGAAGGAACTAGTAAATAAAAACTGGGAATATATAACATATATGTATTTATGTGGAAAAGAGACATGACAGAAAATGTGAGGATATCTGTCTATAAATAAGCACTCCACAAGGAAGAAACAGTAAAAACAGGACAAAAAAAAAAGGTAACTAATTAGAAATTTTAACAGAAGCTCACTGTCTATAAACAAACACTCCACAAGGAAGAAACAGTAAAACAGGACCAAAAAAAAGGCAACTAATTAGAAATTTTAACCAAATAAGTCATTTTTCTAGAGAAGGGCAAAAAAAAAATAAATTATTCTTCCACTCATAACGTTTCAAATTCTGAGAAAAAGAAGAGTGTAATATAATTTGACGCTCATCTGAATGTTATGTGTAAGGCACTCTGCTAGGTGTCATCAGGATGTATAAGAGGTTTTAAACATAAATATGCCTTCAGGGGTTTTGCAGTACATGAGGGTGAAATCGGCAGGCAGAGCCCACCAGGAGCACACCAATCCTAAAAGCTCAATGGTGAACTAGCTCTATGAAACACAGAGGAATCCCCCTGGAGGGGTGGAAAAAGAGTGGGGAGAGGTAAAGGAAACACTGCAATGTCTACATTGTACGGCTAAACATTTCAAGCTGTAAGAGGGAATGAATACAAGATAAATTGTGAATTTATATTCTGAATCAATTAGAAAGGTAAGCTAGTAGTTACAACTCCCTAACTCTAATCCTAACCCAATGCTAACTCGATGGGAATTTTCTTTAGAATAATGTCAGATTGACGGATTTTTTTTTTTTCCTTTTCAACTGTGTGGCATGTGTTGGTTCAGTCAGTGCCTCCCAAGACCACCAAGTACAACTCCTCGTGGGTTGCATGCCTGAGTGCTAAGTCGTTTCAGTTGTGTCCGACTCTTTGCAACACTATGGAATGTAGCCTGCCAGGCTCCTCCATCTATGGAATTCTCTAGGCAAGAATACTGCAGTGGGTTGCTATGACCTCCTTTAGCGGATCTTCCCCACCCAGGAATTGAACTCTCCTCTCTTCTGTTTTCTGCATTGGCAGGCAGATTCTTTACCACTAGCACCACCTGGGAAGTCCTGCACAATTTCTCCACGGCACAAAACCCCAAGCCAGGAGGGTTGGTAAAGACTGAAATCCAGGCAGCAGTCTAGAGGCCGATGTACTGTCCTACCCAAGGGCTATGTTCCAGCAAAAGGTTGCTTCTCTGCCATTCTCCTCAGGACAAAGATCCCACAAAGACGGAAAGTCATGGGGCTCGTCGGGGGTCATCCACCCTGAGATGGCACCTTTCCCTAATTCATCTCTTCCTAAGTCATACAAAGGCATTACACTGATAAACCCCACCGTCTAGACAAAAATCTGGACCCAAAGTGAGTACCATTTCATTTCACCATCATCAAACAACAGAAAAGAAACTATTTCCTTAGTAATGCTTGTTGTGTGTAAAACTCAGTAGAGAAAAAAAAAAATGTTTAACCGGGAAAAAATATACTATCTATGTATATTATACACAGTAACCAAGCAACAAGAGAGGGAATTCCACAGTTTTGTATGCTTGGTTTTACTCCCTGAGAAACAAGTACTGAAGAAGTTAAACGCAGTAAAGACCATGAGGACTCTCGAGCCAGATGCCCGGATTGCATTCCAGCTCTGACTTCCTACCCACACAACTTTGGGCAACTTAGTTAAATTCTAGGGGCCTCAGTTTATTCCGTTGTAACTGGAGTAATAACAGTATATGGCAAAACCTTCACAAATCAACTATATCCATGTCAAGAGCTTGAATACAAGTGTGCAATAAATGTTAGATACTATCTGGACACACCATCAAACACTATTAAAACCTGAATAACCAACTTTTCCAAATAGAAAGTAGCATTTTTAAGAACAGAAATGGAAGTACAGTGAACAAAAGACAAATTCTGCTTTCCAAAGATGCCTGCATAAAAAGACTTCTGACAAGAATAGAAAGCTTCAGAATACGCTTTTATTCGTTTTAGCTAATGTCAAATATTTAAGGTCATTAATGTGAGCTGCCATAGTTTTTCAGCATTAAATTTCCTTGAATCTTATCTCTATTCCAACTAAAAGACTCAAAAACAAAAAATCACAAAAGGGCACGTTCCCTTCTTAAATGAAATACAGAAGAAACTAGAACACAAGCTGACTGTTCTCATGAAAACAGTCTGTGCAAAATCATACATCCAATTCCACTTTTGATCCCTACTCCAGATAAAATACTTGTAAAAAGGCACAAATGTATTATGGACAAGGCACTAATTACAACAGTTTGCATTATTTCATTATGGGAAACTTCAAATACTAACTAGGACAGAGCAGGATAATGAAGCCCCATGTGCCCATTCCTCAGCTGTGATCAGCTAATGGCCACTCTTTATTTCTCTCTAGTCTCTCACACTTGCTCTCTCCAACAGGAAATGTTTTAGCACAGCTCACAGGTTATCATTTTTGCCACATTATTTTAACAGGTTTATTGAAACATAACTGACATACAATCCAATGCCTATGTTTAAAATGTACAGTTTGGTAAGTTTTAACATAGGTATACACCCCCTGGAATTATTACCACAGTCAAGATAATGAACACATCCATCACAGCCAAATGTTCTTATGTCTGATGGTAACGTCTTCCTCTCAACCCTCCTGCTCTCCCAACCAGGCAACCATTGACCTATTTTCTACCACTTTAATTAATTATCAGGGTTTTGTATCAATGGAGTCCTAAGGCATGTACTTTTCTGGTCTATATTAGATCACTCAGCATAATTATTTTGTTGTTGTTTCTATCAATACTTTCATTCCTTCCTTTTGCAGAGTAGTCTTACATTGTTCAGATACACCATGAGGTGCTTATCTACTCATCCGTTGATGGACTCTTGGCTTGCTTTCTATCTGAGGATGTTACAAATTAAGCGGCTGTGAATATCCATATCCATCAACAACTCTCTGTAGAGACCCATGCTTTCATTACTCTTGGAGAAATATCTAGGAATAAAGTATCTGGGTAGTATGGTAGACATGTGTTTAACTTTTTTAAATTCTAAAACTTTTTCCAAAGTGGTTGTACCATTTTTTACTTCTACCAGCAACGTCTAAGATTTCCAGTTGACCTACATCCTTAAAAATACATGGTATTGTCAACCTTTTCAAGTTTTTACAGTAGTTTGGTGGTAGTTCAATGCGGTTTTATATTTCATTTCTCTTCTCGTGCTTTATTGCCATCCATGTATCTTTGGTGGAGCACCCATTCAAATATTTTATCTATTTCTTTAATTAGATAGTTGTTTTAAATTTTGAAAGCTCTTTATCAAAGATGTTCCTCTATCAGATATGATTTACTACCTATTTTGTCAGTCGATGACATGTTTATTGTTGTTTTCTCCTAAAAGTGTCTTTCAAATAGTAGAAGCTCTAAATTTTGATAAAATCTAATTTACCAACTTTTCCTCTTAAGGAGTGTGTTTTCAGTGTCATATCTAGGAAGTCTTTCCCTATCCTTGAAGTTGCAAGAGTTTTTTTTCCTATAACTTCTTCTAGTTGTTTTACAGTTTTAGGTTTTACTTTTAATCTATAATGCATTTAGAGTTTGTGAGTTCAGTTCCGAGAGTTCAGTTTTTACTTATGAATATCAAATTTGTTGAAAATGCCTTTTCCCCACTGAATTGCTTTTGCACTGTTGCTAAAAACTGACCATCTATGTGTGGGCCTATTTCTACTCCTTCTTCTGTTTCACTGTTCTATTCCTTATTCTTGATACCTAGACTACACTGCTTTTCAGTTAGGTAATTTAAGTGCTCAATCTTTGCTCTTTTTATTCCCCAAAGTTATCTTGGCTAGTCTACGTTCTTTGATTTCCACAAGAATTTAAGAGTTACCTTGTCTAGTTTTTGAAGTGTCTGTTGATATGCTGATTGGGATTGCACTAAATCTGTGATCAATTTAGAACGAATCAGCACCTTAAAAACTCAGTTGCATTTTCCAATCCATGAATACGGTTCATCTCTCCATTTATTTTAGGTCATCTTTAATTTCACTCAGGAATTTTTTTTTAGTTTTTTAGTTTTCAGTGCACAAGTCTTAAACATATTTTGTCAAATTTATCCCCAAGTATTTCATATTTTTGATGTTATTATAAATAGTACTGTTCTTTTAAGATCAATTTCCCTTTTACATTACTATGACAATTTTTATTGATATAATTGACATTAAACACTAGTTTCAAGAGTACAACATAGTGATTCCCATTCTTAGTCATCAATATAAAGTCGTCAATAATCGTCAATACAATAATTTTTATATTGGTTCTGTATCCCACAAATTTGACTAAACTCAGTTCTAGAAACTAGCGACTCAGTTCAGTCACTCAGTCATGTCCGACTCTTTGCGACCCCATGGACTGCAGCACGCCAGGCCACCCTGTCCATCACAAACTCCCGGAGTTTACTCAAACTCATGTCCATCAAGTCGGTGATGCCATTGACCCATCTCATCCTCTGTCGTCCCCTTCTCCTCCTGCCTTCAATCTTTCCCAGAATCAGCTGTTTCAGGTCTTAGCTGTGGCCTGTGGGAGCTCTTGTGCATCACACGTCATCTTTTGCTGTGACACAGATGCCTAGTTGTTGAGTGTGGTCCAGTAGCTGTGATGCACCGGCTTAGTTGCCCCAAGGCATGTAGGATCCTAAGTTTCCCAACCAGAGATTGAACCTGCGTGCCCTGTGGTGGAGGGTGGGTTCTTAACCACAGGGCCACCAGGAAAGTCCCTCTATATATATTCTTAAAATCTGCTCTCAGACATAGTTAAGTTACTTGGGAAGAATCTGATGCTTTTGTGCCTTACTTTTAAGCTTTATTTGTGATCATCAGACTGCATTTAGTCTGGAGTTCATTTTTCCCCAGCACTGACCCTTTCTGGAATTTTATCGAAGGCCCTGTGAAATATCACACTTTCTACTTTGGCTGCTGAGAGCAAGAAACAAGAATATTCTGGAACCATCATGAACTCGAGATGCCACTCCCTCTAGCACTTCACAGCGGTTCTCTCCCCTGCGCCAGTGTTTCCTCACAAGCCCACGCTCATCAGTGCCCATCTCAACACTCAAAGGAGACGCTCTGCTCAACTCAGGATTTCCCTTGGTGCAGCACTCTCTTTATTCTGTCCTGCAAATTCTGATCACCTTGCTTTCCCCCAGACGCAGGAAGGTTACTCTGGAAGACAGGTTTTCCCTGGTTTCCCCATTCCTACACTGAGGTCTGAAAACTTCCCTTACGTCAAAAGCTGCTGCAATTCTCAAGTTCATCTCATTGGTTTCCCATTCACATATACACATATATATTTTTTAGATTCCATACATAAGAATATCATACATAATGCCCTCCAAGTATTCCAGCTGGAACACTACTCAGCTCTAAAAAGAACAAAATTTTGCCACTTGCAGCAACATGGATAGATTTGGAGGGCATAAGGCCAAGTGAAATAAGTCAGACAGAGAAAGACAAATACTATATAATGTTGTTTATACATGGAATCTAAAAATACAGCATACTAGTTCAGTTCAGTCGCTCAGTCATGCATACTAGTGGATATGATGAAAAACGAGCAGGCTCAACCTTTAAAGCTGTAAATCACTATACTGCACATCTGTAACATACAATATTGTACATCAATCATACTGCAATTAAAAATATAGAATAAGATTTTTTAAAAGGCAGAGGCAACTCTATGTTTGAGGAGTTTAATAAACCTGACACAGAAGGAAGGAAAAGCAGAAAAGCAGCAGTCGCTCATATCATCCAGGGTGGGGGGATACTGGGTCATCTTCGAGGCTTGGACACAGATACGTGTTTTCTGGGCTCAGTGGTCCCATTTCTGACTTGACCGATCACACTCTCGGAGTGACCCTGTCTGACGTCAATGTTCCATGAAACTGTTTATGTTACACAGGAGAACACCACGGCCAGTTCCCCCAGGTCAGGTCTGTTTTTCTCTTTCTCATGACTAAGAGAACCAGAGCCTCACAGCCCTACTGGTAAAAAGTTCAGTTCAGTCCCTCAGTCGTGTCCAACTTTTTGTGACCCCATGGACTGCAGCATGCCAGGCCTCCCTGTCCATCACCAACTTGGGAATTACTCAAACTCATATCCATTGAGTCGGTGGTGCCATCCAATCATTTCATCCTCTCTCGTCCCCTTCTCCTCCTGCCCTCAATCTTTCCCAGCATCAGGGTCTTTTCCAATGAGTCTGTTCTTCACATCAGGTGGCCAAAGTATTGGAGTTTCAGTTTCAGCATCAGTCCTTCCAATGAGTATTCAGGACTGATTTCCTTTAAGATGGACTGGTTGATTATCCTTATAGTTCAAGAGACTCTCAAGAGTCTTCTACTGGTAGAAAGACTAAACTAAGTAATTAGAAAATGTATTTGCCATCACTTACAGGACTGAAGAGGCTTTGAGACCCAGTGCAGGAGAGCCACTCACCGAGGAAGCCACCACAATTTCTTAGAAAATGAAAGTAATGGAGTCTCAGAATCAACTTCCATATACAGAGGAGAGTCGTGTTGCTGGCTAGAAGGGTGGAATGGGCATTTTGAAAATGAAGATGGAATGACCTGATGGTGGGGAACAGGACTGAAGAGAGCAGAGGTGGGCACCATCTTCCTAGTGAAGATCCCCACGGCGCAGAATGCAGCCTGTGTGGCTCAAAGGGAAGCCTGGTCTTAGCTCTGGGTTCAAGCTCTCATGCCACAGTATTCTTACAGGAGGGCCTGACCCTTGGGTAAAGAAACATACACCACGGAGTCCACAGTATACACAAGGGCCCCAGTGTAGAGAGGCCTCAAAGAGCACAAGACGGTCTAGGAAGACCTGGCCTGCTCCTCCCCGGGAGTCAACACCCTTGGAGGGGTAGGAAGAGATAAGAAGGAAACACTAACTCTTCCTACAGCCTCTGAGGGGCTTCCCAGGTCGAGCTGGTGGTAAAGAACCCGCCTGCCAATGCAGGAGACGTAACAGATGCAGGTTCGATCCTGGGTCAGGAAGATCCCCTGGAGGAGGAAACGGCAACCCACTCCAGTAATCACGCCTGGAGAATCTCACGGACAGAGGAGCCTGGGGGGCTACAGTCCATGGGGTCACAAAAGAGCCAGACCCGACTGAGCGCGCACATACACACACCATGATTCAGGGCCTGCCCTTCTCCCGCACGGCCTCATCTTAATGGATTACATCTGCAATGACCATTGATGCTGCTCCCAAAGAAGGTCACGTTCTGAGGTTACTGGGGGTTAAGACTTCAGCATATTTTTAGGGGGTGGGTGGGACATGATTCAATCCCTAACAGTGTATGTTGTATATTGGGTCATGAGTAAAATGTATATCTTACTGTGAGTCACAGTCAGGACAGTTTGAAAACTCGGCCTTAAGCCCCTCTAGCCTCCTTGCTTTTCACTCGGCAAAGCAAGCATACTCCCAGGGCGGGACCTTTGACCTGCCTCTCTCTCCGTGTGGCCACGTGCCCAGGTCCATCGTTTCTCCAGGACTCCACTGAAGAGTCAGCTCCCCAGAGAGTACTTTCCCGCCGATGTGACTTAGACGGTGCCTTCTGTCGCTCTCCGGCCTTTGATCCTGCTCTATTTTTCTTCAGCACACGAAGCACCCCCTAACAGTCTCTTATAAACACATTTATTTCCTTTTTTCTCCTCTGCTAAAATGTAAGCATCACATGGGAAGAAACTACGTCTGTGTCTCCAGCCTTTTGAACAGCAGGCCCTCAGATATGTGACGTTGAATGAATGCATCTACCTCTGGTGAAAATAAATGGAGCCCAGCCAAACGAGAGCACGATAAGGCTATGTGTTTTCAGGTCCTGCCATTGCAGAGTCAGGCGCCATCCCCAGTGTTTGGCGGAGACTCGGAGGCAGGCCGAGAAGTGGGAACGCTTTCCAGGAGAAAACCAGGGAAAGCTCCAGGTGTGCTCTGGCTGCAGACCCTGAGCGCGGAGCAGCTGCTGGCAGACCAGCTGAAGAGGAGGGAACCCCATGGCGTTGTTTAGGGGTGCATACTTGGCTTTCTCTGGGGAGTCCTAAATTGTAACCTGGGACAGAAAATAAGGGCTCTGTCAGTAATTAATCAGGTCTGGGCTGACTGTGGAGAAGCCACTGTTTCGCTTTCTGGACAGGAGGCTAGAGATAATGGTCTGACTTCCTACACACATGACTTAGAGAAGAAGCATGTTGGCTTCCTGGCTGGTTGCTGCAGACTGCAGGTGAGAGCTCTATTTTTATGTGTGGTCTGGCCATTCTCCATTTGTATATTCATTCTCTAACTATAAAAAGAAATATGCTTGTGAATGTACAGCAAAAGAACTGGGTGGGATACACCTGGAGGTAGAAGTAAACAGGGACTCACTTTTATGTATAGAAAAAGCATTGTCTCTCTCTCTCTCTCTCATATATATATATACACATATATATATATATAATTTATATACAGTAAACTTGTACTTTTAATTTAGAAAATTTAATCAAAGACGGCAATCAAGCAAAGGCAACTTCAAGCCACACTGCCTCCTCTGATGTTTGCAAGTCCATATGGCAAATCTATTTGCGTCGTTACTGACCCTCCTGTGTTTTGGGTTTTTATTTTCTCACTTTTCTAACGTTACTTTTTTTTTTTTTAAAGTGTTAAACTCCCTTGGGAATTTCAGTTCGTGAGTTCTGAGATCACATCTGGTGATCTCTCATTTTTAACTGAACCCTTAAAAACTCAATTTTTCATTCACTATTCAACTTTCCTAAAAAGCAAGGGAAATGTCATGATTGCAAGAATGCTAAGAATTCAAATTTGAGTCGTTTGACTTGAAACTGTTTTCCTAGAGACATGGCGCCACCTAGTGGACCTTTGGTGTATTTTCAGGGATGACAAGGTCCACGTTGCATTTTCACAACTCTCAGCTGACTGAAAAATCCCAGAAACCAAAACACTCCCTTCACCAAGCATTCTGGCTGTGGGAGGCTTTCGTGTATTAATTTACTCTGGCTCTTGTCAAGTAAAATACCCTATGTGGATAATTTACTAACACACTATGTGAACAGATTCATTTTCTTTTTTTTTTTAATTAAGCTGAATTTTTTTTTTATAGCATTTTATTTTTTTTTTTCAGTGGGTTTTGTCATACATTGATATGAATCAGCCATGGATTTACACGTATTCCCCATCCCAATCCCCGCTCCCACCTCCCTCTCCACCCGATTCCTCTGGGTCTTCCCAGTGCACCAGGCCCGAGCACTTGTCTCATGCATCCCACCTGGGCTGGTGATCTGTTTCACCATAGATAGTATACATGCTGTTCTTTTGAAATATCCCACCCTCACATTCTCCCACAGAGTTCAAAAGTCTGTTCTGTATTTCTGTGTCTTTTTTTCTGTTTTGCATATAGGGTTATCGTTACCATCTTTCTAAATTCCATATATATGTGTTAGTATGCTGTAATATTCTTTATCTTTCTGGCTTACTTCACTCTGTATAAGGGGCTCCAGCTTCATCCATCTCATTAGGACTGGTTCAAATGAATTCTTTTTAATGGCTTAGTAATATTCCATGGTGTGTATGTACCACAGCTTCCTTATCCATTCATCTGCTGATGGGCATCTAGGTTGCTTCCATGTCCTGGCTATTATAAACAGTGCTGCGATGAACATTGGGGTGCACGTGTCTCTTTCAGATCTGGTTTCCTCAGTGTGTATGCCCAGAAGTGGGATTGCTGGGTCATATGGCAGTTCTATTTCCAGTTTTTTAAGAAATCTCCACAGTTTTCCATAGCGGCTGTACTAGTTTGCATTCCCACCAACAGTGTAAGAGGGTTCCCTTTTCTTCCACACCCTCTCCAGCATTTATTGCTTGTAGACTTTTGGATAGCAGCCATCCTGACTGGCGTGTAATGGTACCTTATTGTGGTTTTGATTTGCATTTCTCTAATAATGAGTGATGTTGAGCATCTTTTCATGTGTTTGTTAGCCATCTGTATGTCTTCTTTGGAGAAATGTCTGTTTAGTTCTTTGGCCCATTTTTTGATTGGGTCATTTATTTTTCTGGAATTGAGCTGCAGGAGTTGCTTGTATATTTTTGAGATTAATCCTTTGTCTGTTTCTTCATTTGCTATTATTTTCTCCCAATGTGAGGGCTGTCTTTTCACCTTCCTTATAGTTTCCTTTGTAGTGCAAAAGCTTTTAAGTTTCATTAGGTCCCATTTGTTTAGTTTAGCTTTTATTTCCAATATTCTGGGAGGTGGGTCATAGAGGATCTTGCTGTGATTTATGTCGGAGAGTGTTTTGCCTATGTTCTCCTCTAGGAGTTTTATAGTTTCTGGTCTGACATTTAGATCTTTAATCCATTTTGAGTTTATTTTTGTGTATGGTGTTAGAAAGTGTTCTAGTTTCATTCTTTTACAAGTGGTTGACCAGTTTTCCCAGCACCACTTGTTAAAGAGGTTGTCTTTTTTCCATTGTATATCCTTGCCTCCTTTGTCAAAGATAAGGTGTCCATAGGTTCGTGGATTTATCTCTGGGCTTTCTATTCTGTTCCATTGATCTATATTTCTGTCTTTGTGCCAGTACCATACTGTCTTGATGACTGTGGCTTTGTAGTAGAGTCTGAAGTCAGGCAGGTTGATTCCTCCAGTTCCATTCTTCTTTCTCAAGATTACTTTGGCTATTCGAGGTTTTTTGTATTTCCATACAAATTGTGAAATTCTTTGGTCTAGATGAACAGATTCATTTTCAACGTAACTGCCAAGAACTCACTGTACCTTGCCCCCCTCTTACAGGACTTGATGTATCCTATTGTGGTTATCTGCACCTTTCTCCGGCACCAGAGGCCGAGGACATCTCTATACCTCTAGAGCCAGCTGAGTCTTGACACACAGGTGATGTTCAACGTTTTGAAGGAATAGCAGACGCCTACCTCCCCCGACCCCACCACCTGGCGTAACACAAATCAGAAAGAAATTCACTTCACAACATATTCATACACAGTTGTCAAGGATACAGTGCTTTCCAACACAGTATACTAATGCATATATATGGAATTTAGAAAGATGGTAACGATGACCCTATATGCCAGACAGCAAGAGAGACACAGATGTAAAGAACAGACTGTGGGACTCTGTAGGAGAAGGTGAGGGTGGGATGATTTGAGAGAATAGCATTGAAACATGTCTATTACCATATGTGAAATAGATCACCAGTCCAAGGTCGATGCATGAAACAGGGCACTCAAAGCCGGCGCACTGGGATAACCCTGAGGGATGGGATGGGGAGTGAGGTGGGAGCGGGGTCAGGACGGGGGCCACAGGTACACCCATGGCTGATTCATGTCAATGTATGGCAAAAACCACTACAGTGTTGTAAAGTAATTAGCTGCCAATAAAAATAAATCAATAAATTTTTTAAAAAAAGAATACAGAGCTTTGTAAAACATATATATATATATAAGCTCTCAGAGTGGAGAGGGACAAAGTACAAACGTCCAAACTGGACATAGTATTAATACATTCAGACAAACAGAATGAATGGTTAAGTTCTGAAATAGTTTAGAGGGGTGAGAAATTACTTCTAGCAGAGATGATTAAGAAAGGCCTCACACTCCAGATTCATTTGAGAACAGACCCTAAAGCCACTCAGATCAAGGCATCACTGTAACAGACACAGGTGTTCTGTTTGTAAAAACCATGGTCCGCACAGGAACACACCGAACATACTGCCAAAGAAAGCTCTGCCTCAAGGTTTTCCTGACCACATGCCCGTTAGAATTCTAGTTTTTACTATAAAGCCCATCACATTCTAATTTTTTAATCGAAATAAGATGACCAGAATCATAAAACTTAGCATTTACAGCATTAAACCTAGAAAATATACATATAGTTAATAGAACATTAAAGCCAAGAGTATCTGACAGAGAGAGAAAGATTGAGACTTCTTATGAAGTATGTTTCACTGACAATTACTCCATAACAAATATGTACTCAGAAGAATGTGATAATTAAATTACTGTCTCTGGTTTGAAAATATGTAAAAAGAAAAGTTTAATAATTCATACTTCATATATGGACAGTTTCTGATAATATATGTATCAGAAGAGATTTAATGTAAAAAAAAGAAAAAAGCCCATCACAAAAATAAAGCCATTCAGCTACATGATATCTGAATTTCTCAGTAACATACAGCCAGCGTTCAGTCTATCCTCGGGGCTGGATGAAGCCCTACCCGTCCGCTGAAAATTTCCCTGGAGTCACTACACTCACAAGGAACCAGCTAGGCTGTCAGGATCCAACCATCTTTTGCCTCCCTATCTACCCTTCAATTCACAGATCAACCCCTTGATGACACATGTGGATATATTTAAAAACATATATTAAACTACTGTGATAAACACTTTTACATAATTACTTTATGTCATGCTCACACACTCTGAAGGAGGAATTGATTCCTCCCATTTTATGAATGAAGACACAAAGCCTCCAAGGAAGAATTCCTCGCAGTCAGGCAAGTAAGAAGTCTCAGCCTGGATTTCAACCCCCGTCTCTTAACCCAAATCTAAGGCTCTTTGCACCAAGCAAAGCTGACTCAAAGCTACTTGATTTCAATAGCAAGGCTCCCAGTAACCACCCATCCTGCCATTTATACCTGGTTATGTACTGAACAGAAAGTCTATCTGCATAAGCTCTGTAAGCTGAGAGGTCACTTCAGCCCACTGCCCCTTCAGTGCAAAGTGAAGTCGCTCAGTCATGTCCAACTCATTGCAACCCCATGGACTGTAGCCCACCAGGCTCCTCCATCCATGGGATTTTCCAGGCAGTAGTACTGGAGTGGGTTGCCATTTCCTTCTCCAGGGGATCTTCCCAACCCAGGGATCGAACCTGGGGTCTCCCACATTGTAGACAGACCCTTTACCATCTGAGCCACCAGGGGATAAAGGGAGAAAAACCACACCAGTCTGGCCCACTTTCCAAGTTGCTCCAAGAGCAAAATGAGATGCAGGAAGTATAAGAAAGTTGCTTAAAAGTACAGACCTCAGCATCGACTGCCTGGAGGTCAACGCCACACGCGCAACTCACTCACTGCCCGGCCTTCATCAAGCTGCCACATCACTCTCCACTTCTGTTTCCTCCTCTGCAACATGAGAATAATAACCAGGAAGCCGACCTCCTAAGGCTGTTCTGAGAATTAAATAATTTAGATGAAGTTCTTCGTAGGGTACATGGAACCCGGCACTTGTAATGGATGTTACTGAGAAATGTATCTAATAGCACTTGGAAAAGAAGATGACTTCTTAACAAGTATAGCATTATTCTTATTATCTATTCCAAGATGAGAAGATAACAGGCCTGCCTGGCCTTACCTTGAATTTTACTTTTTCATTTACTTTTTTTGCAAAATTATTCTAAAAATATCAAGTGTTTTTGAATCCTGGAGACTCAAGCAGAGGACAACAGATGAACTGTCAGACGAAGCCTGTGTGTGTTACAATTCCTGCAGGAAGAGACAACAAATTCAAAGTGTTCAATTTTAATGCAGGGGCTTTTTACAAAGGTGCAGGCAGGGCGCAAGAACCTCCCTGTGACGGCGAGGCACCAGGACTGCACAGGCGGGAAGCTTTGATCCTCCTCTGCCCGAATAAAGCAGGAGACAGTGGTGTCACCAGACCTGAAGAGCTGGGGCCACCCCGCAAGGGTGCAGAGAAAAGGGGGCCACAGCCAATAAAGGGCAGCCTCTCCTCACCTGGTGCCTTCTGATAGCCAAACCCGAATGGAAACCAAAAGCCAAGAAGCTCAGGATGCAACCCAGAGAGGGCAAGTCTCTCCGCGCTGGCCCGGGATAGAGGATGGATTAGCAAAAGGAGGAAGCAGCACACAGTTCTAACTGAGGACTAATCCTAAAACACACTGTCAAGTACAGAGCGGCCCGCATGAGCGCAGGGGCCAGTCCTAGCCTGTTACTGAAGCAAGACAGTCAAAGTGAAAGTCAGTCAGTCGGGCCCGATTCTTTGCAACCCCATGGACTATACACTCCATGGAATTCTCCAAGCCAGAATACTGGAGTGGGTAGCCTTTCCCTTCTCCAGGGGATCTTCCCAACCCAGGAATGAAACCAGGGTTGCCTGCATTGCAGGTGAATTCTTTACCAGCTGAGCCACCAAAGAAGCAGGACAGCCTACTCTCAAATCCCGGCTCTGGCCACCTATTCATCATTACTTATCTTTTCTGTGCTACAGTCCCCTCATCTGTAACACCGGAATAATAGCAATACTGACCCTCTAAGGTTGCTGTGGGAATTAAGCCAAGTTAATATCGAAGGTATTCAGGACGGTGCAGGGTATTTAGCACTGGGTGAACTTCAGTTACTACTATTGTATAACTATCATCCATCGACCCTGGGGTGGGACTATGGTATTTGTGGAGGTTTACATCATACATTGACTATGCCAAAGCCTTTGATTGTGTGGATCACAATAAACTGTGGAAAATTCTGAAAGAGATGGGAATATCGGACCACCTGACCTGTCTCTTGAGAAACCTGTATGCAGGTCAGGAAGCAACAGTTAGAACTGGAAATGGAACAACAGACTGGTTCCAAATAGGAAAAGAAGTACGTCAAGGCTATATATCGTCACCCTGCTTATTTAACTTATATGCAGAGTGCATCATGAGAAATGATGGGCTGGAGGAAGCACAAGCTGGAATCAGGATTGCCAGGAGAAACATCAATAACCTCAGATATGCAGATGACACCACTCCCTACGGCAGAAAGTGAAGAAGAACTAAAAAGCCTCTTGATGAAAGTGAAAGAAGAGAGTGAAAAAGTTGGCTTAAAGCTCAACATTCCGAAAACTAAGATCATGGCATCCGGTCCCATCACTTCATCACAGATAGATGGGGAAACAATGGAAACAGTGGCTGACTTTATTTTTCTGGGCTCCAAAATCACAGCAGATAGTGATTGCAGTCATCAAATTAAAAGACGCTTACTCCTTGGAAGGAAAGTTATGACCAACCGAGACAGCATATTAAAAAGCAGAGACATCACTTTGCCAACAAAGGTCCGTCTAGTCAAGGCTACGGTTTTTCCAGTGGCCATGTATGGATGTGAGAGTTGGACTATAAAGAAAGCTGAGCACTGAAGAATTGATGCTTTGGAACTGTGGTGTTGGAGAAGACTCTTGAGAGCCCCTTAGACTGCAAGAAGATCCATCCAGTCCATCCTGACGGAGATCAGTCCTGGGTGTTCATTGGAAGGACTGATGTTGAAGCTGAAACTCCAATACTTTGGCCACCTGATGCAAAGAGCTGACTCATTGGAAAAGACCCTGATGTTGGGAGGGATTGGGGGCAGGAGAAGAAGGGGACGACAGAGGATGACATGGCTGGATGGCATCATCGACTCGATGGACACGGGTTTGGGTGGACTCTGGGAGTTGGTGATGGACAGAGAGGCCTGGCGTGATGCGATTCATGGGGTCGCAAAGGGTCAGACCCGACTGAGCAACTGAACTGAACACCATACATCAGTGAACCCTTCTGGCACTAAGAAAAGCACAGGGTCATGATGTTTACTTGCCATGTACACCAACAAAACACACTGACTCCCACTGTACTGCGACGGAGGTGGACTTAATATGTACACACACAAAAAGTGAAAATGTCAGTCACTCAGTCGTGTCTGACTCTCTGCGACCCCATAGACTGTAGCCCGCCTGGTTCCTCTGTCCATGGGATTCTCCAGGCAAGAATACTGGAGTGGGTAGCCAGTCCCTTCTCCAGGGGATCTCCCCCACCCAGGGATGAAGCCCAGGTGTCCTACATTGCAGGCAGATTCTTCACCCTCTGAGCCACCAGGGAAGCCCTGTATATATACACAACCTACTGGGGAACAGTAGGTTCCTGTCCTGGGGAACAGCCTCATTTGTGGACTTCCTTCAGTCTGTGTCAACCCGACTGAAGACAGAAGAGTCAGTGTCCCCAAAGCCTACACCTCTCCATGCGTCCTCTGAGGAAGGCGTCCAAACACAGGAGCATATAACAACACACATCCCTGTCCATTTTTCCTTTGGAGGCAGCAAACACATTTCCCCAGTGGGCTTCTACTTGCTCGTTTCCTTCTCTTCAAACCAAAATTGCTTCATTTTAATCTTGGCAGCCGGTGTCAAGTTTCCCGTCAGCAAAGCCGGACGGAAGCTGCAGGCGGCCGGAAGCTGCGGCCGGCAAACAGCCGCGGAGCCGCCGAGTCCCGGAAGTCAGCCCAACGTCGCCGGCCTCTGCCACGCAGACTCTAAGGGCTGGCAGCGCCCACGCCACAGGACCCCCGGCCGGCCTCTGAGGACACGGGCACGCGTCTGGAGCCTGGGGACGCTTGTGTTTTTTAGTACAAGAGATAAAACAGAAGAATGATTAGAGAAAAGGAGTATGAATGAACTCCTTCCAGAGGCATCTCAAGAGGGTATCAAAGCAGCAAAATATCTGCCAACAGAAATACTAGGTGGACTTCAAAAGTTATCAGATTTATATCACACCAAGGCTCTCTGAACATGAAAGCACCCAGTTCTGTTGCTTCAAACACCTTTTACCTCAGACCTGAGAGAAATGAGCCCCATCTCTTCAAGATAAATCATCCTCCTGCATGACTTCCCTAACGGCTCAGTGATCAGGAATCTGCCTGCCAATGCAGGAAAGAGGTTCAATCCCCAGGTGGGGAAGATTCCCCGGAGAAGGGGTTGGTGACCCACTCCATTATTCTTGCCTGGAGAATCCTCATGAACAGAGGAGCCTGGAGGGCTGCAGTCCGCAGGGTCACAAAGAGTTGGACATGACTGACTGAGCGACTAAACAACAATCCGTGCACAGCTACAACACATTCCACTCAGATGACTATTATTTCACACACGTTAAAAAAAAAAAAGACTCACTTTAATTAAACTTCACTTATTAACTTTGAGCCTAAATAGCTTTTGTGGGTTTGGTTTGGTTTGATTATGGAGGCAAACATCTATTACCCTGGGAAAGCCATGTCTGTGTAGGGTTTGTTTATGAAGATACAGATTATGGGTATCTCAAACTTATGGAACACTTAAAATTTTCTAAGTTTTACAAGGATCATCCTATTGGTTTCTCACAAATACAACATCAATGAATTGATTCTTTGTTTTTCCATCTTGCCGACCAGAAAACTAAAGTTTAGTTTCTAGTGTTAGTAAAAGTCTTGGAAACTCTTAGAAATAGCATTATGGCAGTTTCCAGTTCACATCATGTTTAGAGAAAATGTGTAGACAATATAAACCAAATATTACAGACATAGGGGCAGTTTCCTAGCTGTGAAGCAGAGTGAAATTGAACACATGAACAGCACTGAAATGAAGTTGCTGGGTAAGACCATTTTAGTGATAATGGCCTGTTAACTCAGACCCACCACAAATTCATAAAGCTGAGGGTCCATGTGAACACTGGTTCACAGAAAAGGGGGAGGCCCTGGTAGAGATGTTTCTCTACCCCAGGGGGAGACTGAAAAGAACACAGATTAAGGCAGAGTTAGGGAGCTTGGGATCAACATGTACACACTGCTCTACTTCTAACGGATAACCAACGAGGTCCTACTGCATAGCGCAGGGAACTCTGCTCAGTATTACTGGCAGCCTGGATGGAGGGGAGTTTGGCGGAGAACGGATACACACATATATATGACTGAGTCCCTCTGCCATCTACTTGAAACTATCGTAACATTGTTAATAGGCTATATTCAAATACAAAATAAAGTGTATAAAAGCAGAGTCAGTGCACCACTGAGAACAGAATCTCAAAAGTCTCCAAGGTGGCATTCAAAGAAGACCCAAGTCTAAGGTGAGGCCTGGGTTCCCCTGGGATCCAAAAAGGCTAACGGGGCTTCCCAGCACCTGCCTTTGAGAAAGGCAAGTGGACTTGGAGGGAGGAGATGGCCTTGGAAGCACTTCATCGTGGAGGGCCATCAACCCCCTCCTAGGAAGGTGAGCAGTCTCTCAAAAGTTTCCCAGACCCTCTTATCAGATTATGGGTGGGGGAGGGGTCTTCTAAACCCCCCACTTCGGAGTTAGGGCTGCTGGTTATCTGGAAGCTGGTGAGTCACTCAGCAGAAAAGAAGTCAGGAAAGGGATGGTCGGGGGAATGCCTTCTGTCCCACTTCGTCACCACCTTCGGCTGTAGGTGACATGACTTAAGCTGTCTGGCCAGTGCTTGCTGAGAGAACTACCTACTGACAGCTCTAACTAACTAACTAGGGGAGCCCGGTGAAAAGTGAAAATGTGGGGCCCTGGTCAGGAACAGGAAAAAAAAAACCTCTCCACAGGCCCAACACCCTGACCCAGGGCGAGTCCCAAGGCACTGCAACCTTCCTGCCAGGATGAGATTGCTACTTACGAGGGAAGGGCAAGAGGCCCGCTCAGTTGCCTCCAGAACATACTGGAATAGATGCCTCCTTGTATCACCCCAAGACACAGCAGGGTACACACCACTCCAAGCCTCCACACCCAAGTCCCCCACACAGGCCACACACACAGCACATACGCTAAGAGAAAGCTAGAGACTGGGAGACCAGGCAGGGCCCGGGGTGTGAAGCAGTGGGGAAAAGGCCTCCAGAAGAAGCAGGGAGACAGCAAGAAGCAGGTCTGTGCAGGGGCCAAGGCACTAAGCCCCTGACACGCTCCACTAGCCTGACTTCATTTCCAAAACCCAAAGATAAAATGATTAAGAATTTCAAAACAGCCCCCTCTTGGGCCTTACGCTCCAACGGTGGGGCCATTCTGAGCACACACCCAGTACAACTGCCCTGGTCACACGTTCACGAAGCAGGCCCGCCCTGCTGGGCAAGAGGAAACCGGCAGCAACAGGCCGCAAGGTGGGTGCCCCCGGTGGCGACTGGGAGCTGGGAAGGAAGAGGTTAAGGTTCAGGAGATCTCTCACACTACAGGGCTTTACCAGGGGGAGGCTGCCTTAAAGAGTTTTCAGCCACAAAGGATGAGCCTGAAAGAACGAGCTTGTGATACTCACCCTCCGAGGGGTTTGAAAGCTGGGCAGAGAGCTGAGACAGGGCCACCGAACGGATAGAGGACACGATCTTGCTGCCTTCAATATGAAACTGTTCACAGACTAGAGCAGCACCTTCAAACACCACATTGAAGATGGCCAGTTCTCCACCAGCAGTTACGCGAGAGGATCCAGCACTCAATACTCGGGCACCAGAGGGAACAGCAAGGGAGAAGGGGCCAGCGAGAGGGCAGACTAACATAGTCCCAGTTTCCAGAATTTGCTGGGTTTGGAGGCAAATGAGAGAAAGTGGGGAAGCCCTGAAATGAGTAGGTGATTGAGGTTTTAAAAAGAACAGGAAAAAATTTAAAAACAGGACTAAGACTACGTTCACGTCCAAAAGAAACTGAAATATTAGAGACTCAACCCAAACTGTCATTAAGGATGTCAGCTTCCCAGCAGGAAAGAGAAGCCTGACTGACACTATCTGATATTGGAAAGGTAACGTGTGTTTACATCTGACAAGTCGAAACTGTTTGATCAAACCAATTATGCACAACCTCAGTGACTGCTCCAAGAAATGGAGAAGAGATCTTGCCCTTATTTCTGAAAGGATTTAAGTACAAATGACTTGCAATATTATATTGGTTTCAAGTGTACAACATAGTGATTCAATATTTTTATATATCATGAACAATATAAAGATACTGCAATATCACCAATTGTTTTCCCTGGGCTGTGCATTACCTCACCATGACTTATTTATAACTGAAAGTCTGCATCTCTTAATCCCTTCTACCTATTTCATCCACCCTTTCTCCTCTTGCAACCACTAGTTCACTGTATCTATGAGTCTGGTTTTTTTGTTTGTTTTAGTTTTTTTTTTATTTTAGGTTTTTTTGTGTTTTTTTAATGTGGATCATTCTTCTCAAAGTCTTTATTGAATCTGTTACAATATAGATTCTGTTTTATGTTCTGGTATTGTGGCTATAGGCCATGTGGGAATCAGTTCCCTGAGTTCCCTGACCAGGGATTGAACCCGCGCCCTCTACATCGGAAGCCCGAGTCTTAACTGCTGGATGGCCAGGTAAGACCCTGTTTCTGTTTTGTTTCATTTATTCACTTTGCTTTTTAGATTCCACCTCTAAGTGAAAACATACAGTATTTGTCTTTAACAGACTCATAGATACTGGGGGTTCAAAAATGCAGTTTCCCTAAGTACAAATCACTGTTCCCCTCCTTGCATCTTCAGGCCACATACCCACTGTGTGACTTCCCAGCCAAAAATAGATGACCTGTGTCTACTAGAATACGAATGCTTAGGCAATTTGCAAATGACTTCCTGTTATTACCAATTTTTGCAACAATTACAGAAAGTTTCTAATTATTTGTTTAAATTATTTCTAGGGCAAGCTGTGCCCTCATTCAGAGTGTGATTTAATTAGATGTTGTCATAGTAGTCTCAGTGAGAAATGCAAATTACAGGTAGACTAACTTGCAGGTAGATTGGCTCATGGAGGGTTATCTGTCTAAATTACATCAAGGTTACACCTTGGCAAGAGCACGCTACTTTGACTGCTTGATGGATCAGTTTAATGAAATAAACGGTGAATCTGCTTAACATACTGAATGTACCAGCTGTGATCAACTGATTGGGGAACAAGTAGTTTTCATATCATGTAAACCAAGTGAAGGCCATGACTTGGACTTCTGGTTTGGGGGGAAAAAAATACAAATCCTTGAATCTCATTTGAAACCCATGTGGTCCTTCTCAAAACCACTTTTAAACTAAAACTTCAATCAGAAGATCAATCTTTGGGAAGCCTATAGCCAGGGCAAATTACACACCACAGGTCAGACCACACCACACAGCAGGTCTGCCTGGTTCCTACTTTTGTAAATGACTTTTTGTTGGAACAGTCGCACCTGTTTATGTATTGTTTATAGCTGATTTCACACTGCAATGGCAGAGTTGAACAGTTAAAAAAAAAAAAACAGCTGGCCCTCTGGCCCGCTGTTGGTTTAGGATAGATTCCTAATTCCAGTCAATGAGAAGTCTGAAGAAGTCAGGTAAAGTGGAGGAAAGGAGACGCTTCAGAGAAAATTCTAAGGAAGAGACAACAATCTCTTCTTTCTCTAGCACCTGTCATCACAAAATTTTCTGCTGAAACTCTGCTGCCTTCTTGTCACTAGTCTGAGGAAGAAGCCAGCCCAGGAAAGGGGCAGAAAAGCAGAACTGGCTCTGTACCCTCGCTTTGGATGTTTTGTTATTAAAAGAAAATAAATTTTCTTACTGTTGATGCCAATTTGATTTATTCCCAGTAACTGACAAAGTCCAATTAAAACTCCGGTAGAATATGGAGCTAGGATGAATGCAGTTTTAGTAGGGTTAAGGATAATTGGAGTTTTGGAGAAACTACTTCCCCCCAAGTTAAAACTAAGTAGCCAAGCTCTGTTTTCCTAAAATAAGCTTCTCTCCCACTGTTACACAATGGACTACTATCCAGCAAATGATGAGTAACTGATTTGAACATTTCATTCAAAAACACTTTGGGAGTGTTCTTGTATTACAACAGAAACATTTTCAAAAGACAAAGACACTTTTTGTCATTAGCTACTTTAACATGGCAAACATAATGTGATGTTCGCTGATTTTGAATAAATGGCAAAGCTTTTTCTTACACTTAAGACCTCAGTGCTAAAGAAACCCCAAGCTAGTAACACTTTTGAAACTAAGGAAGAGACAAAGAAGTTGCCAGCATGTGGCTAAGAAACAGTAGCACCCATAAGGTCAAACTCAAAACTAAACCTCTTAGAACCAAAGAATCCCAGTCGTGGAGGGACCAGGGGAAGGAACCCTCTCCAATCGCTTCTTCAGCCATAAGGGATTGTCCCATTTCCTCTACTCAGATGCCTCCCTTCAAAGTGGTTTTATCCTTTGAAGGCTAAACACACCACATGTTCACACACCAAAGTTCACCACAACTGAATTCCATAACTTTGGAAATGTCTCTCTTTTTAAACATCCTCACAAGGCTCAGATAAAGTCTTCTCCTACCCTCTCATTTTCCAACGACAGTTCACCATTTTAATTACAGTCAGACAGAGGTTCCATTGGGAAATTCACTACCATATGACATCTGCATTCAACCACTTCGCTGAACAAGCCCAATCCACAGAATTTCATCAAGCAACTTAATCTTTCTCTGTCCCTTAAAATGTGCTCCATAGGACGGTACCGCCCTTGACGAAAATGAAAGTTGACCCTATGAATTCTCTGGTTTCTTCTGGGTCATTAAATTGAGACATTCAAACATATACATTACTACACAGAGAGCTCAACCCGGCACTCTGCGACAGCCTGAAGGGGTGGGATGGGGTGGGGGGGGACAGATGTATACTTAGGCTGATTCTCCTTGCTGGATGGCAGAAACCAACACACCAGTGTAAAGCAATTATCCTCCAATTAAAAATAAACTTTTTTTTAAAGTCCAAACACTTGAGAAAAGGCAGTTCCAACTTGGTGATTCAAATATTCAGACCCGTATCATGATCAAAACTTGGTCCTGATATAAAGTCGAAGCATCTTAAATCCTTTCTCTTTGGCGCCAACGAGAAGCAAGCAAGCAATGCGGTGCTGCTAGCTGCTGCTTTGCTTTCCCAGCCTGACCTTCCACCTCCCTCTACAACCTTGCTAATGGCAGTTTTCGACTCCCCCAGAGTTAAAGTGAGGCAAGAAGAGACCAGGAAAGTTCCAGCCTGAAGTGGATATTTCCACTGTGAATGGGCAGCTGGCCGACACGTGTTAGGTCTCTAGATGGTCTACTTAGAGCCCCAAGGGTCCCCTTAGACTTCAGAAAACAGACTGAGCACAACTTACACCTCTCCAAAGGCTTTAGATAGACTTGTTCTCCTTAAAAGATCAAATCAGTAGCTCTTGTCACCACCAACATACTCCCACAAAGCCACCCCCGATATTCAATCCCTACCCTTTTATTATACCCTCTATGTGAGTCAGGTCATTAGGAGTCATAGTTCCTCCACTTCACACCCATTAGGATGTCTACTACAAAAACAAAAAGAAAACAGAAAATAACCAGTGCTGGCGAGGATCTGGAAAAATTAAAATCCATGTGCACTATTATTTGGAAGTACAAAATGAAGTTATTGTGGAAAAAAGTAGATGCTTCCTTGAATAATTAAAAACAGAACTGCCATGTGATCTAGCAATTCCACTTCCACTAAACCCAAAAAAATCAAAAGTAATTTCCCAAACATATTTATACACCCATGTTCATAGCAGCATGATTCACATTAGCCAAAAGGTGGATACAACCCAAGTGTCCATCAACAGACACATGGATTTTAAAATGTGCTATATACAGCCAAGGAAGTATTAATTAACCTAAACAAGGAAGGAAATTCTGACATGTGCCACAACATAGAGGAGCCTTAAGAATATTACATTAAATAAGCCAGTCACAAAAAGACAAGTACTGTATGATTCTACTTATATGAGGTACTTAGAATAGATACATTCATAGAAATAGAAGGATGGTTTCCAGGGACTGAAGGGATGGAAGAATGAGGATGTATTGTTTAAAGGGTACAGAGCTTCAACTTGGGAAGATGAAAAAGTTCTGGAGATGGATGGCGGTGATGCTGCAAAACCACATCAAAGTACTTAATACCAACTGTACACTTAAAAAAATTAGGATGGTAAATTTCATATTATGTATATTTGCCACAAATAAAAGTTTAAAATAAAAAGTTTTGATTCCTTCTGTTACCATCTTCTTTGCAAATATAATTTATATTCCAGTCTCAGCTAAAACCCCCATGTTATCATCGTACCATATATTCACCAACCACAAAGTGCATTCTGATTTCATAAATATTAAAATGTGAAGAAGGGACTTGTCTTAAAATCAGCAAGATGTGATATTCAGGATTTTCAGGCAAATCAACCACAGCTCCAGAAACATTACTAAACCTTGATGGCCAGGATACTGCTGAACCTATCACCTCAGGATTGTTCTAGCAAAGTACAAGACATTTTTCCTTGAAAGCATTTTCCAAGCTCCAACTCTCACCAGGCTGATTTAGAAAATTAACTTGTCTCTCTGGCACCACTTCTGAATTAAAATTTATGTTCCAAGTCTCTTTGACCTACACCCACTCACTCACTCACACCAAAGAGAGGATTTTTATGCTATAGCACTATTTTCACACTTGGAATTCAAAACAGCATCATCTAACATTTCCAGTTACAGAAAACTTACCACAAGCGAAACCAAGAATAATCACATGGTTGCCCTGAAACAACACTGGAGCTGATTCAAAATCACCTGGTCTCATTATTTTTACCCTTGTCCTCAAATGAAATAGGAGGTGCCAACACAACTCAAGGAAATCCTTGAGAGGAAAATTGTAAATCACTCATATTATGACAAGGAAAGATTTACAGGTGTAATAGAAAAGCACAAATTTAGCAAGTGCAAGATTAAAACATAGTATTCTGAAGTGCACTTAGCATTAAATGCTGAGCTCAACTGCATACAAGTGCGTAGAAATTGTGGACTCTAAAGAGATTCAATGAGTTAGCAATAACAGGCAAAATACCAGTTTTAGATCATACCCACAGCAGGAAAATAGTAATCAATATACATTACCAATCATGCATGGTCCACAGTCCTTCACGGGGGAGAGTGTAATGGGAAATTAAGAATATGCAGAATACAGCTTAGCAGTTAAGAAAGCCAAGCTCATTTTGTGAAACTCCCTGGATTCGAATTTCAGCTCTGCCACTTATCAGCTCCAAAACCTTTAATGAGATTCTAAATCCTTCTGTCTCTTCATCTGTAAAATGGAAATAAAAATGGCACTCCATTAATAGCGAGGATGGGAAAAGTCAAGAAAATAATGTAGCTAAAATACTAAGCACATTGCCAAGTGTATAGAAACGTCTCAGTATTTTTTATGTAACAGAGGAAAATATAAAGTTTTCAGTAGCAGACATGTAGAAGAAATTTAGAATTGATCTAGCTAGAACTTTTTAACTGGAGGATAACTGCTTTACAATGTTGTATTCGCTACTGCTATACAACCACAGTGCAGCTCTAAGTATACATATAACCCCTCCTTCTCCAGCCTGCCTCCCACACCCACCCCCGCCCCAACGCCCCCTCTCCAGGTCATCACAGAGAAGCAAGCTGAGCTCCCTGTCTATGCAGCCGGTCCCCACTAGCTAGCTATTTACACATGGTGGTGTGTGTATGTCAATGCTATGCTCTCAATCCACCCCATCCTCTCCTTCCCCCACTGTGTCCACAAGTTCATCCTCTGCATCTGCATCTCTATTCTTGCCCTCCAAATAGGTTCATCAGTACCATTGTTATATAAGATTTTTGACTCAGATTTGTTATCAACACCACTGGAGTAATCTCCAATTAACAGTGAAAGCCACTCAGTCATGTCCGACTCTGCGACCCCATAAACTATACAGTCCATGGCATTCTCCAGGCCAGAATACTGGAGAGGGTAGCCTTTCCCTTCTCCAGGGTATCTGCCCAACCCAGGGATCCAACCCAGGTCCCCCACATTGCAGGCAGATTCTTTACCAGCTGAGCCACAAGGGAAGCCCAAGAATACTGGAGTGGGTAGCCTATCCCTTCTCCAGCGGACCCAGAAATCAAACTGGGGTCTCCTGCATTGCAGGCGGATTCTTTACCGACTGAGCTATCAGGGAAGTCCTCTCCAATTAACAGGCGGATAGTTAATCCACAGCCATGGTTCACCAACTTCAGTGATCAGAATTACTGGGACAGTGTGTTAAAACCCAGGTTGCCGGGCCCAGAGTCTCTGATTTGGTAGGTGTGGAGTACACCTGGAAATGTGCATTTCTAACAAGTTCCCAGGTGATCCTGATGCTGCTGGTTTGGTAACCACACTTGGGAGAACCACTGGTCTACACTCTGCTACCCCCACGACTACCACCATGTCCCTTTTCAACTTTACCCCAATACTCCTTCTGACCTCAAGGACTAACCTGAGCACCTCATTCTGAAGACAGGCTGCCACTCTGTTCTGATGGCTGATATGTCATCCAAACACAACTACTCAAAAAGTTCAGCCACCTCCAGGGCTTCACCATATCTGAGTCCTGAGCCCAAGGGCCATTAGGACTGATCCCACCAAATCCTAGGCTTCCCTCGTAGTTCAGAATTTGCCTGCAATGCAGGAGATTCCTGTGTCGGGAAGATCCCCTGAAAAGGAAATGGCTACCCACTCCAGTGTTCTTACCTGGAGGATTCCATGGACAGAGGAGCCTGGCGGGCTACAGTCCATGAGGTCACAAGAGTCGGACACGACTTAGCGACTAAACCACCACCACCAAATACTATGCAAGTGTCCCTTAAAGCTAGAGAGAGCCTTCGCATGCCTGGGAACCAAGAAGGCAGAGCCCATATGTAACTTCCTTCTGCCCGTGTCTCTGGTACCTTCCACCTCCAGAATCTGCACCATCTGCACACCTGTGCTGAGTTAGCCGGCAGATGAACAAGACCTGATTTTTGAGCGTCTTACTAAGCTGCTTCCAGGTGTTTTCATTTACGGTCACACTAGCACAGTTCAGATGCGCACACAGATGCAACAAATAACACCAGTGAGCGATACATGGTTGGAGGAATGACCCTAAGGGTGATGTTCATCGATTACACCTCTGAAACAGGAGCGCCACCTGCTCCTCTTGGTCTCTTCCATCTACCACTGCCTTTATACTTTGAATTGTCTTTAAATATATTCTGTAATAATACTGAGTTCAGGATAGCAGCCCACTTTAATTTTTTATCCATCCCAAACTCGGCACAAGCACATTTTTTTAATGCAGGAAACATTTTAATTGCCTAACCCAAGCAGTTTTAATAGAAAATCCTATTGGAAACTCCCAATTTGATTTCTATCAGTGCCTGCACTATAAACCCATCCAACCACCAAGGTCAGAAGACAGCCCCACCCTAGGACCAAATTGGCTTCAGCTGTCTCTAACACCTGATTAACTAGCTCACACTGACGCCAGTACACCTGAGCCCACCGCCCGCCTCTTGTGCTCAGACTGAACCTTTATAAATTTGAAATCCATCTGAATTTGTCTTGAGTTTCCCACCCACCACTGGATTCCATATCTAGTGTGTTCTCCAGTGCAGTTCTCCCAGCAGCCCGCTGCATATAATGTGGACCCTTCTCTTCAGAAAGCACTCCAATAATTCCAAGATGGGCTGGATCACTGTAAACAGGCATAAAACTGAAGCTACACATATTCCCCTCAGGTCATCAGTTTCATAAAAAAATAGCAGACTGAAATTACCCCCACCCTTCTATCCTGCCGGTGTTAAAAGTCTTTGAAATATAAGAAAAGTATCATTTCTAAGGGCTTCCCTGGTGCCTCCATGGTAAAGAACCTGCCTGCCCATGCAGGACACCCAGCTCCAATCCTTGGATCAGGAAGATCCCCTGGAGAAGGAAATGGCAACCCACTCCAATATTCTTGACTGGGAAATCCCATGGACAGAGGAGCCTGGAGGGCTACAGTCCATGGGGTCACAAAGAGATAGACAGGACTGAGTGACTAAACAACAAAAATATCATTTCTAAAGGAATACATCAATAATTTTATAATATAAGCAAATATTAAAACTGGATACATTCAAATCCATAGTCTAAGAAACTGTCATTGTCCCCATCCCACTGAATTTCAGACCTGTTTATTTTTATAGTAACCAGTCAACAGATATTGTCCAAAGCTGATAAATCAATACACAGAAATACACAAGTTGGATTTACAGTGGTAACCAGCAAAAGAACAAAACTGAAACCTATTCAAAGGGGTCACTTATAGGGAATTTCATTTAAAAAACGGTAATAGGTCAGAAAAAAGGTTTTGCTTTATATTTTACATCTTTCTGCAACATTCATGGTTCTTATCATACACATATATTATCTCCATAATTGTAAGAAATATAAAATAAGTAAATAGCATCCTCATTTACAAGCGACTAGTGAAATGATCTAAGTCAATGTGTGCATGTTGGTCTGCAACCACAAGAGCTTTCTGGATAAAGTCTGAAACTGGTCCTCTGGACACGGAGGGTAGAAAGAAACCAAAGAGATGGATCACTCCAGATAGGTTGGGGGGGCAGGTTTGATAAGAAAGGGAATTCACTTACGAGGCTTGTTTTAGGTGGCTGCCAGTCGAGTAGATCTTCATAGCCTCCAGCCAGAATCTCAAGTTTCCACAAAGGCCTCCGTGGGGTTCAGGCATGAATGCAGGTCAGTCTTAACAACAACACGCTGCTCTCTCTAGGCTGTGAACTTGAAAGTGGCTCCCGAGATGGAAACCGTGGGCGGAGCGTATATTTCACCGGCTCGGGAGGGGCTAGGAGCCTCCTATTGCCAGGGTCAACAGGTGGTTCTGGTTACATCCTCTCTGTGGTCTCCTCCAATAACGCCTCATCAAATACTGCTGCTAAGTCGCTTCAGTCGTGTCTGACTCTGTGCGACCCCACAGACGGCAGCCCACCAGGCTCCGCCATCCCTGGGATTCTCCAGGCAAGAATACTGGAGTGGGTTGCCATTTCCTTCTCCAATGCATGAAAGTGAAAAGTGAAAGGGAAGTCACTCAGTTGTGTCCGACTTGTAGCGACCCCGTGGACTGCAGCCCACCAGGCTCCTCCGTCCATGGGATTCTCCAGGCAAGAGTACTGGAGTGGGGTGCCATTGCCTTCTCCCATCAAATACTAAAAGGGATAAATAAAGCAAGATAGGTATATAGTGATATATAAAGGAACTTTGGAATGCTATTAAAAAAAATTTTTTAATAGTTGCAATAGGCAAACTGTATAGCCTGATCAGGGGCTTCCCTGGTGGCTCAGCTGGTAAAGAATCTGCCAGCAATGCAGGAGACCTGGGTCTGATCCCTGGGTTGGGAAGATCCCCTGGAGAAGCGCATGGCAACCCACTCCAGTATTCTTGCCTGGTGAATCCCATGGAGAGAAGAGCCTGGTGGGCTACATACAGTTCATGGACTCCCAAAGAGTTGGACACAACTGAGTGACTAAGCACAGCACAGCATAGCCTGGTCAAACTAAAGTTAAAAATAACACACACACACACACACGCACACACACGGAGAGAGACTTCTATAAGCATAGAGAAACATGGGAAATACATCAAGATTAAAAATATGGAGAAAGTCTTATTTTCCATGCTTTTATAATTTTTGAGCTTCACATGGTGAGCGTATATCACCTTTTCAACTTGAAAGATACGGTTCTTTCTTAAAGGTTTATTTTATTAACTTATTTATGGATGCACTGGATCTTCCTTTCTGCACGCAGGCCTTCTCTAGCTGCAGGAAGCAGGGGCTATTGTCTAGTTGTGGTGCACAGGCTTCTCATTGCAGTGGTCTCTCTTGTTGCAGAGCGCAGGCTCGGTAGTTTGGCGCTGGGGCTTTGATGTCCTGCAGCTTGTGGGATCTTCCCCGACCAGGGATTGAACCCAAGTCTCCTACGTTGGCAGGAGGATTCTTTACCACTGAGCCACCAGGGAAGCCCAAGATTCTTTAAAATAACATGCATACATGTATGCTTTTTGAGACCTAGAAAATATAAAGCAGTGGGCTTAAATTGTATTTGTAATTTCACGGACACTTGCAGAGATAGAATCTTAATGCCTTATTCAGAATCACCCTGCTGAAAAGCGTCAGAACCAGATTTAGACTATAGGCATTCTGGAACAGGAGAAAAACCAGTGCATTTAACTTTCCAAGTTTTTCTAACAAATTAACCGGTAACTATTGCGCCTTCTCTGATTCCATTATCAAATACTGTCTTCATTCGAGTTGCTATAACAAAATACCATAGACTGGGTAGCCTAAACAACCAACATCTACAGCTTAGCCTTGAACAACATGGGTTTAAGCTGTATGGGGCCACATTTTCGTGGATTTTTACCAATAAATATCTTGGAAAAATTTTTAGAGATTTATGACAACTTGAAAAACTTGCTAAGCCATGTAGTTGAGAAATACAATATTAAAAAACTATGTCATGAAAGCATAAAATATATGTAGGTATACATATAACACACAAAATATGTTCACTGACTGTTTATGTTATTTTTAAGGTTTCTGGTCAACAGTAGGCTATTAATGGTTAAGTTTGGGGAAGTCAAAAGTTATACATAGATTTTTGACTGTGCGGGTGATCAGTGCCTTTAATTCCCAAGCTATTCAAGGGTCAGCTGTATTCCTTCTAGTTTTGGAGGCTGTGAAATCTGAGATCAGGGTGCCACCATACTGGAATCTGATGAAGAATTTCCTTCAGGTCTTCATGGCTGGCTGCCTTCCTGCCGCATCCTCCCGTGGGGTGGGCTGGAGGGGGGTGGGCAGACAGAGCTCTCATCTTGTCCTTGTCCTCGTCTTATAAAGGACACTAGGTGGTGCTTGTCGGAGAAGGCAATGGCACCCCACTCCAGTACTCTTGCCTGGAAAATCCCATGGACGGAGGAGCCTGGTAGGCTGCGGTCCATGGGGTCACTAAGAGTCTGACACGACTGAGCGACTTCACTTTCACTTTCCCTTTCATGCATTGGAGAAGGAAATGGCAACCCACTCCAGTGTTCTTGCCTGGAGAATCCCAGGGACGGGGGAGCCTGATGGACTGCCATCTATGGGGTCGCACAGGGTCGGACACGACTGAAGCGACTTAGCAGCAGCAGCAGGTGGTGCTTGTGGTAAAGAACCCACCTACCAGTGCAGCAGATGTAAGAGATGTGGGTTGGATCCCTGGGTGGGGAAGATTCCCTGCAGGAGGAAATGGTAACTCCCTCCAGCATTCTTACCTGGAGAATCCCATGGACAGAGGAGCCTGGAAGTCTACAGTTCATAGGGTCACAAAGAACTGGACACTAAGACTTAGCACACAAACAATCCCACCATGGGACACCATTTTCATGACCTCATAAAAATCCAATTACCTCCCAAAGATCCCACCTCCTAATATTACATCTGAGCTTAGGGCTTCAACACATGAATTTGAGATACCAAACATTCAGTTCATAGTCAGTATGTTCTAACAGAAACAATAGGCAAGACCAGGCACCATCCACTTCAGTTCAGTTCAGTTCAGTTCAGTCGTGTCCAACTCTTTGCGACCCCATGAGCTGCAGCACGCCAGGCCTCCCTGTCCATCACCAATTCCTGGAGTTTACTCAAACTCATGTCCATTGAGTCAGTGATGCCATCCAACCGTCTCATCCTCTGGCATCCCCTTCTCCTGCCCTCAATCTTTCCCAGCATCAGGGTCTTTTCAAATGAGTCAGTTCTTCGCATCAGGTGGTCAAAGGATTGGAGTTTCAGCTTCAATAACACTCCTTCCAATGTACATTCAGGACTGATTTCCTTTAGGAAACCATCCCTTTACCTATGAGTAAACCAACATCCAAAGAGAACAGAGATTCCCCGCCAAGTCATGCAGCTGTCAATCAACAGAACCCACAACCCCAGAGGTCAGTTCACCTTTGGTTGAATCTTGCTCAACTACTACAGCGTAAAAGTAAATTTCCTTTAAAAACAGAATATTGGGACTTCCCTGCCAGTCCAATGGTTAAGGTTCCTCGCTTCCACTGCAAGGTGCGTGGGTTCGATTCCTGGTCAGAGAACTTATAAGATGTTTCATGCTGTTCTGTGTGACCAAAAAAAAAAAAAAAAATCAGACTTCTTCTGTAACATTAAAATCCCTTCTCCTGTAACATTATCCTTTCCTCAAAAAAACACTTTTAATGAACCTTGAAGGAGAGCTTTCCACAGAGCCACTGGTAATTAAAAAGGAATACTTCTTTATAGTTTATAAGCAAGAGCAGGAGAAGGCTTATTAAGCCTTGATTTGCTCACAAATGAGCTCATTGTAACAGTCCTGTATCACTAACCATGTCAAAACCAGCAATCTGTCATCCGAGGAAGTCTGATTAAATAATAAATCTGACGAAGGCCCCATCACACTCAGAGCCCACCACACTACCTTACAGGCAGCCTTCAAAGGCTGTCCGACCCCACAGGGTCCTGAAGAAAAACAGAAGTGGTTCCTACAGTGTAGCCACCTTCCTCACAAGGACCAGTGATGCAAACGAACTGGTCCATGTTTAAGATGGGGGGACCCTCCCTGCGGGAAAGGTCCGGGCCCACATATGCCACCCATTCTCTCCTGTTTCATCTCCCCTCCATGTTCGGGGGCTGTTATGCTGAACCAGAACCTTCTTGCAGGTCAGCCCTCTTGGCCTTCTCTTTCTTCCTCTTGATTTAGGTTGGTGACATATAGTGATAAGACTGGCAATTACTGGGGAAGGGACAACACTGAAAGCCAACAAGAGCCTTGAATCCAAATCACACGTTGTGACCCAGCTTGAAGAGAAACGTCCTGTCATAGATTTGGGAATCCACTGTGATAAAATGTCTCATCCACTCCCTATGTGTACCAAATATCTATACAAGAAGTGGTAAACCATCTTTGGCCCCCATGGGACTTTGCTGTCCTTTGCTGTAATTCTCTCCCTTAGGAACTCATTGAAAGAAAGAATTATCTGCTGGGCAGGACCAAGAAATTCCTAAATTCTTAGCCATAGTCCTATCCATAGTACCACAGAGACCCCACCATGTAATTTTCAGCATCAAATATTAATTTGTTGTTTTTAATCATTATCTGGTTAGCTCTTATAATAAACCCCCTGAAGTAGGTATTAGTATCCCCCCATTTTATGGATGGAGAAACTGAGGCACAAGAGAACCTGAGTATATGACCAAGTTCAGCAGCTAGCGAATGCTGAAAGTGGATTCAACACCAAATCTGACTGAACAACAACAATAAGCAACCTACAAGCTCTAGCCAGTCACATCCTTGCGTCCCCTCAGCTTGTTCATCAGTGCTCACGCTGCCTCACGTTTCTTACACACTCCATGTCACCGGGTTCTCTCCTGTCAAAATGGGCACTGATTTCTCTAGAATTAATGCAGCCTCTTCATGACATGCCACCAGTGGCCACTAAGTAAGTCCACAACTCGTAACAGACCTGTTATAGCCACCTAAGGAAAGGAGGGAAAAACGCCAAGATTCTAAGGAAAACAGGAAAGTTCTACAAATCGGACTTGTTAAGCACCTACTCTGATAGGCTTGTATGTATGCTAGCTCTCATTTGGGTGGTTTGCGGCAAAATTCTCAAAGCTTTGGTTGGATATAACAGGGGTCCGGGGGATAGAGGAGTCATGAGAAGTGCTGGCTGCGGTTCAGATGAGACCACTTTTGAAAGAAATAATGTGAAACCACAGCCCGAAAGCTCAGGCACAAGAGCCAGGCCTCCTGGTTCACAGCTGGAGGACAGCTCTATGTGACTCCCCTAGGAACTCATTAAATGGTTGAGAGTAATTTCAGCTGATGTTAATGACTGAGAATGGCAGGAGGGAATGTGCATTTTGAGGAGAGTACCCAGAAGAGAGAGACACATTCTGGTGGGGATGAGTCAGCCAGTTTCTCTCCCTTCCCAACAGCTATATCAACTGCTCAAGGGTCTACTCTAGCGCCTTCTTATCATCACAAGACCAAATTTTTCTGAATCCTCCATTATCTGCATGTATCCAATGAACTGACGTATCTTCTTCCATTCGTTGTTGTTGTTTAGTTGCCCAGTCATGTCTGACTCTTTGCGACCCCACAGACTGTAGCCTGCCCGGTTTCTCTGTCCAAGGGATTTCGCAGGCAAACATACTGGAGTGAGTTGCCATTTCCTTCTCCAGGGGGTCTTCCAGACCCAGGGATCGAACTCGGGTCTCCTGCGTGGGCAGGCAGATTCTTTACCACTGAGCCACCTGGGAAGTCCATCTTCTTCCCTTGCATTCATACAAATCTGTTCATTAGCTGCCCGCTGAGTTTGTATATGTCTGTCCACCTGGCTGTGACTTGCCTGTTGTGCTGACAGTCTCTTAATTACTATAGGTTCTTATCAGCTCAGTTCAGTTCAGTCGTTCAGTCATGTCTGACTCTGCGACCCCATGAACTGCAGCACACCAGGCCTCCCTGTCCATCACCAACTCCCGGAGTCCACCCAAACCCATGTCCATTGAGTCGGTGATGCCATCCAACCATCTCATCCTCTGTCGTCCCCTTCTCCTCCTGCCCTCAATCTTTTCCCAGGATCAGGGTCTTTTCAAATGAGTCAGCTCTTTGCATCAGGTGGCCAAAGTATTGGAGCTTCAGCTTCAACATCAGTCCTTCCAATGAACACCCAGGACTGATCTCCTTTTGGATGGACTGGTTGGATCTCCTTGCAGTCCAAGGGACTCTCAAGAGTCTTCTCCAACACCGCAGTTCAAAAGCATCAATTCTTCAGTGCTCAGCTTTCTTTATAGTCCAACTCTCACATCCATACATGGCCACAGGAAAAACCGTAGCCTTGACGAGATGGATCTTTGTTGGCAAAGTAATGTCTCTGCTTTTTAATATGCTGTCTAGGTTGGTCATAACTTTCCTTCCAAGGAGTAAGAGTCTTTTAATTTCATGGCTGCAATCACCATCTGCAGTGATTTTGGAGCCCAGAAAAATAAAGTCAGCCACTGTTTCCACTGTTTCCCCATCTATCTGTGATGAAGTGATGGGACCGGATGCCATGATCTTAGTTTTCGGAATGTTGAGCTTTAAGCCAACTTTTTCATTCTCCTCTCACTTTCATCAAGAGGCTCTTTAGGTCTTCTTCACTTTCTGCCATAAGGGTGGTGTCATCTGCTCTTATCACTAATATCCAAAATTTCAGCTCTGACTTATCCTCTGTCTTCTTCCCTTTCCCAGAAGGTTTTTGAGGGTCAGGATCATATGCTGTGCTTTTCTTAGGTGTTCCTCATAACATCTAGCAGAATGCAAGACTTGCAGTCCATTAATAGTCATATGTATGTGCTGCTAGACATAGATGGTTAATAAGGGAGGCAAAGGATGCTCTGAAACATTTTTCTGAGGTGTCCAAAATTTAGGCTTACCACACTGGATGGATGCACACCGATTCCCATGTCCTTAATCCCTAGAATTAAATTCAGCATTGTCTCAGGCAATGAAGATTTACACTCTAGCTCACACTGTTTCTGAAAATCATTTTGTCACAAATTATGTGTTTTGTTTTGTGTTCTGTTTCTTGTCAGTATTCCCAGAAACTATTAACATTTTAAGAAGCTTGGTAAATGCAATGAGACAAAGACCATCCTGGGAGGATATAGCCCTATCAAGGTCCCCTCTTGGGCAGGGATAAATAGAATCCAGCATTTTCTTTGCTTCTATTCTGTTTGTGCTGTGCTTAGCCACTCAGTCATGTCCAACTCTTTGCGACCCCATGGACCGTTGCCTGCCAAGCTCCTCTGTCCATACGGATTCTCCAGGCAAGAATACTGGGGTGGGCTGCCATTTCCTTCTCCAGGGGATATTCTCAACCTAGGAATAGAACCCAGGTCTCCCACATGGCAGGTGGATTCTTCACCATCTGAGCCACCAGGGAAGCCCCTATTCTGTTTAGCTATCAGGTATTCATTCCCTTTTTTACAGAGGTCTAACAACCTATTTGGGCTTCCCTGGTAGCTCAGTGGCAAAGAAGCCACCTACTAATGTCACTCAGTCATGTCCGACTCTTTGCAACCCCACGGACTGTAGCCCACCAGTCTCCTCTGACCATAGGATTCTCCAGGCAAAAATACTGGAGTGGGTTGTAGGCTTACATTAAAGCATTCTACTTAAAATGGGAAGCAGGCTTCATTTTTACCACTTTTCAGATTTGGTGCAATATAAGGCTGTGAGTTTGTCTGTCCTCAGGGAAATTTCCCAGAACTCTACACTGTGGGGAGGACCACTCTGAGGTCCCCCAGAATGCACACCATCTGGGATTGCTTTCAGCCCCACTTCCTCTCAAACAGCATCCCAGGAGTGTCCCTCCATTAAAGAAAAAAATAAGCCTCTTTACCTTGTTTTCCTTTGCATAGAATACACAACCGAAAGGCAAGCTGGAAGAAAAAGATTTGGATTTGTTAATCACATACAAAATGACAACAGACCCAAACTCAACAAATTAATAATGTTAATAGATGACATCTATTGTATGCTCAACATGTAGCAGGCCCCATGCTAGATGTTCTGGGTAAATAATGAGATCCTGAAGAGTCTCTGCTTGTTGTTTTTGTTTTGTCTTGTTTTGTAGTGGGGGAGGGTGGTGCTTCTCTGATTTTTCTGCTATAACTGCCCTCATTAGGCTCTGTTGGACTCAATGGGGCGACAGTGAATCTTACCAAGACGTCAGTCTTATCCTTTACCTTCCTGGAAGACTGATCACAGTCATCAGTCTCAAGATGATCCTCAAAGACCTCACCCTTTTCATTGTTATACTGTAGACGCATGTTAGAACCAAAATTGTCCGCTCTGCAGGCTGGATTTGAGGTTCCACCCGCTGAGGGTGGGGGCCCTTGGTCTGTGCTCACCCACTTCCTCCTCACTCCTCCCTATGCCCTGTCCCTTGGGGTGTATGTCCCTTGGGGTGCCTTGTCCCGTGGGTTGGGGTGTATGTAGGAGGAGAGAGGGTAAAGGCAAGTTTCCCCAGTAAGGGCCCCATGACGTGGTGGTGTCCCCTCTGTATTCTGTCCGTGTGTCTCTGGGCGTGGCCTCTGTTCAAAGCCAGCTCTCTCGGGGCACATCTGTAATTCTTCCTGGGTCTCCTGGGGCCTCCCCTTGCACAGATCCTAGCCTAGAAGATCCTTCCCTCACCCATCTACCTGTCAGAGGTAGCCCACTGGGAAGATTCCCGCAGGAAGACTCCAGTATAACCACCTTCTTGGGGAAAACTGATACTTGAGAACACTCATACTGAAACAGAAAGGGCTATTGGTGGAAATACTGGTGAAAAATGGGGAAAAGTCTAGAGTTTAGTTAATAGTAATATAGTAAGTTTGGGCTTCCCAGGTGGTGCTATTGGTAAAGCATCTGCCTGCCAATGCAGGGGCGGTGAGAGATGAGGGTTTGATCCCTAGATTGGGAAGATTCCCCTGGAGAAGGAAATGGCAGCCCACGCCAGTATTCTTGCCTGGGAAATCCCATGGCCAGAGGAGCCTGGCAGGGCTACAGTCCATGGGGTCGCCAAGAGTCAGACACGACTGAGCATCTGAGTACAATGTGCTCATATATATGTGAGCACAAATATATGTGCTTAGACACCAACTAAGAAAGGTTGGTTTCTTAGTCTGGGCATATGTATTATATTAATGGAAGTTAATAATAGTAAAGGAAACTGGTAAGGGGTAGACAAGAATATTGTATTATCTTTGTAACTTTTCAGTAACCTATAATTATTCTAAAATGAAAAATGCTATTTTTGAAAGCTAGTTAATGTGAAAATGTTTCAAAAATAATGCATACATTCCTAAACCTGTAATTTCCTCTTAAATATATAAATATGCTTTACCTATTTTTAGAAATAAAGGTCATTTCTTCAAATATGGATACACTGACTGAACTGCCCTTCAATTTTCTTACATAAACTAAACCCAGAGGATAATTAATCATCTGTAATTTTTAATTTCAGTTCCTTTTCTTAAAAAGTGATAATTTAAAGGAATTGGAAAGCATCCCGATGACAATGTTTTTCTATATTTATTATTCTTCCAATTCTTTATAGATAGCACATTGTATTAAATAAGATTATGTTTCAACATTCATTAAAATTTGTAAGCATACACAAAAACAGAGAGAATGTTATCATGAATATTCATGTACCTATTACTTGGCTCAATAATTATCACTGTGTTGCCAATACTGATATACACTTTTTTCTGAAACATTTTAAAGCAATCCTAGTCATTTGTTTTGCTACCCATACTTCTAGAGCATCTCAAACCAATAAAGATATTTGCTTTACATAACCACTGTGCCTTTATCACAAACAACAAAATTAACTATAATGCCTTATTATCCAATATTCACTCCACATTCAACTTCACACAACTGGAAAGTTTATTCCTTTTTTTAGCAACTCACTTGAAGAAAGATTAAATTTGGCTTTTCTAAAAACTAGAACTTTCTTTTCACACATATTAACGCACCGTTGTTCTAGCCAAATGGTGACATCATTGACAGAAAGAGACAGACATAGTTCAAACATGTAAGAAGGTTATATAGGTAAAGGATGTGATGACTTAACTATTTTGGAAACCATTACCCAAATTAGTAGTGGTATTAATGGTGGTGGTGGTGGTTTAGTCTCTCAGTCGTGTCCAACTCTTTCAACCCCACTGATGGTAGCCTGCTAGGCTCCTCTGTCCATAGGATTCTCTAGGCAAGAATACTAGAGTGGTTTGCCATTTTCTTCTCCAGGGAATCTTCCTGACTCAGAGATTGAACCTGGGTCTCCTTCATTGCAGGCAGATTCTTTACCAACTGAGCTATGAGGGAAGCCCAATAGTGTTAATCATAACACGTGAAAAATGGAAACAACCAAATGCCTATCATGGTTAAATTTTCTTAATTAATTTATTTATTTTAATTGGAGGACAATTACAATATTGTGATGTGCTTTGCCATACATCACCATGAATTGGCCATAGGTATACATGTGTACCCCCCATCCCGAACCCCCCTCCCACCACCCTCCCCACCCTTTCTACCGTGGTTAATTTTATGTGTCAGCATTACCGGATCAGAGTGCCCACATATCTGGCTTAATGTTGCTTCTGGGTGGGTTTATGAGGATGCTCATGGACGAACTTAGCATTTAAACCAGTAGACTGAGTATAGAAGTTTTCCTTCCCCAGTGAAGGTGGATCTCGTCCAGTTTGCTGAGAGACTAAATAGAACAAAAAGGTGAACAAAGGAAGAACCTAACCCTAACCCTGACCCTGACCCTAACCCTAATTTCCTTATAACCCTAATTTTGTTTTGCTCAACTTGAGCTGGGACAGTTTTTCTGCACTCAAACTGGGATTGACCCCATTGGCTGCCTTGATTCTGAGACCTTTGGACTTGGACTGGGACTATACCACTGGCTTTCTTGGACCTTCATCTTGCAGATGACAGACCGTGGAACTTCTCAGGCTCCATACTCATGTGAGTCAATCACTCATAGGAAACCTCATTCTATATATCTGTGCAAAATAAAACAGGCTATGTTTCTCTGAAAAATCTGACTAATACAGTGCCCAGCAAAAAGGACCTGACCAAATAAACCGTGATGCAATCCTGTAGACAACAGGGAGCCACAGGAGGATTTGGGGCAGGGGAGTAGTACAGTGTTTGAATGGAGGGAGGAAGAGGTATTGTGACATTTTAAGGCGGAAAACTGATTTCCTATCCCCAATTATTTTTCTCCAAGTGAAGTCAGTTCCACCAGCTAAAACTAGCCTTGAACTCTCTCTAGCCCCTCATTCACTCCTCCCAAGGGTGAATTTGACCTCAGAAAGACACCCAAATCCTTCCTTCCCTCATCTTGAGAACAAAGCTATGCGTGGCAGGCAGGTGATCTCAGTTTCAGCCCATGGTGAGTTTTACAGTGAAATCTCTGTCCCCTGAAGGAGGAGAGGCAAGCATAAGGTAAAGTCCCCAAGGGTAGATTACCTAGGAACAGACCAAAGGAAAGGGAATGTCTGAGTCTTTTCAACAAATGTGGATGAGACAACTGGATGGCCACATGCAAAACACTGAGCCTGGACTCCTACCTCATATCACTTACAAAAATCAACTCAAAATATGTCACAGATCAACATGCAAGAGCTGAAACTATAAAATTATTTGGAGAAGACATAGGAGTAAACCTTCATGACCTTGGATTAGGCAATAACTTTAGTCTTGAGAACGCAAGGTGACAGGTGCTTTTAACCATGATAGTGAAAAAGTGGAAATTTTCTTTAGTATTTTAGTTGCAAGAAAGAACACTTACCAAATTAATAATTCTTATCTAGGTGTTCTTCAAATGAAAAGATCTACGACTTTCCACCTGTGACCATGTGACCAAAAACACAAGTGACACTATTGTGCTTATTTATGTCTTCAGCTCCTTGCCAAAAGATTCATAGAATTTCATTTTCTCATTTCTAGATGGGAAATATGATGTCAACATAAACACTGATTGCATCAGCTGTCATCAGTCTTTGGAGAAATGGAATTGTGATCTGTACCAGATCACATGACTTCCTTTGCCTAGAATCCTAACATTGTTGCCTTTATGCCCAGCAAGGGCATAGACAACATTAGACAACTCAAGCAATAGACAACATTGCTTGAGTCAAACTCAAGACCCATCCCGCTGTAGTATTTATTACTTTTCAATCATATAAATGCTTCCTAGGTGGTGTAGTGGTAAAGAATATGCCTGCCAATGCAGGAGACACAAGAGACACAGGTTTGATCCCGGGTGGGGAGATCCCCTGGAGTAGGAAATGGCAATTCACTTCAGTATTTTTGCCTGGAAAATCCCACGGACAGAGAAGCCTGGTGAGCTATTATCCAGGGGTTGCAAGGAGTCGGACACAACTGAGCACGCAGCAGCTTTAATCATATATATCTTCAGGTCTCATTCCTTTTAGCACCTACCTATCAATTTAATGGGCATGTGTATATGTATAATGATACATATAATTATATATATCACTTACATTTTCTTCTGTCTGGGATTATTCTCTAACTATTCCTCTGTCATAGTATTCTCTTGTTCTCTGTCAAAGTGTAAACCACTTGATTCTCAGGATCACCTTTCACCCATTTGGTTTTTCCCAAGATGCCTAGTCTAGCTATAAGTTCACGCTCTATCAGTGTTTCACAAGATGTGGTGGGAATTCCCTGCTTCAAGATCACCAAGGGTATTTCTTAAACATAGATTCAGTTCCAGGGATGGACAGTGGTGATGGCTGCACTATAATATGAATGTACTTCATTGAGCTGTACACTTAGAAATGATTAAAATGGTTAATTTTGTTATGCATATTCCATCACAGTTTAAAAAATTCAAATGCTTAAAAAGCAGATTTTTAGGCCCAAAAGATCAGTGATTAAGAACCTGAGGGAATGATGCCTGAGAATTTACATTTTCCTAGTTCTTCTCCAGGTATTTCTTATGCAACCTGGTTTGAAAAATCATCACACTAGATAGCAGATAAATGCCAATGGTTTTCTTGTGTAATTGATTAATGGGGACATTAATCTATATTCAGACTATAGACAGTGCTGACTTACAAGGTCAGATGACTCAGGAGGCTTAATAAAGGCCCAGGAGAAAAAAGTCTATATCTACTATCTAGAAATATTAACTCTTTATCAGCCCTTTCTCTAAAAAAAAAATCATTTTTAAAAAGAGCTTCCTGTACATATTCTGTACTTCATAAAGAGTTTATGAGGAATCATGGAAGAAGTATAAACCCTATAAAATAAAAATGCAACATAAATTATCAGCTTCACCACCACAGGTCCCTGACAACCCCTGCATGTTTTGGGCCAAGTTCATCAACCTTCGAACATTCAAAGGAAATGTTCTCAGTAGGAACAAAGCCATTCTAAAGCTCGCTCATCACTCAAATTGCTATCATGAGTGCCACATGAGCAGTGGTTTGTTGAATTGAATGATCATAAGCAGAGGTTTGCTGAATTGAATGATTCAAGGTTTTCTGAATATGCTTGATAGAGATTGACTACCGTATCAAACCCAGCATCTATTTTAAATGATTGAAAACTCTGAAGCACTGCTGAGACCATATTATTCTCCATCAAGCATACACTCAGGCAGGATTCCACATGCTTAACCTTCCACTAGGCTTAACCACTTCTAACCGCTAAGAAGACCAACCTATCTGTCAATGTGTGGCTGCAAGAAATAGCCTCAGACTATACCTGAAGGTGGCTGGTAGTCCAGGGTTCCTAATCCACAGTTTTCAAAGGCAAGGTGGGAAAATATTGGGAAACCTCTGGGACAGGTCACCAGTGAGAGCAGGGCTGCAGATAAGAGTGAAAAAATACTGTTCTGGAAAGCAAAATGATGAGGCTATTCAAAACATGGAACTACACAAAGTTACTTGACGCGCATGATAAAGCCAGCATAGGAGGTGAAGATAAACTGCAGAGATTGTGAGTGGAAAGAACTAGATGAACAGAGGTATGATCATGGACACAAGGAAGCAAACAAATGGTTAAGACTTGGGTATAAAAATAACAAGATTACTTAGAAACAGAAAATAGAAGGATGGTTGCCAGGGATTAGGGGTAGAGAGGAAAGACAGGTTGTCCAATGGATACAGAGTTTCAAATCTGCAGGATGAAAAAATTCATTCCAGAGGTTTGTGGTGCAACAAAGTATAAACCCTATAGACACTGTAATTAACACTACTGTCCTGCACACTTGAAGATGGATAAGACAGTAAATTTTATGCTATGTGTTTCTCACCACAATAATAAAAGTAATAATAAGCCTGTATAGATGGACTTCAGTTCAGTTCAGTTCAGTTCAGTCGCTCAGTTGTGTCCGACTCTTTGCGACCCCATGAATCGCAGCACGCCAGGCCTCCCTGTCCAATAGATGGACTTAGGGACAAGATATTATCTTCCTCGTACCACAGTTCAGCATTCAACAGATTGATCTCAGCTTCATAAGCTAGCCTGGAAAAAAAAAAAAAAGGCAATCTTACATCACTGTGATCTGAGAGGGGTAAACACTTTGAGAAATTCATCCTCCTCATCCACAAATATATTGAGCATCCATAGATGCCTGACCACTTATTTAGTGATACAAGATATATGATATTTGATAGAAAAGTGATTCTTCACTCAAAATATAATTTTTAAAAAATCATATTTTACTATTCACCTGGCTAAAATTATAACCCATCCCTGGCAAGTGGTTTAACTTGGCCCGAAATGTGATGCCACTTGAAACTAATTAACTCTCAGCCACCTCATTCCCACTTGAAACAGATGTCTTGATTGAAAAAATATTCCTGGCTATGTTTCAAGTATGTTCAAACACTAAACCAAAAATATTTGTGAGATAAGAATATAGTAATAACCCATGCTTCTATGCTAGCTATATCCTACTGGTTGCTAAATTTAAACCCTTTGCTTTAAAGCCTCAGTTTGTCAATAAGATATCAGAAAAAAAAATGAAAATAATGAGAGTAGGAGATAAAATTTATTGACCACTTACTAGGCTTCACTATAATTCTTCAATGAAATTGTTTGAGAGATTTGTCCAATTTTACAGGAGGAAATTGAGGTTTAGGAAGATTAAGTGACTTAGTCAAATCATACAGCCTAGAGGCAATAGATCCTAAACTGAAACCTGTATCTGGCTAAATTCAAAGCCTATCCTCTTCCCATTTCTCAACCTGCTTAGAGAAGTCAAATAGAGAGAAATTTGAGAACTGCCAAGTCATTCTCCAACATGTTGGCAATATTAATCCCTTGTCATTTAACTCTGTGGTCACCAAACACTCTTGATCATGCATCCCCTTTGATTAAAAAAGGCACACCTCCTGTATAGTGATGGTTACCTATTGTTATTCCAAACTACTCTAAAACCTAGTGCTTTAAAACAACCACCACATTATTATAACTCATGACTTTGCTGATCCTGTATTCAGACAGAGTTCAGTGGGTGATTCTTCTGCTTCTTTGGCTAGGGTCTGTCAGTGGTATTCAACTAATGGCTCAGCCAGGCTGGTCTGGGGGATCCAAGACCACTTTGCTCATAAGCCTAGGGTCATGCAGGGGACAGCAGGAAAGTTAGGTTCAAATGGGGCTCTCTCTTTCCTCATGAGATCTCAGGGCCTTTCCACATAGTCTCCCCAGAAGGGAATTCCTGCTTCTTACATGGTGACTCAGGACTTATGAGAAGTTCTCTGTAAGATGAAGTAGAAGCTGCCAGTCTGTTAAGGATTGGACACAGAAATGAATATAGTATCCCTTTCATCATATTCTGTTAGTCAAAGCAGTCACAGAAACAGCACAGATTCAAGAGAAAGTCATTTAGATTCCTACTTTTCAATGGCAGAATTATCAGAAAACTTGAAGCCAACTTTAACCTGCTATGTGTGTGTGCTCAGTCATGTCCAACTCTTTGCAACCCCATGGACAGTACCCCTCCAAGCACCTCTGTCCATGGGATTTACCAGGCAAAAATACTGGAGTGAGTTTCCATTTTCTTCTCCAGGGGATCTTCCTGACCCAGGGATCGAACTCACATCTCTTGAGTCTCTTGCATTGGCAAGCAGATTCTTTACCACTGAGCCCCCTGCTGAACTATTATAATACAGAATGAACATTGCAAAACACACAAAATGGAAAATGTTAAGAAATAAATACAGAAATAAGTAGGCTAATAATTTCTTCCCATGGTCTTTGAATCATCTTGCACAACTTCTAAGGAGAACATACTCCCATTTTAGATACTCTTGCTCTACTTTCCAACATATTCATTTATTAATTCAGAAAATACATACAAAGAGAGCAACTTCTGTGCAATAGACATTGTATTAGGAATTGACGAACAAACATGGCCCTCACTCTTTAGGAATTTACAACACAATGGGGGGAAAAGACAATAAACAAATAATTATAATTTGAGTTAGAAGTGCGATCATAGAAGAGAGTATTACAGGCCATGGGAGCATGAGGAACATTTTGAACTTGACCTGGAGACTCAAGGAAGCTGGCATCTTTCTGGATCCTGCTCATTTGCCATTGTCTTCATGAAAGGACCACAAAACCCCAAAGACTGCAAAGTCCAGGAAGACACAACAATATATATATATATATATTCTTTTTATTGTCCTAAACAGTTTAAATTTGAAGTGATGGAACTAACTGATTAGATCTTCTTGTGACTAGGGTATAGAAACTCTACCTATAGCCACAATCAGCTTATTCATCAAAAGGGTAGGTGGGTAAGAAATAGAACAGAGGAAACCAATCCAAATTTATCAACACCACTGGACATACAGTATTAATCATTACTACCTGTAGAGAACATAACAGAATACGAATGCTCTCATGTTCCTTATCTCATTAAATAACACAGGCATTAACAACAATTTTTAGAATAAGAAGAGCAGGGTTTTATATATTCTCCCAAATGGTAAGTCACAGAGCGTTCCTTAACACATCATTCGCCTTGCCTTATTCAATCTGGCTATTTTTTGAAATACAAGCAAAACAATACAAGCTAGAGACACAAGCAAAATCTCTCCAAGAATCAGGGACAGAGTGGGGGAAAATTCATCCCCTTCCTTTTCATGAATACAGGTCCCCTGTTGTAAGTAGCCGTCTTTACTTTCTGAGTCTGTGGATAACAAAACGTGACAAAGCGGAGTTTGACCGCAGCCTGAGGCCTACCAGACAGACTCTGACTAGCATTATCAGCCAGCAGTTAACGAGAAATTACAACATGCTGGGTACACTGTCGCTATAGACACTAAAATTCTTGAGACAGGTAGGTGGCAGAGAGGACTATCAAGAATGGTCCCTGGTGATCTTTTAGAACAGCTTTTGAACTGTGGTGTTGGAGAAGACTCTTGAGAGTCCCTTGGACTACAAGGAGATCCAACCAGGCCATCCTAAAGGAAATCAGTCCTAGGTGTTCATTGGAAGGACTGATGCTGAAGCTGAAACTTCGATACTTTGGCCACCTCATGCAAAGAGTTGACTCATTGGAAAAGACCCTGATGCTGGGAGGTATTGGGGGCAGGAGGAGAAGGGGACGACAGAGCATGAGATGGCTGGATGGCATCACCGACTCGATGGACATGAGTTTGGATAAATTCCGGGAGTTGCTGATGGACAGGGAGGCCTGGCGTGCTGCGATTCATGGGGTCACAAAGAGTCGGACACAACTGAGCGACTGAACTGACTGACTGACTGAGATAAAGGATCTGTCCAGAGTGATTTAGGTGCAGCCCTGCCTCCGAGCACAAGTGAAACACATGGTGTTTCAGAACACCATCCTTCTCTTTCATTCTCTCTATAATGTTTATGAAAAATGAGGTCAGTTGTTGACTTATAGGTGGAGAGACTTTAAAGATTATTATTCCAACACTCTTGATTTAAGCTAAAGAGATTGAGACCCAAGCAATGAATTGACTTTCCAAAGATACATGGTCCAACCTTACCAAATTTCCTACTTTTCACTAGTTGTTCACTCCTGGTATCAACTCCTCACATCAAACTGGGTACATGACTTTGAAATTATGCTAAAAAAAAAACCTGGACTCTAGTGAGAATGCTTATACCAGAACAGAGAATTAATTCATATATTAGTTATACCAGCTTTCACAGGGCCTCCTATCATACCATGGAATATGCCTACTCAGGAAGCCTTTGTTCAGGGTTTTTAGAACCAAGGGTTGCTTTAAATTCTGCAAACATAGTGAATAATAGAATCTAGATACACATGCAGCATACTATAGTGTTTCCTACTCCAATTATATCCTAATGAATGTCTTTACATTCTCATTTTTATTCATGGATTTCATGACTGAGGGATCACTATACAGATACCAAAAGTCTGTGCACACACATATACACACACACAGCTGAAAACCATTTTAAAAAGCTTTTAGCCCATTAAGTTTACTCCAGAAATATGAGTTAGGAAATTTATAAGTAGGAACTACTAAGCTATAAATTTCTACTGATGGCTATAAAATTTACCTACGAATCTATCTCTAAAGCAACGTGAGGGAAAAAAGTACATCAAAAACAAACAAACAAAAAAAAAAAACAGTTACTTACTGGTTGTTTTCTGTTTTTTTCCTACCATTCAACCAACTGTGTATTTATTTCTATTTTGTATACTTTGTATTTTAGATACTATTTAAAGTCAGTAAAACACCAACATGTTCACTGAATATTATTTATAAAGAGGCAGAGAACTTATAGGTTTTTTAAGGTACAATATAGGGTCACAACAGAACAATCCCCTGGAGAAGGGCATGGCAACCCACTTCAGTATCCTTGCCTGGAGAATCCCATGGACAGAGGAGCCTGGTGGGCTACAGTCCATGGGGTCATGAAGAGACAGACATGACTGAAGCGACTTTGTATGCATGCATGCCTGTATTTTTAAGCTTATTTTTTATGTTTTTAGAACATTCTTGACTGGTTTGCTGGCTTTGTAGGCAGTGTTAGCCAATGTGATTCTTACCATTGTCTCCCTTGCTTCTTGCCTTAGCTCCTCATTTAAACAACTAAGCTATTCCGTGCTCATTGCCTCTGGGAAGTAATTTAAAAGCAGAAAATGTAGGGGGAAAAGGAGTCTCATTAACTTTTGAGTTTCAAAAGTCTATGGCTTAGGAGAACAACAATAACAACAACAACAAAAATTCAGGGCAGGAGGGAAACATTTAGTAGAAAATATGAATGAAAGTGAAAGTGTTAGTCGCTTAGTCATGTGTCTGATTCTTTGAGACCCCATGGACTATATAGCTTGCCAGGCTCCTCTGTCCATGGAATTCTCCAGGCAAGAAGACTGGAATAGGTTGCCATTTCCTTCTCCAGGGGATCTTCCTGACTCGGGGATCGAACCCAGGTCTCCTGCATTGCAGGCAGATTCTTTACCATTTGACCCACCAGGGAAGCCCCCCAAAAATATGAATAAATCTCCCCAATCACTCCGAACTCCCTATCACCACCAATCCTCACATAGTTGCCAGGCTGGAAGGAGGTGGAAGAGGCAGGTGGCACCCAATAGCATGAGACTGGAAAGCTGGTTCACAGTCAGTATCCACAGGGCCCCAGTGGAATAAGCCCCATCTACCTCCAGCTCTCCATCCCCAATCCTCACCCTTGTTCTTTACATTATCCTTCCAGTGGACATCCAGCCAGAATTCCCCTACACCTGCAGCTAACAGGACACCTGTCTGCATTCTAAGATTTTGTTTGATGCCTATCTGACTTACCCTGTGTGGACCACCCCTTGCAAAAACCAAGTACACTTGTAATTTCCAGAAGTGAGCAGAGCCCAGGAAGCCTAATGGAGATGTAGACGGGGAAGTTCTCCTTCTACCCGAATACGGGATAAGCCAGCTCTAGATAGCTTCCAGCAATAGTCAGTTCTAGTCTAATTAAAGGAACAATGATTAGAAATTAAAAGTAAACTAAATTACCAAGATTGTTGAGGGTAAGACCTGAAAGGTCTCTAAGTTTCCTACTGATTATAAATTTCAATGACTCTGTGAAGTAGTCCCATAATGCTTTGCCTTTACCAAGGAAAATGTTTATCAAAGAAAGTTTTAAGTCTATTTTCAAGTAAATAATTTGAGGCTTAGTTGAGCTATCAAGTCATCAATAATAAGAAGTCATCAATGATATTAATAATAAGTCACCAATGACAGCAGGAATTGAAACACCTAACTCCTGAGTCTAGGACCTGTGATTAGCATCAGTCACAGTTTCAACATGAAACAGTCTATCCAACTGCCCAAAATTAAGGGACTGTAGCAGAGAGGGATGAAGGTAGCTGAGGCCATCCAGTGGTGAGAGGGGTCAGGATGGGGAGGCAAGATAAGTGAGGAATGCTCTGACTCCAAAATATGGTTTCACCTCTCTAGCCCTCCTTCTGTATTTTCTTCCCGCTTATGTGGCACCTAGATCTCCTTTAGTATGTAAGACAATAAGCTGAATATCTCCTCCTTCCTCTTTTAGAAACCATTCTCAGACAGGTTCTGTCTGTAAAAATATTCTTCACTCACAAGAAGACAAGCTCTGACTTGAGCTAATTCCTCCCACTCTTACTGAGAACGAAGCACGCAGACCTGCCTCCTCTCCTGTTCTCTCAGCACCACGTGGAGTCAACCACAGGGGATACGTAGGGCCTCCCAGCCCTGGAATGCCATAGCCATTTTGGTAACCAAACAACCCTTACTATGGTGAAGCTCTATGAGATATTACAGGCTCTTTAATCCTTTTTTCCCTGTCATTGGCCAGTGCCCCAGTGAAGTTCCAATTAGTGATCCATCTTCCACAGTCTCACCCATCCTATTGACCTGTGGTTCAAGCCTCTCACTTCCATCCTCCCTTCCTGTGTTTTCACTGTGTCCTTTTAAACTCCTATTCCATCATCAATAAATTCATTTATGCCCTCAATCTCTTTGAAAGACACACAACATGCCCTTTGCTTTAATTAAATCCTGACATTTCCCCCAGTTTCCATCTCCCTTGGAGATCTCTCAAGTGGAGTCTGTTGTTTGTCCCTTGCCTACACGGTATAGTCAGGATTCTCCTAGTTGCCTATTTCCAGTTCAAGGCCATTACCCATCAGTTTTATGAAAAACCTTCTCATTATTTGATATATATGCCATTAGAGATCTGCTTTGCCTCCAAGATCTATGGTGGATCCCAGCTCCGCACAGGTTGACAGACTGCTGAACTGTACCCAGCACTTTCATTATCGCCTGGCTTTCCACCTTAACTTCTCCACCATCTTGGAAAACTTCAGAGGTGTAGTGGGTAACTTTCTGGGATCTCACAGTTTCTTGAACTTCTCCATTCTAATGATTTCTGTCTTCACATCTCTCTACTGCACTTCCCCATGACCACACCTTCGATCTTTCAGGATAGAAAAGGAAATACTAAATAAGAGTTTAATGAAATCCTAAAACTATAAATAATATTTTAAATAAAATAATTTATTGGATGGAATTCAGAGAACATTGCATGCTACAAGAGAAAGAGTCGATGAACTTGGTAAAAGGACAATAGAAATTATCAAAGCTAAAACAGGGAGGGGAAAAATTTTAAAAATAATGAACATAGCTTCCATTGGTCTATAGGACAAAATTGAGCAGACTAATATATGTATAACTGGAGTTCCAGAGAGGAGAGACAGAAAATAAATATTTGAAGAAAAGTGGATATAAATTTTTTTAATTGTCATTAAAATATCAACTGATATATGCAATAAACTAAGTAAACTCAAAACATGGTAAACACACCAAAAATAAAAAAGACAGAAACAAAACCCTCACACTAGGCTAGGCATACAATAGTCAAACTATTGAAAATCAGAAATAAAGAAAAAAATCCTAAAAGAAGTGAAAGAAAAAAGACACACTCCACACACAGAAAGAAATATTAATATAAATTATGAACAATTTCTCATCAGTAATAATTGAAGTCAGAGGTACAATATTTTTAATGAGTTGAAAGAAAAAATATAATCAACCAAGAACCCTATATGCAACAAAAATATCCTTCAAAATTGAAGGTTAAATAAAGGCATTTTTCATATGGTATTATTTGACTTCAAGAGGTCAAAGTAAAATAATACCGTACTGAACTGAACTGAAAGTATCATAATTATATTCTGTTTTCACAATACACAACTTAAGTGTAAAGATATGGACAGGTTGAAAGTAAGTAATGGAAAAACACATCATGTAAACATTAAACATAAAATCTTCTGTGGCTCCATTAAGATCACACAAAGTAGGCAATGAGCATTAACAGGGGTAAAGAGGGACAATTCATAATCTCAAAAAAATATCAGTTCATCAAGAAAGACATAATTCCTGAATGCATATGCAGCAAATAAAAGTTTCAAGAAATACTAAAAAAAATTTAACAAAACTAAAGCAAGATTTTACATCAGTTCAGTTCAGTCGCTCAGTCGTGTCTGATTCTTTGAGACCCCATGGACTGCAGCACACCAGGCCTCCCTGTCCATCACCAATGCCCAGAGTTTACCCAAACTCATGTCCATTGGGTCAGTGAAGCCATCCAACCATCTCATCCTCTGTCGTCCCCTTCTCCTCCTGCCTTCAGTCTTTCCCAGCATCAGGGTCTTTTCTAATGAGGCAGTTCTTCGCATCAGGTGGCCAAAGTACTGGAGTTTCAGCTTCAGCATCAGTCCTTCCAATGAACACCCAGGACTGATCTCCTTTAGGATGGACTGGTTGGATCTCCTTGCTGTCCAAGGGACTCTCAAGAGTCTTCTCCAACACCACAGTTCAAAAGCATCAATTCTTCGGCACTCAGCTTTCTTTATAGTCCAACTCTCACATCTATACAGGACTACTGGAAAAACCATAACTTTGACTAGATGGATCTTTGTTGGCAAAGTAATGTATCTGCCTTTTAATATGTTGTCTAGATTTGTCATAACTTTCCTTCCAAGGAGCAAGCATCTTTTAATTTCATGGCTGTAGTCACCATCTGCAGCGATTTTACATAGGTGCTTATTTAAATGGCCTAATAAAGGCTTAATTTTTTTTCATTTTTTTATTTATTTTATTAGTTGGAGGCTAATTACAATATTGTAGTGGTTTTTGCCATACATTTACATCAATCAGCCATGGATTTACATGTGTTCCCCATCCCGATCCCCCCTCCCGCCTCCCTCCCCATCCCATCCCTTTGGGTCTTCCCAGTGCACCAGCCCTGAGCACTTGGCTTAATTTTTATACTTACTGATAAAAGTCTGTCAGTTCTATGAGGTTCTGATACCAAAGTTTCCATACCTCCTTACTGTGCAAGTAAAATGCAACGTCATTTAAAATAGAGGGAGAATATGAAAATATTACTTAAGGATACAGTCTACACATTGCTTAGGCAGAAGTAATGCCTTTCCCTGGATGAAGTCTCTGTTGATCGCACACAGATATAGACTGAGAGTTTTAACATGAAATCTGGGTTTAATAAACTACTCTCTAGCTTTTATTTCTTAAAACAAGACCTATGTTATATTTTAGCAATCCTTAAAAAGATCATCATTCTTTAAATTGGAGTCTCTACACAAAATGTTTTTTAAATTAGCCTTCCTTTCCTCATTTCCAAAATCTAACACACAATTACCACTGTTTTACACTAGCATATTACATCTGATTTTTAATTTGGAATAATGTATCTTTCAACCCCATTTATTTTATATGATTTGTTAAGAACATCAGTCTCATCAAACTAATTATCGAAGGCAAATGGCTTACCATAAAATTAATGTACTCAGCACCCCCCAAGTTAGTTATTATTCAAACACACCAGTTCTTTTCCTTCATGTATAATTAGTTTTAGACATGTAAATGAAGATGATTAAAAATAAGTAAAGAGTGAAGTTATGAAATTGATTCATATGTTATACTTTTCAGAATCATTATTTCTTAGTCCCTTCAAAGCTGAAAGGATGATTCTGCAGGCAGCATTGTGACAGATGGCAAAACAGCCAGCCCAAGGCAAAACCGTCTTTTAACTCATCTTTCTAATCTCCTTGCCCCCTTTTCGCAATCCCCTTGTACTTCTCCTTCCCCTCAGAAACCCAAGTTCCTCTGCAAACATTTTTGTTTGATCAAACCACATGTCAACCTTTGAAGAGGCAGACGACATCCTTCCTATAGGCTGAGCCCTGAAGCACAGAAAGCATCAAATTTCCATTAGGATACAGGACCTAGGAAATGGCTAGCTACACTGACTGCTTAAAATGTCACCTTTATAAAGATTTCATGCCTTGCTCATTCCAAACATATTCACAGAGAGATGAATCCCAGCTCCCTAGCTACGCACCAACTATTTGACTGTGACAGGTTATTTAGCTCATCATCTGTAAAACTGTAATATCTAATCTAATTCACAAATGTTTGATTGAAGTCAGTATGAGTTAAATGTTTAGTCAAGAGGGAAACATCATACAATGTAAAAAAACTGCATTACCCAGCAAAAGAAATTCTTACAAAATCCTATTACTTGAAAAGTTTATGGTGACAGTTTTATAACTCAGATTTATACCATTCAGCAAGCATTATGATACTTTCCTGTGCCTTCTCTATGTCCAGTTTTGATGTAAGAAGTAGGACCAGACAGACCAGTTCAGTCAGACCTTACCAATCCAAGCTGTCCTATTATAAAACAAAAACAATAATCCCAAGTTTCTGAAGTTGTTCCAAGTATGACATAAGGTAATGTGAAGAAGTGTCTAGTTAAATAAAGATCTAGCATATAGTAAGTTCTTGATAAATAATAGCTTCCAATACTATTTTCATTTGTTCCATTTCACCAAGGGTAGAGTATATAAAAATGAGGATTGTACCTTAGTCTTCTGGGAAAATCTCAGTCTTAGTCTTAGCTATCAGATATGCAGATGACACCACCCTTATGGCAGAAAGTGAAGAAGAACTAAAGGGGTCTTGATGAAAGTGAAAGAGGAAAGTGAAAAAGTTGGCTTAAAGCTCAACATTTAGAAAACTAAGATCATGGCATCTGGTCCCATTACTTCATGGCAAATACATGGGGAAACCGTGGCTGACTTTATTTTTCTGGGCTCCAAAATCACTGCAGATGGTGATTGCAGTCATGAAATTAAAAAACGCTTACTCCTTGGAAGGAAAGTTATGACCAACTGAGACAGCATATTAAAAAACAGAGACATTACTTTGCCAACAAAGGTCCGTCTAGTCAAGGCTATGGTTTTTCCAGTGGTCATGTATGGATGTGAGAGTTGGACTATAAAGAAAGCTGAGCACCAAAGAATTGATGCTTTTGAATGGTGGTGTTGGAGAAGACTCTTGAGAGTCCCTTGGACTGCAAGGAGATCCAACCAGTCCATCCTAAAGATCAGTCCTGGGTGTTCATTGGAGGGACTGATGTTGAAGCTGAAACTCCAATACTTTGGCCACCTGATGCCAAGAGCTGGCTCATTTGAAAAGACCCTGATGCTGGGAAAGACTGAGGGCAGGAGGAGAAGGGGACAACAGAGGATGAGATGGTTGGATGGCATCATCGACTCAATGGACATGGGTTTGGGTGGACTCTGGGAGTTGGTGATGGACAAGGAGGCCTGGCATGCTGCGGTTCATGGGGTCACAAAGAGTCAGACACGACTGAGCAACTGAACTGAACTGAATTGAACTACCTCCTCAGAAACTGGAAAGTTGCCAAGATTACATTTGGCCTAAAATGAATCTAGAAGAAAGACGGATGAAGGAGAGAAGAAAGACATTAAGGGAGAAAACAAATTTGCTCTCAGGTAATAGTAACTAGAGTGGGAAGACCTGAGGGCAAGAGCAGAGGCAAAAAGAAAGCAACCATCCAGATCATTCACTTTTGGTTCTGATTTTCCTTTGTAAAAATGCAACTTCTTTAAAAGAAACAAGCTATCGAGCTATGACAAGGCAGGGAGGAATCTTAAATGCATATTATTAAGTGAAAGTAGTCAATTTTGAAAAAGTTACACGCTGTATAATTCCAACTACATGACTGGCATTCTGTAACAAGGAAAATTATGGAGACTGGACAAAGATTAAAATTAGCAAAGGTTGTAGGGGATGGAGGGGTGAACTGGTGGAGCACACAGAATTCTGTGGGTAGTAAAACTACTCTGTATGGTACTAAACTGGTGGGTACATGTCATTCTAAGATTGTCCAAACCCACAGACTGTACATCACCAGGATTGAACTCCAATGTGAACTGTGGACTGTGGCTTACAATGATATGTCAATGCAGATTCATCAGTTGTAACAAACATACCACTCTGGCGGGGGATGTTTATAATCCGGGAGACTGACTATCAATGTGGCAGCATGAGGTATATGGAAAATGCCTAGGCCTTCCTCTCAATTTTGCAGTGACCCTAAAACAGTTCTACAAAATAAAGTCCAGGTTTTAAAATGCCACAGAAAATTAAATTTCTTGTTATCTTCCTTTTATTATTGTTGACATAGACATGTAACACCAGAGCCCGATATTTTATTTTTAGTTAATTTCAGGCTAATTGTTTGGTTCAAGAGCAACAATCTTGGATAAGCACCAGGTAAAAAAGTTTTCCCATGCCAACCTGCTATCCTAAATCAGTTCTTTGTTTCTGTTGCCTGAGGCAGAATTCTCATTCGGATAAAACCTGGGCTTCCGCCAGGTGGCATTTCTCACCTTGCCAAGGTAAACGTCTCATCAGGGATGCCTCAGCATGTTGAACCTCTGAGTAGCCATTTAACAGTGCTGAGAAGTACCATTGAGTGGTGTCCAGAAAAATTATTCTTCTCAAATGATAAGTGACATAAAATCAGCCTATGCTCCACAAAGCCAAAACACCCTAGTAAAAAACTGGAATAGATCAAATTGTTTACTTGGTACGCATGTGTGCATGCTCAGTCACTTCACTTGTGTCCGTTTCTATGGACCCCATGGACTGTAGCCCGCCAGGCTCCTCTGTCCATGGGATGGTTCAGGCAAGAATATAGGAGTGGGCTGCCATGCCCTCCTCCAGGGGATCTTCTCAGCCGGTAACCCAACCTGGGGATTGAACCTGTCTCCTGCATTGCAGGTGGATTCTTTACCCATGGAGCCACTTGGGATGCCCTTATTTGGTATACTAAGGAACATATCCCTTCCCCTGCCATCCAGAATAATCACTTAACTGAATTTAATCACCTCTACTAACATCATTGGATTCCCTTTTTTTGTGTGTAGAAATATTCTTGCTAAACTTAACTGGGAACTTTAAAGAAGGATATAGAAATTCTATAAATTCCTTGGAAAACATTTTCCAGGTTCTTGTGTCTTTAAGTCTATATCAATCCCCCATAAAGTCATTAAGTGATTCGGGTTCATTGAGGGAGTTGTCAGAATAATATAAGTTTCTTAAAAATTATTGTTGACATGACTCTCTGAATAGTTCAAGTAAATGATTTTTAAAAGCTTAACTTATCCTGACATTTGCTTCAAGAATGCATTTTGGTTTTCAAAATGATAGAGTTTTATATTAGCATCCAGATTGAATGCATCCTATTGAAATCTGTTTTCTCCTCCTTCTCCTCTCTTTAAGATATGAAGTTATGCTATTCTCAAACATTTAACCGAAAGGATCACTTTGTATATGAAATCAGATTTCTAAGGAAGTAGCCAATAGGTTCATTTTCCTGTCACTTATAATAGCCAAAGTTTTAAATTTTGATTGACTTTTTCAGATCCTAAAAATAATTATTCTTTTCCAGAATTCTTTATCCAGGAATGTCTATGCCATCTCTCCATGGACTGATTTCTGGGGTACTAGAAAAAAACAGTTACAAACAAGCCTAAAATTGCAGAGCTGTGGATGTATTCTTCAGTTTAAGAAATTGCTATTTAAAAGCAAATGTGTTTCACCACTTTTTGAATTAGTGTTAGTCACTCAGTCATTTCCAACCCTCTGTGACCCCATGGACTGTAGCCCAGCAGGCTCCTCTGTTCATGGGATTCTACAGGCAAGAATACTGGAATGGGTTGCCATTACCTTCTCCAGGGGATCTTCCCAACACAGGGATCTAACCCAGGTATCCTGCATTGCAGGCAGATTCTTTACTGTCTGAGACTTTTTTAATTAGTGGTCTCAAATTTTATCATGCCTAATATTTACACTTTAAAAAATTGATAACCTGCAGATTTCCAAGCTGCATCTCCGGATATCTTGATGGAGTAGGCTGGGAATCTATATTTCTATATTTTTAACAAAGATCCCAAATGACTCTAAGGTAGACTGAATTTTCAAATTTTCAAAATTCATAGACTGAATTTTGAGAAACAAGCAGTAGTGGGATGGAAATAAAGATTCATTCTTTTTTTAAGGACTTGTATTATGTTTTTCTTTTTTTATTGAAGTACAGTTGGTCTACAATATTGTGTTAACTTCAAACGCACAGCAAAGTGATTCATATGTATATATATACACACACATTTGTATGTTCTTTTTCAGATTCTTTTCCATATAGGTTATTACAAGATATTGAATATAGTTCTCCGTGCTATAGAGTCATCCTTGTTTATTTTGATACAATAGTGTGTATCCGCTAATCCCAAACTCCTAATTTATCTCTTCTCCTCCCTTTCCCCTTTGGTAACCCTAAGTTTGTTTTCTATGACTGTGAGTCTATTTTTATTTGATAAATAAGTTCATTTGTATTTTTTTAGGTTCCACATGTAAGTAATATCATATGATATTTGTCTTTCTCTGACTTACCTCACTCAGTATGATAATTTCTAGGGTCATCTTATTGTTGCAAATGGCATTATTCCACTCTTTTTATGACTGAGTAATATTCTACTATATATATATCTATACATACACATGTATATCTATACATACACATGTATATCTGTACATACACATGTATATCTATACATACATATATATCTATACATACATCTGTATATCTATACATACATACATATCTATACATACACATGTATATCTATACATACACATACATATATACATACATGTGTATATCTATACATATATATATATATATACCACATCTTCTTTGCCCATCCATCTGTTGATGGACACTGAGTTTGCTTCCAAGTCCTGGTTTTTGTAAATAGTGTTTCTACGAACATTGGGGTAAGCTAAGTCGCTTCAGTAGTGCCTGATTCTGTGGGACACTATGGACTGTGTATGTATCTTTTTTAACTACAGGTTTTGTTTTTTTTCCAGATATATACCCAGCAGGAATACTGAAGCATATGGTGACTCTATTTCTGGTTTTTTAAGGAACCTCCATACTGTTTTCAGAATTTGGATTCGTTGTTGATGGTTTTGGTAGGGGAAGGGTGGAGTGAGCATGGAGCCTATGGAATCCTGCAGAGGAGGGCATCAATGGAGCCATAAAGACTAGAAATCAATTTAGAACTCAGAGCCTGGAGGAATGATGAAGACATATTTGCTTCCATCATAAGCTTGCCTAGTGCTGGCTAGACCTGCAACTGGAGACTATGTCACAATTCCAAGAGGCTAACCACTAATGCTCTGACACTATCTTTGACCACACCTTTCATGCCAAATTTGAAAACCAAGCTATCTTAAGTGTCAAAAAATCTGGTACTCAAAGACAGAGTTCAGCAAACCTCCACATATGTAATGGTTTGGCTCCTTATATTAGAGTTTAGCACCATACACAAGCCTAAGCAAGCTTCTCTTATTTATGAAAAAAAAATATAGAGACACATAGGGACTAAAGTTGTAGCCAAGACAGTCTGCAGGTAAGATTTGTTTATGGAGGAGACTGAATCTGCCTAAGTTATTGTCCTCTAGGTGCAGCAATATTTATAGCACTATTCATGTTCTGCAACTAATAAAAATGACCTAAAATCATCCTGCACCAAACCTTATATTAATGTAAAGTTATCGGTGAAAAGCACAGTGCATGTGAGTTAAGAAAGTCAGCATTAGACAATAACCCCAGCAGCACCTGGATATTCTGTCCCTTCTAGAGGTGGGTTTAGAAATATCTGTGCCTTGTACATAGAGAAACACTATATATCCTCTGCGGGTAATTGTGAATGATTGCCAAAGTAAAGCATAAATCCACAGGAAGCTTGGGCCAGTAGAAAGCACAGACTGTAAATCTGAACTTCCCAACACCTAAGGTTGAATTCTCAGCCATTGTATTCCATAGATAATTTTATAAAAGGAAGAATTTTTTAAAGTTTCTTTATTAATTAACTTTAAAGTATTGCAATTACATGGTAACTAACTCTAGTCTGGCAATTAACCAAAAATACAAAATCAAAGAAAAATAAGAATCTGAAGCAACCAATTTAGGGATTCTTTTGTGGTTTTTTCCCTATTGATGTTGACTATATCCTGAAACAGGTGTCTCTAGAAACTTAATATGCAAATGAAGCTAGTTATTAAGCCACAATAGTAATATCTATTAGTTTTCATTTGTTATGGGCAGTCCTGAAGTTTCTAATATAAAAAAAATAAAAATAGCTACCATGCATCAGGAAGATCCCCTGGAGTAGGAAATGACAACCCATTCCAGTATTCTTGCCTGGAAAATTCCATGGATGGAGGAACCTGGTGGGCTACAGTCCAGGGGAACACAATGAGTCAGACATGACTGAGGACAGACACGCACACACACACACACACACACACACACACACACACACACACACACAGATCAAGCACCTGCTGCTGCTGCTGCTAAGTCGCTTCAGTCGTGTCCGACCCTGTGCGACCCCATAGACGGCAGCCCACCAGGCCCCCCCGTCCCTGGGATTCTCCAGGCAAGGACACTGGAGTGGGTTGCCATTTCCTTCTCCAATGCATGAAAGGGAAAAGTGAAAGTGAAGTCGCTCAGTTGTGTCCGACTCTTAGCGACCCCATGGACTGCAGCCTACCAGGCTCCTCCGTCCATGGGATTTTCCAGGCAAGAGTACTGGAGTGGGGTGCCATTGCCTTCTCCGGGGATCAAGCACCTACTATTCACCAAATGAAGTACTAAGAACTTCATATGATTTAACTATTCCATTTATGGTACATTATATATTCATAATCACACTTCCACATTTAGTGAAGTTACAAGGTTTATGGGTCCTTTAAGTAAATGCTTTGGAGGAAGAGGGAGAGGGCAACAAAAATGACCACAGTAAATAAATCCTTTCACAACTAAAAGGTGTGTCTATCCCAAACAAACATTCAAATGTGAAGGAAAGTGTGAGTATCTTAAAATGGAGAACTACAGCCACTCTTCCTCGTTCATTAAAGACCACACATGCGTGTTCAGTCACCTCAGTTGTGTTTGACTATTTGTGACCCCATGGACTGTAGTCCTCCAGGCTCCTCTGCCCATAAGATTCTCCAAGAAAGAATACTGGAGTGGGTTGCCATGCCCTCCTCCAGGGTTCTTCCTGACCCAGGGATCCGACCCACGTCTCCTATGTCTCCTGCATTGCAGGTGGATTCTGTACCCACCAAGCCACCTGGGAAGCCCACCGAAGACTTCAGTACCTTGCTGAAGTACTTAGCTCATGCCCAGCCATCATCCTGGGTGATTTCATTGTCCACAAGGAAGGTCCCGTGGCTTATTTTTCACCCAGTCTCTTGGTCCCCAGTGACCTCCTCCATCAATGATTTTCAGCCATTCATTTGCAAGGTCAGACTCCTAACAACTCCACCTCCAAATCACTAACTCCGAGACACCGTTCCCTGAGCCCACCTCTTCTACGTCAACCTCCAGAGCACTGAGCCCTGCTTTCCTCCGTCTGTAAACCCTCTATGTTTTCGAGTCCGTTTGCTCCCCACTTAGATTACCCTGCTCACCACTTTGATAACGCCCTTGACATGACCCTAAGTGCCCCGGTCCTCCGTCCTTCCATCGCGTTCATCTGGCACAACCCCAACCCCGACAGCCACGAGTAGCTCTTGTCCCACAGCTAGACCCAGGCACCTGAACGCTGCTGAAACAGACCCACAAGGAGAATCAATTCTTAATCACTCAGCTCTTCCCAGGCATCCTGTGAGGCTGCACTTCATATGCCTACTTTTTAATATCTTTGCTCACCTCAAATCTCTAGACTCTCTCCTTAAGCTCTCCTTTTACTTCCATCCGACCTCCTCCTACTTTAGAGAAATTATAAGCCACTGGGCAAGGACTCCTTCATCCTCCCAATAGCGAATATACAAACCGGCCACATGTGCCCTCTTTTCATCATTTTTCCCAGCCACCACCCCTTGTTCTGGTGGCTCAAACGGTTAAGAATCCACCTGCAATGTGGGAGACCCGGATTCAATTCCTGGGTTGGGAAGACCCCCTGGAGGAGGGCATGGCAACCCACCCCAATATTCTTGCCTGGAGAATCCCATGGACAGAGGAGCCTGGCGGGCTACAGTCCATGGGATCACAAAGAGTCGGACAGGACAGAGCAACTAAGAACAGCTCATCCCTGTTCCGATGTAATTACAATTCTACCTCTATCAAAGGATGGGACAGAAATCCCATCCTTTCCCACTTTCTCAGGAACTCCACACAATCTTCCATTTTCTTCTTTACATATCTGACTTTCTTCTCCCCAAAAGATTCTTCCCCAGTGGCTTTTAAGCACTCTCCATTCTCCCCCAACTAAAGAAGATTTTACTTGGACATTTCATTCCTCTCTGCCCCCCAACCCCTAGTTTCAATCTTCGTATTCCTCTTCAAAGCCAAACTCTCAAAAGAACTGTTCATGTTTGCAGTCTCTATTTCCGCATGCCCTACGCGCTCCTCAACTGACCCCAACCTGACTTCTCGTCTCATCACTCCTCAGAAACAGCTTTTACACACACGGGGTAACTACGTGCTCTTATTTCCTTGGCTTCCAAGCATCACTGAACTTCGTCCTTATTGAAGTCCTATTCCTTTGACTAATATGACGCACACTTCTCTAATTTTCCTCCTAACACTCTGACCATCCTTACACGTCTTCTTTACCATTTCACACTCCCCTTGTGGCCATAGAATTCCTCAAGGACTGGTCCTAGGCCCCCTTCTCCCACTTTGTGTTTTCTCTTGATCTCGTCCAACTGCCCGACTTTAGTTACCACCTACATGCAAGCAGATGGTCTACTACTTTATTTTTCCATCCCTAAAAAACTCTCCTCTGAGTCCCATACTGTATGTCCAACTGTCAAATAGACATCCACATTTGAGTGTCATGAATGCACCTCAGATTCAGCTTTTTCAAAATGGGGGTCACAGTGCATACTCAATAATGTTTGTTGAATGACTGCATGAAAGTAGCAATACCCACACAAAATTCTACCATGCAAGAGACATGAGCCCAGAAAAGAGAGAGCAAGTTGTAAGAATCAACGGCTGCAACAGCAGATCTCTGTGTACAGGGGCGACATCACAGACTTAATTGAGTGAGTTATGCACATCTCAATTTTAATGAAAACAGTAAACAGATAATAAAAATAGTGGAGATAAGGAAAAGGAGAAATGAATGGCTGAAAAAGAGTCTGAACCTTGAGAAAATAATTCTACCCAACTAAAGACAGAGCAGCTCATTGATATTCGTCAGTTGATAATCCAGGGATCATTCCATTAGTGTCAATTAACAAACACTGTCAATTAAATTAACAAAAGGAGAAAGCTATAAATATGGAAAAGAGCCATCCAGAACAAACCTTCTAGTGTTGGATTAGAATTGGAGGTAGCAAAGTGAAATCATGGTTTTCAATGTGTGTAGAAAGATATAGAAATAGGTGTGAAAGTGTTAGTCACTTAGTGTGACTCTTTGTGACTCCATGGATTGCAGCCCACCAGGCTTCTCTGTCCATAGAATTCTCTAGGCAAGAATGCTGGAGTGGGTTGCCATTCCCTTTTCCAGTGGATCTTCCCAGTCAAGGGATTGAACCCCAGTCTCCTGCATTGCAGGCAGCTTCTTTCCCATCTGAGCCACCAAGGAAACCCCAGATATAGAAATAAACATAGATGCAAATATATATACATAATCTATGTATATATATCCCGGTGAGTGCTTATGTTTAAATATGACCAATTCACTGATCCATGTATCTCTTCCTGACACACACACGTACACATACGTAATTCATCAATAGATGAGTAGTTTGTTTTTGGCCACACCACACAGCTTGGGGAATTCCCCCACCAGGGATCAAACCCGGACCCAGCGGTGAAAGCGCCAGCTCCCAAGCACTGGATGGTACTAGTTTTTAAACTTAAGCATGCACTGTCAAAATCACTCTGAGGGCTTATTAAAATACAAATTTCTGGGCTTCCTAAGTGGCTCAGATGGTAAAGAATCCACCTGCCAAAGCAGGAGACTTGAGTTCAAACCCTGAGCTCGAGAAGATCCGCTGGAGAAGGAAATGGCAACCCACTCCAGAATTCTTGCCTGGAAAATCCTATGAACAGAGGAGCCTAGATGGGGTACAGTCCATGGGGTCACAAAGAGACACAACGGAGCGACTAAACAACACTGGTCATACAGGACAATCTGTGTAGGAAATATTCCCTGAAGTACTTAGAAAGTTTCTTTTAAAAAAGTGAAATAACTCATGAAATCATTATGAAAAGAAATTTCAATCTTCAGTTCACTCCAAGCTAGACAGTCTTATTCTTGATCAGATTTTGTTGAAAGCCACTTTAAGCAACAGAGGAAGGCTAGCATGTCACCTTGACATTTCATAGGTGTGAGTTTTAAGCAGAAACCTGATGCTAACTTAATTTCTTTTAATGTTTTAATCGTCGTACCTAGATTTATTCTGAGGCAGAACACTAATGGCATTATTGTCATTAACATTTAAATGCTTATCCTTTCCAACTGTGAATCATAATTTGGAAGATATTCCTCTCTCACACGTTTTCCCCTTATTAACAGTGTAGTTTCGTGGCAGAACAAGAAACATGTGGCATACAGATGGAGAACTCATTTTCACAGTAGGCAGAAAAAGCACCTAATCTTCACTTATTTTTGGCACTGTGATCATTTAGATTTTTCTCTCCCTTTGAGGAGAAATAAATATGTTTCTGAAAAACAACCCCAAAATGCACATGCTGCCAAATCCTGTATATCTCGATGATTTGCTAGTCTTCTCCTAATCATGTAGACAAATTTGTTCATTCTGCTTGCCAAAGTACAGGTTTATTATGACTTGTAACGTAGTAACTTTCCACAAAAAAAAAAAAAAAAAAAATGTTTACAGTCTTACCCAACTATACATCTTTATGCACCAAGCAACAACACAGACTCCCTGTCTGGGAGTCACTGCATAAATAGAGATGTTAACACACTGAGTCACAGATGCCACTGACTTAAACATTTTTTCCATCCGCCTTTTCGATCCTGCCCCTTTTTCTGGTGCCCTCATGTCTGCAGATTACAGTTCAGTAAATTTCACATCATGGAACATACTAAGGAATAATATATGCACCCCTGCATGCTAAGTTGCCTCAGTCATGTCTGACTCTTTGCAACCCTATGGACTGTAACCCGCCAGGTTCCTCTGTCCATGAGATTCTCTAGGCAAGAATCCTGGAGTGGGTTGCCATGCCCTCCTCCAGGGGATCTTCCCCACCCAGGGATTGAACCCATATCTCTTATGTCTCCCACAGGCAGGATCTTTACCACTAACACCACCTGGGAGGCCGAATATGTTCATGTATAATTGTGATTCATTGGCATAGCATCTCAGCTGGGAATATTCCCTTTTTCATTGCTGCTGTAACTATTAGTCTAGCATTAATAACATTTACTATTTTCATGGCACTTGATACATGCTAAAGCTTCTCTATTCCAAAACATTTTCCTCTTTGTGTCCTGTGTTTCAACAAATTTTTCTAACCAGTTGCACATAAAGAAACTTGGGAGTCATACCCATTTGCTTTCTTCCTCTCCATCACCATGTCAGAAAAGGCTAATTTCTATTGATTCTGGCTTCACAACAGCTGTCATCCAGTCCCTCTCCTTTATTCCCATTGTCCTAACTTTGCTCAGACTCATCATCATGCCCCTGACTTAGTCATGCCTCCCATCTCCCTTCCAGCAGTCTGCCCACTTCCATACTGGCATAAATCCACAGCATTCTTTTTTCTATACCTTTATTTATTTGGCTGCACTGGGTCTTCATCCTGGCTGCAGGATCTTTAATTGCTGCATGCCAACTCTTGTTTGTGGCATATGAGATCTAGTTCCCTAACCAGAGACCAAACTCAGGACCCCAGCATTGGGAGCGTAGAGTCTTAGCCACTGGACCACGAAGGAAGTCCCAGATTTGAAGCATTCTAACGATCCTCTCCGTCCCTTACTTAAACCTTTAAAGGACTCCTTTTCTCTACAACCTATACACTCCTTACCTGCTGTAACTTGATTCCCATTTTCTTCTCCAAATCTGGTTCTTGCTATGCATAAACACTAATACCCTATACCTTAGACCTCTGCCATGACGAACATCTGGCTTTTCCCAGAGTCTGCTCTACATCCATGACTGTGCTAGTCTCTCTGCAATGAAAACGTTACCCTCTGTCTTAGCCTAGGCTGCTATAAAGAAAAAAGTACAATAGACTGAACAGTTTATAAAAAACAGAAATTTATTTCTCACGGTTCTGGATGCTAAAAGTCTGAGATCTGGGTGCCACCATGGTTGAGCTCTAGTGATGACCCTGTTTGGGGTTGCAGACTCCTGTTTTCTCTTTGCATCCCCACTTGGTAGAAAGAGGTTGAGAGAACTCACTGGGGCCCCTTTCATAAGGGCACTAATTTCATTCACAAGACACCCACCCTCATGACCTAATCACCTCCCAAATGCCCCACCTCCTAATATCATCACATTAGGGGTGAGGATTTCAATATATGAATTTTGGATGAGACACAAACATTCAGTCCATTACACCCCTCATCGCCAATCCCAGTTCACTTAAACAGCTTTGTATCACATCATCTATTCTACTTTCCTGCACCTAGAAGGTAATATTTCACTATTAACACTCTTAAATCCCTAACATCAATAACAGTACCTGGCATATATTAGTCATTCAACACATGTATGCCAAATTAATAAATTCTGGATCTCAAAGCCCAAGGTAGTTATTTTCTAAGTAAAACTCAGGCCAGTTGGGAACCTAGAGAGTGGTAATGTTAAAGGCACCAGAGATTTTCAACCAACAACATTCAGGCAGGATCCAGGACACCCAAGACAATGGCTGAAAAATTTCAAAGGAGGAACAGAAACCCAGAAATAATAGTCAAGAATTTTCCAGGCAAAAATCTAAACAAGAAAGCTGGTGGCAACAGAAATTAAAATACCTGCAGAAGATAGAAGTCATGGGATTGTATCCACCTGGGGACAATGACCTGAACCAACACACGCAGCACAGACCAAGCACGAGACAGGCAATAAAAACACATTATGGACTTTTTCAAGCCTCTTTGAACATATGTTCAGTAGCTAAGTTGTGCCCAACCTTCCACGATCCCATAGACTGTAGCATGCCAGGCTCCTCTCTCCTCCACTATCTCCCTTAGTCTGTTCAAATTCATGTCCATTGAGTCAGTGATGCCATCCAGTCATCTCATCCTCTGTTGTCCCCTTCTCCTCCTGCCTTCAATCCTTCCCAGCATCAAGGTCTTTTCCAATGAGTTGACTCTTATCATCAGGTGGCCAAAGTATTGGAGCTTCAGTTTCAGCATCACTCGTTCTAATGAACATTCAAGGTTGATTTCCTTTAGGATTGACTGGTTTGATCTCCTTGCAGTTCAAGGGACTCTCAAGAGTCTTTTTTCCAACACCACAATGTGAAGGCATCAATTCTTCAGCCCTCAGCCTTCTTTATAGTACAACTGTCACATCCACACATGACTACTGAAAAAACCATAGCTTTGACTAGATGAACTTTGCCAGCTAAGTGATGTCTCTGCTTTTTAATATGCCGTCTATGTTTGTCACAGCTTTCCTTCCAAGCAGCAAGTGTCTTTTAATTTCATGGCTGCAGTCACCATCCACAGTGATTTGGGAGCCCAAGAAAATAAAATCTGTCACCACTTCCACTTTTTCCTCTTGTATTTGCCATGAAGTGATGGGACCAGATACCATGATCTTAGTTTCTTGAATGCTCAGTTTCAAACCAGCTTTTTCACTCTCCTCTTTCACACTCATCAAGAAGCTCTTTAGTTCCTCTTCACTTTCTGCCTTTAAAGTGGCATGAACATGCCATTTGCCAAATCCAGTTGTATGACTGAGGTCAGACGGAAGGTAGGGGAAACGGACTCTAGCCCTGTGGTGAAGGGAACTGCAGGGTCACACGGCAGAAGACACAGATAAAAACAGGGTGAAGAACTGAGGCCATAAGGCCTGAGCGACGACTGTAACAGAAGCTCTGATCATTTGCGGTGTGCAGGGCACTACTCTAAGCACCTCACACAGTCTCTCTAATAATTCCCAGGGCTATTCTATGAGGGAACAACTACTACCCCATTTAACAGATAAGGAAACTGAGGCTTTATAGTGAGGTTAATAATATAGCAGTTAGTAGCAGAGGCTAATTTAAACACTGGCCTATTTGACTCCAATGCATTTTTTTTTTTTTATCAATTTGGAATTTAGAGAAAAATTATTTAAAAGAATTTAAAAATGTGTTTCAGGCTTCCCTTGTGGCTCAGCTGGTAAAGAATCCGCCTGCAATTAGGGAAACCTGGGTTTGATCCCTGGGTTGGGAAGATCCCCTTGAGAAGGGAAAGGCTACTCACTCCAGCATTCTGGCCTGGAGAATTCCATGGACTGTACAATCCATGGGGTCGCAGAGAGTCAGACACGACTGAGTGACTTTCATTTTCATTTGAAACAAAGGTAAGAGGCTGATTTAAAATAAAATTTGAAAAACAATGAAATTTGGTATGAAGTCCAATCATAAGCTCTATATTTAGAAAAAAGGCATTTCACAGCTATTCTTTAATAATATTTGTTCAATAGACCAAACCACTGAACATTACTGCTGGATGTAAATGCATCATCCTATTTGCAAAACCCTTAACGAGAACGCGTGAAAACAATGGTAAACCAACCATAAATACCAGTTCTTCTTTTTTGGCCTGGAAACTGAGGACTACCTTGAGTTTTATATTCTTGGCAAATGATTGAAAAGAGCCTGAGAAAAGGTGCTGAGAAGGTTTTACATGTACAAATTCAGGAAGATATGACAATTTATCTTTATAGACGAGATTAGAGCTTCTCAAGGAACCAGAGCAGCACTGCATTGAATTTAAAAAACCTTAAGTGGGACGGTCACAAGCCACGCCGCTTGCCAACACAGTCCATTACGTTTTGTTCATTACTGCAGCACATTTATTACCAACAGTAATAAATCACTGAGGAATACAGGCAAAGCTGGCCTCTGAAACAGTCGCAGCAGCAAGATTGAGTACATGCTTTGATCGAGAAAATTCCCACCCAGTCAAGAAACTGTAACTCACCTTAGACGATAGTATCCTTCGGTTTCCTTTCCACCCCACTGTGTCTTATAGCTCCGAACTGGGATTGCATCACTTAGGTTTGTGTTACTCTCCTCCAGTCTACCTACTAACAGGCTAGGGGAGTTGGAGGAAGAAAACCCTAAGGGTCACGAATTATGAGGTCTTATAAGGAGTGCTGGAGCCAGGAACGAGCCAGAAAGACTTTCAAGAAAGGGGTTCTGGCCTTGGTTTCCCTGTTTGGACATCTGCTTTAGCCAACAGACTGGTTGATATACTCTGTGTTTCAGATTGCGGGATAAAGATAAGTCTACTGCAGGGCTTCCCTGGTGGCTCAGACGGTAAAGAATCTGCCTGCCATGCAGGAGACCCGGCTTTAATCCCTGGATCAGAAAGATCCCCTGGAGAAGGGAATGTCAACCCACTCCAGAATTCTTGCCTAGGAAGCCCCATGGACAGAGGAGCCTGGCAGACTACAGTCCATGGGGTCGCAAGGAGTCCGACAGGACTGAGCGACTTTCACTTGCTCTGCAGGGTGCTCAGCATTCCCAAGGTTTAGTGGGACAGAGAGAGCCCGTGTCCCTTGGGCAACATGGACCCTCAGATGCTAACCGGCATGGGCACTCCGGTCATATTCCACCCAAGAGCTTGCTCGTCAGCAAAGAGATCGCATCGAAAAAGTCTGTAGAAGACTTAGAAAATGAACTGATGATGGTCAAGGGAGAGGGACAGTTAGGGACTTTGGGAAGGTCATGTACACAAGGCTATATTTAAAATGGATAACCAACAAAGACCTACTGTGCCTCACATGGAACTCTGCTCAAAGTCATGTGGCAGCCTGGATGGGAAGGGGGCTTGGGGGAGAATGATACAGGTACATGGATGGCTAAGCCCTTTGCCGTTCACCTGAAACTACCGCAATATTGTAAATCAGTTATTCCCCCAATACAAAATAGAAAGTTTAAAAAAAAGTCTATGGAATAGACACCAGCATTGGGAGCTGGGTGTGCCGACCGTACATACATAGCAACACAGATCCCACACGATCTGTCAGGATCTCGCAAGATCTCCTTAAATCCCCCAAAGAACTCCCTGCCCTCAGGGAGCCAGCCCTTGGACATCTGCTGTAGCAGCGCATTGCAAACCCACACCCAACACAGGACTGCAACCCCTGCCCGGTCAAAAAAGAAAGTCCTATATTCCCCTTGCCATCTCCAACCCCTAAGGAGCTGGGGACACAGTGGGAGGAACGGGAGGAGAGCTTGTAAGCCAACTGAACCCAGTCTCCCCTTCTCAAGCCCTTCAGAACCACACCCTGTCCGTGCTAGGAGGACGGGGGAAAGACAACCAGAGGAACTGTATCAAGATTGTTTTAAACTGGCCTAGACTGGACTGGAGTTATTAATAACTGGAAGTGACTGGAAAGCAATGGGATAAATTTATGACGTCAGAGAGGGATGGAAAAGGAAGATCCAGCTGAACATGGTCAAAGGCAATGATTAAAAAAAAAAATAAAACAATTGCGTCTCTGTTCCCTTCCTAAATCAGACATTTCAATTAACAAGTTACTCGTATCTGGGTCTCAATGTTCTCCTCTAAAAACTAGAACCCTTCCAGTTCCAGCATTTTCTTTTTTTTTTTTTTTTAATTTTTTTTATTAGTTGAAGGCTAATTACTTCACAACATTTCAGTGGGTTTTGTCATACATTGATATGAATCAGCCATGGATTTACACGTCTTCCCCATCCCAATCCCCGCTCCCACCTCCCTCTCCACCCGATTCCTCTTGAAACATCCCACCCTCGCCTTCTCCCACAGAGTTCAAAAGTCTGTTCTGTATTTCTGTGTCTCTTTTTCTGTTTTGCATATAGGGTTATCGTTACCATCTTTCCAAATTCCATATATATGTGTTAGTATGCTGTAATGTTCTTTGTCTTTCTGGCTTACTTCACTCTGTATAAGGGGCTCCAGCTTCATCCATCTCATTAGGACTGGTTCAAATGAATTCTTTTTAATGGCTGAGTAATATTCCATGGTGTATATGTACCACAGCTTCCATATCCATTCATCTGCTGATGGGCATCTAGGTTGCTTCCATGTCCTGGCTATTATAAACAGTGCTGCGATGAACATTGGGGTGCATGTGTCTCTTTCAGATCTGGATTCCTCAGTGTGTATGCCCAGAAGTGGGATTGCTGGGTCATATGGCAGTTCTATTTCCAGTTTTTTAAGAAATCTCCACACTGTTTTCCATAGCGGCTGTACTAGTTTGCATTCCCACCAACAGTGTAAGAGGGTTCCCTTTTCTCCACACCCTCTCCAGCATTTATTGCTTGTAGACTTTTGGATAGCAGCCATCCTGACTGGCGTGTAATGGTACCTCATTGTGGTTTTGATTTGCATTTCTCTAATAATGAGTGATGTTGAGTATCTTTTCATGTGTTTGTTAGCCATCTGTATGTCTTCTTAGTTCCAGCATTTTCTAAGAGCCAAGCTCAACATGACCGGATTTTTCACGTGCCAATGGGGCAGTCTAACGTTGTAGACGAGGTGTGAAGTAGCCAGGTTTCACTTCCATTTCTGGTTCTGCTCTGGTAAATAAAACCACCAAAATTCATATTCAAAGCCATCAGAAATGAGTAATGAGCATTCGCTAGTGTTTCCATCATCATCATGGACCTCCCTCTCTTTCAGGGTGAGACATTAGTCAGGTGTCAAAACATGATTAACTTTGGTCCTGCTTCAGAATAAAATTGTCTTAGTTGCTCTCTCTCTCTCTTCAACCCAATACGGGCAGTCAGGTTTCTGACAGTGACGTTTTACAATAGCCTGTTGGAGTAGCTAATAATGTTTCCTGCCTTGAGTTTTCCTTTTGATGGTGTTTTTAGATTTCATGAGAGATAGTAGTGGGCCACCGGTCTCCTATGAATTATTAACAAATTACCTATGATTTCTCTTATGACTATTTCTGCCTTTATTAAACAGCAACAGCAGAAATTTTGTTCTGAGTTCTAATGGAGCCCTTTACCGGATGAGAGTGTGCAGCTTTTTTGGTAAAAGTCGAGCTAATTTAACAATGAATCAAGTTTATGTCCATTGTTGTGATTAAAAGGAAATTCCAAATGAAATTATCTTATAGAAGAAACCATTCCTAGTTTATTTTCTTTTCTATAAATCCTACTTCCCATTCATTGCACGCGGTCTCAGTTGCTCAGTCATGTCCAGTTCCTGGCAACCCCATGGACTATAGCCTGCCAGACTCCTCTGATTGTGGGATTTTCCAGGCAAGCATACTAGAGTGAGTTGCCATTTCCTCCTCCAAGGGATCCTCCCGACCCAGGGATCGAACCCGTGTCTCCTGCACTGCAGGCAGATTCTTTACCACTGAGCCACCTGGGAAGCCCTCCCATTCATCAGGCTGCCAACAAAGCAAGTCCAGCTGATTTTTAAACACTTTGCTATTGGTTGAGCTAAGAAATACCAACACCTCAAGGGCAGAGGAGGTGGTTCTGGAAGCAGGGGTCCCCTCAGGGTCTGGGGTGGGTAAAACAGAGCCCATTGGAGGGATAAGCCTGAGTTGTCTGTCCTTTCCCAGACCTAAAACCCAAGAGCTGACAAGGAGCTCATGGTACTTTGGTAGACAGATCTTTGTAGTGGGCCAACCTTTAAACCGAAATGAACTGAAGGGCTTAATGAGACTAATGTGAACTTAATGAGATAGGATGACTTAATGGACAGTCTCACATCCAGGGAGGTGTCAGAGCACCTTGGGGGCTGTGTCAGGGCGGAACCCACAGAGCCTGGGGAGGGATGGAGCACTGTTTTTACTAAGGGATAGACAGACTGTGTACTGTGTAGTGTGAAACAACCCAGTTTGCAGAGCAATCTGTCTTTTTTTTTTCTTTAAAATTCCAATCTAAATTTTTACTTGTTATGTAAGTGGACTTTGGTTTACTTCCTAGCGTTTAGTACATTTTTATTGAATGAACAATTCACCCAATCCTGGATCCTGAGCCCAAAAGCTTTTCGCAAGAGTTAACTGGGGAGAAAAAGATCTGTGTCCTTGGAGCTGTTGAGAGGTAGAATCACATATGCTCACCCCCAACACTCTCTGGTGGCTGAAAATTCTTTTCATCATCAAAAGTCAACGCAATCAAGAAACCCATATCTCTCTGGGAGTGTCAAACATTTTCCAAACATATAGCAATGGCAGGAAAAACACAAAAAAATTTAAAACAACTTTAGCATGGTACTATGTCTATTATTGAAGAAGACTTCAGGTTTAGTGGTAGATTAAGAAAGTTCTTCATCTCACATGGACTTCCCAGGTGACTCAGACTTAAAGAAACCACCTACCAATGCAGGAGACTCAAGTTGGATCCCTGGATTGGGAAGATCCCCTGGAGAACGGAGTGGCAACCCACTCCAATATTCTTGCCTGGAAAATTCCATGGACAGAGGAGTCTGGCAGGACAACAGTCCATGGGATCTCAAAAGAGCCAGAAACAACTTAGCGACTAAATAGCAACAACAACCAACCTATATAAGACTTGCTGTTTACTATAAATTCAAGGGCTGTCTTTGAATCCAAGGAGACCAGATGTCAGCTCAAGGTTGTCCTCTGGCTGTCTCTTTCTGAGTTTCCATGGGTCACTCTCAGTAGACACAAGGGAAATATTTGCATGTGATTCAGATCCTGTGTATGTGCACGTGTGTGAATCAGCTGGTAAAGAATCTGTCTGCAATGCAGGAGACCTGGGTTCCATGCCTGGGTTGGGAAGATTCCCCTGGAGAAGTGAACAGCTACCCACTCCAGTATTCTGGCCTGGAGAATTCCATGGACTGTATAGTCCTTGGGGTCACAAAGAGTCGGACACAACTGAGGGACTTTCTCTTTCACTTTTTTTTTTTCATGTGCACACGTATCCTCAGTCGTGTCTGACTCTTTGTGACCCCAGGGACTGTAGCCCTCCAGGCTCCTCTGTCCGTGGACTTTTCTAGGCAACGATACTGGAGTGGGTTGCCATTTCCCACTCCAGGGTTAGACCATGGATTCAGGCGCTACTTTTCAATCACCATAGGTGAAGCTAAGCAGACTGGAGTCTGTGGACAGTGAGCGGGGGGGGGGGGGGAAGTATACTGTGAACACAGAGAGAACCAAGAGGATACTGTCCCCTTAAAAGCTAAAGTTAAATGAGCACGGCAACAGCAGAGACCCTAAACATCAACGCAGTCACTGAATGTTCCATGAATAATACTAGAGAACTGCTTCCAGATTTAGGACATGACTTCTCCGGGTTCTGTTCTTCACCCACGTCGCATCCTGTGTTTGGTGGGAGTATGCGACGTGCTGCTCCGACACTATTCAGTTAGCGTCTGTCTTTATACCGGTGCCCTTGCTTACTGCATCTGTGACTGAGAGCCGCAGTTTAAGGGGCTCCGGAGAAACCATGCATTCAGGAGGCCCGTGTGCAGTTGATAACAGAGCAGTTACATGCATTATGAAGGGGGTCAGGAGACAGACCGGTAGGTTTGCTTCTCCACTCGCTGATACCATGAGCTAATGGAAACAAGGTTTAAGGGGTCTTACTGTGCTAATGGGCTTCCCAGAGGGCTCAGTGGATAAAGAAACTGCCTACAACGCAAGAGACGCGAGAGATATGGGCTCGATCTCCTGGGTCGGGAAGACCCCCTGGAGGAGGGCATGGCAACCCACTCCATTATTCTTGCCCGGAGAATCCCACGGACAGAGGACCCCGGCGGGCTACAGTCCGCAGGTCGCAGAGTCGGACGCAAGACTGAACACGGCACTGCTTCCAGAACCGTGGTGCTCAGCAGTCACCACGTGGGGGCGCCCTTTTGCTACGAAACAGCAAAGCCCCATCCAGTGGCCTTGCACAGAATTGAGGGAATGTGTGATTCTGGCTGTCTGGCCTGTCCCAAAGACCATGGACCAGTAAGCCTCCTGGCCTCTTCTCACTTCCCAATCTAGAATGCTTCCATGCCATGACCATCCACCTTTACCAAAAATGTCCTCTCTAAGTGCTGTTTAAAACTAATTTTTCAAAGCTTTTCATTGATTTCTCAAAGTGAACCACAAAGAATAAGCAGCAAGCCCATCCTTGATCACGGGTGAAGCATATAGAGAATGTGGCATCTAATTTGCGTGAAAGCCACACTTTAGTGCTGTCTGGCTTGAGTGCCAACAAAATGGAATTGAGTTTGAGAGCTGGAAGGGACGCCCTCATTTTCCAGGTGAGAAACCCATGTTCCGGGGGTAGGGAGGCTCAGCCAAATGAGCGTGTGGAAGACGCAGAGCTGGAGCTTTGCTGTATCCCCATTGCCTCCTCTGTCCCTGCCTCCCTTTGAGGCTGGTTCCACCTGTTCTCAGGGAGGACTAACGCGTGTTCGTTGAGAAGCTGATCTGCTTTTAGGCAAGTCCACTCTGCCCTGCAGGATATGCTGGGAGTTACTTTAGAGGGTCACCCTCTCCCTTTTTGGCCCCTGATCCAATCACGTTTCCTGAAGTCTGCAGATCAGTACCTATAAGAGATGAAGGATCATCCTTGATCTCAGCCTTCACCCCTCACCTGGCCCCACAGGCTTTTTCAGAATGATGTGATTTAGCAATACCTTCACATCTTATCTTTCATTATACCTCGTTTTGACTCTTGGATTCATTCAGTGAATACAACTTTCCTAATCATGTTCTGATTGCACATGATGGTACGTTTCCAAGGGTTGCCTCAAATTAACACTCTTCCCAGACTGACTCTACCTGGGGCTCATGTATCTGACCTTCCCAGCCTGGTATTTTTTATTAGCACCCCACCCAGATCATCTGTGCTGGCTGATAGGCCCATCCTGGCTCTGGGAGTTCTAGACGCTCATGGCTCACAGATGCCCCCTTCTCTGGATTGTCGCTGTTGTTGCTCTGTTGCTAAGTCGTGTCCAACTCTTTGTGAGCCCCTGGACCGCAGCACGCCAGGCTCCTCAACTGCCACTATCTCCCAGAGTTTGCTGGGAGATTGAGATGCCCATCGAGTCAGTGATGCCATCCAGCCATCTCATCCTCTGCTGCCCCCTTCTCCTCCTGCCTTCAATCTTTCCTAGAGAGCGCCCCCTCAGCCCAGAAGGTGAGGGGGGGAAGACAGAGGAGGAGCCAAAGTCAGAGACTGACCGACTCGATGGGCACACAGACCAGCCCGTTTACCTTTGGGAGGGACAACGCTGATGCATGACGTGATTTTTTTTGTTGACCGTCTCTCCCCACCATGGACTACACCAAGACGAGACTTCCCCTGAGACCACATCCCCACTGGGCACCCTTCCTCCAATCTCCCCTTCTCCCTCTCTCATGGGCTCTTTCCTGGAAGGTTCTCCCTCATTCAGTCTCTCTTATCCACATTCCCATCTTGGACTCTGCGTCTCAGGAACTCAGCCTAAGACACCGACCTAGAGGGTGAGCAGGGTCCACACCCCATGCAGAGAACCTTGGACGGGATTCAGATTCCAAATCCATTCTGGGATTTCCTAGCTATTAATACCTCAAAGTGGCCAATTTTTGTAACTTTCGTAAGCTCCAATGTCCTTGTCTCTCTCAAAGGGGATAGTGGCAAAGAATTGTTATAAGAATTAAAAGTTTTAATGTCTCTAAAAGTCACCACTTTACGCATTCCTAGGTTAGTGCTGAACATAGTCCCTCTAATATATTAACATTAGTATTAAGAGTGCGTGTGTGGGTGCTCCGTCCCTCAGTCGTGTCTGACTCTTTGAGACCCCATGAACTGAAATCCCACCAGGCTCCTCTGTCCATGGAATTTCCCAGGCAAGAACACTGGAGTGTGTTGTCATTTCCTACTTCAAGGGATCTTCCTGACCCAGGGATCGAACCCAGGTCTCCTGCATTGGCAGGTGGATCCTGTACTACTGAGTCACCTGAGAAGCCCAGTATTAAGAGTAGCTAGTATTTATTGGGCATTTACCATGTTCCAACCTCTGTACTAAGCATATTACATTTAGTAGTCTATTTACTCCTCATATAACCCTCTGAGATAGCTCTGCTATTACCCACACCTTACAGATGTTACACTAAGACTGTAACCGGACCAACGTCTCACACTTTGTAAGTGACAGAGCTCAGATTTGAACCCAAATAGCCTGGCTCCACACAGAAGGCAATGGCACCCCACTCCAGTACTCTTGCCTGGAGAATCCCATGGGCGGAGGAGCCTGGTGCGCTGCAGTCCATGGGGTCGTGAAGAGTCGGACACGACTGAGCGACTTCACTTTCACTTTTCCTTTTCATGCATTGGAGAAGGAAATGGCAACCCACTCCAGTGTTCTTGCCTGGAGAATCCCAGGGACGGGGGAGCCTGGTGGGCTGCCATCTAAGGGGTCGCACAGAGTCAGACACAACTGAAGCGACTTAGCAGCACCAGCAGCAGCAGCCTGGTTCCAAAATCATGGCAGATGGTGAATGCAGTCATGAAATTAAAAGATGCTTGCTCCTTGGAAAAAAAGTTATGACCAACCTAGACAGCATATTAAAAAGCAGAGCCATTACTTTGCCAACCAAGTTCTGTCTAGTCAAAGCTATGGTTTTTCCAGCAGTCCTGTATGGATGTGAGAGTTGGACCATAAGGAAAGCTGAGCACTGAAGAATTGATGCTTTTGAACTGTGGTGTTGGAGAAGACTCTTGAGAGATCCTTGAACTGCAAGGAAATCCAACTAGTCAATCCTACAGGAAATCAGTCCTGGGTGTTCATTGGAAGGACTGATGCTGAAGCTGAAACTCCAATACTTTGGCCACCTGATGCAAAGAGCTGACTCATTGGAAAAGACCCTGATGCTGGGAAAGATTGAGGGCAGGAGGAGAAGGGGATGACAGAGGATGAGATGGTTGGATGGCATCACCGACTCGATGGACATGAGTTTGAGTAAACTCCGGGAGTTAGTGATGGACAGGAAGGCCTGGTGTGCTCGATTCATGGGGTCACAAAGAGTCGGATATGACTGAGCGACTGAACTGAACTGAGTCTGGCTTCGTGAGATGGGGCTGCGCGTTGCCATTAGTAGCATTACATCTGCTTTCTCACAGCTGCATCTTCCCTTTCACTTCCAGCCTGAGCCCTTCAATTCCAGCTTCTATTATGACACCCACTCATCTGTAGCATTTCACAATTAAACGCCTGCATACACTCAATCCCCATCACCCAACAAAGCTTCACACTCCCGGACGGTGTTCTGCATTAGCTGATTCTGATGGTCCCCAGCTCACAGTTACTGCACGACTGAAGACAATGGTTTTATGTACAAGGAGCTCAGCTAATCTCTGGGCTTTAAACTTGCCCTTCAGTGACATCACCCCGAGAAGTACATCATGTCATAACTGCAGGCATCTTGGTGGGTCAGTGGGAAAAAATTATTTGTGGGCAGGAAGCTTATTCCCGGTATCTCATAAATCCTCCCACATGGGTGAATGCCACCATCTCTTTGTAAAACATTCAGAGCCAAGCCCCTGTCTCAGAGGGATTACGCGCCTGATCACTAGGGGATCAATTTTCCATTAGCCCAGCAAGACAGCTCCTATCCAGTCATCACTACCATCACAAACATTATGTATTCTTACTTTTTTTTTGGCAGAAAACACGCTCCTATTTCTGAAAGCGCCAGGGTCAGCAGGAAAAGGGAGAGAGAGAAAGATGAAAAGTAAAGATTAGATAAGATCCTCTCTTATCTAATATGTTTCATTTTATTTTAGTGCACTTGAACAATTATCTAAATTACACTTAAACAGCAAAGCTTCCTTCATTTGGATTTTCCTTGCAGACTTTTGCATTAGGTAGAGGAAAGAAAGGTTCAGAAAAAGTTCCTCTGAACAAATGAGCCTTTAGATGAAGCTTTTCATTAGGCACACAGCTCACTGACTCTAATAGGAGAGGTTCCGACAAGGGTCACACTTGACCTCGGCCTCCTCCACTGGGTGGAGAATAGAAGCTCGGCCTGGCCCTCAATTCTGGAATGTCAGTTAGAGCCAAAACGTCCAGGAGACATGCTTACATGGATTTTACATAATGAAATGGGGCCTTTAAATCTGTTTCTCTTTTCTTTTTTATCCCCATAGGGAACCCAACAACTTTCCTTAATAATCAGAAAATATGCTTAGCAATTCAAAAGAGCATTACAGGATCACATTTCAGATATAAAGGCTAAAAACCACCAGAAATAAGCCCGAAAACAAGGGTTGCAAAGTGAAAGAAAAGAAATCAGATAATAAAAGTTAATCTCTTTAGATCATTAATTGAAAAAAAAAGAGAGAAAAACAAAAAGGCAGGCTTATGAAATAGCCTACAGTATCATCTTATTTTGCTTAAAAACTGCATATATGTATATATGCATTTCTTAAGTTGTGGGAAAATGTGTATAGGTGTGTGTGTAGATATAGATGGGACTTTCCACGTGGCACTAGTGGTAAAGAACTCCTGAGTGCCAATTCAGGAGACATAAGAGATGAGGGTTCAATCCCCAGATCAGATCAGATCCCCTGGAGGAGGGCATGGCAACCCACTCCAGCATTCTTGCCTGGAGAATTCCATGGACAAAGAAGCCTGGTGGGCTACAGTCCATAGGGTCACAAAGAGTCGGACACGACTGAAGAGACTTAGCAAGCATGCCTAGATATAGATAAGTACTTTCTAACATGTGGGGAAACGTTATGATAAATTATTACCAGTGGTTATCTCTGAAGGGTAGATATATAATTGTCACAGGTTGAATCACTGTGTCCCCCCAAAAATTGTTGGAGTCCTAACCCCCAGAACCTCAGAATGTGCCCTTATTTGGAAATAGGGCTTGCTCACATGTAATTAACTTAATGTAAGTTAAGAGAAGTTTATCCTGGAGGAGGGTGTGCCCTTAATCCAATCTGCTGCTGTTCTTTGAAGCAGAGGAGAGGGCCTTCCCTGGCAGTCCAGTGGTGAAGACTCCAGGCTTCCACTCTAGGGGTGTGGTTCAGTTCCTGGTTGGGAAACTAATATCCCACATGCCAGGAGATGCATCCAGAAAAGAAAAAAGAGGAGGAGGCCCAGAGGAGAGAGACACGGGGAGAATGCCAAGTGACAACAGGGGCCGATTAGAGTGACGCAGCTGCGAGCTGAGCAAAGCCAAGGATTAACGAGCAACTACGGCTTCCCGGAGGGCACAGCGGTAAAGAATCCGCCTGCCAATGCGGGAGCTGCAGGAGACTTGGGTTTGATCCCTGGGTCGGGGAGAGCCCCTGCAGGAGGAAATGGCAACCCGCTCCAGTATTCTCGTCTGGAAATTTCCATGGACAGAAAAGCCTGGCGGGCTTCAGTCCAGGGGAGTCACAGTGAGGGAAACATGAGTGAGCGGCTGAGCACGAGAACGGTCTGAAACTAGGAAGAGGCCAGGAAGGATTCCCCCCATGGGTTCCTTGTAGGATGGGAAACCCTCGTCAAAGGGACTTCCTGCCAATAGCTTGATTGTGAACTTTTAGATGCCAGACTCCAGGACTGTGAGAAAATTCATTTCTGTTGTTTTAATAAAGCCATCCCATCTATGGTATTTTTAACAGCAGCCCTAAGACCCCAGTAGAGTGGAACTTTTCAAACTTTGGCTGATCTGTTAAGTTTTTGCTTTCAACAAAGCACATATGTCATTCTGTAAGCTTTAAAGGATCATGTTAAGAAAAGAAAGAAGGAAGGAAAGGTGGTGAGACTGAATTTTTTTTTGCTGTTAGCCCTCTTGGACGAGGCCTTGGAACATACTGAATGGAAGAATAATAAAAACTATGGCTCATCAATTGAACATGGAGATGCCAGCAATACAGTTCAGAGAGCTTCTCTCCACATTGCTCGGTCACAACATTGACCGACTCGTCATGGCGTCTTGCCCTCTGCTATATTCCCCCAGCTACTGGCAAGGGGCCCCCTGATCTTCGAGTCCCACCCCCTGCTCCTCCATCAGCCCAGCCCTTCCCACCCTGAGTCCCACAGCCCCAGGGCCCTGCCCTCCGTATGACATCCTTCTATTTATTCATTCATCGGTCATTGCCTGAGCACTACTGTGGGCCAGGCAATGGGCTGGAAATGTAAAAATAAATAAGGGCAGTCCTTGCCTACTCAGAGTTCAAAATCTAGTGGAGCAGAAAGATAAGAAATGGAACATTCTTTAGCATGTGGGCAGTGCCTCAATGTGGAGAGTCTTTTGGAGCTTGCTCAGAGAGCAGGCAATAGAGCCCAGCCTTGGGAGGGACTGGAGAACTAAAGAAGGAGGCTAGCTTTGAAGCACATGTAAGAACCAGTCCACAAAAAGGGGACGCAAGACTGTGCTGAGCCACTAATGAAAGAGTGTAATGTTATAGACTGAAACACATAGCGTTAGTCGCTCAGTCGTGTCCGACTCTTTGCGACCCCGTGGACAGTAGCCCATCAGGCGCCTCTGTCCGTGGGATTCTCCAGGCATGAGTACTGGGGGGGAACCTTGGGATTCACAGGGGGAGCTATGATACTGGGGTGGGAACTGGGGACCTGTTGCCTGTGAAGGGTCAGAGGTGCAAGATGAGAGCTCTGAACCTGACATTTCGGGCTTAGAGAAAACACTGCAGAATGTCAGCAGAGCAGGGTTGTATGATCAGAGTCATCTTTCAGGAAGATTACACCAGGAATGGGGAGGGGGTTGAATGGAAAGAGCAAGAACGCCAGCAGATGGCATCATTGGGAGGCGAGTGAGCACCCTGCATGGGAACACTAGGGAGAGGGAGGAGGGGGTGGCCTGGAGAGGAGGGGCAGCAGAGTGGGGAGAATGCTACGTTCTAGAGCCCATCCCGGCGGGAACCCTAGTGCTGCCGTTTCCACGGCTCGTCGTGTTGACCAAGTTACTTAACCTGTTTTGTGTGCCTTGGTTTTCTTACCTATAGAATGAGAACAGTGATGGGGCTTCCCTGGTGGCTCAGTGGTAAAGAATCCCCCTGCCAGTGCAGGAGACACGGGTTCGATCCCTGGGTCAGGAAGACCCCACATGCCAAGGAGCAACGAGGCCCGTGCACCGCGAGTATTGAGCTGCTCTCCGGAGCCCGGAACTGCAACATCGGAGCCACAACTCCAGAAGCCCGTGCTCCAAAAGCCTGTGCTCGGCAACAAGAGAAGCCACCGCGGCTAGAGAGTAGCCCCCACTCACCACACCCGGATAAAAAAGCCAGCATGGCAGCAAAGACCCAGCACAGCCAGAAATAAAGCAAGAAAAATAAAATTGTTGTACATGTTTCCTCTCTTTAAAAAAGAAATGAGAATAGTTACAAGTTCTACCTTGTTAGGTTGTGAATACTAAGCGCCTCAAATGCTAAGAAACGGTGCAGCCTGTATTGTTACTGTTGCTTAGTGGCTGGCTCTAAGCATGTCTGACTCCTTGCGACCCCATGGACTGTAGCCCACCAGGCTCCTCTGTCCAAGGGCTTTCCCAGGCAAGAGTACCGGAGTGGGTTGTCTTCACCACGGAGCCATCTGGGAAGCCCATGGATGCAAAGAGACGACTCATTGGAAAAGACCCTGATGGTGGGAAAAACTGAAGGCGGAAGGAGAAGAGGACGACAGAGGATGAGATGGTTGGATGGAATCACTGGACAAGTTTGAGCAAACTCCAGGAGATGGTGAAGGACAGGGAAGCCTGGAGCGCTGCAGTCCATGGGGTCGCAAAGAGTCAGACACGACTGAGCGACGGAAAAATAACCGCAACATGCATACACACACACACAATCACACCATGTGTATATGAGTCAAAAGGCTTTCTGTGAATGCACATGAGAAATGAGAGACAGGGAATAAGACCCATGCCATTCCGTGCTCACCTGGGCTCTGGTGTTGACTCATCCTACTTTGCCCAGCTGACTTCATTCAGGTCTGTTCTTAAACATGGCTTCCTCAGGAAGGCCTCCGGCCTGCTCACATCCAGATGAATTTGTTTGCTTGTCCCGGCACTGACTTGTCCAAACGCTCCGCAAGACTGAAAGCTCCAGGAGGACAGGGAGCAAGTCCACGGTATGCATACCATGTTCCCAGCCCCTCACATAGCACTGGCACTGAATACATTTATGATGAGTATACGAGTGAGGGGTTGCTTAGTCCAGAAGAAGGGGAGAAGATGATGAAGTCGGGTTTAAACATGCCCAGCTTGAGGTGTCCATAGGATATTCTATTAAAGTTATCTCAGCAAAAGTGTACGAGAAAGTCGCTCAGTTGTGTCCGACTCTTCGCGACCCCATGGACTATACAGTCCATGGAATTCTCCAGGTCAGAATACTGGAGTAGGTAGCCTTCCCCTTCTTCGGGGGATCTTCCCAACCCAGGGATTGAACCCTTGTCTCCACACTGCAGGTGGATTCTTTACCAGCTGAGCCATCAGGGAAGCCCAAGTCACCTCAGAAACAGTTGGATACGGCTGGGTGAGGCTCAGGGCATGTGTCTAGACTGCAAAGAGACAGTCTCTACAAGGTAACAGAACAGTGAGAGGGCAGACGTGTCAGAAGAGACTGAATTGCAACGGGTTGGTCTGACATCTTTGCCCTCCAAAGTGTTGCCCTAACATCTGACAAAACTGACAGTAAATCTCTTAGGGATGATGGGGGCTGTCACAAATTCTTTTTGTAGGTGGAACTCTCTTGGTACTGCTCAAAAGATACCAGGTGGGCAGCCGTATATCTACATATACATCAGCCTATCTCTACTTGCCAATGCTGGCTGAGCGCTGACTGTGCGTGAGGGACTATTCCAAACCGTGAACATCTCAATGAATCCTCACAACAATATCAGGAGGCGAGTGTAATCATCAGTTCAGTTCAGTTCAGTTCATTTCAGTCACTCAGCCGTGTCCGACTCTTTGCGACCCCCATGAACGGCAGCATGCCAGGCCTCCCTGTCCATCACCAACTCCCGGAGTTCACCCAAACCCATGTCCATTGAGTCAGTGATGCCATCCAGCCATCTCATCCTCTGCCGTCCCCTTCTCCTCCTGCCTTCAGTCTTTCCCAGCATCTGGGTCTTTTCAAATGAGTCAGCTCTTGGCATCAGGTGGCCAAAGTATTGGAGTTTCAACTTCAGCCTCAGTCCTTCCAATGAACACCCAGGACTGATCTCCTTTAGGATGGACTGGTTGGATCTCCTTGCAGTCCAAGGGACTCTCAAGAGTCTTCTCCAACACCACAGTTCAAAAGCATGAATTCTTCGGTGCCCAGCTTTCTTTATAGTCTAACTCTCACATCCATACATGACCACTGGAAAAACCATAGCCTTGACTAGACAGAACTTTGTTGACAAAGTAACGTCTCTGCTTTTTAATATGCTGTCTAGGTTGGTCATAACTTTCCTTCCAAGGAGTAAGCAAAGCATCTAATCATCAATCCCATTTAACAGATGTGGAAACTGAGGCACCGAGATGGAGTCTGTGTGACTTCTTCTAAAACCATAACAGTAAATCTCTAGATGCATCAAAAAACCAAACAATTTAGTTGCTAAAGCCAGTTGTCCAGTGCATGAAGAGACTCTCCAAGTCAATAAAACCCACATGGTTTATATAAAAGGTCTGACAGTTTTATCTTATAAGAGCAAGGCCCTATCCTCCCTTAGTAGAAATGCCCCTTCCTGACTTTGTTCACCATCAATGCTTCTCTGGTGCTCTTTCCCTGCAGCTGATTGAACACATTAAATCAGCCCACAGGAGTAAGTCAAACTCTATTAGTCACTCTGTAAAAATGCTGTCTATTTATTTATTATGAGTTACTCATAAACATCAAGACTAGACTCTATAATTTAATACCACCTGCAGTGATTCCTGAGAGTGGCAATATTTTACCACTATGATCTGATTAATTGACCTGTTCAAACAGAACTCCGAATCAAGCATAACTTCCCTTTGACAGAAGTGTATTCATCTTCATCTAAAGGCAGACTTCTTGACTCATCAGGGGAGAACAAAACAACTCATCACATGGAACCAATAAACATCGTCTGAGATAACACGTATATTCCACGAAGGAAATATTTGTAAGCTCCTAATATTTCCTTAATATATGTTTGTGTATACATATACATATATATATACACATACACAAGGAAGCACATACTTTATGATTTCAGCCAAATAATGTCGGAAAACACACGCATGTAGGTACCTGATATCAAAGGACAGGACAGTGGTTTTTCCTGGTGGCCAACGTTGGGAGGGTCAGGATCTGGGATGAGGCGTGAGGGTGGCCGCTGAGGGATTGGGTGGGTACCGGTGCTGACTTCACGACTGTGGTCACTTTATGAAATGTCTTCGTATCGACACTGTATTTATATGTTATCCTTTGCTAAAATATTTGCCAAAAATTAAGGAGACAAAAAAAGAAATTCATACTTTAGTAGCAACATCAGGCAGGCATTTAACTACAAATGACACTATCCCAACTCTTCCACATTTGAGATGTATTTGGATGGGCAGGTCATATTAAATGAGCCTTGACATGAACAACCTAGAACCGGAAAAGAACCTCCGGCATTTCAGAGACTGAAGGGATATTTAATTCGTAAAACAAATAGAGGATTCCACAAAAAAAGGAATATCAGGGAACATGAAAGAACATTTAGTAAACAAAAATACGATCGTCAAAAAAAAGACTGGATATAGGTAGACGCATAGTTGAATCACTTTGCTATACACCTGAAACTAATACAAGTTTGTAAATCAGTTATAGTCCAAAAAAAAAATTTTTTTAAAGATCCTTGATTTACTTACTTACAAGAATATCATGTACATGTACATGATAGATGGGTTAAATATGGCTAAGTATATAAGCAATATATGTATATATATTTGTATATATATAAACAATGTATACACACAATCTGTCAATTTGTAACTTGCTATACAAATTAAGCATTGCTACTACTATTATTTATTGGAAGGACTGATGCTGAAGGTCCAATACTTTGGCCACCTGCTGTGAAGAGCCAACTCATTGGAAAAGACCCAGGTGCTGGGAAAGACTGAAGGCAAATGAGAAGTGGGCAGCAGGGGATTTGATGGTTAGATAGCAGCATTGACATGAATTTGAGCAAACTCCAGGAGATGGTGAAGGACAGGGAAGCCTGGCATGCTGCATTCCATGAGGTCGCAAAGAGTCGGGCGTGACTTAGCGACTGAAAAACAGCAACTAAACAACTATTATTACAATTATTGCACAATCCTCTCTGTCACTCTCCCTGGCACAGTCTGAGCAGAGTACTCAATATGCTGATTTTTCAAGAATTTTGATATGCTAATTTTTTAAGAATTTTGTATTTGGTTCATCCAAATAGTAGTAATAGTAAGAGGGTAAAGCTAATTAGTTACTGCAGTTCTGTTCCTGTCTATGAGTCACGAAATCCCATTGTCCATGAAATTTCCAGGCAGGGCCAGCCTTCTTCCTGGATGACATAGCAGCCTCTTACACAAACTCTTCCAGATCTTTTCCTCAAGCCCAGAACTAAAATTCAAAATGAGTCATTCCCTTGACTGACAATAGAGAACAACACTACTTGCAAGGCAAATCTTTGGAAGAGAGGACTGAACAGACCATTCTCAGTCATTAACACCTTTTCTGACATTGTTCAATTTTCTAGCCTCTCACCAGGGAATCAGGGTCCTAGGGGAAAGAAAACAGGAAAAGTGGGTCTATATCTTTAGAAGATCAGCCGTTCCACCTTCGTATTCTGGATGAGTAGGGACAAGGATCTTGTTCTTTTAGTTCCTAGGTCACCAGTATCTAGGGAGCCATATACAGCTCTGAGAATGAATATTGTCAACTTCTAGGATATTTTCTCCCAGTAGGAAAAAAAAGTAACATTTTATGTGACTTCATTTCCAAAGAATCTCCAAGGTGACACTAATGCAAATAAATGCAAGGCCATTTGTGAAACACCTGCTTACTTTGTTGTTGCTAAGTCGTGTCAACTCTTCGAAACCCCTATGGACCACAGCGTGCCAGGCTCCCCTGTCCTTTACTCCTCACATCAGGTGGCCAAAGTACTGGAGTTTCAGCTTCAGCATCCGTCCATCCAATGAATATTCAGCATTGATTTCCTGTAGGATGGACTGGTTTGATCTCCTCACAGTCCAAGGGACTCTCAAATTCTTCCTCCAGCATCATAGTTCGAAGAAATCAGTTCTTCAGCACTCAGCCTTTTTGATTGTCCAGCTCTCACATCCATACAAGACTACTGGAAAAACCATAGCTTTGACTATACAGACCTTTGTAGGCGAAGTAATGTCTCTACTTTTTAATTACAATGTATAGGTTTGTCATTGCCTATCATTGTCCTGTCAAGGAGGAGACTGTAAAAGGGTTTCATGATCAGCTAAGTATGGTAAATACTGCATTCAAGATCCCCTTATCAGAGATTCACAATGTCCATTAGGAGTAAACAAAACCTGTTTTACCACTGTGGCTCAAACTCGTGAGATTTCTTTTTTTGCATGGCAGACACAAGAACTCTTCTGGAACCCTGAGAAACAGTGATGTGGATTAAAATAGCTTCAAGAATTATTAGCCAACAGTAAAGACGGTGACAGAAAGGCTTACACAGAGAAAATGAGACATGTCTGAGTAACTTCGGTAAACTTCAGTCTGTATTCTACCAAATCCTCTGATGTAAAAAAGATGAAACCTAATTGGCTTCCCAAGGACATGCTTGCCCCAAAGTGAAACTGAAGTTGCTCAGCCATGTCTGACTCTTTGCAAGTCCATGGACTGTAGCTTGCTAGGCTCCTCCATCCATGGGATTTTCCAGGCACAAATACTGGAGTGGGTTGCCATTTCCTTCTCCAGGGGATCTTCCCAACACAGGGATCGAACCCGGGTCTCCCACACTGCAGGCAGACTTTTTACCATCTGAGGGACCATGTCTCTCTCTTGGACTTTCCAGAATGAAGCAGGAATCTGGAGGAGGAGACTCGCAGAGGTAGAGGAGAAGATTCTGCAAATGAATGTGTCCCGTTTCAGGATTTCACCGAAAGCGGGCCTGGTGGCCAGTGAGCAGCCAATAACATCCAGGATCCAGGAGCTAACACTCCTCCCATCAAAGAGAAGATGCAGAAATTCACATTCTCATCTGGCAAAATCTAGTTGATGACTTCAAATGTGCTGCCAAGCCTCATAGAAGGAAAAGAGCTATTCATCCACTGCAAAGAGGTATTTTCTTACTTAAGAGCAATTCCATAAGCCCTCATTATTCTACTTTGGTGTTTTTCTACCTAAAAATAGACCTTCATTACTCTCTCCAGCCCACTGTTGAGGGAACTTGATTGCAGTCAACTATGAGTGAAATTAATTCCGTGAGTCTCATAAATGAGACAGAATGGAATGAAATGAATTAGACGATATCAGAGCATCAGACACAGCAAGAGTGATTATTATTTTTTCACAAAATTTTAATTTACATTTATACATCTATTCATATATGTGTATATGCACACTGTGTTGTAACATAAAATGTATTTCTTACTTCAAGCTGTAACCAGAAACATTTAACCACCACTGATGCAACCTAATGCCCCCATTTTATGTATGAGTATACTGAAGCCCAAAGAAGTTTAGCAACTTGCCCAAAGACACACAGCTAACATGAGCTATACTTAGAATCTAGCAACTCCGACTCCTTGTTCAATATTCTTGGCATCCTGCCCAATAATCCTTTTCAAAAACAAAAATTACACCTCCTTTCTGCCTTTTAAGATTCCTACCTACAAGGCTTGTTTAAAGAAATCTTTTCAGTAACCCTCAGCTCATTGCCTTAAACAAAACTCTACATAAAATACAGTAATATTGACCTCTGCTGAGATCTGTGCCAGAGGGACATGAAGCCTGAGGCAAAACCTGAAGGAGTTTAATGCTTGGCTTGTAAACTTCCTGACTAAATATGACAGGAGAGAACACAGCCAGAAGTGCTGTAAAATTCCTATTAAATAATGTTTCTCTTAAGTAGGTACTGCTTACAAAATAAACCATACTGTCCCATTTTGTGCTTTATGATCTAATTTGCCTGTCAACAGAGCTAAGATATTTTTTTCCCCAAAGAAGGAAAAGATGACTTCAGCAGCAGTAGGGAACTTATCCCCCAACTAATGAGAGCTTGTTATAAATAATAACAACAGGATCCTAAAGGTTTATAAAAGCCGTGAAACTGCACAGAACCCTCTCAAGGGCAGGGCTTCCCAGGGAGTGCAGAGGAAAAGAATCCGCCTGCCAATGCAGGGGATGCAGGAGACCCAGGTTCAATCCCTGGGTCGGGAAGATCCCCTGGAGAAGGAAATGGCAACCCACTCCAGTATTCTTCACTGGAAAATTCCATGGACAGAGGAGCCTGGCGGGCTGCAGTCCACGGGGTCACAAAGCATTGGATGTGGCCAAGCACAGCACACAGCGCGGCTCTCAAAGGCTCTGAGTTCGAAATGAAAATCTAAAAACGCAGCATTAAAAAAAAATTTTTTTAATAAATAAATAAAAACATAGCATTTTTAATGAAGCCGCAGACTGGCAAAAGTTGGTAGAGAAGAGGAGGCAAGTGGATAAGGGGGCTGGTTTTCTTCTTTTTAAAATAATTTTAATAATTGTATTTTATAAAAATAAAGGACAATAAAGGACAGAAATGGCAAGGACCTAACAGAAGCAGGAGAGATGAAGAAGAGGTGGCAAGAATCCAAAGAAGAACTATACAAGAAAGGTCTTAATGACCCAGATAACCACAATGGTATGGTCACTCACCTAGAGCCAAACATCCTGGAGTGTGAAGTCAAGTGGGCCTTAGGAAGCGTTACTATGAACATAGCTAGTGGAGGTGATGGAATTCCAGCTGAGCTATTTCGAACCCAAAAAGATGATGCTGTGAAAGTGCTGCCCTCAATATGCCAGCAAATTTGGAAAACTCAGCAGTGGCCACAGGACTGAAAAAGGCCAGTTTTCATTCCAATCCCAAAGAAAGGAAATGCCAAAGAATGTTCAAACTACTGCACTATTGTCCTCGTTTCACATGCTAGCAAGGTAGTGCTCAAAATCCTTCAAGCTAAGCTTCAACAATACATGAAACAAGAAATTTCAGACACACAAGCTGGATTTAGAAAAGGCAGAGGAACCAAAGATCAAATTGCCAACATGCACTGGATCATAGAAAAAGCAAGGGAATTCCAGAAAAACATCTACTTCTTCTCATTGACAGTATGGATCACAACAAACTGGAAAATTCTTAAAGAAATGGGAATACCAGGCCACCTTACCTGTCTCCTGAGAAATCTGTATGTAGGTCAAGAAGCAACAGTTAGAACTGGACATGGAACAACAGATTGGTTCCAAATCGGGAAAGGAGTACATCAAGGTTATATATTGTCACTCTGCTTATTTAACTTACATGCAGAGTACATCATAAGAAACGCTGGGTTGGATGAACCACAAGCTGGAATCAAGATTGTCAGGAGAAATATCAACAACTTCAGATATGCAGATGATCCTACTCTAAATGGCAGAAAGTGAAGAGGAACTAAAGAACCTCTAGATGAGGGTGAAAAAGGAGAGTGAAAAAGCTGGCTTAAAACACAACATTCAAAAAGCGAAGATCATGGCATCTGGTCCCATCATTTCATGGCAAATAGATGGGGAAACAATGGAAACAGTGACAGACTTTATTTTCTTGGGTTCCAAAATCACTGCAGATGGTGACTGCAGCCACAAAATTAAAAGACAGTTGCTCCTTGGAAAGAAAGCTATGACAAATGTAGATAGTGTATTAGAAAGCAGAGCCATCACTTTGCCAACAAAGGTCTGTCTAGTCAAAGCTATGGTTTTTTCAGTAGTCATTTACGGATGTGAGAGTTGGACCAAAGCACTGAGCACCAAAGAATTGATGCTTTCAAACTGTGGTGCTGGAGAAGACTCTTGAGAGTTCCTTGGACACCAAGGTGATCAAACCAGTCAATTATAAACCTGAATATTCACTGGAAGGACTGATGCTAAAGCTGAAGCTCCAAAACTTTGGCCACCTGATGCGAAGAGCCAACTCACTGGAAAAGACCCTGATGCTGGGGAAGACTGAAGGCAGGAGAAGAGGGCGACAGAGGATGAGATGGTTGGATGGTGTCACTGACTCAACAGACATGAGTTTGAGCAAGTTCTGGGAGACGGTGAAGGACAGGGGAGCCTGGCATGCTGCAGTCCACCACGTTGCAAAGAGTCAGACACGACTAAGCAACTGAACAACCATATTTTTCCTTTATATTTTTGTCATGGAGCATGTAGATCTTAGTTCCCCAACCAGGTATCAAATCCACACCCCCTGCTGTGGAAGCACAGAGTCTTAATCACTGGACTGCCAGGGAAGTCCCTCTTTTTCTTCTTTAAATATTTTACAAATAATTATGCAAGGAACTTGGAGCTGCTTAAATGGAACTCTGAGATGGCAAAAAGTATATATTTTTGCTCATGGTTTTGAAAACAATTCTCTAAAACAATAACTGGTACCTAGGAAAATGCATGCTGACAGGCATTTGCAAAAACCACTTTTATTTTTTGTTTTGTTTTTTCCCCAGGGGCAACTTTGCCAGCCATCATTTTTCTTGAAAGATTTCTCTTCCACTGAGGTGTTCCACATATATGCTGTAATAAGACAATGAAACAGATGCAATTCAAAATGTATGTAAGGGAGAATGTGGACAGAATAGATTGTATAGTGTCCCTTGGTACTAACTTGAGTGATGGGAAAGTTTTCCGCTGAAATGTCCCAGTCCTCTGAGCTTATGTTATATTCAGAGGAATAAGAAGCTCTCAGGATCCATCCTGTACCTAGTCTATGGACCCTCAGAGCAATTGGGTTAATCAGTATGACAGAATGATCTCATCTGAATCACTTGTTAGGCCCTGACACAGTTCCCATCAATATGAAGTCCTGGCTTCCCAACTTTCATCAACACTCGTCTTTCTTAATTCAGCTATTTGCTCTAAAGCTCTCATTTTCCCATTACAAAACAGTGCAGTGCTCAGAACAATAATGAAGCTATAATATTTATTAAATACTTTCTTTGTGTCAGTTTTCAGTTCCGTTCAGTCGCTCAGTCGTCTTGTCTGACTCTGCAACCCCATGAAGTGCAGCACGCCAGGCTTCCCTGTCCATCACCAGCTCCCAGAGTTTACTCAAACTCATGTCCATTGAGTTGGTGATGTCATCCAACCATCTCATCCTCTATCGTCACTATCCTATTTGCTTTACATGTTTTAACTCAATTTTCACAAGTTGATAAAGTAGATGAGGGTAAGATCTAAGAAGGCAAAGGTTTCTGTCTGTTTTGTTCACTGCTTTATCACTGTAGATGGTCTCTGGCATACAGTTCATGGTCAGTAAATGTCCCCACTATACAGTTCAGAAAAGTGAGGCATAGACAAGTCTCTTGTCCAAGGCCAAAAAGGTAGGAAGTAGCAAAGCCCAGATGTAAAACAAGTGTACCTAACGGCTCGTAGTGTTACTCATGGTGACTTCTATTCAGTTATTCTTTGCAAGATGCTTTTCAAAACATCCATTTTTAATTGGGGTTTTCTAACTTAAAATTTCTTGTCATTGAAAAGTTTTAAAATTCTGAAGATATACACAGACAACAACAATAAAAATATATCCCACTAACTGAATGATAACCACTGTTAATGTTTTTGGAGGGTTTAAAATCTCTGATAAATTTCTATGAATGTAGTTACTGGATTAAAGAATATGGTCTCCAATGGAACTTCCCTGGTGGTCCAGTGGCTAAGAATCTGCCTTACAATGCAGGGGACGTGGGTTCCATCCCGGATCAGGGAACTGAGATCCCAAATATCTCAGAGTGGCTAAGCCTGAGCGCCGCACTACTGAAGCCCACGCTCCGGAGCCTGCACGTCCATGCACTGCAGTGAAAGATCCTGCGGGATGCGACGAAGATCTCGCATCTTGCAACTAAGACCCGACACAAGGCAAATAAATAAATGCCTTAAAAAAAGAATATGACCTCCATAGTACACATTCTGAGTTTGGAGATTATATGGACTCACCAATTTTTATTCAAACATTAAAAAAGCAGGGTTACTCTTACCCAGTGATGAAGGAAGAGGTGTATAGTTGCCAATAATTTACTAAAAGTGCATTATATAAAACGTTATAACAAGATATTACCATTATATAACAATATTACAACTTGTTCTGCCTCACACAAACAAAACTACCTTCCCCTATAGTCAGGACTCAGCGTCTCCCAACAACCATTCATTTGTAGGAGCCAGAAAGTTCAACTGTCGACAGTGACCCATCTAACCAAAAAGACGTGAACTTGGATGGCCAAGTAACTGGGTTCAAGTTACACAGAAATTAAATCAGTATGGAGATGTGCCCCAAAATCAAGGAAATACATGACAATGACCAAATGAGATAGCCTAAGACAAAATCAGACCAGTGGCCTCCAATTTTTTTTATTTTCACCACAATCAAGAAAGGATTTTAGTATAGGCTTTTAACATAGGGATTTTTATTATAACATATACACATATATCACTGCATTGACATATTCTAAACCATATGAAAAAATATTTTTAACCCGATGAAATTAGTTTAAAAAATAAATGTTAATGTTATTTTCCCACACATCAATAGATCACTGCACATCCTGGAATAGTTTCACTCTCTTATTTGAAAGCCATTCATGAGTTGACTGAGGCAGTCTATGTTTATAAGGATTGTGCCTGCTTCTTTTCAATTCAAGCCATATTTGTCTTCTGATGGTTTTGCTCACGATAATAGGTAAAGTCTAATATTTTTTCTGTCAACAATTTTGCCTGATCTAGATTGTTCTTCACACAACAGTAAATAAAAGATGCATAATGCCCACAGTGCTATGCCAGGTCCCACATCACAAACTCATTTCATGTCATTCTCCAAAACCAAGAGAGATTAATAAACTTATATTTTCAGATGAATGAATAAAGAAGATGCAGTGTATGTGTATACACACACACACGTACTACTTGGCCATAAAAAAGAATGAAATAATGCCATTTGCAACAACATACATGAATCTAGAGATTATCATACTAAATGAAGTCAAAAAGAGAAAGACAAATACCGTATGATATCACTTATATGTGGAATCTAAAATATGACACAAACAAACTTATATATGAAACAGAAACATTCACACAATCATCCTTTCAAAAAAACTGATAAGAATACAAAGTTGTATATGTGAAGATGTCCATCTGAGCATTGTAAGGAAAAAGAAAATCAGAAGTAATGTAAATGTCCATCAGTTAGGGCATTGTTTTTGGGTAAAACATGTATCCAGCAGAATAATAAGCAGCCATTAAAATTGTTGATGAATACCTATATTTTATTGAAATGGAAAGATGTAAACAATTTATTGTTAAGGTTTAAAAAAAGGTAGGCATCACCAGGCCAGATGGGGAACATAAAAAAGGGAAATAAACACCCAAAGAGACTACCCAAGGTGCTGAAGTTGATCTCTGTGCTCCTCTCTGCTCTTTCATGAGTTAGACCAGGCTGTATATGCTTTCCAATATGCTAAAGCTTGATTTTTCTTTTATCAATATTTCCAGGAAGTACATCATGTACTCCAAACAGCTTCCTAGATGGAAACAATTTGAACATTAAGACCAAAAATTATAGACAAATGTTGTAATTCTAGATTGGCTGGCAGATCGCCGAAGAGCCTGGATGCATGATTACACAGCCCTTCCAATTATTCTAGCCAATGGCAAGAAGTTCTGTTGTTTGGATAATTGAGATTGATGACCCTAAATTACTGGATAATCCCAAAGATTCTAAATCTGTTTTAGCCAAGGAAATAGTAACAGCCAACATTCTCAACTAAGCGGTGGCAATCCTTTGTAGTATAAAACACAGAAGTCTGAGGAATATTTCCATGCTGGCTCTTAATTAGAACCCTCCAGAGAAAGGGCCTGTCAGATCCAGAGATGAATTTATTCCTGCCGACAAGTTCCCATGGGAAAAGTATCTGTCAATACAAGTCCAGCCTCACCTCTCCCAGATGGAGCAAAAATCAATAGTTCTGCTTCCTAGCTCCTTCAAGAGAGTGCTGAGAGGATTCAAACAGCCCCTGAAAGATTCCAGATCGACCGTATTATTGCTGGTTAGCTGTCTGAGCTACATTTTGTAACAATTGGGGTCGTCCCTTTGAAAGCCACCAAAAAAGTTCCCTAGATGCACAGCTCATTCTAAAGTCCATAGAATCAAGCAGCTTGGAAAGCCCAGAGTGAGAAGATGCTGAGGACCTAGCCACCCATCTCAGATGCCCCCTCCCTCCCAGGTCTTAGCCTAGAGCACAGGCTCTCATCCTTTACCCACGCGTCACCCAAGCAAAAAGGAGACTGACGTTCCAGGGAATCTATCAACGGTATGTTTATTTTCACTTCTGAAATGCTAGTTAAATATGGCTGTAAGTTCTTAAAATCAAAAAAAGAAAAAAAAACCCAGACGTGTGTAAACTGAATATTCCCAGTGTCACGTCTTCAAGAGTCAGATTTCCCAAGGGGGAGGAAAAGGATTGCATGTCACATAATTCCAAATCACTAATGAAGAAGCCTTACCTTATTATTCTGCTTATTTATTTACTCCCATTATATTTTATCTTCTTCAGTATTCTGTCATTCCTAACTCTTCTTACCACCAACTCCATTCTGAAACCCTGCGGGATACTGCTTGTTCGCTTGCTCAGTCGCTCAGCTCTGTCCGACTCTGTGACCCCGTGGACTGTAGACTACCAGGCTCTTCAGTCCGCAGGATACTCCAGGCAAGAATACTGGAGTCGGTTGCCATTTCCTCCTCTAGGGGATCTTCCAGACCCAGGGATTAAATTTGCATCTCCTGTGTCTCCTGCCTTGCAAGTGGATTCTTTACTGATTGGGTATGGTATTTTTAAAGAAAATCACAACTTGGCTGCCACCTTGGGGAGAGGAAGGTATTCAATGCTGCCTGGGAAGTACTTGGGGGCCCTCATTTCTACCCAATAGGAGATTCGCTTTCAGCTCTACTTCTGATCAGAAAGCTAATTTTTCTATCAACAGTAATGAAATATTCTTCTTCCAAGCACTAATGTGCAGATCATGGGAAACACAAGAGCAAATGGCCAAAGCCTTGAGAACAGTTGGAGAAGAGGATAAGAAAACTAAAGGGACAAACAGCTATTATCTCATTCTTAGGAGAGTAATAATCAATCACCAACTGTTTTCTGAAAGTAATATTCATCAGGAAAATAGCAGCTAAATACTGCCAGTAAAATAATTTGGGACCTCTTCTTAAAAACAGAAACAGTATTTTCTACCAGCAAGGGTTACGACAAAGCCAAAGCTCTGGATATACCAATACAGAAAAAGTATAGCATAAAAAATACATTCGAGAATGACCAGTTTATGTCATGGGGGAAGAGACGTCCAGATTAGACCAGAGCAGGGTCACTTCTCTTCACACTCACTCATCATTTCCTTTAGAGAAAGAATTAGACCACAACCCTACTATACATATGGGCTTCCCAGGTACCACTAGTGGTAAAGAACCCACCTGTCAATGCAGGACAATGCAGGAAATGCAAGAGACATGGGTTCGATCCCTGGGTCAGGAAGATCTCCTGGAAGAGGGCATGCAACCCACTCCAGTATTCTTGCCTGGAGAATCCCATGGAGAGAGGAGTCTGGAGGGCTATAGTCCATAGGGTCGCACAGAAATGGACAAAACTGAAGTGACTTAGCATGCAGACACTACTATATGTGTGTGTGTGTGTGTGTGTATACACTTTTGATTTGCTATATATAATTGTTTTAAGTCTAGAATACGTGTTGCTTTCATCCAAAAGTATAAGTTCAGTAATTATTAATTAATATAACTTCACATATTTCTGAAATAAAGACTACCTCCAGATGGCATGAAAAGGAGTTATCTTGAATATGGTGGACCCAAATGACTACAGTAGTCAGGATTCTAGTACCTGGTGGGGAAGCACCAACTCCATAAAGAATAATCTTCTAGAATGTCAGTGCCTTCTAAAATGTTACCGTGAAAGTGAGAGTCGCTCAGTCGTGTCCGACTCTTTGCGACCCCATGGACTGTAGGCCGCCAGGCTCTTCTGTCCATGGAAATCTCCAGGCCAGAATACTGGAGTGGGTAGCGGTTCCCTTTTCCAGGGGATCTTCCCAACCTAGAGATCGAACCCAGGTCTCCCACATTGCAGGCGGATTCTCTACTGCCTGAGCCACCAGGAAAGCCCAAGAACAGTGGAGTGGGTAGACTATCCCTGCTCCAGGGGATCTTCCAGACCCAGGAATTGAACTGGAGTTTCCTGCATTGCAGGCAGATTCCTTACCAACTGAGCTACCAGGGAAGCCCATGTGTTTCCTTAGCAGGAGTTTAATCTAAGAATTCTCTTTGCATTTAGTTTGGTACTTAGATGACAAAGATGCGGTCCTGATTCTTCTTTCTGAGCAAGGCCTAGAAAAAAAGAAGTCCTATGTTTTAAAACCTGATCTGCCTATATGAACAGGTTTTCAGCAAGTGGAGTTCTGTGTACTGACCTAAGAAGCGACTTAGTTTACAAAGGAGATCAGTCCCTGAGATAAACACAGTCTCCCGGAGTAACTGTACAGTCAAAGCTTTTCAATGAAACAGCCATAGTTTTCCTCTTCCCCTTCTTCCCCTTCCTCCTCCTCCTCCTTCTTGTCTTTTAGTGTTTCTAGCACTTCACAGTTAGTAATATTCAAATATAGTCACGATTTCTAAGCCAAATACTAGTTTGTTATCTGATGTTTTAGAGGAACCATGTTACTGCTGCCTCTCTGAAAAGAAAGAACCTATCATTGTTTCACCCACTGGTATAGAGGTTTTCTCAGATGTCGAATCCCAGCTCCTTTCTAAAGGTATCAGTAACTGTGCAGTTGATTCCCAAGTCCTTCATCCAACAAACTTGTGCCGACTACTACCATGTGCTAGGCACTGGGTGCATAAAGATGAGAAAAATTAAGTTCCCATCATTCAAACCTTTTAAGGAAAAGCGTCAAAAACACAGAATGCACTAAAGAAGCATAATTAACATAATAGGGGTTTCTCTGGTGCTTCAGACAGTGGCTCAGATGGTAAAGCATCTGCCTACAATGCGGGAGACCTGGGTTCAATCCCTGGGTCGGGAAGATCTCCTGGAGAAGGCAATGGCACCCCACTCCAGCATTCTTGCATGGAAAATCCCATGGACAGAGGTGCCTGGTAGGCTACAGTCCATGGGGTTGCAAAGAATCAGACACAACTGAGCAACTTCACTTTCGCTTTCAGATGGTAAAGAATCTCCCTGCAACCCAGGAGACCCAGATTCAATCCCTGGGTCAGGAAGATCCCCCAGAGAAGGGAATGCAACCCACTCCAGTATTCCTGCCTGGAGAATTCCATGGACAGAGGAGCCTGGCGGGCTACAGTCCACAGGGTCACAGAGAGTCAGACATGACTGAGTGACTAACACCATACTAGAGATCTGAACAAAGACATGAGTACACGAAGAAGCTGGTGATCTGAGCGGCTATTCCGATGTGGTTTCCCAATTACAGATAACATTTTTGGGTCTGATAAACAGTTCTGGGCTGTTGCTCATTGTTTTGCAGGAACATATCCACTTTCCCTGTGCAGGATTTTACTACCAGAGAGGATTACAGGCTCAAACCAAGCATAATACCACTATTACTATTCATTAGGCTAAAGGGTCATTTTTCTTGGAGTCATCTTTTAGGTATCTTCTCTGCTAATTCAATCTCAGTGAAGTCTTTGACTTCATAGGGATGTGAAGTGATAGATTTATATGAGTTGGGAGATGAATAAAAAGAAGTCATTCCATATTGTAGACTTAGAGAAATTAGAATGAAATGGTGAAAAGAAATGAGAAGGGTGGTCAAGAGCTCTTTCAGAAATGTATTAGTAAGATGTCCCCAAACTACTATCTGTGCAATCATGCCTTAATTTATGTATTACATGCCATCTAAGAAATTGGACTGCGAATCAATGTTTGAGTCAAATTCGATTTCAGAAGTACCCCAGGGCAATTTAAAGAAATAATTTAGTAAATCTCCTCCTAAAGCAGAGACTGTTTTACAATGTGAATAATCACTTCCTCATTTTATGTCTTGAAAGTTGGAGTTCTGTCAAGTCTACCTAATGCAAGGCAAACCACACCTTCTTGTTTATGTGAAAAAAAAATTACTATGAAGGAAATGGTAGCACGCTGGCTAACTTTATCTCCAGATGCATTCTAGCCACTAAGTTGGTGAGATCAGTTGTTCTAGTTTTAAATAACTTACACGAAGTAGACCAGTATCTCAGGACAGAGGCGGACAAGGAAGGGGAAACTGGGGTTGTCCAACTCTGCGACCCCATGGACTGCAGCACACCAGGCCTCCCTGTCCATCACCAACTCCCAGAGTCCACCCAAACCCATGTCCATAAAGTCGGTGATGCCATCCAGCCATCTCATCCTCTGTCATCCCCCTCTCCTTCTGCCCCCAATCCCTCCCAGCGTCAGGGTCTTTTCCAATGAGTCAACTCTTCACATCAGGTGGCCAAAGTATTGGAGCTTCAGCTTCAGCATCAGTCCTTCCAATGAACACCCAGGACTGATCTCCTTTAGGATGGACTGGTTGGATCTCCTTGCAGTCCAAGGGACTCTCAAGAGTCTTCTCCAATACCATAGTTCAAAAGCATCAATTCTTCAGCACTCAGCTTTCTTCACAGTCCAACTCTCACATCCATACATGACTACTGGAAAAACCACAGCCTTGACTAGACGGACATTGTTGGCAAAGCAATGTCTCTGCTTTTTAATATGCTATCTATGCTTTTTAATATGAGTCACCTGAATTTTGTTAAAATGCAGATTCTGATTCAGGGGCCTGGGGTGAGACCCAGAGGTTCTGCTTTTAACAAGCTGCTGGTGATGCCAAGGCTGCTGGTGCCATGAACCACACGTCAAGCAGCAAGGATGTAAGCTAAGTCTCTAAAATAGACGCTTAGAAGCATGCCTGGTGCTATGCAGTTTATCAGCAACTTGCACCTCCAGGCAAAATGACTTTGAGGTCTTCAAACCACAACAGTGAAGGAAAAAGATCAAGACAAGAAAGGAACTCACTGCAACAGTATTTCCTGTTCCTCAGGGTTTGTTTTTTCTCTACTGTACTCGCATCCCCACCCTCACTTAGGCTGGAGAGGGCTTTATTTGGAGCAGGGAATCTGCTACCATCACATTTTTCTGCAGCGTCTTCGTGGTTTTTCATAGCAGCACAAAAAGGCAGGGCACATTGGAGCTGGTCAAAGGTTTTATCTTTGATCTCACACAATATCATTTCTCTAAGACATCCAGTGCTCATCTTTTGAGCAAAATTAATGCAGTGTCTTTCACTCTGTCTCTCTCCCTCTCCTGAGATGTCTCTGGAACAATAGTGCTGTACATGGAAAGTTTTTCCTTTGAACTAAGGCAGAGGGAGCACGTAAACCCCAGAACACCTTTGAGCTCTAAGCACAGCATCAGCTTTGAAACGAACGATGAGACTAGAGCTCTATATTTTTAGAAACATATATTTACTGAAAAAAATTGCAGGTATGCTATTGCACAAGTTTTTTTTTAAAAGCCTGGGCCCAGAACTTCACTGATGGTGCAGTGGTAAGAATCCGTGTGCCAATGCAGGGGACATGGGTTCAGTCCGTGGTTGGGGAAGATCCCACATGTGCCACAATTACTGAGCTCGCGTGTCACAGCTACTGAAGCCTCTGCACCTCGAGCCGGCGCACCACAAAAAGAGAAGTCAGCAAAAAGAGAAGCCTGTGCACCACAGTGAAGAGTAAGTAGCACCCGTTCACCACGACCAGAGAAAACCTGAGCGCAGCAAGGAAGATACCAGTGCAGCCAACAAAGAAATAAACAAAGCCCTGGCCCAAATAAAGGCTTAAAAAGACCCTCCCCTTATCTGGGCCTCAGGATAATGTCTACACCTTGGTTTCCTCAATTGTGTAAGAGAATTACACAATTAGATGTGCTTCACATTGCCATTATAAGGTTTCCATGTGTGCATGGTTCAGAGAATTTCCTAAAGCCACAAAATCAGCCATAACATTCACCAGGATTTAACTTCCCAGACCGTAGAAGTAAATCAGCGAAGAGGACACTCAAAGTCAAAATAGTCCCACGTAGAGATTGCACACAAACATCTTGAGGCAGAAATAAATCAGTATATCAGAACTGTTGCTTCAAATATATATTAGGCAAAAGTATGGATAGGACAGTTGGTATTCTTGCAAAATGGCATGCTATGCCAGTTAGTTCTACATTCATGTCTTAAAATCTCCTATGGGATGTATGTTCTACGCTTCAAAGGAAATCTGGGTAACACAAAACATTATCTATTGCTTAATACTGTTTCCAGATCCATAAAACCCCTATCAGTGAAAGTACAAGTAAAATCACCATAAGACTACACACATTCACTTCGGGTAGATATCAGTTTTAAATGTATTAATATGCCCTGTGCGCGCATGTGTGCTAAATTGCTTCAGTCCTATCTGACTCTTTCCAATCCTATAGCCCGCCAGGCTCCTCTGTCCATGGGATTCTCCTGGCAAGAATACTGGAGTGGGTTGCCAAGCCCTTCTCCAGGGGATCTTCCCAACCCAGGGATTAAACCCGAGTCTCCTGCATTGCAAGAGGCTTCTTTACCGCTGAGCCTCCCAAGACACAGGAACACAATTTTTATGGTACATTTTGTATTTACCTGGTCTTTCTTTATTGAAAAACATCACCTGAGAGTTTCGATAACTATGACATACCTGCCCTCTGGTGGAAAGATGCGTTAAGCCCTTCGGGCACTACTCTTCCAGATCCCGCTGCAGAAATCTGCCTGCTACAAGAGGGACATCTTTATGGGCCAGCAGAAGAGTGTGATTCCATCCCGAGTTGATGTCAAAGACACAGCTGGGGGTGTCTTCCAAAATAATCGAGTCAGCTCTGCGGAGATAGAGTTACAGGAGAAATGGAAAAACCCTGGGTAAGAAACAGCGAATGCTGTGGGAAGCCCACAGGCCCTACACTTGGTCACATGGGGGCGTCCTAATCCGACGGGAGGAAGAATTTTGAGTTCAGCAGAGATCCTTCACTCAGGTGGTCCTATGGACCAGAGAGCTCCGGGCTTATGTTAGGGTCTTAGAAAGCGACGTGTTGCTTACAAAAACTGAAGGATCTGTTTTCCGTGTTGTTTGGGAAGCAGAAGGTAGCACTGCCTCGGAACTGAGAGGATGTGGCAGGAAGCTAGAGGAAGGTCCTCTCACTTCACCTGTCCCGGCAGCACAGCGCCGTCACGTCGAGGGGGCCGGGCATCAAGTGGCTTCAGTAGCATCCCTGCTTTAGCTGAAGGCAACGCTGCAGGGCCCTTTGAGGCTGGCAGAGCACAACCTCAGGGGCATCGGCAGGTGTGGGTGCCCAGGGCAGCCCTGCCAGCAGCAACGCTGGAAGCTAGGGCGTCACCCGAAGCCTTGGCGGAAAGCGTCTGGATGAGTGTTCTGAGAGAAGAGACGTGAGGGTGTCTGCAGGGGCGGAAAGGATTCTGCTGCTGTGCTGTGTTCAGCCGCTCTGTCGTGTCTGACTCTTTGCAAAACCCTGGACTATAGCCAGACTCCTCTGTCCATGGGATTCTCCAGGCCAGAATACTGGAGTGGGTTACCATGCCCTCCTCCAGGGGATCTTCCCAACCCAGGGATCGAACCGGGATCTCCTGCATTACAGGCAGATTCTTTACCATCTGAGCCACCAGGGAAGCCGAAGAATACTGGAGTGAGTAGCCTATCCCTTCTCCAGGGGACCTTCCCAACCCAGGGATTAAACCGGGGTCTCCTGCATTGCAGGCAGATTCTTTAACCAGCTGAGCCGTCAGAAAAGCCCAAAAAGGATTCTACTCACGAGCAATGTGAGAGCCTCAGAAGACCCCTTGGAATAACTGGCTGTAGGAGATTTTGAAATTGGAGGCTAGGAAAGAGCCAGAAGGGTAGTATTTACTATTATCATTAGCATCTTTTCAAGCTCCAACTGATGTGACCTGATAAAGTGACATCAGTGGTGTGCACAATTGAGAACCTTTAGATGATGACCTGGAATTCAGCCCTGTCACGGCTCACTGGTAGCCAGCACAAATACTGTTGCTGATAAAATAGCAACAGTTCTGATGAGTGAACCTAGATCAAGAGGGAAGAAAACAGAGACTTCCCTGGCGGTCCAGCAGTTAAGAATTCGCCTGCCAATGCAGAGAAGTGAAGTCACTCAGTCGTGTCCGACTCTTTGTGACCCCGTGGACTGTAGGCTACGAGGCTCCTCCATCCATGGGATTGTCCAGGCAAGAGTACTGGAGTGGGTTGCCATTTCCTTCTCCAGGAGATCTTCCCGACCCAGGGATTGAACCTGGGTCTCCTGCATTGCAGGCAGACACTTTACCATCTGAGCCACCGGGGAAGTCTTAGTGCAGAGAACACAAGTTCAAATCCCTGGTCTGGGAACCAATATTCCACATGCCTCAGGGCAACTGAGCCCGTGTAGCACGACTCCTGAAGCCTGAACGCCCTAGAGCCCACGCTCCACAACAAGAAAAGTCCCCGCAACTAGAGAAAGCCCGCGAGCAGGAACAGAGAGCCGTGCACCGCAACAGTGACCCAGCACAGCCAAAAATTAATAAATAAGATAAATAAATTAAACGTCTATTTTTTAAAAATGAAGGAAACAGAAGGCTGGAAGAAACTAGTTTGGTTAAGGATGAAACAACTCAGGCTTCAAAGACTAAACCCTGGAGAATCCCCTGTTGTCTAAATCTCAAATACACAAACAGCCTGTCAGCATCTTCCTTGTATTTAATTATTCCCACCCTTGGGATTCGCGTCTGGTGAGTGTATTTCAATAGGACTCTCTGCTCCGGTACCTGATTCTGCAAACTCGATCACCATTCCTGCCATACCGGCCCCCACATTTCCACCTGTAACTCTTCCCATGCTACTTTTTAAATGCCATTTCCTCTGCCGTGCCTGGCGCAGAGTCAGGGACCAGTAAGTTTTAAACAAGCCTATTTTTATGAATGAAATCTTTTTTAAAGCACACAAGGCAAACCATTTGAAAAACTCCCACAGAAATAGGGTTCACCTTCACCCCCACCTCCTGTTGTCCCATCTGTTTCTTTACAATGAAGAGGCCATCAGGAATACTCCAGGAGTGGGGAGCATCAAAATCTCAAAATGCGGACATTTGCCTCCATAATTCCTGCACTGTCCAAGTTTTTGAAAGTAAGCATGCGGCTACTATTAACACTGAAAGCAAAAATATTCCCAGTTCTCCCAGCTTAATTGTTTTTCCCCAAACCATTTCCATCTCCTTTTTTATTCTGTTAACTTGGCGCCACCACCTTCCCAGTCACTTACTGTCAAAACCATGACTTTGGGTCTTCCCCGATGGTTCAGTGACTAAGACAGCCTTCTCCCAGTGCAGAAGGCCCAGGTTTGATTCAGAGTTGGGGAACTAGATCCCACATGCAGCAACTAAAGATCCCTCAGGCCACAGCAAACATCAAAAGGTCTGGCATGCCAAAACTGAGACCCAGCGCTGTCAGAAAACAACAACAGGAAAAAACACTCCTCCCCAAACCTTGACCTTTCCTGGATTCTCCCTCTCCCCTTTGCTGGCCTCCCTTTTGCAGACAGTCTTCAGATTTCATCTTTTTTTTCTCCTCACAAAGTCTGTTGCAAACATCTATCTTATCACTCCTCTGCCATGTAACACCCTCATGACCTTAGTCTAGACAGTTGCAACTTTGTTTTACCTCTAGCTTAACCTGCTACATCCTGAAAAAATCACAAAGTTAACCTTAATTTAAATATATACATTTGCTTTGAGCAAATCACTCCACTCAAAATGTCTCCACCTTGAGTAAGAAATCCAGATGTTCTGGTCTGACAGCCCAAGTCCTCCTGCCAACCCAGCTTTCACCTTCCCCTCTGGTTTCTATGTAGCCCCCCGCCATTCCAGGCGTCACCACCCCCCGGGAACCCTCTGATCCAGACAGATGCACCTGCTCTTTGCTCCCTTATACAAACCCCTGGATCTTGCACCATCATATTCACACTCACTCCCTCTTCCACACTTCAACATCTTCTCCCACCTCCTCTCCCCTCAGCAAAGCCTCCTCCTGCTTCAAGACCTAAATAAACAGACCCTCTCCAGAGAATCCAAGACCCCCAACTTCCTTATGATTACATCCTCCTCTGAAACCATGACATTTACAGGCCTCATTAAATATCTGACAGGCTTTCTGAGTGTGACCCGGCATGTGGGGGAGGCTCATGTTTTGCATCTATATTCCTGGTGAAATATTCAATATTTCACTTAACAGTGCTACCCTCTTTCACGCTCAAAAAAAGTCTCCATCGAGATGATGAAATGTGATCATCCTACTTATTCAACCTGCCTTTGCAAGAATCTCACTGCTGGAGCAGGACTGTCAGTGACTCAGAGATGAGAATTTTATCACATGCCCCTGAAGTTCATATGATAAAGTGTCTGCCTGCAATGCAGGAGACCTGGATTCAATCCCTGGGTCAAGAAGATCCCCTTGGAGAAGGAAATGGTAACCCATTCCAGTATTCTTGCCTGGAGGGAGAATCCCATGGACAGAGGAGCCTGGTAAGCTACAGTCCATGGGGTCGCAAAGAGTTGGACATGACTAAGCACACATGCATGGCATTCCAGGTGGGAATATTTAATAGGTTACAGAAATATCAGTGTTTGCAATCGGGGAAGATGTGTTCTGGAGATAGAGACTGGGGTGTTTTCAGCATATGAGTACTCACAGGAACTGTGGGAAGAGACGGCGTCACCCAGGGAAAGGATGGCTATCAAAATTAAATGGAATCAAAGATTGTAGGAGAGGCATGACTCAGGCAGGCTGGACGGGAGGTATCACTCATTCTGTCAACTTTGATCAATGGCTGTGTCAGCGGTGAGCCCCACAGGAGGGTGCCGGGACCACAGACAGGAGCTGGGATGGATTCACAAGTCGTTAGTGGTGGCTCCAGGACCACGTGGCCACCATCCCAGGTTTAGGAGGCTGTGAGACACAGCAGTGCAAAAACCCCATGAGAAAGCCCTTCTGAAAGAAATGTTTGACAGGAGCAAGTGCCCCGGGGAGAGCTAATAGAATCAAGGGCTGAAAAGGGGATGCTGGAGTTGGAACACCTGTGACTTGAGAGCTGTCTTGGTGACGCAGTGGAGGCAGAACTGAGGGAGGTGGAGGAGGAAACAGGAGTCGTAACTACCTCAATAAGCAGTGACCATGGCTCAAGAAATTCCCAGGATCCTTTGCACGCTGCAGGGTCTCCAGGGCTCTCAGTTCTCCATCCCCACCTGCCCTTCCAGGATGTCCTCTGCATTTCTACCCTTCTCTCCCCCACACCCCACACCACCACCCCCTCCAGGCCCGAAGACTGAAATATCCTTTGATAAAAAGATGAAAGAAATGAGGACTTTTCAACTTTGAAAGACAAAGGCCCAATTGACAAATGCATACAAAAGAACAGGGCTTCCCTAGAAGCTCAGCTGGTAAAGAATCCACCGGCAAAGCAGGAGACCCTGGTTCGATTCTTGGGTCAGGAAGATCCCCTGGAGAAGGCATAGGCTACCAACTCCAGTATTCATGGGCTTCCCTGGTGGCTCAGATAAAGGATCCACCTGCAATGCGAGAGACATGGGTTCCATCCCTGGGTGGGGAAGATCCCCTGGAGGCCAGCATGGCAACCCACTCCAATATTCTTGCCTGGAGGAGAATCCATGGACAGAGGAGTCCATGGGGTAGCAAGGAGCTGGACACGACTGAGCGACTAAGCCCAGCACAGGATACAAATGGACTCGTGCACACACACACATGCACACACGGGTTCTTTTACTACAAGGAAAAGGGGCAGTTAAAGTGAGGTGACAGGGCAGCAGGCTTCTGCCCATCCTGGGATGAAGCTTGAAAAGGACAGTGGGCACAGAGAACCTTCCGGGTCCAAAGAGAACAGCTGAAAAGCTACGACCTCTTTAAAAACAGCACAAATAGTCCTGAATTTCAAATCAGAGCTGCTTTTGATCACAGATGTTTAAAGTTACATTAAAGGAAAGTGGCCCTCAGGAGGACTCTTCTGGAGCCAGGTTAGGCAGGAAGGAACAGGACTTCATTAGGATGGAATAGGGACAAAGCTGTGACTGAAACGTCCTGGTTCAGCTCAGGTGCAAGGCTTGGCCATTTTTTACGCCGCACTGACCCCTAGAGGTTCTTCATTTGCTTCAGAAGGCGCCGGGCATCCAGCCCCAGGGAAAAGAAAGAAAGACAATCAGAAGGAAAGGTTGCTTTACTTTCTTAAAATCAAAAAGAGAGGAGAGAGCAACGGTAAAGCAGAGAGCCGGATCTCACTGCCAAGAACCATCCATTCAAACCACCTTAATAGGAGCAAACTTTGTCAGCGTCTCTCTCCTGCCCCAAGCACCAGCAGTTCGGCTTGCTGCTGTATGCATCAGACATATTGGAAACCAGCTCTTGCATTTTAAAAGTGCATCCTTGATTTCCTGCCCCAAGTGGCAGCTGAGCCCCCCAGGCCAGCTGCCAACCGCGCCAGTCCCTCCCCGCCCAGGGAGGGCAGCTGGGGGGCTGCGAACCCGGGAGGGGGCCCCTGGGCGGGGTTGGGGGGTGACGCAAGCTGCAGCATCGCCACGGGGTGGAGGGAGGCCTGGAGTGTGTCAGCGTCTCCTAAGAATCTCAAAGACACCCTCTGGCAACTGAAGTTTTCAAATTTTTATTAACACGCAAATCGGCTTCCCGGTGGCTCAGCAATAAAGAATCTGCCTGCCAATGCAGGAGACAGGTTCGATCCCGGAGTCGGGAAGATCCCCTGGAGAAGGGAATGGCAACCCCCTCCAGTATTCTTGCCTGAGAAATCCTATGGACAGAGGAGGCTGGTGGGCTACCGTCCATGGGGTCTTAAAGAGTCGGACGCGCTGAGCGACTAACACACCTATGGGGAGAAGGAAGGAAAGCAAGCACATGGAATATTGAGGGAGCTGAGATCCCAAGTCTTCAGCTCTGACTCTGAGGGACAGGAGAGCTGGGAGTGGATTGGAAGGTTGCAGAAAGGAATGAACCCCTCTATGGGCAGACAGCCCACGCCCATCTTTCCAGAAGGGGATGGGACCATATGCCAACATTCGAATGATCCTCCGCCGCGGTCAAGGCATCTACATAGCATCGCAAATAGGAGCAAAGGAAAAATATAAGGAAGTTTGGAAACAAACAGTTCTGAAACAGCAGTTCCATCACTCTCTAAACATCCTGTAAAGCCTCTTCGTCCTTGAAGCAGCGCAGACCCACCTAAAGGGGCCTTCCCCTTCTAGAACATCCCGGGTTTTTCAGGCAGCTTTGTTTGCACCTGGGCATACATGGGCGCTCAGGGCCCCCTGATCGGAAGCGGAGGATGCTCCCCACAGGGCTTGCCGACTAACCTGGACAGGTCATGGCGGTCAGTGGGAGAGGCTGCATGATGTCCACGCCTCGGTCCTCGATTGTCTGGGTCTGAGAAGGCAAGAGTAGGGATGAGGCTTCTAATCGATTTTCTGCTGGGCAGTAATAGCCTCATCTACAATATCACTGCCCTGAGACTCCTTTCCTCAGTGGTGGTAATCGTTAACATCTCAAGCAAAGCCAGCCTCTCCAGAGCATACACATGGGAAGAGGTTGAATTTATTGAAAAACGGTGAGCCTGAGAAATATAATCTCAGGTAAGTCTCTTTATCCCTACGAATTGTGGAAGAAGGAATTTTAAGCCGGCAAATACCTGGGTGACTTTTTTCTCTTTTTGAAGAATGAAATACCTGTACAGTATAGCTGATTCGTTTTATTGTACAGTAAAAACTTAACCCAGCATCCATCGTGAAGCAACTGTACTCCAATACATTTTTTTTTAATAAGTACCTATGGAGGGGAAGGGGTGGCTTCTCTTCTAGACACTTGATTTGACACCAAAAATAGAAACTTAGAATGTAATTAAACAATTCATGTCTTGTGGCTAAACCAGCTGCCCCTTTCCTGAAGATAACAACTATTAGGATCACTGTCCTTGACATTAGCCATTTGGAATTTCAGGCTTTACTGCTGATAGTGTAGTAATTGACCAGGCAGTGATCTGATTTGATGGGTGACTAGCTGAAATAACTGGACTGACAGTTTCCACAGAGAACACACCATCTTTTGCCCACGAGGATCTCATGCATTTCCTTCAATAGAGTCATACAGCACCATAATTATTCACAAAATCTTCCAGTGCCCCACTGCAGTTGTCACTCAGAAAGTATGTCAAGAAGCCAAGCCAAAGAAATACGTTAAGTATGTGAGCCTTTGTCAAATGTATCCACCTTCCTGCAAGTCTGAGTTTCTGCCAGTCCCATTTTTATTTACAAGGAAACCTGACAGGGTCAGTCCTAAGGTTTATAGCACTAATTGTGCCTTCAAATACATCCCTTTTCCCCATGTGTATTTTGAGTTTTTAAAAAGTATCAGAGCAAGCACCTGCTACCAACTTGTAAGGCTTCATTGCTACATCTATAATTTCTTAAAAAAAAAAAAAAAAACTGGGAGAATACCAATCTTCCCGTTACAAGAAGAGGTGATTTATACTTACTTTCCTTTTCCGTTCTGTATTATTAGATAAGCGCCTTTTGTCCAAGGGAATAAGGCATTTCTAGCTGTTCCCTGGGCTTGAAAGTTTGAAGAAAGTAGAAAATAAAGCTGCCAACAGTGAGGGAAAGCAAGTGTTGGCTGGCTAACTCCTATTCCCAGCCCAACCCAAGGATCCAATTGCTCCTTTAATTTCATCCTTCGCCTAGAAGTGATAGAATGTCGTTTGTCTGCACCTTCTGGAGTTGCCCTGGTGAAATTCACAACCAGCCCCTGAATGCAGAGCACACGGAGAGGCCACAGTCAGGGGACTCCAGATTGGCAGGTGGCGGGCGTAATAAGCAAGGAAATTTGCCTAGGAGGCTTCTCTCGGCACTGCCCACCAGAATCTTACAAGTTTTAATAGAGCCCTTAATGCAGTTCAGTCACATACAAAGTCCAGGTGATCTCAACAAGACGTTACTCTCTCAAGACTTTTTTTTTTGCAATGGCTGTTAGTATAAGAAGAGTGTGTAGAACACACACCTTCAAGGACGGGGGCAGGTGAGGAGCCTCTGCTTCTCTTGGTCAACTGACGGTCACACCCTCTCTCTGACCTCCTCCAATTGTATTTAAAGAAACCTAATAACAAAACTATTGTTCTTCCACAGCCTACGGGAAAGTAAGCATTCTGTTGCAAATGTCTGTCTTTCCCTTCACAAAGTTGGGTGAATACCAAATGAGTGTGACACAGGAGAAAGCCTGGTAGAGTTTTCACGAGTATTATTTGTATTATTAACATGATGGTCCATTTAGAAGCAGTTATCACTGTCTATACATCCTAGTCCAACAAAGAGTTTAATTTAAAAGATACGAGAATTGCTTAAATGCATAATTGCAGAAACACACAACTATTGACTAAATGGTATTAATGCTAAAGGTTGTCCAGAGTGGCATGCATACACTGCCACGCCTTTTATATCACATTCAATTTCCTTCCCACTGTATGTTCTGGGTAAAAATGTAAGTTACCCAGAGGATTGTGAAGATCCCTGGTTGTGTGAGTGCAAATAACATGGCTTGGCACTCGCAATGCACAAGATGAGACAGGAGGGTCAGTGGAGTGTAGCAGTTAGTACTGTCAAACCAGATCACCTGGCTTTGAATCCTGGCTCTGCTGTTTGCTAAATTTATGACCCGAGTTGCTTAACCTTTGTGTGCCTTGGCTTCTTCATCTATAAATATTACCTTTCTCATAGAGTGCCTGTGAGGATTAACTGAGTTCATGTTGTGAAGTGTTTTGTCATTTTCAGGGCTGTACAATGTTCTATACATGCATGTTGAAAGTGGAGACAGAACATACCAAGCTTGTTACTTAAAGGAAACGTATTCTGCTGGCAACATTACAGCAGCAAAAACAAACAGCCTTTGGCACGTACCAGCCAAACAGGCTTGCAAGGGTTGTACCATCTTGGTTATTCTTTAGCTGCTACTACTAACAAACACTTGCAGCTGGACTTGTCCTTCACAAAGCCACTTACTCTCTCGCTCTATATAGATTATACTTTGCACCTGGGATTCTCCACCTACACGCCCTGGTAGGATTCTGCATCTCAAAGGAAAGAAGCTCACAGCAAATAACTTCAGGGACACCAGACCGGGTTGCTGAGCCACATGATGCCAGCTTTTGGCTGTAAACTTGCAGAAAAAAAAATACAACACCTTCATGAGGATATATTAATAAACCTCTCCCTAGTCCCTAGGGGAGGGAGACAGTTCTAGCCTGCTGCCTACTGCCCTTGGACAGGCAAAGATAAAGCCATTTTTCTATTTCCTCTAAACTCTGTCTCTGTATTTTTTTTAATTCAGCATTGGGGGACAGGGGGTCAAGATTCTGGCAACAACACCCGTATGTTAGCAATTAGATCGTAACATTTGTCGCGCTACAGATGCGTTAAGGGTCCGATGAAAGTGTGCTCAGACTGTAGAACACAAGTTTTGGCCTCTACAATTTCAGCTTGTTTATGAGCCCCACGTAGCTCATGGGCTCTAGATAAGCCTTGCCTTGAACTGAAACCAGATTTACAGTGAAAACATACTGGCACAGTGACCATTAACCTATTTTTTTAATTTCAAAATCTAAGATGTGTTATCCAGGATTTAGGGAGTTGTGGACTCGGTTCATTTCCCCTAAACTTCACAGGTCCATATGTCTAGACGCAAGCCCCCCAGTAACTTCAGAATGTACTCATTTGGAGGTAGAGTTCTCAAGAAGTAAATTACTTAAAATGAGGTCATTTGAGCGGACCCTAATCCGATGTGAACTGGTGTCATTATAAGAAGAAATTGGAACCCAGCCGTGTCGGGAGGGAAGATTATGGGAAGACGCAAGGAGACGGTGGCCATGTGCAAGACAAGGAGGCAAGCCTCAGGAGAAATCAGACCTGCTGACGGCTTGATCTTGGACATCTAACCTCCAGGGCTGGGGGAAAAACAACATTCTGTTGCTTAACCACCCTCCCCACGCCCAGTCTTGGGGGCAACCCTGGCAGACTGACACATCGGGGAACGGGAACAGGGAGAGCGCAGGGGCGTGCCAAACACGAGCTGAAGGGGCTGCAAAGAAAGAGGAAGAACAGTTATTCTCTTACATTTTTTAAAAAGATTTTATCTTGATGTGGCTTCCCAGGTGGCGCAGAGTGGTAAAGAATCTGCCTACCAATGCAGGAGATGCAGGTTCAATCCCTGGGTGGGGAAGATACCCTGGAGAAGGAAATGACAACCCACTCCAGTGTTCTTGCCTGGGAAATCCCATGGATAGAGCAGCGTGTATCCATGTACTGGATAGACACAGTCCATAGGGTTGCAGAGTCAGACATGACTGAGCATACACACACAGAACTTTATTTAAAGTCTTTCTTGAATTTGTCACGATATTGCTTCTGTTTTATATTTGGGTTTTTTGGCCCTGAGGCATGTGGGGTCTTAGCTCCCTGACCAGGGATTGAACCCGTTTACTCTGCATTGGAAGGCAAAGTCTTAACCACCGGACCACCAGGGAAGTCCGCCTTTACATTTTGATGTGTGGATATTGAAAAAAAGAAAAGAAAAACAGTTCTTCTGAGATCCTGTTTTGAAGCACATCCTTTGGAATTCCTAAGCTATCATATCTTGTGAAACCCTATGAGATCCTATGTCCAGATGAGCCAGCAGTTAATTCAGAACTTTCATATCCAGGTAAATTTAATTACGTAGTAAGTGGAAAAGATTCGATAGGCAGGCAAGTGGATGTAAACATGAATGATGAAGATATAGGTATTCCTGGTGGGGGGACACTGTAGCTGTCCTTTGTCCAAACACTCATCATGTTTGACCAAAGAGCAGAAATGGAGTCTCCCTGCACAATACTTGAACTCTGGCCACACAGACTTGAGGGTCACGGGAGGGCTGCTCCCGCAGCAGGCAGGACGTGAAGTCACCCCAGATGCTGCTTCTGAGAAAAGAATAGCCCAATTCTGTGAGCCAATGCTGGCCACTTTTGTCTATTTTAGCTCAGGCCCTGAAATGAAACTCCGCATGTTGTGGTGATGACTGATGAGAAGGAAGAGAAAGAGACAGAAAAGAATAGAAAAAGCAAAGAAGGATGAGCAGCCCCATCATGGAATCGCTTCCCTTTGATCCAGCCCGGGCAAGAATTGCTATCAGCTCCAGAGGGGACTCAGGACAAAATTCAGAAAGAGTCTGGTCCATAGCACCTCAAAAGAGGTCTCTTGGAAACAGCACTGACTTGTTAACACCTGCCTCTTGGAACACACTTGATTGTAAATGGTTTTTTTTTTAATTAATTAATTTATTATAATTGGAGACTAACTACTATATCCGTGGTGGTTCTCGGACGTTGATACATAAGCGGACAATGCTGCTCTTCAATTTTCTTGAATAAAAACAATTCCGGACCTAGCTTGCGTAGATTTTGTATATTATTTTTAGGAAGAATGTAGCATTCAGGAAATGTCTTAAATTGAGGACTTATTCCCGAGAGTAGAGAAAGCTTCCCATTTACCCTGCCTGGGTCATTACCTCGGCTTGGTCCAACTGAACCTGAGCTATCTTGACAGCCAGTAAAAAATGAAGGTAATGACGCTGCCTCTCCAACCAAAGGCTAGGAAAAGTGAAGTATTAAAGAAATAAAGCAGGCTGTTTGAGCGAAGAGGCAAAATGCTGAAACAGCAACATATTCTAAAGTATCTAAATGTGGCTTCTTTCAACATGGGACTCTTCTATTTTTTTCCAGATTTTGAGACGGGCTTTTTTCTTTACAATTTTCTTTACCATTCCCTGTTTTAAAACATATATATAAAGTCAGACAGGGAAGGAGAGATATCCTAGGACATCCCTTATATGTGGAATCTAAAAAGAAACGCTACAAATGAACTTATTTATGAAACAGAAACAGACTTACAGACTCGGAGAATGAACTTACAGTTGCTGGAGGGGGAAATAGGAGGGGAGGAGATAGGGAGTTGGGGATGGACATGTCCACACCGCTGTATGTAAAATGGATAACCAACAAGGACCTATGGTAGAGTGCAGGGAACTCTGCTGGGTGTTTTGTGGCAGCCTGGATGAGGGGGAGTTTGGGGAGAAAGAATACGTGTATGTGTATGGTTGAGTCCCTCTGCTGTCCACCTGTATCTATCAACAACATTGCCAATCTGCCATACTCCCATTTAAAATTTAAAAATTTACAAAAAATTAACACAGAAAAAGATAAAATATAAACATATTTTAATTTCAAGTCATATTTTCTCAACTTTCTCATTTTTTTTCCCTCTCATTCCCAGGTCCACTAAATCTCCCTGCTTTCACGCGTCTGAGTTCACGCCATTGCTCTCAGTTCAGGGGTTTTTGCAGGAATGTTGCTGAAGTATGTCCTCCCCCTTTAACATAATCCATCCCGCTCTAATATAGGGGCGCTGCCTCCTACTTCTTTCTGTGAATAGGCTAACCGGACCCACAGAGACGGAGCGGAGGGGTGAAGGTGGTGACCTCATGGACTCGGGCACCAGGCTGCCCCGGTCTGAGCTCTGGCTGGTATGCTCACCAGCTGGGCGGCCTTCATGACTCCTCTGGGACTCCATTTCCCCATCTGCAGAATGGGGACAGTATCGTCTCTCTCACAGGGGGTATTGTGAGTCTAAATCGAGTCTATGAGTAGTGAGTGAAAGTCGCTCTGTCGTGTCCAACTCTTTGCGACCCCATGGACTCCAGGCCAGAACACTGGAGTGGGTAGCCTTTCCCTTCTCCAGGGGATCTTCCCAACCCAGGAATTGAACCCAGGTTTCCCACACTGCAGGCGGATTCTTTACCAGCTGAGCCACCAGGGAAGGCCGAGTATATGTGCACATCTGCCATAATATTTTTGTTTTCGTCTTTTGGCCGCCCCGTGGGGCCTGCAGGATACCAGTTCTCCCACCAGGGATCTAACCCCGCCCCGGGCATTGGCAGCGTGGAGTCTTAACCACTGGACTGCCAGGGAGGTCCCTACATCTGTCATTATTGTGTGTTGTTTCATAAGCTGTTTTCTGAGAGTTCTCCAGCTCAGTAAGAACTGATAAGCCTTTTTCATGGAAAGGAAAATGGATTGTAACATGAAACAAAGTAATGCTTCTCCTGGAAGTGTTTGCTCTGTTACTTCTCTCTGTTCCAGCACAACCAGGTGAAAGAAGGTCCAGGCTCTGCAAAGCTCATCTCCCTTTACGTGGCCAGCGAAATTCCCATGTTACATTGGGTTAGGTCAGAGAACAAAGGTGATATCTAACTCACGCATTGCATTTGGAGAGTATTTCATATTTTCATTATTGTATCTAGCATGATCCTGAGCATACAAAGTGCAACTCTCTGAAACAAAACCCAAAACGATTCAAAACAGAGCAATATTCTCCTGTTTGTATTTGACTTACATTGAATTTGGAGCCTCACTATATGCAGAGAGTAGGAGGCTACTCTTTTGTGGAATTGTCTCAACCAGAAGATTTGTTAAGATGATTAAGTTTTGATACTAAAGCATAGTATCAAAAGGAAAGTCCTTCAACAGATGAATGGATAACCAAGAATAAATAAAAATCCATAACAATAGAAGAATGAACTTTCAATTATTTATTCTCAAATGCATTATACTAGGTGAAAGAAGCCAGTCCCGTAAGTTTACGTACTGTATGATTCCATTCATAAGACATTCTGGAAAAGGCAAAAGATTGTGGAGACGGGGAACAGATCAGCGGTTGACAGAGGTTTGGGGTAGGGACGTGGTGAACAACAAAGACAGCACAAGGAATTTGGAAGGGTGAAGACAACAGAACATTTCTGTGTCAACTCTGGTGGTGGGCCTATGACTTTAGTCCTTTGCCAATTCTCACAGGCCTGCACATCAAAAAGCCTGAATTTTGGTGTACATAATTTTTAACATAAATAATTCTTAAAAAAAAAAACAATGATAATGTAATCTTCCAGGCAAGCAGGTGCACTTTAGAATTCTCTACGCACCCACCCATCCACCCACCCCCTTTCACGTCTAGAGAGAGACATTTACTTGAAAGGCAAATTAAAATGCTCAGATATCTCCACATTTTGACTCCCTCTCTCTCCCTCCCCCCCAACCCCACCATCTCTCTCTCTCTCTCTCTCTATATATATATATATATATATACACATATATATATTTATTTATTTATTTGGCATAAGGGGTCTTTGATCTTTGTTATGTCGCGGAAGATCTTTAGTTGCAGCTTATGTGATCATGGTCCCTGACCAGGGATCGAACCTGTGCTCCCTTCATTGGCAGCATGGAGTCTTAGCCACTGGACCAGGGAAGTCCCTTGATACTTTATATTTTGGAACCTCAGGACCCCCCAGAGACTCTATGGTAGAAATAATATGTGTCGACAGTTGTTCTCCTGTCCTATAACCTCACTTAGTTGGTTTATCTCTTTCACTAGATTTTTACGACCAGCATCATAAGATTAGCATCAACAAAGCACTAATGTGATATAGATAAAAGGATAGATTTGTAAAAGGTCTAAAAATGTTAAGTTGGAGGTAGGAAATACTTGGTAGTTGCTCCAATAATTAAGCATCATTGTTAAGGTTTAATGGAGATTTTACTGCTGTTTCTTCCCAGGAGGTGAAGTGTTTGCAAGATTACTCAGTCTGTGGCCTTGTTGTTTATTCTTGTGCCATTTATTTGCTCCAGATTAAGAAAAAAAGAAAGCAATTACGTCTTAATTACCTTATAACTTGTGGAGAAAAACAACAGATATACTCCTGCTTATTTTGCATTTGGAGTTCAAGGAAGTTTTCCTGTGTCATAAAAGTGGATGGTGCAGTGGTAAGGAATCTGTCTGCCAAGGCAGGAGACTTGGGTCCAATCCCTGGATCGGACAGATCCCCTGGAGGAAGAAACTGCAACCCACTCCAGTATTCTTGCCTGGAAAATTCCATGGACAGAGAGGCCTGGTGGGCTATGGTACAAAGGGTAGCAAAGAGTCAGACACGACTGAAGCGACTTAGCATGTGGATCCTTGTATCAAGTTATCAAAACTGAACATGGTTTCAAGAGCCCCTGAACTTGCAGTTGGTATCAGAAGTGCGGGTGGACTTATGTGGACTACACCCTCAAACTTTACAATTAACGCCAGGTATGAAATTGATGAACTTGCCCCCAAATTCAGTTTGTGAAACTCACTGGCCACATCCAGGAGAAATATCACTCAGTTACGATGAGAAACACTGGAGGAACAAGCCATATGGAGTCAGGTACAATGTGTCAGACAGAGTCATGCTACCCAGAAGGGATACACTGGATCGAGGGAAGCATTTGGCAAGAATTCCAAAAAGAAATGTGATCTTCTTGGGCTAAAGGAAATATAGGACTTGGACAGTCTGTGAGAAAGACAAGCGAGTTTTTACGAAAAAAAAAAAAAACGAGTAAAAATGAAAGCACAAAAGTGGGGAAAGCATGACACAGAAGAATAGCGAGCCATTTGAGGCAGATATTGCGCTTGACCCCTAAGAGCCATATTAGTCCCATATGATTAATCTAAGCCACTTGGGGTAATTCCAACCCCTTTTCTCAGTGACTGGGCTTCCCTGGTGGCTCAGCTGGTAAACAATCTGCCTGCAATGTGGGAGACCTGGGTTTGATCCCTGGGTTGGGACGATCCCCTGGAGAAGGGAAAGACTACCCACTCCAGTATTCTGGCCTGGAGAATTCCGTGGACTGTGTAGTCCATGGGGTCACAAAGAGTCAAACAGGACTGAGTGACTTTCACGGTCTCAGTGACTGGTCTAGGAAAGGGCATAAACCCAAATCTAGCCGATGAGGCATGGAGGAAAGTGTTTGGGGGCTTTTAAAACACAGACATGTGAAACTTCCCTGGTGGTCCAGTGGCTGAGACTGCATGCTCTCAATGGAGGAGGCCGGAGTTCAATCCCTGGTCAAGGAACTGGATTCCACATGCTGCAACCAAGAAGTTGCATGCCACAACTAAAGAACCTGCACACCACAACAAAAACCTATTGTAGTCAAATAAATAAATAAATATTAAAAAAAACAAAAAACAAAAAAATGCAGATGTAGGAAGCAATAATCTACCTCCTTCCTCTGGCCGCCGTCACGTCTAATCATGTGATCTGGAACAATCCTGCTGCTGAGATGAGGGTGAAGATGAAGATGAGGTGAGGATGAAGCTAACACGTGGAGAGGAGACCAGAATAAGAAGACTACACAGACACAGAGCTGGAGCCCTGATGGGCGGCCCTGGGTACCTGTCCTCCACGAGGATTGTCTCCTAGATACCTTTAATATTTTATTATTTGAACTGCCTACTACTGACTTTTCTGTTCCTTGGAGCTAACAGTGTGTGACAGACAGAATGACCCCTCCAATAATGCCTATGCTGCCATTCTTAGTAGCATCAGTAGATCAGGTTCCATGGCGAACAGGACTTTGCAGATGCAACTAAAGTCGCAGACCCTAAAATAGGAAAAGTCATCTTCGATTATCTGGGTGGACTCACTCTAATCAAATCATGCAAGCAGAGAACTTTGTCTGGCTGGAGTTGGAGACATGAGGTAAAAAGGGAGATGAGAGAGATTCACAGCATAGGAGGAATCTGACCAGCTTTTGTTGACTTGTAAAGAATAGTTATTCATAAATGTTTGGCTGCGCTGGGTCTTCATTTCTGCGCACAGGCTTTCTCCAGTTGCGGCGAGCAGGGGCCCCTCTCTGCTGCGGCGCCTGGCTGCTCACCGCGGCGGCATCTCTGGTTGTGGACTGCGGCCTCTCAGGCTTGCAGGCTCGATGCTTGTGGTACATGGGTTTAGATGTCCCACGGCATGTGGAATCTTCCTGGACCAGGGATCAAACCCATGTCCCCTGCGTTGGCAGGTGGATTATTAACCACTGTACCACCAGGGAAGTCCCTGTTGTTAGCTTTAAAGATGAAGGGAGCCACGAGCCAGGGAATGTGGACAACCTCTGGACATTGAAGATAATCCCTGGCTAACAGTCATCAAGGAAAGAGGGACCTTTGTCCTCTGTGCTCCATGTACCCAAGTGCACCCGGGAGCAAGTCTCCTCTAGAGCCTCCAGACAAAATCTCAGGCCAGCCAGCACCTCCATTTCAACCTAAGACTGAGCAGAGAACCAGCTTGTCACACTGTGCCAGGATTTCTGACCCACAGAAACTACAAGATGTTAAAGGGACACTTGTAAGTTTCTAAAACTGCAGTAATTTGTTACCCCAGCAACAGGAAACAAATACACGGTGTCTGAGCTCATGAAGGGTTCTAGTTGGGAGTATCCGCAGGTGAGGTGTGTAGACCGAGGGCCAGAGGTCATCTGAGGAGTCAGACCTGGTCCAAAAGAATAGAAGCCCACAGTAAACGGGACCAAGAACATCAGATCGTCTAAGAGGTACAGCCCGTCCATCCTAAAGGAGATCAGTCCTGGGTGTTCATTGGAAGGACTGATGCTGAAGCTGAAACTCCAATAGTTTGGCCACCTGATGCATAGACCTGACTCATTGGAAAAGACCCCGATGCTGGGAAAGATTGAAGGTGGGAGGAGAAGGGGAAGACAGAGGATGAGATAGTTGGATGGCATCACCGACTCAATGAACATGAGTTTAAGTAAACTCCAGGAGTTGGTGATGGACAGGGAGGCCTGGTGTGCTGCAGTCCATGGGCTCGCAGAGTCAGACATGACTGAGCAACTGAACTGAACTGAACTGAACTGAAGAGGTATATAAGATCTGGTAGCAACAGCAAAATGGAACAGAACTGGAAAAACCAGAGGCACACAGAGCAGACAGATGTTGCTATAGGAAACCAGGGAGGGCTTCGCAAAAGCCTCCATATGATTGGTAGCGTATGAAACCACGGGAATGAGAAAGAAAACTGGGTGGGGCTTCCAGCGATTAGCTGAATATTAGTGCTCAAAGCTGAGTCTAAAGTTTGGGTGTGTACCAATTCGCAATGGCTGCTGAAGATCCAGGTGTCAGAGCCTAATTAGAAGCACAAAGGTGGTACCAGCACATCTGTGAATGGCTACTGGATTAGCCAACCTTCTGTGTCTGCCCTACAGCACATGGTTAAATAAACAAAAAAGAGGTTTTCCCCTTTCCATTTGAGGATATGAGCCAAGACTGCTGCAGACATTTGAATTAATCAACGAGTACTAAGTGGACGTGTTTGTGAGTGTGTGCATTGCTTCGTCGTCCTATTTATTTCTTCCCCAAATGTCCTCTGAGATATCTCTGTGCCAGGCCGGAATCTCCTCCAGTGTTTCCAGTTATTCTCCATTCTTTAACCCTCACTCATGTTTCCTCTTTTCTCTCTATTGGTCTTTAAGGATATGGTGAGGGAGCCTACCAGATTTCACTTTTTTAAATTAATTTTTATTGGAGCATAATTGCTTTACAATGTTGTGTTCGCTTCTGGAGTGAAGACATCCGTACACGTATTTCCCCTCCTTTCTGGATTTCCTTCCCATCGAGGTCACCACAAAGCATTGAGTCGAGTTCCCTGTGCTGTAGAGCAGATTCTCATTAATGACCTACTTTATACATAGTATCAATAGTGTAAATATGCCAATCCCAGTCTTTCCCAGTCCCCTCTCCTGTCCCCACTTAGTGTCCAAACGTTTGTTCTCTATATCTGTGGGATTTCATTTAAAAAAAAATAAAAAATAAAGAACAAAGATAGTAACTATTCCCTGAATGAATTTTAAGTTCCAGGAAAGCTGAGTATGTTTTTGACTCTCTGAGTAATACTGCATTTCCCCCCAGGGTCAAGTATTTTTAGGGTTAGGTGACTAATCCATCCTTTTCTCACAGCAGCCTCTGATAAACTAAAATCTGGCCTGTTCCAAAGAGTCACAGTATTATTTTTAAAAAATAACAGTCATAGCTGTAAGCTTGTGGTTTTCTCATTTACAGCGTTTTATCAAGCGACTCTACGTTTTGGGGGGAGACAGAGGAAATAAAGGCTTTAAAATAAGGCATTCAGTCTCATCATAAATGGAACTTTCTACCATGTTGCTATTCATATCTTTAAGTTTCCAAATGTTTCTATTTTCACATAAGTCACTATTGTTGAGTCCAAGGCCCTTGGGTATAAGTCATGATGTGAGCAATAAGGCACCGACAGCTGGCCCCCAACCTCCCCCGCTAACACACACGAGTCCTCACCTTGGTTCTCTCTAGGTTCAAGAAGTACCTGTCTGGTCAGCAAAATTCAAGATAACTCCGCCCCAAAGCAGAGTCCAATCTCAACAAAAATCCCCAGGGTGTGTTTTGAGGAAAGCAGTTGTTACCATCTATGAAATACAGGCCATAAACCAGGCATGTGAGATATATTTCCCCATTGAGAATTTTTTTTACAGAAGCTGTGGATACTAGCCCAGAAGAAGAGTACATTGTCACAAAGCTTTTTATTTGATGGCAAGACATTGGCAGGCTCCTTGACTCCAGGGTTCGGGAACCCCAGATGAGGAGTCCTGAACTGGAGTACTGGTCTCAAACCTCTTTTAATAAGAAGAATTTAATAATAAACACTTTAATAATGAGGCTGAAACCGTGCAACTCAGATTGGGACTTGAACCCCTGGGCCAGGACTCAAACCCACCGGAACTCGAACCCAGCCAAAACCCAGACTGGGATTTGAACTCACTGTCTTCTGAATGAGATCACACACCTGATCTCAGGACTTAAGCTCAGGTTCTTTAAGTCTCATGGCAGAAAGAATTCAGTGAGAGACAAAGTGATAGGTAAGAAGTAGAATTTTTAGAGAGAGCCACATTCCATAGACAATGAGGTTTGTCTCAACAGGTGAGCATGGCCTTGGGAGAAACACACTCCACAGACAGAGTGCGGGCCATCTCAGAAGGCGGGAGTTCCCAGAATGTGGGCTAGTTAGTTCTTCTGAGCTGGGTCATTTCACAGGCTAGTAAGCGGGAGGATTATTCCAATTATTTCAGATAAGGGGTAGGGATTTGCAGGAATTAGGCCACTGTCCACTTTTTTGGCCTTGTATGATCAGCCTCAGAACTATCACGGCGCAGTGGGTGTGTCATTTAGATGCTGACATATTACAATGAGCGTAAAATGAGGTTCAAGGTCCTCTGGAAGTCAAATCTTGTCATCTTGGACCTAGTTTGTTCTAACCAGTTTATGTGGTATCCTCAAGGGCTATATGTTATTCTTCCAGAGGTTGTGGCCTGCCCCCTTCCCTCCTGTTTCAAGCCCTTTAAAAAACAAAAAGCATAAGTTCTCAATTTATAGATGTTTATTTATAAATTATATACATGTACTACTCTGATAATATTCAGTTCAGTTGCTCAGTCATGTCCGACTCTTTGTGACCACATGGACTGCAGCACACCAGGCTTCCCTATCCATCACCAACTCCCGGAGCTTGCTCAAACTCATGTCTATACTCTGATAATATATTATGTCTTTAATTACTCAAAAATTAAAATCTCAAAAAGATCAGATGGCAACAACGGTGCAGGACCCTATGGAGCCTTCCTGGAAAACACCCCCTCCACCATATCCTCTGCTGTGGCTCCTCTGTGAAGGATCTAGATAATAGTATCTGATGCATATTTCCTGAGTTTTTCAGATGCCAAAACCACCACCAAGTGGAAGAAGTTAACTACTTAATGATCATGAGCACATCGAGCCCAGATCTACCGGAGCTAAGGACTGGAAATGCTAACCCCTGTGACACAGTGCGTAACAGGACTGCCTTAACAGCTCACCGCCTACCAGTCAGAGAACTGTGCAGAAGCTGATCACGCACCCTGGGACGTTGCCTTTGAAAATGCTTTGCTGAAACCCAAGAGGCGTTTGGGTGTTTTGAACACTAATTCTTCCGGACACCTTGCTTGGCGCCTTCAATAAACGCTGCACTTTGCTTCACCACAACCCAGTGTTAATAGATCGGCTTTACTGTCCATGGGTGTGAACGTTGGTTCAGTAACATTTCCACCCCCAGTGAATGCTTATACACAAGCCCTAGATGCAGGCGCCCCACTCTGCAGCCCCTTCCCCAGGCCCTGCAGTCCAGTTGCATCTCGATGCCAGACTTCTCACAGCAGCAAGCTCATGAAGCAAAACGCTCAACTACAGCAGAAGGGAAATGCTAATCCCCTCAGATAAAAATAACTCCCAACATCGTTGAGACCGAGAAGCTGCGCTCTTTCCACCTCTTACAGACGATAAATCGTAACAGGGAAGATTTCTCAGCAGAATTCAATGGAAAAGCTTTGACTGTTCAGTGTGAAAAGAACCAAGCTTCCCATGAAGAGCCACTCTGCCCTGAATAAGTTTTCAGGCCACAGTCGTGCTGTACTTGATAAACCAGACTGTTCTGTTCTCTGTCACAGAGAGAAAGGCCCCTTCGGACGTGAGTGGGGAAGAGCGTTGAAAGGTTGCGTGGCGTTCTAAAAGCAGAAGATCGTTCTTCAGCTGCTCCCTCTCAGCACCTTACCGGCTTGAGTAAGTCGTTTAACCCGTCTGCTTCTTAAGACTCCTCGACTCTTAAACTGGGGGTAGTAACATGTATATATATATATGACGTGGTTTATTTGTGGTTTGCAATTCAAACATGACATTAATGGAGGTAAACCTGTTCCGAACATCATAAACTGCTCTATAAATGAGAGGAAACAAAAACTTGCGTCCTCCTGCCATAAAAACCAAAGCCAAATAATTAACCAAGTCACTTACATGGACTCTCCTGGAATGGCTCAGAGGGGAAGGAATCCGCCTGCAACGCAGGAGACCTGGGTTCAGTCTCCCGGGTCGGGAAGACCCCCTGGAGAAGGAAATGACTACCCACTCCAGTATTCGTGCCTGGAGAATCCCAGGGACAGAGGAGCCTGGCGGGCTCCAGTCCATGGGATTTGCAGAGTCAGACGCAGAGCAACTAACACTTTCACTTTTTCACTTACATGGGCCCTCCTGGAAAAATCAGTAGGCAACTTGAAGTTTTCAAGGCCACCCCAGGGACTTCCCCGGTGGGTCCAGCGATGGAATGTCTGCCTGCCAATGTAGGGGACACGGGTTTCGATCCCTGGCCCTGGAGGATTCAACCAGCCTCAGGGCAGCTGAGCCCACGTGCCACAACTCCTGAAGGCCAGGCACCCCAGAGCCTGTGCTCTGCAACGAGGGGGGTCCCTGCAGTGAGAAGGCTGAGCACCGCAATGCAGAGTAGCCCTGCTCACCGCAGCTAGAGAAAGCCCACACACAGCAGAGAAGACCCAGGACAGCAAAAAAAAAAAAACCTCCTTAAAAAAATAAAGCCCACCCCAGACCTTTCAGACAGGCAGGTTCGACAAGCCATAGCTGTAATTCGCAACCCCACAGCTAATCCTGCCCTGACGGATGTGACGGCTCCACCGGTGTAAGTGGTGGAAGCCAGTGAAGCAGATTTCACACTGGGGTCACATATGCATCCCAGCCGTGAAGGCGGGCAGGGCAAGGGAGCTGTGACCGTCCCAGTGGAGGACCGGAGGCTATGGCCTCGCAAGGTCCGGCGTGGCCACCACCTGATTCAGAGAGCCCTTCCAGCTCTTTCTGCTCGCTAGACACACCGGCTGAATGCTGAGCCAGCACCGCAGAAACAACGGCAAGCAGCATCCCTGGATAAGCTTGAAAGCTTTGGGGCCCTAACCCCAGTCCGCAGGCCCGCCCCGTGTGTGGGAAACACAGGCCTGAGATTCCTCCACAGATTAAGTCACTGAAGATGACTTACACAAACATTTTTAAAGCTTCGAAATTTATTGCTGTACATTTTCGCATAGCATTGACTATGGAAATACTAATAGTGCAAATATTTATTTTGGACTTTGTAGCATTTGAGGGATCACAAAGCTTTTTGACATCTTTTGCAATCACTTACGAAGCTCTACATAGTTCAGCTTACTTCAGAAATCCAAACAAGTCATCTTATATTCAAAGAGATTACATAATGCTTTCTCGATCTCTTCTCTAGGACAAAAAAAAAAAAACACACACTACCCCAGAAGCCAGCAGGGGCATTCCTTTCCGTGGTAACACAGATGTCTTGCAGGACTTTTCCAACTGCAAGACTCAGTGTTCATAGATTCATTCAACAAGTATTTACTGACAAGCTGTTATGTGCCAGGCTCTGGGGACAGAAGCATGGACAGATGCAGTTTCTGCTTTCATGGTGCTTACAGTCTAAAAGTAGAAACAGACATGCAAACAAATGTACAATACAATACAGTAAAGTGCTTCCGTGGAGGTATTTACAAAGTGCAGTAGGAATCTGGAAGAGAGAAAAAGCTCATCTGCCTGGAGGGGATGAAAGACAGCTTCACAGAGGAGGTAGACAACGAGCTGCGACGGGACCAGTGCTCGAGAACCGGCCGTGCGGGCAGCAGGCAGAGGGGACAACAGGGGCAGAGACAGAGGCCCAAGCGGCGTTTCGAAGGAGCAGGTGATGCAGTTTCCTTGAGCTGAAGGTGTGGTGGGGCAGTGGCAGGATGAGCTAGACAAGCAGGCGGCTATCAGATCCTGAAGAGCCTTTCGATCAACTGTCCGTCTATTCCACACACCCGTACTGAGTGCTTACTGCATGCCAGGCACTAGGCTAAACGCTGGGATTATAACAGGGAAAAGGCAGACACATCCTGGCTCTCAAAGAGCTTACATTCTAGTAGACAGACAAAAAAAGTCAACAAATAAATAAAATACAGATTTAGAAGATTTCCACAAAGGAAATGAACAGAGTGCCAAGGCGGAAAATAGAGAGTATTGGGGGCATTTATAAAGTGGAGGGTAGTTAGGGTTATCAGCAAATGCCTCTTGAAAGCGACATAAAATGACACCTGCAGAGCCCGTCACAACACACCAGGTACTGTGCTAACATGACAAACAGCATCTCGTTTAGTCCTCACGGCGACTCTATGAGGTAGGTATTATTACTATTTCACTGAGGAGGAGCAGGCTCACAGACATTGGGTAAACCTGACAAGTCACACAAATGGCAAAAGTAGGGTCCAAACACAGGTGCTCTCCATTTCCAAGTGCTCACTCTCACGAAGCGGGACTCTAAACCGAGTACACAAGACAAGGGAGGAATTTTGAGCAGGGAAATGGTGAGATCACAGATGCTTCCAGGACCATTACTGATGACTCCATGGAGGAGGAAAAGGAGGGATGGAGGAGAGAAAGGGGACAGGTGAAAAACAGAAGGTGCAGAGTGCAGAGGAGAGGAAAGGAGGCTGCATGAAGGCAGTGGCTGTGGGAATGGAGAAGATGCGGGTTGACATCTGATAATCTATTTTTTGACAAATAGATGTGAGAAATGTGGCTAATAATGCTAACAGGATTGATGGGATGTTGGCTGCAAGGACAAGAGTGGCCTCTGGGATCACTTTTGGGCGTCTGCCTTGGGCAGCTGGATCAGATGATCTGCTATCCCCTGAGTTAGGGAATGCAAGATGGTGGAAGGTTGGGGGGATGAGATGATGAATTTTGGACATGTCCTGGGGTTGCACTGCAAACACCTGGACTTAGGGTTCTCAGCTGGACACCCTGGAATGGCTTTCAAACCTTATTCTCTACCTGAGCAAAGTACAGAATAACAAAAATTTTGTATGTGGGTACATTGTGTTTTTCCCTTGAATACAAAAGTTGCTTATACAAGCATGTATGTCTTGGTGGGACTGCTTTGTGAGATGAACGTATGATGGCCAAGATGAAGTCACCCCAAGCTTGATGACAAATGAAGACTCGTGGACTTTTAGAAGAGTCTAAGAAAAGCCTTCAGGCATTCAGTCTAACTAGTCATGATAGCTTTTAAAAAGAATGAATATTCACTTCCCACTGTCACCCCAACTGGGGACAGTCGGAAGGGCCTAGGGCAGGGAGCCTCTGCCACTTGTCTTCCCAGAGTCTACCAGTATCTCTGCTTATTTGCCAGCAGAATTACTCTGAGGAAATTGGTGGCCTCAGGCCCAAAGAGCAAAGTTGAATGCGAATCAGGAATTCCAAGAAGGTGTCACCTATGCAGTTTGGCAGAAGGTCCAGAGAGACAGCAATTCAAACCTAGCGAGTCACATTGCTTTCACTATTTTCACTATTTTCTTTTCTTTCCTCAGGAACTGGAAGGGTGCTGAAGATACTAACTTAAAAAAAATACATACATATATATACATATATATACATATATATACATATATATATGTGTATATATATATATATATATATATATATATATATATAAAATACACACAGGTGACATTTATAGAGAATTGGTCACATCCTTGATCACATCATTTTGCATCTAATTTTAAAAGAACTCAGAGTTAAGAAGTGCATAAGCCCTTTCTATAGAAAGATATTATTTTTGCTCGTTTTCTCAAAATGTACTTAAATTTGCTTAGTTCCATTTCTTGGCATCAGATTACCTTGTTTTGCTTTTTAAAACTCATTTCTTAATGCTGTGCCAGTTTGAGCAATTAGATATCAAGGAATTTAAGAAGTAATGAAGTTAATGCTTGTGAGTTTCAACAGGAAAAAAAAAATGTTTAAGACTCTGGAGGCTGGGTAGTAATTAACAAAGCATTACAATCTGGTTCATTTAGCAAGTCTGCCCAGAATGCTGCCTCTCTCTGTGGCAAAGGGTCTCACCTGCACCTGTTAACTCTGTAAGCCAACAGACATTGGAAAACACAAAATGTTCTCAAAAAACAGTCTCGGACTTCCAGTAACATCTGAAGGGCACGTGTGTACCTAACTCATGCCCGAGGGAAGAAAATGCCTTAGTTTTATAGAAGTAATAAAAGTACTCGTTACAGGCAAGGGAAAATAAAAATTACCCACACTACATGACATCATACAATTCTGAGCACAATTCTCATGATATCCAGAGGCATACTGCAAATGTATGAACTATTTCCCACCACCTTAATTTCAAACCTAAGGCCCAGGGAAGACAGCTGAATGTGAATCAAAAATTCTAAGAAGGGACTACGCATGGTGTGTGCTCCTTAACAGAAAGAATTCCAATCAGTCTGTGAATATAATCATTTATTTGTCTTTACAGTGATGATGGAAGAATGTACAGGTGTCCTCTTTCAATAAAGTATAAAAATCTGTTTATATACAGCGAAGTCACAATAAGCGCTCATTGGGAAATTTATTTGGTACTCCTGATCTGTTCATATTAAAATTGGGGGGAACAAGTATTTCATGGAAGTGCTACATTTCCAGTAGATTGCACCTGGCATCACAAGCTCAGCTTCGTTTTAAGGGTCCTGCTTGGTATTACAAAAAGACTAATTTTAAGTCCTGGGACTCAAAATAAACATCATTTTTGAATAATAGATATATACATCAAAAATACATCTAAAAAGGCATTGGTTAGTGCTATTAAAAAGCTCTATGTGCTCAGGTACATTTTTTTTCTTAACAGGCAAAACCCAGTGGAAACGTTTTTGCTCAATTCTAGGAGTTTGCTCTCGGGGAAAGTCGGTCGAAAGTTACCTGCAAGAAAACAAACAGACTTAAGTAATTCAATGATTTCTCAGGTGAGGTCAGCAAAAGTCAGAAAAGCAGTGAGAGACCAAATTTCACATAGAATAGGATTTTTAAAGCCTTGATAGCATTTAGTGACAGCACTTTGCACATAAAAAGGACTCAACATTTCCCCCCATTGTTTCAACTTCTTTAATTCTGAAAGAATCTTCACTTCATTTTCAAAGTAATCATATGTGCCCCTTTGTATGCTTATGAAAAGGTTTTCCATCATTAAGTCAGTTAGCATAAAACCGGAACTCACAGGGCATACACATGAAAAAAAAATCACAGATACAGCCAAATCCAAACATATTGAGAAAATTTAGGAAGATTTCTACTAACGATGATTTATTTTATTTCACCATAATTTATTTTACTTCAGAGAATTTATAGATGATAGAAACAGAGTAAAGTCTTATTACTGCTTAACTTGGATTTGTATGTGTGTATAAAACAAATAAAGGTCCATCCTGCTAATAAGGACCATTAGAAAGACCAGCCCTGTCATAATGCAATGAACACACCTAAACAGAACTGCATGGTTCAGAGTCCGGCGTGTTACCAGGCATTTGAACTTGGCCATGCCCCACCTTTAGTCAAGCTAAGTCCTACCTATTCCTCAGCTTATTATGAACCCCTAGTTAAGTCATGTGTCAGTGCTGTGGTTTATTAAACACCCTAGGTGTATGTGGGGCTAAATCAGTGATTTAGGTAAATTTAGTTTTGATAATTAAGATGTACTTCTAAATCTTCTATAACCCAAAAGTCTAATGGCCTGGTCTAATAATGCCATTCTCAAGTTTAGAATATGATATATATAACACCAATTTCTCCCTACCCAACATGCCGAAGTGTTGGCTACTTTTTAAATATATATTAACACTAATCACTCAATGCTAATTAGTTTGTTTTCCACATTAACCAATTTCGGGCCAGGCGATGAGCGCTGCCGGCCTTTATGAGCGCCAAGTACCTAGTCCCTAAACACATGGTCGCTTACATGACCCAGGGGGCTGCCTTGACGTCAACCTGCAAAGTAATCTGCAAGTAGGCAAGGGTCCAGTAAAACCTCAACGACACGACCCTTGATTTTTCCTACATTGTTTTCAGGGGAAAAGTCTGGAAAACAATTAAAAGCTCTGAAGAAGAGGGCTTTCCTGGAATCAGCTCTCATATGGTGCAGGCATGGTGGTCCAGATTTCTGCACTGTGCTGAAGTCTTTGGACAAAAAAAAAATACACTTCAGACTTCCCCCTGAGAGACTTTACACATATGAAGTGTGCTCATCACAGTCCAGAAAACACACCCCTACTGGAAGAGCACACAAGTTTCAGCGTCAACACAGCATCTCCCTGTCCTCGACACGGAAACCAGAAGAAAACTACTTAAGAGCACCAAGCTGGATTTAAATGGTTCTGCGCGGTCAGGAAACTGTGGGGTCAAAGGTCGCTGCTGCCGCTGACCGTATTCATGTAAAAAGTGGTAGCTATTACCTGATTTCTGGGTCACTGTGGCATAAGCCACTCTGAGTTAAGACAAAAGCACTGATGGAAAGGCAAGACCGCGTGAACAGGGAGTTCCTCCTCCCGGCGTGCACCAGCTCCAGTCTGCTCCCGTACCGAACATGACCCCTCCCCACCCACCCACCCAGCGGGCTCCCGTAAACAGCCTGGGCTCAGTCATCCACCCGGTCACGTCGATTCTACCTCCAAATACATCTCAGATTGGCTTTTCCATTTTTCTCTGCATCCATGATAGCAAGACCCTCATGAAGCCACCATCACCTCTAGACTACAGCAGCCTAACTTGGTCTCCCTGCATCACGCCTGTGCTAGAGAGATCAGAAGAGGAGAGGAGAGTGACGGGTTTTTGCCTCCTCTGTGACCATAATTTTACGTATGTGACAACAGAGCCCTTTACCCCAGAGAGCGACCGTGGCGGAGGCGACGGCTGCCCTGTCTCCTGCAACGCCTCTCTCCCTGGCAGAGTCCTTTCCTTCCTCCTCTGCTTTGCTCCAGTGACACCTTGGAGCCCAAATCCCTCGCGAGTGGCCGCAGGGGTGTGAACATTTTCACATCATGAGAACAAAAGGATGCACACGTATATGGTCCTTAAATACAAAGGGGGCCCAACAACAGCATGCGCACAAGATATGCAGTGGAGAAGGCTTTGTAGGCGCCGCTGAAGCCGCTGCAAGGGCAGGAGCAAGGAAAGAAAAGCCCTGAGTTTCCACGCGTCCCGGCATTGCTTTACCTGATGCCAATCTTAGGCGTCATCTCCACTGTCCATTTCAAGGCCCATCGCCTCCGCGTCAGCAGCCCGGGACAGGATGTCTGCCATCAGTGCCTCTTCCAATTTCTTACGTACCTGCTGCACTCGCTCTTCCTGTTTCCTTTGTGAAAACAGAGTAAAAAGACACTAACAATTTGGCCAGTGTTGGAACAACGATGCTGCCGACGACGCGGTTTATCTTTACGCCAAAGTCAGGGAAATTCCTCAGAAACACACATCTCTTTCTCCTTAGACTTTGCAAAAGCAGCTTCTAACCCTCACAAAAACCAGGTCTTGTGGGAGATGGGCTTTGCCCAAAAAGGGGGGACATTCGGACAGGCAGGGATGCCCTCATCTCACAGAGAATTCCGGCAGGAGGTGTATTTCAGGGACCTTTTCTTCAACTTCAAAAACCTCAAGTATGTGAAGGTTCGGGGTTATTCCTATAAAGGATAATTTGGAATACAAGTGGGAAGTGATACGGAAAAGAAGGAAGGAAAAGCGATTTGCCGGGTGAAGCACTGAGAAGGATGGAGGAGGAGGAGGAGGCATGATGGGCCGGTTCAGCTGCTGCCTCTGGCGGTGTCGGGGAGGCCAGTCGGAGCTCTCCCCTGGGTCCGCAGCCTGCAGGCCAAGGTCGTCACGAAGGAACCAAGACCACACGATCCTGTGCACCAAGGACGCAGGAGGAACGGACCCTTGAGCTGAGCTGAGTCAAGTAAGTGAAGAACGTGCAAGTTCCTCTGTGTCTTGGGGACTCTAAAGAAGCCTCCAAAGTGAGAGTTAAAAACAGCAAGTCATACAAAAGAGGCAGAACCATGACATGAAAACCAGAGCGCACCTACTGGTACACAAGTCATCCTTAAACAGGGCACGGCTACTGGTACACATGGCATCCTTAAAAAGCAGAAGAAGGCGGGGGGGGGGGGGGGGGGGGAGCAGAAGAAAAAAAATGGAGACAGCTCCCTGACCGGGCAAGAGAGAGATTCCTAACACAGTTCTAAGCAAACCAAGAGGCAAACAGAAATTCGCCTCCAGAACCCAGTGGGGAGGCAATGGTTGAAGAAACAGGAGAGAAGCGACAAGAGTGGAAAGTAAAAGGTTGAGAAAAGAAGCAAGAAAGGAGCAGAGGCAAAGGCCCAGGTGGGAGGGCAAGCCTTGACTAGAAAACAAGGCGCATGGCCTCCAGAGGCCACAGGAAAGGTGGTGGGATGGATACAGGCTGGAGGGGAGCAGCGCCAGGACAGGGAAGAGATGCAGCGAGGGACTCTAAAGGCTCTGCTGAAGGAAGAAGTGCCAGTTTCTCCATCCATCGTTGAGGAAGACAAATTACGGCACTGCCCAAAACCAGGGAAAGCAGAAGGGTAGATGGGCGATGTTCCAGAAGACCCCACGAGGATGCCCTGGGCATCCGCCCCTTGGGTGCCCAACCAGCTGTGGAGTCACGTTTGCTGCAGTCTAGTCCCCACGTCTCTTTATCTCATGAGTCTATGTCCAAGGTAGCTAAATTAACACATGTTGTGTAACCACAAAAACTTTAGATGTCATCTCTACCAAACTCTAAAAAACGCACAGAAAGATAAAAGGTTTAGACTTCCCCCTTTTAAATGAATTTTCGAAAAGAAGGGGAGCTGCCACTGAGTCAAGCTCTGTAGCCTCAATCATATTCACAGAAACTGGAGTTGAACAGGTTTTTTTCTCTTTTTTAGAGATGTTTTGATCCCTGGTAGCTCAGACGGTAAAGAATCTGCCTGCAATGCAGGAGACTCATGTTTGATCCCTGGGTTGGGAAGATACCCTGGAGAAGGGAATAGGTACCCACCCCAGGATTCTTACCTGGAAAATTACATGGACAGAGGACCCTGACGGGCTACAGTCCATGGGTTGCAAACAGTCAGATACAATTGAGCATCTACCACTTTTGTTTTTAAGGTCTTTATTGCAAGTGTTAGAATACTGCTTCCGTCTTCTGTTTTGGCCCTGAGGCATGTGGGGTCTTAGCTCTTGGACCAGGGATCAAACCGGATCAAACCCGCACTCTGTTCATTGGAAGGTGAAGACATAACCACTGCACCGCCAGGGAGGTCCCTGGAGTTCAACAGATTGTCACACAGCGGAGCAGAGTCATGAAAAACAGGATGTTTATTTCTTACACAGTTAGTCTTACGTCTGGCTCAGTAACTCCAGGCTTATGATAAATGGGGTGTCGGTCACGGGCAGTCTCTTGTGCCTGCTATCAGGGTGTCTGCACAGCTGCCCTAACATCACCCCATCGGGAGGATGAAGGAAACGGGAGGAGCAGCGCTTCTGGCTGGAGAAGTGTATCTGAGAATCTGACACTGGCCACCGCTCCTCTGCTGTCTTGAGCGCTGCTTCCCAGTTATGGAAACCGAAAGCAAAGCCTCTGCCGGATGGGCAAGCAGGATCCAACACAGCCCCAGGATGTCCCCATGGGCCCCGGCTCACATCCCAAGCAGAATTCTCTCCCCATAAGGGCAGAAAGGACTTAGGAACACATGATGGGCTGTCATTCTATGATTAGATTACTAATAGCTGACCTTGAGTTAATCTAAAGAGATTATCATAGAGGGCCTGACCTAATAAGAAGAGGCTTTAAAAGGGGCTGGGCCCTTTTAGAAAGAAGCAGGAGAGGGAATGTGAGGGGAGCCATGGGGCAAGGAGCGGCCGGCAGCTTGAAACCGTCCGATCCCACAGCCGACACGGGAAGAGGGGCTTCATCCCTGCAGCTAGAAAGACGCGAACTCCGCAACAAGCTTAGGAGGAGCCCAGGCTCCAGAAGGCCACGCAGTTCTACAGACACTCAGATTTCAACTGTGTAAGATTTGGGGCAGGGAATCCAGTCATGCCCGCCCAGACTTCCGACCTACAAAAATGAGAGCCACGAACAGCTATTGCTTTAAACAGCGAGGTTTGTGAGAACTTATCTCTAGGTATCAGAAAACAAATACACCCATGAATGAAAATAGTTATCAAGCTGGCTGAAAAAAAACACACGTGCTCAATGTTGAGATCCTCAGTTGAAGGTTTAACACAAACAGATTATTGGTGATACAACAGGAGAAAAGGTGATAATCCCATTTGCAGTCTTTTATTTTGAATATGTACTAATCGGAGAAGAAATGTTTGGCTTGATGATTTCTGTTATGACAGTGATCAAATGGACAATCTGTCAGATGAGTTTACCCTAAAAGAAAAGCATCCAGATCTGGCTTTGGCTGGAGAAGTATATCTGAAAATCTGACACTGGCGAGGCTTCCCACATTTATGAAAACCGAAAGTAAAGCCTCTGCCGGATGTAGTAGGCAGGATTCTAACACAGCCCCAAGACGTCCCCACGGGCCCCTGTCATCAGTCACAGGACCTCAGTCAACACCCAGAGGGGCCTGGCAGGACCCGGGCTTTTGAACTGGGTGCTCATTCCAGGACAGAGGGGAGCTAGCCTCCTGGGTGATTTCCTTCCTCAAAGGTAGGAACAGTCCAAAGAGCAAGTTGATTCCTTTCCTTGATTTCACACTTTGTTTTTCTTAAAAAAAAAAAAAAATACACACATAGTAACACTGATCATAAATTCTACATCATCAAGGCATCTGAATACAACTTCGAACCATTTCACATCTTTGCAAAAGGAACTGCTTTAAAATCCGGGAACGGCTTTCCAATTATAAACCTGGCTAGATGCAGGCATTTAACAACAGTCTCACACCAACTTTCAAGGAATTAGAAAAAAAACAAAAAACAAATACTTTTTTTTTTTTTAATTCAAAAGTGCCATCTGCTGGCTTGGTCTAGGAATAGTAAAGCTTTTAGGTTCACACTCAGAGGACAGAAATAATGAAGTATACACCCTGTCCTCTTCTTAAAGAAAATACAGTATAGCACACAATCATTCTGGGCTTCCCTGGTGGCTCAGTGGTAAAGAATCCACTTGCAATGCAGGAGACAGCCTGCAGGTGTAGGGGACACGGGTTCGATCCCTGGGTTGGGAAGATCCCCTGGAGAAGGACATGGTAACCCACTCCAGTATTCTTGCCTGGAGAATCCCATGGACAGAGGAGCCTGGCCAGCTACAGTCCATGGGGTCACAAGAGTTGGACACACCTTAGCGACTAAACCACCACCACAATACAATCATTCTAAAGAATAATACTGAAATCCATAAATCCCATATAAGAATTACTTTGTGGTTTTAGTATCTGGAATAGTTTTGTTGCTCCTGAGCAATGGCTTGCTTATACTCCTTGGGCATTATCTATCTGAGCGATACATTTTCCTTTCATAATCTGCCGCTATAAACCTAATTTGTGGCCCAGCCTTAGAAAGAGTGAAAGATGCTAATGGATGCAGCTTGTGTCCGCGTCTCGCTGTCAGCTCCGTTTTACGTAACAGCTTTACCTTTTGCTTTGTCTTTCTTCTCATTTGCTTCTCATCTGGCTTCACTCGGTGTATGTACATGTGTGTCTCACTGTGTGAGTGTGTGTGTGTCTTCAGAGCCACCTTAAACCTTTACTTGAAACAAAGTTAAGTAGAGATAAATAAATCTCTAAATTGAGTTTACGTGAGATCAATAAAATCAAGATAAGTAAACTGAATTCTGAAAACACAACTGAACTCAAAGCAGCATAGCAATGATCTGCTACTGCAGACCAACCAATGCAGGGGGCAATCGGAACAGGCGTAACTGAATGCAGGGGATCCTCGGAGCAGAAGGGCCGAACCCCAGACTGCATAGGATACCGCCAAAACCATGTGGAGAGAGGACGACTGCTCTGTCCTTCGGGGATAATCAGGATGACACACCTTATACAACGCCACCTTTTTCAAGCATGCATTTGTTTTAAACATCCTATATCATCTGTTTTAAAACAGTTTTGTAAAGAAGGTTCATCACTTACTAGGACATGTCACTGAACCTAACAAGCAATAAAAAACATATCAAGTGTAGAAGACAAGTTTTTGAAGTCATGTTCCGCTCTCACCTAATGTCTTCATCTGTGACAATGAAAGCCTTGCAGAGGGGCTGAGATGTGTTCAGCCAGACAGCAGGGTTCTTCTCCACAGCAGCGGAGACTTGCCCTGTGATGGGTGCAGAGCTTGTGTGCAAAGCGCTGGCGACCGCAGACAAAAGGGTCTCGTCGTTACTGCCCGGACCGACCCCTGCAATCAGAAACACATCAGTTCCAGGACGTTTCCAGCTGTGCTGAGCAAACCCTGTGGGGCCTAAAACAACTGATCATCTTTATATTCATCCAACAGCAGCTATTTAAAACTGACACAAGCCGAAGCAGCAAAAGATAACAGCATATTTACTTAGTTATCAACAATAAAGAATTAACATTAAGGAAACAGTAACCAAATACTTGAGTATTTTAATAAAACTTTAACAGAACTTTAAAATACATGTCCAAGGTATTAAAAACTTCTTAAAAAGTTGGCTACATTTCATCATGCAAGGTCAATTATTCTTAATGACGTAAGTCCCTTCTAAAGTCATCTTACATTCAAATATCCCTATTAACGTGTCCCTAGGGTCCTTGAATCGTTTCCCCTGTAGCTTGCCATGTCTCAACACTTCTTTTTTGTGCAGGGATTTCAAAGGAAAAGCCAATACAAGTAGGCTGTACCTATACCTTTAACAGCTTTTTCAACTAACAAAATATCCACATGAATAGGATTAATAACTGTACACATTGACTGCACATTAGGAGACTGGAACCATGGCTACATTTAAGTGCATTTCTTACAGTCCTAACTTGTTAAACCAGTTAAAGCAATAATTTCCAAGAGCACAGAGGGATGAGACACTACTCTAACCATGAATTATGAGGATTTTTGAGCAATCCGCAATGTATCAAGATTTAGAAGCCAAAGTTGTAACCACTTGAAAACTAATGCTTCCCTAGAACCTGGAGTGAACGTGTGACCCCACAAGGCACGCCAGCAGCTGAGTTCTCCACCCCAGACCCCGCTCGCTCCTATTACTGGACCCATGGGCATCTGAGGCTTGCAGCAGCAGGTCACGGAGGGAGAGGCAGGAGGAGAGATGCTGGCTGTTCTTTGGATAAAAGGAAGGGAGAAAAAAGCAAGCACTGGGGCCCAATGTTGCTTTGAGCAGGAAGCTGGGGACAGTCTGCCGCTTACGCTTAGGCTGCATTTGGGTCTAAACACATAACATGGGTGAATTTACATGACGAGCCTAATTAAACTCAGGCCAAAAGGTACACGAAAAAAAAAAACTTAGGTAAGATACCGCCCAGAAGCGTTCTGCAACCTACAAAGCGTCTCAGGCACAGTGCCTCTGGGTTTACTAAAACCCAAGGGGAGCATCAACCCAGTGAGGCAAACAGTCCCCACAGCAAAGACCTGTCGCCCTCATCACGTCTGCCTCCACTGCCTCCGACACATAGCCTGGCACACAGCAGGGGCTGCTCAACTGAACTCGGAGAATACCTTGAAGACCTTTAGGGAGTTCCATGGTTTTTATAATTTGTTCTGTTACATCTGATGCACTAAGTCCTTGTAGCCTCTTCTCCCAGAAAAGCTGTAAGGCAAAACATCACTGTTAATAGATACATTCTCGGGACAAGAAAGTAGCGCATCGATGCTGCTGAATAATGAAATTGAAATCATATCAGTAGTTCCCTAATGTCCCCATTTTTTTTTTCCTTACAAAAAGCTAAATGATACTTCAAACATGACTTCAACGCATCATAATTCTTTCAAGTTACATGACTCAAACAACTTTGCTTTGTCATTCTAGGCCGCCTATTCACTTGTTACATCCAACAGATTGTTACATGCTATGCATGAGATACAGTCCTAAATAGATAACAGTCCTTTGGAAGACATAAGGTATCTTCCAAAGAGTATTAACTTGAGTTCTTCAAAGTTTCATTTGGCATGAAAATTTAATGTTACAATTTATCAGGAAAAAGAAAAACTGTATTGCGTAATACCTCTTTATCCAAGAGTGTTAGGGAAACAATTTCTCCACCTATGTGATTTTTCTAAGACACAGAAGTTTAGCCTTTTGGCCTATTTTAAGGGGAACAGATGCCATTTTTTATGGAAACTTTTCTAAAATGTTTTGCATACTTCCTTGCTTTTTAAACAGGATGCCACATTCATGAGTGCCTCTCCTTCTGTGGTACAGAGCCTGGGTCTCCTCAGTCACTAGGTGGCCCAAGGTCATCATTCCGGCATCAGTGAGCACGCTGAAGACTCTTCCTACCCCATGGGTCTAGCGAGATATGCAACTGCTTATTCATACACTGAGCAGTCCAGGACAGTTCTGCTGCTTGATTTCAAATCCTTTCTACATTTAATTCTCTCTCCTAGTCGGCTACTGCGTGCATGCTTGCTAAATTGCTTCAGTTGTGTCCGACGCTTTACAACCCCATGGACTGTAGCTCGCCAGGCTCCTCTGTCCATGGGTTTCTCTAGGCAAGAATACTGGAGAGGGTTGCTATGCCCTTCTCCAGGTAATCTTCCCAACCCAGGGACAGAACTTGTGTCTCTTATGTCTCCTGAATTGACAGACGAATTCTTTACTGGGGAAGCCCAGTTGGCTATTTCTTGTCATTGATGTCATTCGTCCATATGAATGTATTTCTTGATACACTCCTACTGTGCGCTGTGCTTGGCCTGTGAATCCAACAGTAGGTAAGAGAGAGAGGGTCTCTGTCCTGCAGCCTCAGCTCTTTTCTACTGTTTCATATTTACTGCAGTCCAAAAAACAGATAAAGGAATTCCTTAGAATTTGATAAATCTGTCTTTAATCCTGGATACCCGGGGGCCTGTCATATAGTGAATATTGAAAAAAAATTTGTGTGACTGACTGATGTGGGAATAAACGGGCTCAGAATCAGGGTCTTGAGGGACACATGCACCCAAGTTGAAACCCCAGCTACAGACATACAACCTTGGACAAGTTCTGTGACCTCAGACGTTCAACGTCCTCTGTGGGCGTGGCAAGAGCGACGGCTACGTACAATGATTGTGGGGATTAAATAAAGCGATATACACAAACACCTATCACACAGCAGCCATAAGCTTTATTAGGTTTACTGTTAACAGATTTTTGAGCACTCTGAGGGCTTCCAAGCTTATGTTCTAACTTCTGGATACATGAAAAGCATCAAATAACATCTTTCCGGACAAATGAGAAGATACAGTAAAATAATTCTACTTATGGCAGAACAATAATAGCTTAGATTATATAATAACCACAGTGCTAGCACCAAGAGTAACTTCTTTACTGTCCTTTTAGGCTTTTAGTATATGCTAACATCTCCATATACCTCCATATAAATTACATCAACAGCAGAATATGTGGTCAACACGTATGAGGTCATGAATACATTAACCATCACGAGGAAGAAGTAGTTAGTTCTTCTAAGTAACAGTTAATGAATATGATAAATGTCCTAAGAAAGTCTGCCTGCTTTTCTGGGGAAATAACAATCATCTATGCTTTGAATATCACAACTATAGGGGGAAAAAAAAAACCAACAAAAATTAAAATGCAGTTAATTCCTAATGAAAAAGTGTACAGAGGAGTCAGTGAATATGAGATTAGTGTTTTATATTATATAAATTTTATAATTATATAAATTATAATTTTAAAATTATATATAACTTAGTTTGTAAAATAAATCAACACTACCAAAAACACTATGAAAAACTACAGAGATGATTACTAATAAATTATATCTAAAAATCCCAATTCTAGATACCAAAAGTTAAATTTTTTACCTTCTATAATTTCTAATGTTTAAATTTCTATTATTTTGAAGGAAAACACAAATTTAGGATGAAATATTTTGCAAAATAAATCTTAGCTTGAGAAACAAGTGTACAGCTCTAGATTACACGTCCTGGTATCATCACCCAGCACCAGATAGCCCTCAACAAAATCTGAAGTTGAATCTGACAGGTTGATGACCTCTCTGTAAATGAAGCAAGCACTCAGGCCATGAAAATGGAGGCACATGTATTTATGGGTGTGTAAGTTGTATATATGTGTGTGTGTGTCTTTCTGCCACCCCCAACTCCCTGGGAAGTGGGAAAGGTCAGAGCAGGAAGCGAGGTTAGTTTGAGAAAAGAAAACATTTAACCAGTCAAGGTCGCCCCTGCCCGCCTCCCCATCCCATCCGCCAGGCGTTCGGTGCTAGCGCGCTCACCCAGGGGCGCTGCATGTCTGTGTCCCTAACTCAGCTTCTCCACACCCATCTTCTCAGGTTCCTATTCGCTTTGTTCTGGAAAGAAGGGGTTCTCCGCACTTTAAAGTATGTGGAAAACTTACATCAAGCAGGCATTATGCCAAGCGAAGGAAGCCAGTCTTTTACATACTGTATGAATGATGTGTATGAAAAAGAAGAAAACTGTAAGGGTGGCTGCCAGGAGTCAGGGGTGGAGGGAAGATCCCACTGCAAGGGGTCAGCAACAAGGGGATTCCTCGGGGGTGCTGGAGCTGTAACCCCCCCACCATAAACACAAACTTTATCCAGCTGATATAATTACCAATTTCTTTTCTTTTTCCCAAGCAAACTGCTCAAAGATCTATTAATTTGCACTATCTCCTTTCTCCCAGACCCATTTCAACTTTATTATCCTACCCCCTTATTCCATTAATTTCCATTACATTTACTCTAAAGGTTAGTCAGCTCCTCTCACCAAATGCAGGGACCTTTTCTCACTGTCTCTGGTCACTTTAGAGCCCTGAATGTATTGGAAGGGTTCAGGGGAAGGGAGGGGTCTTCCTCTGCCTGACATTAGGATTTCAGATCTCCTTGCTTATGTATTCTGTGGGATTACTAGGTGACTGTGGTCATCTGGAGTTCTTCCTACTGCATTGACATTAGAAATTGAGACAGAAATAGGGAGAAGATGAGGCTCGCTACATTTGAAAGGAGTCCTCTGTCCAGGACAGCTGTCTTGTCTACCATACTTTCATGAACGCTGTGACTTTCATAAATCCTCACCGAGCCGATGAAAATCTGATTTCACTGGCCACATCCAATGATTTTCTCAGCTTCACCTTGCTGCCTGGTGTGAGGTCAAATAATCAAGACAATTTAGGGATCAGTGATGTAAGATTTGGAGAAACTCTTTAATGGGCTCTCACTCTTAAGTTAGTACATCCCTCCCCACTCTCCACTGATCAGACCCTCCTCTGATATCACCCTGCAGTAGAGAAGAGAACTGGAGAGCTCCCACACGTACTTTCTCCTGCCGATGGTCTGGGCAACGCCCTACCCAGCAAACCAGCTGATGGAGAAGCCTAGGATAGGATTAACAGTCACACAGAACCAGGAAAGTGCCTAAAATGTCACTGACAGGGACCATGCAGCTTTGAAGAAACCATCTTACTAGAGAGTGGAGTTCATCTCCACACCTTCGCTCCTCATATGACTGTAGAAGTACTTCTATGACATCGCTGGCAACAACTGCTGTATGTACTTGACCTGAGGGTCCCAGGGGACAAGCATGACAGTGGACGGTGAAAGCTGCTGCTTTAGTGAAATGATCAAGTCTGTTTGCTGAAAGGACAACCAACCCAGAATACAACTATACCATTATTTTTAATGGCTGCAGATTTAACTGGGACTTTGGCGGATTTGTCCAGCATGCCTTACAAGTGATAACTAAGATGAAAATGAGGAAGACACAGGGATCTCAAACAACTCGTCACAACACACGTGCACACGCACACGCGCACACACACACACACACACACACACACACGCATGCGCACACGTGCCCCTATTCTGATGGTCTGGGAACTAAGGCTGATCGTGTTTATTAAGACCATCCTCTACCACCCTGACCTTAATAATACATACTCTGAAGGAATCTGTGCTCTTGGGAGGATGTCAGAACAGAATGGTTTACTGGGAAAAAGTAAGTAGAGAATCGATCCAAATTCAACAGATGCCCTTTTAGTGCCCATTAGACACAAAGCATTTTGCTGGGCACCAGGGATGGTTATTAGCATAGTCGGCAATCACTGCCCACTGGCTGCTTACCATTTGGCGAAACTGTTTTCTAGTAAAACTCTAGAAGGGAGACTGTGTTAACTGCAATAATGAAGATACAATATTCACTTCAATTTGGGAGAATCTGGAAAGGCTTTCAGGAAGAGGCAGCTCTCAAAAAATGTGTTAAGGATTCTGTAGAAGAGGAAAGACGTCTCCAAGCCAAGGAAACAGCGTAAGCAAAGGCAAGGAGGTGAGACAGAGTGTGGGTCAGTATTTCTAGATGTTCTTTATACATAAGAATAACCAGGGTGGCTGATTGTATAGGCATGTTCTGAGACCTCAGCCCTAAAGATTCCGTTCAGTAGGTCTGGGGTGAGAGAGCTGGTTTTATTTTCTTTTACAAGTGTCTCAGGTAACTCTGAGGGAGGCCGGGGGATCTCGGTCTGAGAAAGGCGGGTGCGGTCTGGGCTGACAGCGCAGCAGTGCACACACGGGGCTGTGTACCCCAGTCACTGAGATCTCCGAGTTGTTCCCGATTCTGCTAGACGATTAAAACACATATCACGCTATCCTCTTCTCGCAGAGGACTGGAGGAAGATACTCGCTTTTCTAGTTTTCAATGCAGGAGGATGTGTGTCAAAGCATATTTAAGAGTATACCAAACTGTTGTTCAGGGGTAAACAGAGAAAGCGCTCGCCCAAAGATCTGTTTGTGCCCGGGCGTCTTCTCCTGGCGGAATAAGAGGAGGAGGAGGCGGGGAGGACAACTCCTGCTTACCCATCGAGCCCTTCCCTCCAGCCTGGCACTGTGCTCAGGGCATCACATACAGTAATTCGGTTAGTCTTTCCTACAGCGTTTTGAAGAAGACATTATCAATACCCCCTCGCAGTAACTCATCAAAGGCGCACGACTCATCAGGGGTGCAGCTGGAGTTAAAACCCAGGTCAGTGGTTAGACAGTCCTGATCTCAACAAGTGAAAGCTCTAGAAGAGTGTTTACGTGCATGGCTCTGTGTCTAACAAGCCAGAGACCCTTCTAGTCATGAAATCAAACGCGAATGAAAGATCAGTAATTGCCAAGAAAACTATCAAGCTGCTTTTAATCCATTTACCTACAGTGTGACACTGTGTAAACTGCATTGGAGGCGATCCGTGCCGACACCACGCCCTTCCTCACGTAGAATTAAGAAGCCCACCTGTGTGATGTATTTAGGCTAAAGCTGGCACAGACTTTTACAACAATCTCAAAAGAGACGTGGGAGTAGCTCACATGATGAAAACTAAAGAATCGGTATAAAATACATTCTCTACGAATTAGCTCTCTTGGAATTAACTGCGAATATTAATGACATTTGAACACCCCGTTTTTTGGGTTTTTTTTTTTTTTTTTAGGTGGATAGAAATTAAAGAGCGAGATCTCTACTCCAAGAAAGCACTTTCTGAGAAGTCACACTAACAATGGAGTGTCAGCAGACGTTTCATGAAACAGGAGAGACGGAGTGCCTCATGAAGCATGTAGAATGGAAGGCTTTTGAGTTTTTTCTATAATATTGTTTTAGGTTCCTTTTATGCTAATTCTGATTTCTCATAAACACGTGGACAAGCATCTAGATCAAATACATGTTTTCATCCACCATCAGATTTCATCTGAAAAGCACTGCGTAGTGTTAAGAAACTGACTTGCCATGTATACTCATGACCTCAACCTGAGAGTCAGCTTGGAGGATAGGAAGATTGAACTTCTGAGTAGCTGAGTGAACTGGGATTGGCCTTCAGAGTCAGACTAACCCTGATTCAAATCCAAAACTATGTGAGGCGGTTTTATCAACACGATAACCATTAGAAAACAAACAGCAATTTACTACTTAGTCTTTGCCCATGGCGTCTAGTACCCTGCTGATCACATCACAGCACCTGCTATGCTTTAAAATTAATACATATAAACGGCACAGAGAGTCGGTTCTGAAAGGCACATATTCACAAGTGAAGACTGAGACATGGTGTTTGTTCAGAGCTGCTCGTCCTGCCCAGATTTTCGGCAGGGGTACTCTCTACTACTCTAAGCATCTTAAAACCCTCCCCTTCCCTTTTCTCATGCAAGCCAGTCTGCCCCCTCTCAGGCCCAAGTCTAGCTGGGAGAACTCTGTAAGTAGGAGCAGCTACACAGGCTGCAGGGCTCTGAACAAAATGGAACCAGGAGGATCTTGTTCAGAAACTCTGACGATCCTTTCCCGATGACAGCAGAGCACCTGAGCAGGCGCGGGGCCCTAGGAAGTGAGTACTTGGGTCACAAGCCCGTGAAGCCAGAAGCGGTGGTGAGTGCCGAGCAGGGTGGGAAGGAGGCGAGACCAGCAGGGCCTGGAGACCCCTGCGCTGCGGAGGGTACTTAGGGAAGTGCTGGGGTGGAAGCTCATCCTGTGACTTCCTGAAGAGCAGCAGGACAACAGAAAGTCGGAAAGTGGCTCTGGCCGGATCTATGCAATAACAAAGGAACCTTTCCCTCCCTTCTCGTCAACGCAGTCCCGGGATTTCTCCTCCCCACTGTGGCTCCTCTGGACTGCCCGAGAGAGGCTGCCTGCCAGTGACTCAGCAGTCCAGCTGTACGCAGGAAGAGGGGAAACCCGGCGGGTGATGAGACCACAATGGGGAAGGACGGGATCTAAAGATGGATGGGAATTTTGTTCTATTTAAAGGCCAGTGGATAACACGGAAGTTTTTCCTGAAACTGTAATCTCCTCGTTATTTTTACCCCATCTATTTCCATGTGTGATGAGAGCAGAGCCCTTAGAAAAATAGAAAAACTTCAAAAGGGCTCTGAACTTGTTTCAAGAACAGAAGGTCAGAGGAAACCTGGAAACAAACTACGTTTCTGTTCTGCAGTGAAGCAAAAAGCGGGAAAACAAAACCTCAAACCAGCAGCAATGGCCTAGAGTGGAGTTTCTCAATCTTGGCGATACTGACATTTGGGGTTGGATAATTCTGGGTTCTCAATGTTTAGCGACATCTGTGGTCTACACCCACCAGACACCAGTAGCACCGCCCCAGCTGTGACAACAAAAAATGTCTCTGGACTCTGCCAATTTCCCCAGGGTATCTGTGGCTGGGATAGGGAGCATAAAATCAGGTCTGGCTGAGAACCAGGGGTCCAGGAAAAGAGAAAGGGACCGGGAGGACAGAAGGTTTGCAGCGGCAGGGCCCCAGATCTCAGAGCTGGAACAGAAAGGAGACCCCGCCCTCAGCACACAAACCGCCGGCCAGCTCCCGCCTCCACTTCCGGAGCCTCTGCCCCAGCTCTGACTCCTGGGCCTTATCACAGCCGCATTAAGTGGCCTGGGGCCGACAGCCCTTCTGTCACTGCCAGCCAGCCAGGGGGTCAGCAAGATAAAGCAGAAGTGGGAGAAACACTTCTCACAGAAAGAGCTGAAATTGAACACACTTCCTGATAAAAAGATGGCTATAAGCAGTAGTTATTTTTAATAATTCAGACAGACTTAGGAAATGCAGGTTTGATCCCTGGGTTGGGAAGATCCCCTAGAGAAAGGAATGGCTAGCCACTCCACTGTTCTTGAGTGGAAAATGCTATGCACAGAGGAGCCTGGGGTCGCAAAGAGCTGGACTGGCTGAGCAACTAACACTTTCACTTTCACTTCAGACTTAATGGTCTTTTATGGGCTGGTCTGGGACGCTGGAATCATTTATAATTATCATTTCTACTGGAAGATGTGGAGTTCCAAATGATCGAAACATGACATTTTATATCCCAACCTGTAAGGTGAAAAGCATCTGTGTGTACAGATTTGAGGGAGTTCCCTGTTATAACCATAGGATCAGAGATCACATGTGTGTGCAAAGATGTCGCTGATGACTGAGAACACAGCTCTATTCAGAATGACTTTAGACGCTCAAGTATAGGTACAACAACAGAACAGAACCACGAGTTGACCTTTACCATTTTAACTTCCATAAATTCTTAGTACGTAGCTATCTGTGGGGCCTGGACAATCCCAGATTAAAACTCCAAGGAAACCGCACCCTGCCAAACTGAGCGAGATGAAACCTTAAAACTCAGATCTTCACAGACGTTTCGTGTCTCGCCTTAAAACATGACTGTTCCCTTTCGAAATTATAATCTCCATCAGGAAAAATTAAACTGAACTATATAGAAACACACAGAGATTTCAATAATGAAACTGAATTCATCTAAAATTGCTAAAGAGCCAAACCTCTATTTCTTATTCTTCTTTTTCAACACCACAAGCTGAATATTAGCTCTGAGGCCAAGAAGTCTGTACTAACTGATTCCACACCTGCCTCTCGAGGCCCTGAGCATCTTCAGTTATCTGCTCTGCCCCGGAGATCACCCCTGGACCGCTTCATCCTTCCTTCTCTCCTGTCATCCGCTCTGCCCCGGAGATCACCCCTGGACTGCTTCACCCTTCCGTCACTTCCCTCCTGTCTCTGGGATCCCGCTGTCTCTCTGAGGGCTTCTCTACACTCGACGCCTGGTCCTACCCTCTCCTGCCTCCTTCTGACCCAGCCCATATACATGCCCATTCTCTCACACGCTCCAGTCTACTCCTTCCTCTCCTCCGCATCTCCCCCTGACGTGGCAGATACACTGGAACACGGCTAACCAAGAAAGTGTCCTCATTTAACTTATTGTTGTTGCTTGGTCACTAAGTCCTGTTTAACTCTTTTTGCGACCCCATGGACTGCAGCCCACCAGGCTCCTCTGTCCATGGGATTTTCCAGGCAAGAATGCTGGAGGGGGTTGCCATTTCCTTTTCCAGGGGATCTTCCCGACCCAGGGATAGAACCCACGTCTCCTACATTGGTAGGTGGATTCTTTACCACGGAGTCACATAGGAAGCCCTTATTTTATTACATCTCCTCCAAACCACCTGTCTTCTTCCTTCCACTAAGGGAGAAACTTTATTTCCTCATCTCTCATTCCTTCCTTCCTTCTAACCTGGGTTCTACTCCTAATGTTATGTTAACTGACCTGCCCAAGGTCACAGTAACCTTCTAATTAACAAATCCAATTCCTGATTCAACCCTCTTCTGCCTTACTTTCCTGTTGCCATCACCTGCTGTCAGAAAACTTATGAAAGTTTGCCTTTTATGATGGTTTTCTGTATGTTTCTATATTTTCTATCACTGTTTAAGCAACAAATTAGTACCCCTGACAGTAACTGTCAAAGAAATGGTACTGTAATCATTTTTTTCTACTGAAAGAAGATATTTAACATGTGTAAGATGTAATATACCTTTTAAAGTATTTGAAGACAGAAGTGTTAATACTTCGTAAAGTAGAGGAAACAAAAGTTACCTTTAGAATCTAATCATTACACAAATTTTAACTTGCACAGTCTTCATCTCTGTCAAGAGCATGATGCAAGACACTCAAATTTTGGGGGATGAATTTACGGTTAAGAATGGGCTTCCCAGGTGGCTTAATGGGAAAGAATCCACAGGAGACGCAGGTATGATCTCTGGGTCGGGAAGATATCCTGGAGAAGGGAATGGCAACCCACTCTAGTACTCTTGCCTGGAAAATCCAAACAGCAGCAGCAGGGTAACAGGAAAAACCCTGGTTTGAAAGTTTAATGCTTCAGTCCCGACTCAACCGTTAAGTGGAGTGCTGTCTTAGGAAGTCACTTAATCCCCTTGGAATGTATTTTCATTAGTAAAAGAGAAATACTAATAACTGCCTTATATACCTCAGAAGATAAACGCTGATAAAAAGTGAGGAAGTTCTTTGAAAACATAAGCATTTTATTGAATTGCCCGGAGTATTTTCTCATGTTAGGATTTCATAATTTCAATGAATATCTTATTCACTTTTCTAAGGCTCTTGTTAAATCTGATCAAAGAACAAAGGATCTTGTCATGTATTTGCGGACTAAAGCAAAACCCCAAAAATGTTCACTTTACATTCAGTGACTCATGAGAAGCTAAATATGCAAGACACGGGGTTAGAGCTGCACAGAAGAATGATGCTTCCTGCCCAGAAGGAATGTGCTGTCCAGTTTATAAACCGCTGTATTTCAAACCAACCCCATATGATATCCGAGTCATCTAGTCTGGGTCAGCAAAAACAGCTTAACTTAAATACCATGGCTTACAAACATCAAAAGACAAACATGAGCTACCCTCTTATTTTGGGGGAGTGGCCTAGGAAGAAAAGGCTAGATAATGACAAGAAAATTATTACATAAATCAAGGAAAAGCTTGATTCATGTGGCTGAGGAAACGATAGTGAGATCTCTTGCTAAGGCAAAAGATAACAATTTGGGCTAGAGAAGATGGAAGGAGGAAGCAAAAGGCAAAATCTGGAGTTGAGGAGGATGGAGGTGTAGCTGTCTGCTGCAGCTGCTGGTCTACACTTTGTCATGAACACAACTTACACAAAGTGGGCAGGTAATATACCTGGAAAGGGATTATTATCCTAAGATGACCATGGGCTCAGAATAGGCCCCTAAGCTTTTCATAAGGCCCCTAAGCTTTTCATGTGCCACTCCCGCAGGAAAAGTTGTAGCAATAATCTTATTAATACATAAGAGTCCATATGAGGACATAGCTATGCTCCTTTATTTCTTCTGTGTCACATTTCCACACAGCTAAGATGATCTCTTCAGTGTTTGTCTTCCTTCTTAGATTAGAAGTTTTATAAGGACAGGATGCATGACTGAATTATATGTTTGTATCTGCCTGCCAATGCCGGAGATGCAAGAGACACAGGTTTGATCCTTATCCCCTGGAGGAGGAAATGGCAGCCTGCTCCAGTAATCTTGCCTGGAAAAGTCTATGGACAGAGGAGTCTGGTGGGCTCCAGTCCATGGGGTTGCAGAGAGTCAGACACAGCTGAGCAACTGAGCACTCACACACATAGCATCATAAGAGAAGCAACAATATATGCTGTTGAATAAATGAATCAATGATTTCAAAACCCCTTCAACAGCAAGAACTTTGGTCTCTGACAGATAAGGAGGCATCATTACTTGTTTATCAGAAAGTATGCCCTTTAGAAGAGCTTTCCTGAAACTAATTTCAATAGTATAAATGAATTCCTCATTTTTATAGTGGGGCATTAATAGATTCTATTTCCTTTTAAATATCAATAAATCAAGAAATAAAAGTATATACATATTATTTAAAGCATGACATTGAGAAATCACTAGAACTAAAATCAGGTTACAAATCCTCAAAACTATCCGAAGTATGAATTTAAATGGAAAGCTCAGACCTGACAACAAAAATACTGATACCAGAAAATGACAATAAAATATTAAAAACAGTACATAAATAGAACGACAGAATCAAGACCAAACATATCTATAAAATAAATAAATGTAATGATCAACTCAGCTATACAACAAGAAAAGACCATCGGATCAGATAGAAAAAAAATCAACTGCATGTTTTATGCAAAAAAAAAAAAAAACTGACAATGACAATGAAGAGTAAAGAAACAGCAAGCAAACATAGAATGAGAAAACAAAAGTCTCAGCATCACTAGGAAACTACTTTAGGGCAATAAGTGAGAAATAAGACAAAGCTTAACCCATTGTGTAATTAACTAGCTTCTATAAAATAAATATCATCTTAATAAGTTAATTTGGCTTTCCATGGGGAAATAGGCATGTATAGACTGAGTCCAAAACGTGTTAAGAAGGCTCTCCCCAACAGTTCATTCCACCTTTCATCTAGATACTACCAACATCAGAGAAAAGAAGATATCACAACAGATACTACAAAAATGAAAAATGTTACTAGAAAATATAACTATTTGAATATTTTGAATAATGGTGAACAACGTATACCATTAATTTGAAAATTATGGAATGCACAAATTCCTAGAAAAACACATTCTCAAAATTGTTATACGAGAAACCATGAATATTCATCCATGTACTGACTGAATAAATTGAATCTGCAATTTCAAGCCTCCCCATTTAAAAAGAATGACAAATTAGGCTGAGATGACTTCACAATTAAGTCTTCCAAACATTTAAAGAAAAGCAGCAACCTTCACAAACTCCTCCAGAGAATACTGAGAGGTCACCTCCCAGCTTATTCTACAAAGCCAACAAAACCATGATACTAAAGCTTGAGAAGCAAATTATGAGAAAGGAAAAATGCAAGTCAATCTCTCTTGTGAATATAAATGCAAAAAATCCTAAACAAAATAACAGTACATCTAAACAGTGATAACACATCATGACTACACTGAGCTTATTAATCCAGGAATTCAGGTATGTTCTCCAATCAAAAAATCAAGCACTGCCATTTCTCACATCAACCAATCACTGTAATTCACTATGCTATCAGAATAAAGGACATTTTATCACTTAGCTAGGTAGAGAAAATAATTTGATAAAATTCAATACACACTCATGAAAAATATTCTTAGTAAACTAAAGTGAATTTCCTTAATTTGAGGATATTTACCACAAAAAAAAACCTATAACAAGCATCATATTTAACGGAGAATCATTCAAAATATTCCCTAGTATATAATCAATGAGGATATCTGCTATCACTTTTATTCAAGATTATACTGGCATTTCAAGCCAGTGAAAAGAGACAAGGAAAAAAAATCAAAGGGTTAAGGATTGGCAAGGAAGAAATAAAACTCTTGTTTGCAGATGATATGTTTGCTTGTTCATGAATAAGGTTGGAGAGACTAACTGATTATTTAATAAGTTAATTTAGGAAGATAACTGAACACATAGTATATAAAATTCAGCTTATTTCTACATATTAACAGCAGACAACTAGAAAAAAATTTTAATGTAATCAGAATAGCATCAAAAAACAACAAATATTAACAAAAGACATAACAGATCTCTAGAGTGAAAACTATAAAATGTTAATGGTGGGACATATGAGGTTAGTTAATTATATATATATGAAATTAAAAGATGCTTACTCCTTGGAAAGAAAGTTACAACCAACCTAGATAGCAGATTAAAAAGCAGAGACATTACTTTGCCAACAAAGGTCCATCTGGTCAAGGCTCTGGTTTTTCCAGTGGTCATGTATGGATGTGACAGTTGGACTGTGAAGAAAGCTGAGCGCCGAAAAATTGATGCTTTTGAACTGTGGTGTTGGAGAAGACTCTTGAGAGTCCCTTGGACTGCAAGGAGATCCAACCAGTCCATCCTGGGGGAGATCAGTCCTGGGTGTTCATTGGAAGGACTGATGCTAAAGCTGAAAATCTAGTACTTTGGCCACCTGATGTGAAGAGTTGACTCAATGGAAAAGACCCTGATCCTGGGAGGGATTGGGGGCAGGAGGAGAAGGGGATGACAGAGGATGAGATGGCTGTGTGGCATCACCGACTCGATGCACATGGGTTTGAGTAAACTCCGGGAGTTGGTGATGGGACAGGGAGGCCTGTCGTGCTGCGATTCATGGGGTCGCAAAGAGTCAGACACGACTGAGTGACTGAACTGAACTGAACTGAATCATAAGACTTAATATTGCAAAAATGCTAATTCATCCCCCAAATGGTCTATAGATTATATCCTGGCAGGTTTTAAAGAAGACTAAACAAGCTGAGTCTAAAATGTACATGGAAATGACAATAGCCAAGACTAACAAGATAATCTCAAATGAAGACTAACAAAGCTAGAAAACTTGCACTACCAGATATCAAGTTCAAGAAAACTAACAGACCAGTGAAACAGAACAGAGTGTAGAAACAAAGTCACATGTACAAAAGGCTAAAGGAACAGATGGACCAGAAACAGACTTTCACAAGATGTTCACTCACACACTCCATATAGGACAGAGGTGACAACACAAGGCAATGGGAACAGAATGGTCTTTCAGAAAATGGTGCTAGGTCAACTGGATATCCACTTGGGAAAAAAGTCAGTCCACCTCGCATCATATACAGAAGTCAATTCCAGATGGATTAAAGACCGAAATGGAAAAGTAAAACAAAGCTTTCAGAAGATGGTATGAGGGATATGTTGATAACCTTAAGCAAGCAAAAATTTCTTAAACATGTCACAGAGATAAAAGGAAAAGACTGACAAAGTATATTCTAACTTGTTATAACTTGAAGTATTACATATAGAAAAGTGTAAAAAAAAGAAAAAAAGTTTACAGTTCACTTAAGTTTCACAAAGTAAACACACTCATGTAACTGCCACACAGATCAAGAATCAGAATGTCACCAGTGCTTTAAAGCCCCCACTGCCAAACTCACCCAGTCTCTGTCCCACCTCCCAACTCTCTTAAAATTATGAACTTACACTTACCAAAAAACACTATTAGGGAAGTGGAAAAGGTTAAGTCGCAAACTGGAAGAAGATATATGTGACAGATCTGACAAAGTACTGACACTCAGAAAATGCAAAGAACTCCCACAAGTCAATGAAGAAAAGAAAAACACCATTAACACAACAATTGAGTAGACGCTTCAAAAGAAAGGATATCTATACAGCCAACAGACGTACAAAGAGTGTACAATATCATTAAATATCAAGGAAACGCAAGTTAAAACTAAAAGTATCCCTAAACAAATATCAGAATGTCCAAAATTTAAAGACTGATCACATCAAGTGTTCACAAGAATTTGAAGCAACTGCACAGTGCTGGTAGAAGGGTAGCTCTGTGTGACCACTCTGGAAAACTAGATGGTGGCATTTAATAAAGCTGAACGTATGCATACTCTTATGACCTGAAACTTCTACTCTGGTATAAACCCCAAATCAAAAGCACGTACTCGAATATTCACTGAAGCAACAGCCATAACAGTCAACAAGAAAGAAAGAAACTGAAATTAACAACAAGAGAATAGTCAATGCAGGGAACAGAGAAAAAACAGATACCAAACAAAAACTATCCTTATAATTAACAGATTGAGAGAGGTAAGAGTGGAGGTTGTAGCTATAAAATAAAAATAGCAAAACTTTATGTACAAAACTGCTGCTGGAAATTAAAAATAACATCACCCAAATAAAAAAACAAAAAAAATGATAAAAAGTTAAAATCAAGAAAACATCCTGGAAAGTAAAACAACAATCGTTAATAAGAGAGAAAATACAAAAGTAGAAATATAAAAATTCTAAGATGGCTAATACACAACTTACACAAAGAGAGAATGAAAAGTTAACGGATTCAGCAGAGGAGAGGGAAAAAATGACAAGAACATTTTCCATGCAAAGGATAAACATTTCCCTCTATCGCCTACAAACTGCCCAATGAATTCAAAAAGGCCTACAAACACATGTCAGTGAATTTTTTTAAAATCACACACATACTATACATTTTCAGAGAGGAAAAAAGAAAAAAAAAAAAAAAAAGACCATGAAGGAGGAGCAGACATTCAGCATGGCACTGAACTTCTCTTTGGTAAGACTGAAGAAATTTTCAGGGTCATAATAAATGAATACTAAAGTATCTTATGAATTTTCACATAGAATGTCTTTTAAAAGGCATGGTTTTAAAATTTATCTTTCATCTACAAAGTTTCTTCTAATATTTAAAAACAGTCCCTTTTGATTACTATCAAAAAGATGAGCTCTAAGTACTGGCAAGGATGAAGAGAAAAGGGAACCCTCATGCACTGCCGGTGAGAAGGTACACTGGTGCAGCCGTGATGGAAAACATTATGAAGATTCCTCTTAAGAAATCAAAAGCTAAGCTACCATACAATCCAGCAATCCCACTTCTAAGTATACATCCAAAGGAAATGAAATCAACATCTCAAAGACGTACTGCACCCCGCCCCCATATTCACTGCAACTTTGTTCACAGTAACCAAGATATGGAAACAAACTAAATGTCCATCAATGGACAAATGAATGATGTGTATATATATATATATATATATATACACACACACTGAAATATTATCATCCATGAAAAGAAGGAAATCTTGCCATTTGTGATGATGTAGATGAACCTTGAGATCGAATGCCAAATGAAATAAGGCAAAAAGAGAAAGCACAAACTGCATAATCTCACTTAAAGGTGGAATCTCAAAAACTCAAACTCACAGAAGTCCAGAGTAGGATGGTGGTTGCCAGGGGCTGAAGAGGGGAGGTGCTGGTCAGAGGGTACAAACTTCAGTCAGAAGATGAGTAAACCTGGGGGATCTAACGTACAGTCTGGTGACTACGGCTAACAACACTGTACTGTACGCCTGGGAGTTGCTGAGAGAGATCTCAAATGTTCTCACTATCACGACCACAACAAAAAAATGGTAATTGTATCAGGAGATAGATGTATTAACTAACTTCTTTTGTGGTTATCACTTTGCAATGTATACATACATCAAATCATCACATTGTACACCTTAAACTTACATGACGTTACATATCAACTATACCTCAACAAAGCTGGAAAAAAAAACATTAAAAAAAAAAAAAAAAAGACATTTCTGGAAGGAAGGAAAGGAAAGTTTCATATCCTTTGAACATAGAATTAGTTAACAAAATAAAAAGAAAAACATCTAGGATCAGATGGGAGATTTAAGCCCACTTCTTCAGTGATTTAAATATTTACTTTTGGGTAAAAAAAAATTAATATTGTGTAAGAAATGTAATTTATATTCAAAGACTATCAGAAACACCTAAAGCCCAGCAAGTTTAATTAAAAGGAAGAAGTAAAAGATGAAGCTCAAAGGTGAACTTTCTTTGATTGGTAGATAAAAAAAAGAAAAAGCAAGAGACCAGAAAGTGTCAAAGATGACAGCATTAAAGAAATAAGAAAGAAACAGACGTGTGAGATCTTCACATACCGAAAGGAGGATGCTAGGAAAGACACCCTTAACAGCAAAATCACAATTCAATTGGATTAAAAAGAATTTAGGATGTGATTTAATATCTGGCCAGATAAGGATAGTTCAATGATCTTATTATTTGGAATAACAGTCTTATAGTTGGGAGAGTTCCCTCCACCCCCACTCCAGATTTCTTTTTAATCTAATAAAAAGACAGGCATGTGCTAGATATGTTTATAGTGTATATAAAACTGGCTAGCTACTTACGCTATCATAACCAGGTTTTACAAAAATCATCTTTACCTTATAATTTTAATTATAGGCAGAAATCACTGCTGAGTTCTGTTCAATGCACTTTTCTTGCATTAAAAGTGTACTTTTGTTGCACTTTTAAAATTAAGGCATTTTCAAGGAGTTAATATATTAGAAATTCATATATTTTAAAGAATTCAAAATAGCGACTGCCATATAGATAAGACTCAGGCATAGGAGTTTTGTTAAAAAAAAAACAGGCATTATTAATTTCTATGATTGCTTCACATGTAGACTAAACATTTCAAACCGATTCAAGGTAAAAGATCCAAAAATCAAATCCTAATTCTAGGTCTCAAAATTCAAGACTCCAAAAGGAATGACAAAACCACTGGCTTCCATATCCTAAAAGAATGTGGCACAGTTAAGGTAGGGACTACCCAGTGGTCCAGAGGCTAACTCTGTGCTCCCAACGCAACGGGCGCAGGTTTGATTCCTGGTCAGGGAACTACATCCCTCATACCACAACTAAGACCTGGCACAGCCAAATAGGTATTTACAGTTAAGATAAAAAACACGTATATCTACAGGAACCTCAAAAAACAGACACCTCATCGGCTAATTTATTTACTCTCTGATCAGAATAACTCCTCCAAATGAAATATCCGGCAATTCCTATTACTAATCTAGTTCGATGAAGTTATGCAAAAGGTAGCAAAACTGGAAGAATTTTTGCGTATGTATTTTTTTTTTTTTTTTTTTGGCCTATCTCCTCAACAATAATAGCTCACTAGCAGTCATTTGCCATATTAATGTCAAAATATAAGTAAAATCAGCATCTTCCTTTACCAAAAAACCTAAATCTAACCTGGAACAGTCAGGATAACAAGAGCATGGTTTTGAAAACATTAATACCAAAGTTGTCTCTTTACCATTTTCCTGCTTTTACTCAAGGCACAGTCTTATATTTTGAAATCCTACTAGGGGGACAATAGTCAAACATGACCTCAGTTCTTATGTTCAAGATGAAGGGGGAGAGACAACTAATGTCTCACAGTATAATCAAAAACATCCAGCAAAAACTGTCAAATGACAAGAGGATAATGTGAAAAACAGTCCAAGTATTTGCAGAAGTAACCTCCTAAATAATTTTTAACACTTTCTGTCTAGGAAAGTGCTAAAATGAAGATAAAACCCTCAAAAGATCTGGGTTAAAATTGATATAAGTGTTTTGTGTACGGGGTTAGGGGGGGATTTGATTTTTTGACAGATCTTTTCACTTGAGAATAATCTCATAAACCTTAATTAAAGAAGGAAAACTTAAAAACTCCTCAATGTACCAAAGAGTAAGAAGCAACTAATCTGGTTACTTAAAAACTGTAAACATCTAGGTTGCCAATACCTCTATAACCAGATAAACACCCAGTGAATATAGTAAGTACAGTTTTTAAAATCTGTGACTGAACTTAGGTGCAGAAAACAAATTCTTGTTAAAATGACCATAACTTGCTAGTTGGTTTGTCTTTAACCAAAATATTTGTTCAGAGACTATTGAGAATGATTTGAGCAAGGCAAAGGGGGATAAAATTTACTAAACACTATCTGTTCTCAATGAGACAACTCAAATTTTCAATATGGAACTAACATTATGCGTTATTCCACTTTCTTTATCTTTGTGGCTTTCTGAAGCAAACTGTCTTGCCCAATTACATACTTGCAGAATTTTCAATTAACAAAAAAAAAATCTTTACAAAGAAACAATTTTAAAATCACCAAAAAAGCCAAGGACAAGATGTTCAAGACTTTATAGACAGTATCTAAGAAAGAACACAATCAGGGAATGGCTTTGTCAAGGTGGGCAAAGTTCAGAATGGCCGAGCTCCCTCCCTGTTGGAGCTGAATATACTACCACTGCCGGTGGCTGGGGGGCTGGCACTGGCTGCAGCAGTGAAACAGAAGGGAAAAGCCTGGTACAGAAAGCTGAATGGCCCAAAGGAAACCTGAGTGGTGACAAGAACCTAAAGGCACATGCAGGTACGCATCTTTTATATTGGATGTGATACACTTACATGGCCCCTGTTGAATCTCTTGGGGACCAACAGTAAAGCAAGTCTAGAACTTCAAATCTTGAGACATCTATAGCAAGATGCTGATCCAATGTGGCTCCAAATATCTTCTGTTTTCCTGGCTCACCTGAAGAGGAAAAAACACTACAGAGGATGTGGGAACTGCATTTCTTTAGGTAGCTTCTTCTAGAGCAACTGTCTGAAAGTTTTGGCCCAGTCCTTTATGAAGTCTGCAGATGAGACACTTGAGGGACTAGTGAAAAACAAAATTCAAATGAAAAGGTGGAGTGAGGCATCCAAAAGGGGGAATTCGAGAGTCAAAGATACTGGTCGCAGGTGAATCAGTGTTTCTAACCCTTAAGTGGGGGGAGGCAGAGAAAGGAGAGAAATGCACCCAGGTTTCTCCCTCCACTCCCTCACCCCAGTAGCTACTAAAATTTCACCAAGTTCCTGAACTGTTTTTACCACAATTAGGGAGTGAGTGCGCAAGATTACTTGGAGAGTTCAAGCGTTTGGCCAAGTCTCCCTCCCCGGGCAGTGTGGCATTATTAAGCGGCAGGGAGGCCTTTCAGATAATACTTATTTTCTGAGAAAAGATTCTGGTGGAATACAGCTCGAGGCAATAAAGAAAGAGAAAAATAAATGCCATTTATACAAAAATGGAAGTCACAGGACAATATACCCTATTGACAACGTTTATTTACTTCTGTTTTTCCAAAGGGGAGGGACTGCTTTCGTGTAATAAGAAATCAGAACAAAAAGTCATTTTCGAATAATAGAAAATATTTTTAAACTTAGCAACACAAACTGCATGCTTCTTCCCCTTCGGAAATATTCTCCCTGGAAAGATAATCTTTAAAAAATAAGCTAAGACGAGCAGAACCAAGTCTGATGTACGTTCACACAAAAAGCATAAAAAGGTAGTCCATGAAATTAATTTTTTATTTTTTTTAATTAACTTAATTTTTTCTTAAAACATTTTATCTAAATATTGTCTTAGAGCTAATCTCCAGCATTCCAGTAATAGCCTAGGATATAAAACAATTTTCTTTCCAAATATATTCCATTTTAACCAGTTAATTTGAACTATGACTAGTAAAGATACCAGAATTTTCTGAAAAATAAAATTGGAGAACCAACTAGATCCTTACCTGACGTGGCTGTTCATTCATTCGTTGTGGATCGGATTTCACTTTATTACTAGGATGATTTGTGACTTTGGTTACTGGTTGCTTGAAAATAGATGCTGTTTGTCTAATTGGCAATGTTGTATTCAAGTCTGGTTTACCCTGTGGATATAAGTGTTTTAATTAATAAATATTATATATAAATGTAATTAATTACTTATTAATTCAATATCTATTACTTTGATTATTCCCAACTTCCCAATCTCAGCATTTTAAATACGCTGAAGTACATTTTAAACACTTTATTATGTAAGACTTATGTAAAGTTTCACAATAAAAAATGTTGTGTTCTTTAAAATGTCAAAAAATTCTCTATATAAAATTTGATTAACAAGATACTAGCAACTTTTAAGCAAACAAATATATATTTATGGTTGGGTGAAACAAGAGGAAGGAGGGCTTTCAGGTCAATAACCAGGAAAGCAATCATTTCTACATTCTGAGAATGGAGGAAAATAATGGCGTACTTGGCTATTAAAATATAAATTACCTCCTCAACTGTTAGGGGTCCAGGCTTACATAAAACCACAAAGGTTAACCTTCCCTTTTTTTGTATATATTTTAGAAAAGGTAATTAGAAAGCTTTAATTCCCACAAACAAAGCTCAATTTAGGAAAATGTAATAAAATATTCTCTCTCTTTAATTTTATAACACATTTACTTTTTAAAAAGAAACTTAAAATTGAAGTTTCAGAAAAGCAAGCAGCATACTTACAGACTTTTAATCAACCAGTTAAAAAAAAAATGTAAGATGTAAGAAATGAAAGTGTGGCACAGAATTTCTATTAAATTCACACGAACTACAGTAACATGCTGTAGGGGGGTGGGGGGTGAAGAAAAAGAACAAAACGTGATTTGACTCATTTGGGCTTCCCTGGTGGCTCAGCGGTAAAGAATACGTCTGCAATGCAGGAAACATGAGTCTAATCCCCAGGTCAGGAAGATGACCTGGAGAAGGAAATAGCAACCCACTCCAGTATTCTTGCCTGGGAAATACCACGGACAGAGGAGTCTGGTGGGCTATAATCCACACGGTCGCAAAGAGTTAGACATGACTTAGTGACTAAACAACATCATTCTGATTTGGGCAAAAAATAGAAAGGGTCAAATATATCCTAACACAATATATAGTACATTAGATATTTTTAGTATAGAAATGTACTTGATAAATCATCTACGGGATGTCAATGAACTTTTATTAACGATCTCCAAATAAAAATTGGATCAACTTCCAGACTCCGAAACAGTGTTTCTCAAACTTGAGCATGCATCAGAGTTACCCAGGGGGCTTATTAAAACACAGATTCCTGGGTCTCACTCCTAGAAATGATGATTCAGGAGGTCTGAGGTCGGGCCTGGGAATTTGCATTCCCACTAAGATCCAGGTGATGCCAACGCTGGTCCAGGGCCCACACCTGGGCACCGCTGCTCTAAAACAAAGACTGCGGGTGGGCGGCGGGGAGACCAGGTCTCACCCACAGATGTGTTCTGCTCCAGTTCTTAGTCTCTTGAGTCAACAAAGCCAAGAGCTACAAATAAAATCCACATAAAATCGAGAATTCTAGCTTCTCTTAAAAACTCAAAGATCTAGAAATGGACTGATTTGGCCAAAACAGGCCATGACTGATTAGTAATGGCGGCCACTAGAAGTGTCAAGGGTTGTCGTTTTGCAAAAGGCCTCATTTCACATTTGTGACACCTGTCTGAACCCTACAGGTATTGAGTTTGTGACCTCCACTTACAGAACAGCAGAAGTTAGTCTGATCATTATTACAGTTATATTATTTGGGTGCCCTATTCAATGTGTCTCCTCTCCCCCACCCTACCCCAGCCCACGCACACTGCTCTTCTGTACACACTGGGCATGCTGGTCATTTCTTTCTCTCATTCACTTTTCTTCCAAAATACGTGCTTACCTTTAAGAGGCATATACATCTTAAAAACTCTAACAATACCACTTCTCAGGCATTTCATTTTCTTATCGTTATGGTTTTTAAAAAAAAAAACTTGATTTAGAGGTGTGGAAACTTGGCCAACAGGCTGCAAAATAACCACTTAGGATTCCATCTCCAAAGAGCGTGAGGCCCAGGAATGTGTATTTTTAAAACTCTCCTGGTAATTCTGTGATGTGCAGAAGATTTGGATCCCTCTGCTTTATGACATCAAGAGCATTCTAAGACCCTAAGTGAAGCCAACCAACCTGTACCAGTCAGTATTCAGTCCAAAAGACGCTTAACACATAATGGCTTACAAAGAACTCTTCCTGCCACTAATTTGTTCTAAGCAGTATCTACCACGAAACAATACCTTGCTTGGTTTTTAATGTTTCTGTACTTTAATAAAGAATAATATACTCTGCTGGTATTAGAACAAAGATGGGATCAGCAGACAAAGAAATACAGAGCAACTATTTGTATGAACAAGCACAGCAGAGCCTGTAAGAGTCTGTTACGAAGAATGACTGGAGGAAGCAGAGACTAGCTTAAACTATTCAAAACTATAAAAGGAAAAAAACTATAAAATCCTTAATCCACACAGACTGGAATGAAGCATGAAACATGTAAAACTACTGGTGCTACAATGATAAGACTAATTTATTATGTTTGTGATGCAATAAAAAATTAATCTACTGGCTAAAAAATTCCATTGTCTGACAATGACAGTTTATTGCCCAGTGGAACAGAACGAGATCTTTCAAGAGTGTGCAGCATTGCTCTTCTGTTGGTCTTATTTATATTTTATTATTTTTCCTCTTTTAAACTAGCCTGAAAGCTCTGAAGAAAGAATTTTTTACTAATTAATTTTGTATTCTACAATATATCATGTAAAATAACCTGAAAAGCTGGACTAACTGGTTTTCCCAGAAACTGTCACAAAAAAAGTAAATTTTATGACCATTCTCTCCTGAGGACTGTCAAAAGAGTCACTGTTAATTCACACCCAGTTGTCTGAGTTTTTCTAAATAACTACAAATCTGCCATGAACCTAGAAGTTATAAAGCAAACATTTTTTTTTAAACACATGATGATATTTTAATATAAATACAAATTACAAAACATAATAGACAGATGGCAATAAAATATGGTATTTCATTTGTACTGCATGACATCCTTAGTCATAAATAAATTCTTAGAAACCAGTAATAAAGACACTGATACACCAAGGGAAATGAAAAAAAAAAGAACAAAATGAAATAACACAAATGACTAGTAAGGATTAAGCATATATGAATGAAGATGACCGAACTGAACAATAACAGAAGAAAAGCAATTTCTTTGTAATATCATATTGCCAATGATTAAAAATCTAACATTTGTACAGTTTTAGGAAATATACCCACATAAACACTGGTGGATACAATAATGGTCATTATAGTGGTGGTTATTTTAGCATTCTTTCTGAGACTTTTGCACATGTGTGAGTTCAATATTAAAACATGGTTAATATATCTGTATATCGCCACACGACAATCTAAAAATCAAATGTGAATTACTGAATAGAAAGTTGTCTGGAAAATCACAGTAAAATTTTAACCTTACTGTATAAACAGATCACAAAAGAAGGGACTGCGACTATTTTCTGTCTTTAAAGTACTTTTTTCAAAATGGGACAAGATTAAAGCTATTCGTGTATTTGAAATCTTCCCTTTCAATACAGGAATAAGTGAAACAAAGTTCCTTGTATTATAAAACTAAACTGAAAAGAAACACACATTCTAACAAAGTTTCCAACCTTAAATGTATCTTCTCAGTATACAGGCTAGCACTCAAATAAAAATTTAGTGTATTTTATAATAATGTGTATATTAAGCTGGGAAGTTTCCAATAACTCAAATAATTGTTGACAGTTTATTCTATCCCCCCTGGGATGAATACAAAAATAAATCTTTCTAACAATTTTTTAAACTTTTACTTTATCTATTTCTAATAAATATCTGTGATGCCTCTTAAAACTTCAAAAATAAATACACAATGAAAATTAATTTTAATCAAGGACAAGGGGAAACAAATTTCCTTTTGAAATGGTTAACAGTGATTGATACTAGCCTTAACCATCAGATGTGGATCTGAACTTTCTAGGGGCGTGGGCAAAAAAAGAAACATTCAATGACAAAGATTTCATACTCAGAAAGGAGGAAGCATACCAATTAAAGAGGAAAATAAAAGCTGGTATTAAATCTAGAGAAAAAAAATAGACATTTAAATCACAACAGATAGTAAACAGATTTCAAATGCTTTTTCTTTTTCCAGTGACCTTCCGTAAAAGCCAAGAACATACATAAATGACAACTCAGTGAAGATGACTTTGAAAAGGACTAAACCAGCATGGCCTGGTTATTGTGTAACCTTTCAATGATTCAATGTGAGCCTGCCTCTTAAGAAACCTATATGCAGGTCAGGAAGCAACAGTTAGAACTGGACATGGAACAACAGACTAGTTCCAAACAGGAAAAGGAGTATGTCAAGGATGTATATTATCACCCTGCTTATTTAACCTATATGCATAGTACATCATGAGAAATGCTGGGCTGGAAGAAGCACAAGCTGGAATCAAGATTGCCAGGAGAAATATCAATAACCTCAGATATGCAGATGACACCACCCTATGCAGAAAGTGAAGAGGAACTAAAAAGCCTCTTGATGAAAGTGAAAGAGGAGAGTGAAAAAGTTGGCTTAAAGCTCAACATTCAGAAAACTAAGATCATGGTATCCGGTCCCCTCATTTCATGGCAAATAGATGGGGAAACAGTGGAAACAGTGTCAGACTTTTTTTGGGCTCCAAAATCACTGCAGATGGTGACTGCAGCCATGAAATTAAAAGACGCTTACTCCTTGGAAGGAAAGTTATGACCAACCTAGACAGCATATTAAAAAGCAGAGACATTACTTTACCAACAAAGGTCTGCCTGGTCAAGGCTATGGTTTTTCCAGTGGTCACGTATGGATGTGAGAGTTGGACTGTGAAGAAAGCTGAGTGCCGAAGAATTGATGCTTTTGAACTGTGGTGTTGGAGAATACTCTTGAGAGTCCCTTGGACAGCAAGGAGATCCAACCAGTCCATCCTAAAGGAAATCAGTCCTGAATATTCACTGAAGGACTGATGCTGAAGCTGAAACTCCAATACTTTGGCCACCTGATGTGAAGAGTTGACTCACTGGAAAAGACCCTGATGCTGGGAGGGATAGGGGGCAGGAGGAGAAGGGGACGACAGAGGATGAGATGGCTGGATGGCATCACCGACTCGATGGACATGAGTTTGAGTAAACTCCGGGAGTTGGTGATGGACAGGGAAGCCTGTCGTGCTGTGGTTCATGGGGTCGCAAAGAGTCGGACATGACTGAGCAACTGAACTGAATCCTAGAAAGGGCTTCCATGGTAGCTCAGCTGGTAAAGAATCTCCCCACAGTGCAGGAGACCTGGGTTCCATCCCTGGGTTGGGAAGATCCCCTGGAGAAGGGAATGGCTACCCACTCCAGTATTCTTGCCTGGAGAATCCCCGTGGACGGAGGAGCGTGGCGGGCTACAGTCCACGGGGTCGCAGAGTCGGACATGACTGAGAGCACACAATGCTAGAAAAGAGGAAAACTAAAACAGTGACGCAGATCATGTGTCTTTAACCTGTAGCATTCAGATACTGTTTCACTGCTAACCCCTAAGTTTTACTGAAAATAGATTAACCCCACCTATTTCAATTTTTTAAATGGAGGAAAAAAAAAGAAAAGAAAAGAAGAAAACAGGACACTGACAGATATCATTTTAATTCTGTGGCTTTGCATATCCCAAGAGATATTCATGTCCCAATTTGAGAAGCAAAGACTTTTATTTTTCTAAAGTCACTTTCCTCATCTGTACACGAGGTAAATACAGTAACTACTCTTAAGATTCTTACAAAAGCAAACAAGATAATGCATGTGTGATGCTGCTGCTCAAGCAGCTTTCATTAAGTCAGTTATTGAACAAATATTGAGTGCCTCTGCTATCTGCCAGATACAGACCATGTGCTGTATACAGTCATTCACAATTACCAAAGTCCTCCAGAGCTTACACTCACAGGGCAGAGAGGAGACAAAACAGTGGTATAGCTTATAGTCATGCTGGCACATAAATTCTGAATAGCAGCTATCTCTATTATCGCCACTATCATGTTATTGAACATGCTACTGAAAGTTAAAACCTTAACCTATTAAGCTTCCCCATAAGGAGAGTCACCTCCTGGTTCATGCAAAGAGGAGCCTGACCTTTAGGGGAACCAAGATTATCCTCAAAACCTAATTCTGGATTTGCTCCCAGATACACAGTAGCCAATGCGTTTCCACAAAAGTCCACAAAAGTCAAAAAAGCCAATATAAAGTGCTTTACAGTCCTTCATTTTTTTTTTTATATATGATTCACTCAACATGAAATCTATCATTTTATTCAATTCAGTGGGTTTTAGTATATTGACAAAAGTGCAACTTTGCAAAAAGGTTTTTGCAAAAAGTAAAGAAAATATGTATCTGGGATCTATGATTTTGTAGTGAAAATCCACTTCATGTAATATCATAAACAATACCTTTTTAAGGAGAACAATGGAATATTGAATATGTAAAATAAAATGGGTGGACTCTACTTTGAGCTCATTAAAAAAAGATGTAGTTCATTGAAGTGGAGGTTTGTAATTCATCACTGAAATCAAGTTTTGAAGAGTTTTGTTTGAAAAGTAACTTCTTGGAACTTTAGTTAATATGGACTTCAGTTAAAAGGACTTTTAAGTTTAGTTAAAAGGACTGATGGCTAAAGACTGATGAGTTTCAACCAGAGCAGCTCTGCTCAAACTAAGGCTTCTAACTGCATGGAACCAATCATCTCCTTTACATCTGGGCTGGCACTAGCTGAGTACACAACTTTAGAATTATGAAAACAGTCACACAAATCATTTTCTGCAGGGCTTCATTCTCTCACTGATCTAGAGTCTAGAAGTTAGGTAGCTCTGCAGGACCTATGAAACTTAAGTGAAACTAACAACCATAGACAGAAACCCCAACATCCAAAGTAAATGCTGACAACGTACCATGGGCACCTGTGTCCCTACATGTACTCTCATCACTGCACAGAGGCCCAGCCCAGAGCCTCTCAGGGGTCTAGTGCACTTTGACATCTCTGAGGAACTAACTTACAACAAGCTAAACCTACTCATACTGCACAGGCTGCTCTCATCAGCAAGTCTGTCTGCTAACACGGCTAAAGTTCTTCTCTTCACTGTTTGCTTCCTAGAAATCTTTATCCCATCCATATCTAAACGCCTAGCTCAAATTAGCCAAAAAATGGAACAGTGCTGTTAGTTGCTAATAACTTCTTAGTTATCTTCATTTTTCAGCTCAAGATTTCTGCACATGAGAAAATTAGAAGTTCTCTGGAATGGGCCTTGAACAACATGGGACTTTGGAGTGTCAACGCTTCACAAAGAAAGCCTTGACCTGTGGTTTTGCAGCCATGGATTCAACCAACTGCTGATTGCTAGTACTGCAGTTATTTACTGTGGGAAAAAAATCTGCATATACGTGGATGTATACAGTTCAAACGTGTTGTTCAAAGGTCAACTTTGATTACAGTATCTCTTGCTACATCTTACTCCTTCTTTATTATTCATTAAATGAGCACTGTCCAAGCCACCATCATTCCAGCTTGGGTAAATAGCCTCCTGTTATAACTGGCCCCTGACTTCTACTTCTGCACCTCTACAGTACATTCTCCACACAGCAGGAAAAAAAAAAAAAAAAATCATACTGCTCCCTACATAAAGTCGACAAGAGCATTCTATTCCCTTCCTCATCCTGGTTTGCCAGGTCCAGTGGCTAGGTTTGCCTGCTTCCTTGGCCTCACCTAGTACCTCTCTCCCACTCACTAACCTCCAGCCTACTGCCTGTCCTCATGTGCTAAACGTATCCTGCCTTAAGGATGTTGCCCTGGCTATTCCCTCTGCTTAGAACACTTTACCCTCTGGTTTTGTAGAGTTGAATCTTCTCATTCAGATCTTGGCCAAAAAATCATTCCCTTCTGATCATTCGGCCTAACAGAGCCACCAAGTCAATCTCAACCATTCTTAATTAACTGTGTAGCATTTAATTTTTAAATTGTGTTAGTCATCCCACTAGAATAATAATCCCACAAACACAGAATCTCCCTCTATTATTCCCAGAATCTGGAATAATGTCTGCGCACACAGAATGTGCTTAAAAAAATTTCATGGAGTAAATGATGCATAAAATGTCTGTTACATGTAAGATCTTATGGTATGCAGCCCTTATTCCTAAACAGTCTCATTGTTCATTCTTAAACTTACACATGCTATGTAAGTGGAAGCTACTAATTCAATGTGGTCTACAACATCCATGTCAAAATTATCAAACATAATCATCTGTACTATATACCTCAAGATTACTAATGTAAAATAATCCCCAGACTTGTTCCATTAATTACTATATAACATGAAGTTATGCTTATAGATACATAGCGAGCCCTACAAAAGGATCCCATGGGAAAATAATCCTCAGATGGTGTTTTTGGCAAAGTCACTGTCAATTAGAGGGATGTTATATCATGAAATAATGGGAAATAAAGAGTACAAAGAATTTATAACCGAGAAGATTGCCAACATGAGATTAAGACATCAAAACAATCTACGTACGTTGGCAAGACACGTGCCATGCTGCTCTCAGACAGCCATGATTCAGGAAAAGTGTTCATGACGGACCTGAAAACTTAGATCATCTCAGTAGAACATGCCATAACAACTTCTCATCTGTATATTAAAATAACCTAAAATTTAGCAGTGCTTCTAGACAGAGGAGACTGATGTGGAAATTAATACCTTGGGGCAAAGTATAAGGTCAATTAATAGGATGTCAACAGATTAAGTAATAGAGATGAGACAGGTAACCGCTTGACTGAGTTACACAATTTAATCTGTAATAATATTAACTAGGTGATAAACTAGATAATATTAACTAGGGGCTTCCATGGTGGCTCAGTGGTAAAGAATCTGCCTGTCAAGCAGGAGATGTGGGTTCGATCCCTGGGTCAGGAAGATACCCTGGAGAAGGAAATGGCAACCCACTCTAGTATTCTTGCCTGGGAAATCCCATGGACAGAGGAGCCTGGTGGGCTATAGTTCATGGGGTCACAAAGAGTCGGACACGACTGAGCGACTTCACTTTCACTTTTCACTTTCATGCACTGGAGAAGAAAATGGCAACCCACTCCAGTGTTCTTGCCTGGAGAATCCCAGGGACGGGGGAGCCTGGTGGGCTGCCGTTTATGGGGTCGCACAGAGTCGGACACGACTGATGCAACTTAGCAGCAGCAAATGGTAGGACTGTTCTCTCAGGAAGGTGAGCAAAGGTGCTTGTTTAAGGAGTCCATACTCCGCTGAGGAGTCCTATAACGTATTAGGCACGCTGGGGGCTGAGAACTAAGGCAAGAATAAAGTCAGTTCTTTGGAGGCTCAGAGATCCAAACAAGCCCTTCTTGCCTAAGAAAGTTCTTCTAAGTTCATTCATAATAGTTATCTAGCAGAGGTACACATACCTCCTTTCTGAAAAATCAGGACAATAATATTTGAAATGTTTGTGTACTCTGCTCTAGCAATCATCAAAATTAATCCCATCACACCCCACATCCTATCTTCATAATAACCCAACAGCCAAGTCCCCCAGATCACACGTCATCATGCAGTACTCATCTCCGTAATATTCTGTATGTCCACCCTGTAGTTCAGTGGCCCTCAAACTTTTTTGACTTCAACTAAGAGTAGAAATATACACTTTAAATCATGCCTCAGTACACACAAGGGTGTACAGATCACAAAAATCACCTAACATACTTAGCCTTACTAAATGGGATGTGCACTATTTTCTATCCCATTGTCTCACATCTTAAAAATTCTAGTCATGGACAAGTGAAATAAAGTGAAAGTCGCTCAGTCGTGTCCGACTCTTTGTGACCCCATGGACTATACACTCTCAGGAATTCTCCAGGCCAGAATACTGGAGTGGGTAGCCTTTCCCTCCTCCAGCATATCTTCCCAACCCAGGGATCGAACCCAGGGCTCCCGCATTGCAGGCGGATTCTTTACCAGCTGAGTTTGAAAACCAAACCCTAACCTTACCCCTCTCACTCCTCCTGCCAGTCTTTGCACTGTACACTCTTGGGTGGTCGGTCAGCAGGCTCTCCTATATCCTCAATATTTTCTTTAAACATTCTCTCCAGTTCCTGGACTTCCTTAAACTTGCCATCCCTCAAAGATCCTATCTCCCCTAAAGTTCTTCCAGATAAAGGCTTTCACCCTCTTCCTCTCTGACAACCACATTCCTAAGGCCCAGTAAGTGGCGCAGGTTCCCTCCTTTCTCCCCATTACTTTCTCTCATCATTTCTGTTTTTCCTCCTTCACAAAGCAGAGCTCCCCTGAAGTTCATAGGATCTGACTGTCTGACTTCCCACCCTCCTCCCTGATTTCTCCTTTACTCACTGAAGACTTTAGCTTCTGTTTCATGTTTTCTTCCCCAACCCAGCTCTTAGTCTTCATTCTTAGAGGCCTCAATACCCACTTGGATAATCCACCCAACATCCTGAGTCCTCTGACCTGTTCTTCTACCCAGCCCCACCCACCTAACATTAGAGGCACAGGCTTGTCTACACTGCTAACTATACCGTGCCCAATATCTCAGGCAAGCATCCGACCTTCCAATTTCTACTTCCTGTCCTTATAACTCACTGAGGACTGCCCTCCAGGTTCTTTGAACCCATCAATACTCCCTGCCTATTGGCTGACCTGTTTTCTTACTCTTTCAAAACCTCTTCCACATTCCTCCCCAACCAGTATAGATTCCATGATCCATCAGCGTCATTACATTGTCAATGTGCTTAAACTTCTGTGGTTTTCCACTGGTGCAACAGGCCCCATTCTTACCCTTCCACAGTATTTAAAATGGGAAATTAACCGAATCAGCATCCCTTTCATCTACCATCTAGTGATTCTCCTTCCTAGTCAAGAAAATTTACTCAAAGAATTGTCCACAATGAGCAACTTTAATTCTCATTCACTTTCAACCCAATCCAATCTGGCTTCTCTTTTCCCTGAAACCACTGGTATCAAGGTTATTAATGACCTTCCTGCTGCCAAATTCAATGGAAATTTCTGTCTTCCTCCATTCAACGTTTCAGTGGCAATCAATGTAACTGACCATTCTCCTTTTTGAAATATTCTCCTCTCCCGTGTCTCTCCTGCCTTTCACAATCCACTCTGCTGATTCCTTCTACTCTAGTTCAATTTTAATCACTGGACTTTCTCAGAGCTTCCTTCTGGATCCTTCTGTCTATAATCTCCAGGCCCATTACTTGAAAAACTACCTACGTGACTTTCTACCTAATGCCTTTCCAGCTCAGACCTCTCAATCAGTATACCTACACGACATGACAAATCCATCTGGATGTTTAATAAGCATCTCAAACTCTGTACACTCAAAGTTGAATTCATTGTATTCACCCATATAAATTCTTTCCTAAGGCAATCTCAGTAGATAGCAACCCAATTCACCTAGTCACTCAGTCTACCTAAAATCTAAGGGCTCTCTGTCATCTTTCACACGCAGTTCATTAGCGAGTTCTGTCAATCCCACATTCAGAACAAGACTAGGACCCCTTCTCTTCTATCACCACGTGCGTCCAGGCCACCATCACTCCTCACTGTGCTGTTGTGACAGCTACTCGCACCTCACTCCTGCTTTTGTCCATTTCTTTCAACCGAACAAAAACCTGTACTTAAGAGTGGCCCACACTTAAGTGAGATGTCAGTAATCCCCTGTAAGGACTTCAAGGCCTAGAAATGCTGGATTCATCATCTGTGATCTACTCTCTCTGCTTCCCGCCCCCAACGTATCCAACAGAGAGACCAGAAGCCACTCTGTTCAACAAAGGCTTAATAAATGATGGAAAAAGCACCAGCATCTTTGGAAAAGATTTTAGCTACCTTCCTGTCAGCCAGGCATGTTTTATGGAAGGAACAGGATCTCTATTTTCGGTTTAGATGGAAAGATAACTAGGAAGGTGGAAGCCAACGAGTAGATCTTACCACAGTATCAGGAGCTGGTAATCAGACTGATCCTATCACGGGGCCCTTTAGGTGAACTGGGGTCCCTAGTTCTGAAATAAATCACCCCACTAAGGTGCTACTTCAATACCTGAAAAAATTCCTCATCAGTTAAACAAAGGTCTAACCTGAGCTACAGCAAGTGAGCTGATCCTTAACCTTTTTTGCCAAAGACTTGCTCCCTCTCCTGTTGTAAAACAGTAGTTAACTTTTTCAGTTACATTCTCCTTTGAGAAATTGGTGAAGACTTTCTCCTTTGGAAAAAACAATAGAAATTATTTCATTTAAAGGTTCCTGGAGAGCATCCAGAAGTGTGCACTCTCAGGTTAGAGATCTTCCTGACTCTTACCGGTTCCAAGCTGGCCTCTTTCATCTCCTAACGGGAAAACAACAACACGATACCGTTCCGTGATCGTGCCTTCTTTTCCGAACACTGTCCTCTTTCCTCCATCTCGCGTTTAAACTTCACAAGAGCAGTCTAACCGTTTTATGAGGACAGAGGCAGAAAAATGCACATATGCATACATGCTCAGCAAATGCACAGAAGCTCTGAAAGGGTATAAAAACAAAACTGGCTGACAATAAACTCCTCTAGGAAAGAGGCTGAGCCCGACAGACTCAAAGAGGAGGGAGATGCTCCTCATGGAATCTCCTTTCCACCGTGTGTGCAAGTCGCAATCAAGTAAGATTAAATAAAAAATTTTTTAACTTTTACAACAGCAGGCTACATCTTTGCTCCTAATTTCTGGTTTCCCAGAAAGTTTCTGGCATTCCAAACCTGACTCGTGGTCCTTCTACCCTGCCGATGCTGGTTACATCTAAGTCACCAGGTGACTTGTTTGAAAATCCAGTGAATACTACAAAGTCGTTATCTTCCTCAAGCTCTCCACAGCATCCAACAAAAAAACCTCTCCTAGGCCATCACAATCCCACATTCTCTTCACTCTGCTACTACCTTGCTGGAAGTCCCTTCTTACTCTCCACATAACTAATCTTTTATCCACTGCGTACAATGTGACAAGGTACTTTTCTATCTGCTCCTACACTGGGCAATCTCAATGTTTCACAAACCCCTATGACAGTTCTCAAAGCGTGACCCGGGAATCCCTGGAAGTCTACGAGATCTTTCAGAATCCAAGAAATAAGAGCATTTTAACTCAGTCTTCCTCATCTACCCTCTCCCCAAACTTGCTCTTCCTGCCCTATTCCCCATCAACCACTGTCCCAAGGGACTCAACCCAGAACTGGAGCAGGCATCAACAATTCCCATGCTCTACAATCATCAGGGACTCATGTACTAACTTGTCTTGTTTGAGTCCCACACCTTTTTATACCTCCTGGCTACAGTGTTAGTCCAGGCCCTCATTCATTCTCTGGACTAAACTGTTCTAACTCCTCTCCCTGCTTCCAGCCTCCACTTTTCCTAAATGGTACCCATTCTACATCCGACACCTAATCTGATTCCCAGCACCACCACCAACTCACTGAAGTTTCTCAATGTGCAACGCTATTGCTCCCAAGATATATTAGCTGTCTTTAAGAATGTTATTATTATTTTGTTGAAGATAATTAGAGCAAATCACCTGCTGGATGATGTGATTGAGCACTTAGGACAGAACCACACAGAATCCAATCTGTGGTTACAGTCACAATAGTAGACTACCACGCATGCTTAGTCGCTCAGTCGGGTCCGACTCTTTGCGACCCCGTGGGCTGCAGCCTGCCAGGCTCCTCTGTCTGGGATTTCCTAGGCAAGAATACTGAGGTGGGCTGTCATTTCCTTCTCCTGGGGATATTCCTGACCCAGCGATCAAACCTGCGTCTTCTCCTTGGCAGGCAAGTTCTTTACCCACTAGCCATCAGGGAAGCCCAGTATATAACCATAAACCAAGGTAATTAGTGACAAGAAATAATGGCAGCCTTCTACAATAAATTCCTTCAAGAGACCATAATGTTATTTTCAAATGCATCCAGTTTGCGTGACTAGAGAAATATGATGAAAGAACTGAGTCTTTCCAAGGTATTAGCAGCACTGACAAGTCAGGGTGAAATATAATTTGTTCCATACCAGATCCATATTGTGAGCAAGCTGTAAAATATATGTCACATTAATGTTAGGGAACTTGAATTTTACTAGTTTTGTAGATTTAATTCATAAATGTTTCAGTGTTGTTAAGAGCTAGAAACGCAGGAATTCAGTTTAATATTTACACATCTGAAACATTAAAATTTCTAGCAAGAAAACTAAGCTACTAAAGTTCTTTAAATATACCATGCACTGAGGATCACTGTACTCTTCTCTATCTTAAGACTATTCTCTAATTTTTAAAGAAATGTATCTTTAAGAAATTAACTTCCTTCTTAAAAGGTTAAGGCTTGTTATCTCTTAAAACCTTGAAACATCTCCTCTTTGGAGAAACAAAGCCTGCATAAACACCTAAACAGTATTTAGAGTTTGAAGCAGAAGTCGTTTTTAAGAGGCACACTCCAGAACCAAGCAGTCCAATATGGTGGCCACTAGGCACATGTGGCTATTAAAACTTTAATTAAATAAAACTATAGGTTCAATTAGTCAACCACACTAGGCACTTTTCAAGCACTCAACAGCCACGTGTGACTGGTGGCTGAAACATTTCCATCATCACAAAAACTGCTACTAACAGTGTTGCCCTCCTACGACTCCTCCCTTTGAGTGAGCTCCGAGGAAGCCACTCATGACTTCAAAAAATCAGCTCGAGGTTGATGACTTCCAAATCGCTCTCTAGTCTTTTTCCTTTAACCAAACGGAATATCTTCAGTAACAAACTGGTTATTTTGACTTTATCAACAAAAGAGATGGAAGGAGGGGCTGGAAATAATTATGAGAGTGGCAAGAAAATCAATAAGGTACAACGTAATCAAGAATGGAACATATTTCCAGGGTAAGGTTGAGACTGAGTTTGAGACAAACAGGAAGAGGTGCCGCAAAAGCCTTAGTAAATATCAACTGAAAGACAATCTCCACTCTGCTGTACCCACCAATCCTAAAAGAATTAAAAATCATTTTTAAAGTTCTTCAAAAGGTATCTTTACAAACATACTTGAAGATATTCATTCAGTAAATTCCCCTCTGATACAAAAGATATATTAAAATCAATATACAAGTCAATATAAACTATAATTTATACTGTTTATAATTGTATTGCTTATAATTCAAAGTTTATATTGTTCTTTACACTTCTAATTTTTTCAAGATAAGAGTCTTTAAAAAAAATCCCATTCCTGAGTATGTAGCTGAAGAAAATAAAAGCACTAATTTGAAAAGATACATGCACCCCAATGGTCACAACAGCATTATTTACAGTAAGCAAGACGTGGGAGCAACCTAAAGTGTCTATCAACAGATAAATGGAGAAAGAAGATCTGATACATAAATGTACACACACACAGACACCACACACACACACCCAAGAATACTACTTGGCCATTAAAAAAAAAATTTTTTTTTTAAAGAATGAAATTTTGGCACTGCAACAATATGGATGTATCTGGAGGGCATTATGCTAAGTGAAAAAAGTGAGACAGGGAAAAACAAATACTGCATGTTATCATTTATATGTGGAATCTAAAAAATAAAACCAGTGAATATTAAAAAATATTAATGCAATTAATGAACTTCAGCCAGTTTCACAATCTGCCTACAAAGCCAAACACTACCTCAGATTCCTGTTTTTTTTTTTTTTTTTTAGATTCCTGTTTAAATCTCCTTAAATCTCTATATCTCTCAACTTTCTCTATACTGATTACTTTAAAAAGACCTGGTATAGTTATTAATAACCCACGAATATGTTTTCTGCTTTATAGAGATATTTAATGTTGGTGTTACTCCAAAAGGGACCTTACTTAGAAAAAAAGGAAAAACTACATTTTCTGTCTTAACTAAAATAAAATCAGATGCAAAAATAAGACCAGGGCCCCCAAATTCAGACAGAGTGCTTTCAGAAAACAATGATTAACAAAAGGCATTTCCAAAATATGTAGTGTATTAATTTATTCAATCAACATTTACGGCTACTATAAACTTCTGGAATGAAGTGAATAATAAATAAACATTCAGCAAACATTTATGAAGTACCTACCATGTGCCAGGCTTTGGATTATATATATATACCAAGCAAAGCAAAACGAGAGCCATGGGCCCTGCCCGCGCGGAACTCACAGTCTAGCTGCAGCAGCCCGACAGCCACGGATCCCGTGGCCGAGCACGGGCAGGCCTGCGGGAGGAGGGCCCGGCTCCGGGCGGAGGGTGCAGGGCAGGCTTCAGAGATGGAGACAGTGGAGCTGGGCCTCGGATGAGGAGCAGGTCACCAGATGGAGGGGGGGGGGGGAAGCACATTCCAAGCAGAGGAAACAGCACATGAGCAAGCAGAGTCTTGAAAGCACATGCCACGGTGCGGGATGACGAGCGGTCCAGCGCAGCTAGAGCGGAAAGGTGCACACAAACTAAAGAGACGAATTAGTTTTAGGCTTATCGTGAACCCTAACTAGCGGGAGGTACATCTGCACATTACACTGAGCGCAGCTCAACTGTGATTCTGCTAACAACGGGGTGCTCTGGAAGCACTCTGTTCATTTCATAAATATTTAAGCCCCTCCAATAGATGTCCAGGACTGTTTAGAGCTTTAAAAAGGCAGTTTCAGAAAAATACATCTTAATTTTTCCTCTTACATTTAAAAAGCAAAATTAGCCCAGAATCAAGATTTAAGCTGAAGTCATATAGCTTCACCCCTAGTTACACTAGTGACCTAGTTAAGGTCCTAACTTGAGCACCCCTCCTCCCCCTCCTCCTCCTGCCACTAATCCCAGGCCCCTGAACACCCTCAGAGCCATCGACAACACAGTTAGGTAGGAACTCGGAGGCAATGCCAAGCATCCCTTTCCAGCTCTGCCTCTCTGAACGAGGAACCTGCCAACGCCCCTGTGGAAGCCAGGCCAGGTAACTAACGCAGTACGTGAGGAGTGCATCCTCACCGCCACACCAGGCCTTTGGAAATCAAGCTATTCTTAAAAAAAAAAAAAAAAAAACCAAAAAACTGCTGAGCTAAATTCTGGAAAAAAGAGGGATATGAAGCAGAGACCGCATAGTCTCCAGGAAAAGTAAAAGGCAAGGAGGGAGGGAGGCTGGGTCAGAAAGTTTCCCATCCTGGCCACCTGTTCACCGAGGCAGCTTGGTGCTCAGGAAGCTATAAGGGGAAAAGGAAAGGAACATGCTAGGTGACTTCACGGAAACTCCTATTTACTGCTCACAATAATGCTAAGGGAAAGATCTTATGATCATAAGTTTACAGATGAGAAACCTGAAGCCACCAGAGGTTAATCAAGGTGCCAGTGACTGTGTGAGCTAGGAAGAGGCAGAGCCAGAACATGAGCGCACGCCTGCCTGGACCCACAGCCCGCCCCCCGACACGTGGGCTCCCAGGTCCTCAGGCGAACGCAGCGCTCCCAGGGGCCACGCAGGCCTACACCAGTCATGTCCCTACAAAGAGAAGTCCTTCCTTCTCCCTCCACCACTTTCACGGTCAGTGTGAGACAATCGTGTGGTAACACATACACACGTGTTTCTCTGAAATTTAGAGGGAAAAAAACTGGGGGGAAAATAAAAAAGGTTTATAAGATTAGCTGTTTGGGGGACAAGGGGAGGTACAGCACTTTCCTTATAAAGATATTGAGGGCTTTAATACAATTAAATTAGCATAATTCAAATGCTACTCATGTAAATTCTTATATGATAAATCATCAACTAAGCAACTCACTAAGAGTAAGAGCTAATGGAAAAATCTCCACAGTATTAGAATGTGAATATTATTCCTAAAGAATATTACTCTCCAACACCATCAAAAAGTCAAAATAAAAACTGTTCTTTCTCAAATCCTGATCCTGAATATTAAAAGGGATGTATAAATAAACTATATGGTAAGTAAGGGTACTAGCACCACAATAAAATTTTGCCTCTTTATGGGCAACACAAACTATTTTAAGGGGGGGAAAAAAGGAGACAATTAACATCAACAGAGAAATTTTTTGTCAACAGTCCCAATGGGCACGAAGTGTGACATACGTTGGCCTAGGGAGATACTGAAATGTTGTTTTCAACATCTTTACTTAGGCTCTCTCTCTTTGTAAGCCAACTACCAGAAAATTAATCAGATTTATTAAATCAAAATGCTTTGCAGGGGGGAGAAGGAAGGGAAAAAAAAAACCGAACTGGGACATTCAGACAACCAAAACTCCAGTGACACAGAGCAATGCAGGAGGCTTCAGGGAGAGCGTCTGGCCGACCAACCTTATTCTGATTGAGAGGGTCGTTCCGCAGCCTCTGCTTGTTCTTCTGTAATTTACTAGGCATCATCTTTCCAGTTCTGAAGTCAAAACTGCTGAGGTCAACAGTATTTCCCAGATACCTTGCCAACTGAGGTTTGCTTCTGAACTTCTTACCACTCGGACTAGAAGAAAGATAACATTAATTGGCAAACAATTAATTAATTAATTGGCAAACAAAAGGCAACAATATATACCCCAGATCGCTACACAAACCTTTTCTTCATGCCTGCCTTTCTGCTCCCAATTAGTATCACATCATGGCTTTACATGTTTATTTTTTTTCCAAAGAAATACTAAAAGTTTTAAAGGAAATTTTTAACTTCCTAAAGAAAGAGACAGCGTGTCTGTCACCTCCCATACCACCCCTAGATACACTGCTGGAACACATGACGGATGTTCACACAGGTCATCCCGCTGGTCACTCACGCAGCAACCACGGACAGAACCCCAACCCAAGGGGCACGCAGAGCGCAACGCACACACTGCCAACGGCTCCTCTTTCACCCGCGCTCCAGACTGACTTCTGAGATGTTTTCCCATATTACACACACAGAATGCCAACGGTAGCCAGAAAGAGCTTCAAAACAAACTGCTCTGAGGCAACAGTCCTTGTTAGAAGCACACTTAGGGACTTCCCTGGTGGTCCAGCAGTTAAGACTCCACGCTTCCACTGCACGGGGCCCGGGTTCGATCCCTGGCAGAGGAACCAAGATCCCACATGCTGTGGAGCTCAGCCAAACACACACACACACACACACACACACCAAACACTCACATACACACTCACACCACATACACACACACTCTCACACCCCCCCACACACACCCCACAGATGCACACACACCACTCACATACACACACACTCACACCACACACACACACACTCACGACACACACATACCCACCACACACACACCACACACACACACACACGATACGCACACACTCTCACACCCACACACACACACCCCCCACAGACACACACACACCCCACACACCAGACACACACACACACTCTCACACCACACACACACACACCCCAAACACACTCACACACACCACACACACACCCCAGACACACACACTCTCACACCCCCCCACACCCCAGACACACACCCCCACACACACCCCACAGATGCACACACACCACTCACATACACACACACTCACACCACACACACACACACTCACGACACACACATACCCACCACACACACACCACACACACACACACACACACACACGATACGCACACACTCTCACACACACACCCCCCACAGACACACACCCCCCCCACACACCAGACACACACACACACTCTCATACCACACACACACACACCCCAAACACACTCACACACACCACACACACACCCCAGACACACACACTCTCACACCCCCCCACACCCCAGACACACACACCCACACCCACATACACACCACTCACACACACACTCACACCATACACACCCCACACACACCAGACACACACCACACACCAGACACACACACACTCACACACACACTCTCACACCCCCCACACACACACCCCACAGACACACACACCACACACACCACACACACTCTCACACCCCACACACACACACTCTCACACCACACACACTCACACACAACACACACACACTCTCACACACCCCACACACACACCCCACAGACACACACACACTCTCACACCACACACACACACACCCCCACACACACACACCACCTGTAATCCATATAACCTTTGGGCTACCGATTTGAACTCAAAACACAACAGGAAAAAAAAAATGAATTCTGACAATAATAAATGCTCCCTAATTTACTAAAAGGAGAAAAACTAAGGTAAACATTTACAAATGTGTTTGTATGATGCTTACATGACTTTTGTGAGCCTAACTCCTATCTGAGAGAAGTGTATCAAGAACTTACTTTTTGTAAAAAAAAAAAATTGTCAAAGCTGGAATATTACAAAAGTGTCAGAATTATACAGAGCTTGAACTAAACAAGTCTTTCCTAAAACAAAAACAAAAAAATTTCCCATGTGGCACCAAACTGTAAGAAAAAATTTAGAGAAAGAACGCCCCAAAGTCTTATCTAATAAATTTTCTGAACCAAATGTGCTAGAATAAACTTCAGTGAGCTGTAACACCAGAAAAGAACTGTGAGAATTCTAGAAAAGCTCTCAAAAAAGCCAACATGTCATATTGAGAACTTAACCTTGCACCAAATGACCACAATAAAAGAAAAATAATTCAACCCAGAGACAAAAGAGAAAATGCTGGAAAACCAAGCAATTTACAATTGCCTGGAATAGCAAAAACTTCTCTCGGGGTCAAGTCGGAAGCAACACACCCCAGTCTGCCACAGACTCCACCAGCCGCCACAGACCTCAAGACAGCTGAAGATCGTATCAACCTTCTTTTTCCACAATCACATGACGTGGCTATTCCTGAAACACAATTCAAGGTATAGAATTCAGCCCACAGATGAAGATAACAGCCAGTTAAGACCAGTATGTAACAGAATAGAAGGAAGCAGAGAGCAACCAGAGCCCAGAGGAGGAGAGAATATACGCTGATGTGTAAACGAACTCAACTCCCATTCTAGTCCAGATGTCCCAACATGGTCAGCATCACGGAATGAAACAGCACACGACCCTCAACACTGTCTGAACCTGAATCACCTCTGGCCACTGCGATCTTCACCCCCAACCTGATCCTCTGGAGCATCATCTGTCGCAGCATCACTGTCTACCCAGCAACTCATCTTCCGGCTAGAAGGCCACACACAGTGTTCAGGGCACCATCCCTCAGCCCACACGGCCAGTACCAAGTTCTAAATGCTCAGAGACTCTTCAATGCTGGCACAACAGCTTTGCCTTCTTAGTAAAACATCAAAAACCTTCCAACTGATCAAGTACTTTTCCCTGACTTTTTCCTACCAGTCGTCAAGACACCCCACATTCTAAACTCAACGTCACCAAAAATACGCCATGTAGCTTTGACTTCCAGCTATGTCTTTCCAGGAGGAAGGGTGAACATAACCAATATTCTGCCTATCATAAAACTATTAAATCCTCCAAGCCCAGGTAGAATGTCACTGCAACTGTGAAGTCATCTGTGATTCTGCAAGCCCAGTTAGAAATAATTCTACTATCCCTCAATTCTACTTTATTACAATCCTACACATTTCCTTGATTAGTCAAACAACCCAAAATTACGATGCCCCTTATTAAAACTCTCAAACAAAACTTACATAGGCTAGTATTAAACAAAGTAACTTCTGAGAGCAAAAATGGTGAAAAGAGGAGAGTGAAAAAGCTGGCTTGAAACAACGTTCAAAACACTAAGATAGATGGTATTGGTCCCATCACTTCATGGCAAACAGAAGGGGAAAGAGCGGAAGCAGTGACGTTTTAATCCCTTGGGCTAAAAAAAAAAAAAAAAAAAAAAAAAATCTATGCATACAATGACTGCAGCCATGAAATTAAAAGATGCGTGCTCCTTGGAAGGAAAGCTATGACAAACCTAGACAGCATATTAAAAAGCAGAGACTTCACTTTGCCAACAAAGGGCCACGTGGTCAAAGCTATGACTTTTTCCAGTAGTCATGTACAGATGTGAGAGTTGGGCCATAAAGAAGGCTGAGTGCCAAAGAACTCATGCTTTCAAACTATGGGGGCTGGAGAAGACTCTGGAGAGTCTCTTTGGACAGGGAGGAGACCAAACCAGTCAATCCTAAAGGAAATCAACCCCGAATAGTCACTGGAAGGACTGATGCTGAAGCTGAAGCTCCAAAGGGCCACCCGATGTGAAGAGCAGACTCACTGGAAAAGACCCTGATGCTGGGAAAGACTGAAGGCAAAAGGAAAAAGGGGCAGCAGAGGATGACATGGTTAGACAGCATTACCGACTCCATGGATATGAATTTGATCAAACTCAGGGAGATAGTGGAGGACACAGCCTGGCGTGCTGCAGTCCACGAGGCTGCAAAGAGTTGGACATGACTCAGTGACTGAACAACATCAGCTGAATAGTTAAGAACATGGCTTTCATTCACACACAATGGAACAGAAAAGTCTATGCTTATTTAAAACATTAATATATTGCCTGGAATTTAAAATACTGAACTGGAAAATCTTCTCATGGTTAATCTGACACTACATAACAAAGGAAATACTACTAAAAAAAAATCCAAGTTAGTGAAAAATTGGTAAAGAGTACCCTGTTATTATGTCACTTGAATATAATTACAATTAATTTTAATTAAGCTGTAATAGCCACACCATCCTTATAACCAGATACTCCAGCTACTGGTAAACAAGATTCTGCTAACAACTTGACGTACGTCAAGATTATAAGCATGTGCACTCCACAGCCCTAAGTACTGGTCTCACACACTGCTGCCTTCAGAATACAGCACAAGCTGTTTTCCTGTCCATAACTGCCAGAGCTTGTGTTCGGGGCTTTCAGGAAAGTCAACCTGGAGGCCCCAGCGGATTTCAAGACCAGGGACCTTCCTCTGCAGGAGACCAAGGCAAGCCTATTTAGAAAGGCAAGGCCCACGGGAGCTTAAGGTGAAGCAGAAATTCTGTCCGTCAGGTGGGGACCATCTTCACAGCAGCCAAACGACTCTGAGTGTGGCCGAGGAAGTCAGGGCTAGATAAACAGAATGACGGTGGGTCCCTGGAGTGACTCGGTCATCGTCTGCCTGCTCTCCAAGATGGCTGCTGTCACTAACAGTCAGACACCCCAGGACTTAACGTGACTAAGCTTTTATTCTAAAAGCATCAAACTGCAAGGCAGGGAAATTACTTAAAAAAAAAACTCTAGTAGACTAGTGAAGGATATTAGTCATTTTCAGTTTTCTCTGCCCAAAGCGATTACTTCTAGTCCCAATAACGAAATACTAGTATTTCACTTTCAACCACAAAAAAATTCCCTGCCAACCGCCCCCTAGATCTGCCTATCCTGAGCCGACCTGTGATCTCACCTCTCCTTGTCCTCCCCACTAAATACCCTGAAGAAAAGTAATTATTAATGAAAATCAAAAGCATGAGTTACATTTTCCCAGTTCATATAAGAACATTCCATCACTTGAATTGTCTTTGCTTGCTTTCATTTTGATTAAGCTGCTTAAAGCAACTTTTTTTTAACTTTTTTTTTTTTTTTTTTACTAAAGTACAGTTGATTTAAAGCACTTCTTAAACCTAACTCTACCTGAGAAGTTTCTAACTATAGATTATCAAAAAGAAAATTTTATTTGGCATCTGACTTTCAAATCTAAAAAAACTTTACTGAAATCCCAGAAAGACGTAAATAACAGCCACCTTAACTCAGCAGGATTCCCAGACTTCCCTGGTAAGAATCCGCCTGCTAATGCGGGGGACACAGGTCTGATCCCCGGTTTGGGAGGATTCCACATGCGGTGGAGCAACTAATCCTGTGCACTTCAGCTCCTGAGCCCACGCTCCAGGGCCTGGGAGCTGCGCCAGGGCCCACACACCTAAGCCCGCACCGTGCAATGGAGTAGCTGCCAACGCCGCAGGCAGGGAAAGCCTGCGGGCAACAAGGAAGACCCAGCACAACCAAACTTAAATAAATAATGTCTAAAAAAGAAATACATTAAAAAAAAAAAGAAAGAAAAGCTCAGTAGTACTCCCATGATGTCAGTCTATCGACTCCCACATCGCCTTAGACGACTGCCAGTCTATGATTTGAGAATTAACTCTTCTGAAGACCGCACGTGCAACTGGGCCCTGAAAAGTGACAGGGCAGAACACGTGTTTTCAGGTTACGCTGGTAACACGGATAATCGTGATGCTTCAGTCAAACCATTGTGAGGGGCCCGGAGGTCTGAGCAAACACAGCTAGCTCTTCAAACCAGTTTGCACCAGGATGACCTGTGGGGGAGGCGGTAACTCAGAGCCGAGGAAGACAGACTGGCCTGAGACAGCAAGGGGCACTGCGGACAGCCACGCGGCTAGGTCCGGGCTCGAGAGCAAGACCCGAGGCTCGCCACTCTCCAGTGACTTCAGGAAGGGCTTTGTGGGGGATAACAAGAATCCTATAAGCTACAGCAACGGAAAAGGCTGAAAATAAAAAAATAATCAACTTTCTATTTTTTCTAATCCCTTTAAGTGTTCAAGTTTACTTGTTACTTACAAAAGTTTAAGTATTGAAAGAAAGATTTCTCTAACATGAAACAACAATCGTCTCCAGAAGTCAAATTTTAGCTAAGATTAAAACTCTGAAATTAAAATGATCTTTTTGTACCTCAGCACAATCAGAAAACTGCCAAACCAATTAATTTGAAAAAATATATACCATTTTTTCCCCCCAAACCACATGACACACACACAGGAAAATCTATCTAAGAGTCAGCTCCCAGGCCCCCTCAACTCCTTTCCTCCCAAACTTCAGGTGTAGGCCTTTCCTAAAATGAACCATCCTCAGCCCCACTCTACAGTTTGGCCCAGGCAGAAGTTATCTACTTAGTATCTTACTTATCACCTCCTATCTCTGATCAATTACTAAATCCAGTTCCTTCCTAATCACCTTTGACCCCATCCTTCCTCTTCCACCTCCACTGCCACTGCCTAAATCAGGTCTTCATCACCTTAAGTCTCAATCACTACAGCAGGCTGACTTTCTACTCACTTTCGCATCCTAAACCTTCTTTGCATCCTAAACCTTCCAGACTGCTCTTCCTCAAATACCACTATCACCCCAGGTCCAGTTTAAAAGCCTTCAATGGACTTCAACCCAATAGCAAAAGCGAGCGAAACATCTTAGCCCTGCATCTGAGATTCTTTTTCCTTTAATCTTTTCTTAACCTTTCAACCTACTTTGCACTCCTCAAACCCAGTGACTTTTGCCCCTGCCATACTGGTTTATTCAAGTCTATTCTGAATCAACAGGCTGAATGATTTCGTTCTTCAGCCCTATACAAACCATGCCTTTTATTGGTCCAGCATGCATGTCTCCACCCCGAATTCCCAAGAGTCCAGAAACATTAATCCACCTCACTGTTGTTTAGTGGCTGAGTAGTGTCAGACTCTTTTGCAACCCCATGGACTGCAGTCCGCCAGGCTCCTCTGCCAATGGGCCTAGGCAAGAAAACTGGAGGGGGTTGCCATGTCCTTCTCCAGGGGATCTTCCCGACCCAGGGACTGAACTGTCTCCTGCACTGGCAGGCGGATTCTTTACCACTGAGCCACCAGGGAAGCCCAATCCATCCTTTGCCTCCTCCGTAAAACCTTAACAGAACAAAGTATTAACAAAAGGAATTATGTAAATAATCATGAATTACCTGTTGGCATCTCTTGCACTCTAGTTTGAAATACTGAGCTCTGTATAGCTGTAAAACTTCTACAAGTTTAAATTCTATCTTCACAAATAGCATATTGCTGCTGCTGCTGCTGCTGCTGCTGCGTCACTTCAGTCGTGTCCAACTCTGTGCGACCCCATGGACGGCAGCCCACCAGGCTCCTCCATCCCTGGGATTCTCCAGGCAAGAACACTGGAGTGGGTTGCCATTTCCTTCTCCAATGCATAAAAGTGAAAAGTGAAAGTGAAGTTGCTAAGTTGTGTCCGACTCTTAGTGACCCCATGGACTGCAGCCCACCAGGCTCCTTCATCCATGGGATTTTCCAGGCAAGAGTACTGGAGTGGGGTGCCATTGCCTTCTCCCAACAGCATATTGAAGTGCAATTATTTAACAAATGAAATGACAGAATGTCCAATGTGCTTCAAAACAATGAAGGCTGAGTCAGGGGTAGTAGATCTGACTATGGATGAAACAAGGTTGACAACTGTTGAACTGGCTACTTGGTAGTTTTTTATTTAATTCTACTTCTATGAATGTTTGAAATGTTCTATAACAACAATTTTTAAATATACACATTGAAGAATACAGGCTGAGTCCTCCCCCTAAAAATCAAAAAGTAGTTTTTGAAAAATATGAAGAGTGTAGGCAAGTAAATTTGAGCATGAAATAATTTCCCTAACAGCTGAGGTGGGGTTTGGGGTGGAAAATTAAAGTATCAGTAAGGACAAAAATTTATTATATTAACAATTTGGCTACTCATAAAATGTGACAACATTCAACCTTTTCCTTCAACTTAAGTATTTAAGGAATCACCACCCAATTTTAAGTGGTATGAAAGATCTTCAATAGAATTTGAATTCTGTACCAATCATTCCATAAACTAGCATTTATTTAACAAGAATTATATGCAAAGAGTGTATGACTAGTAGCAAATTCTATTATCTCTGTATCATGGTTAAGAAAATGGTTAAAAAGTCAGGGTGGGCCACTAAAAAATAAAAAATGAATGAATGTAGAATTCTCCCTAAATCTTATCCCACTGCCATAAGCACTCACTGTCTGAAAAAGGAAAAACACCGGTTATTTTGTTTGAACTAAGGACTGAACACTGCTATGGAAATGTTGGAAATTAAACATATCTGGAAATCATTTCAAAATATAATGGGAAAGGTGGGGAAAGAGATGAAACAAGATTGGCCAGGAGTTGGTAATTGTTAAAACTGGTAGACAAGCACATGAGGGATTCATTACACTTTATCTACTCTTGTTTTCACATGTTTGAACTTTCCCATAATAAAAAAAAAAATACATGTAGGTAGATAAGAACACCCAAAAAAACAAATTATTCTTTTAAAAAGAGGCTAAGGGTGCCTGGGAAAGGCCATTTAAAAGAAATGCACACACCACTGCATACGCATTAAAAAGAACTTTAAGTTCATTCATTCCCTGGTGGCTCAGATGGTAAAGAGTCCGCCTGCAAAGTGGGAGACCTGGGTTGGATCCCTGGGTTGAGAAGATCCCCTGGAGGAGGGCATGGCAACCCACTCCAGTATCCTTGCCTGGAGAATCCCATGGACAGAGGAGCCTGGTGGGCTACAGTCCACGGGCTCACAGAGAGTCTGACATGACTGAGCGACTAACACTAACTATGCTTGCTTTAATCTATGGTTTCCTCCAAAATGAAAGCAACTATAAAAGAACATAAATACGTGTGTGGGGGTGTGTGTGTATATGTGTGTGCACAAACATATCCAGGAAGCAGGATGCAAGTCAAAATATTATGTCAAAATAGTAACAGTGATTCTCTTTGGAACTATATAAAGACAGTCATTTCTCTTTATATACTCTTCAATATCTTCCCAATTTTCCACACTGAACATGGGTTATTTTTATAATCAGGGGAAAAAATGGAATATATTTTTAAAACTCTGATGAACATGTATAACCTAAGCTCTACCCTATTCACATTTCAAAATACAATAAAATATTGGAAACCATCACATAATTAACAAGCACATACTTCTATTTATGTTGGATAATTAAGTGAAGAAAAAGGAACTAATATTTTACTGATCTGACCACCTACTATATATGCCGGATGCCTCAATGTATTTTCATTTAATCTCAAAAAATTCCATGAAGCAGAATTCTTATCCCTGATTTACAGATGAGGAACTGGAAGCTTACAGAAGTTTAAAAATCTGTCCACGTTAAAACAGTAAAGCAAGACTCAAGTCCCAATCTTCTGATTCAGAGTCCCTACTTTTCTATTAAACCAGTCCTATGCAAGTCAATTTATGGACAGACTTACTTCAAACACGGTATTTAAGTAAGTATGGAAGTGAAAAGAAAGCATTAAGAAACTGCTATGGTAACCTGACATAGTAAATTTACAATCTGTAGTATGTAAGAGTAAAAAGTTGCAAACAGGTATTTCGTATGTCCACTTTTGTATTATTGCCCATTTCCACTAGGGGCCTCCAGAAAAGATCTTTCTTTTTTTTAACAGATACACATACATCACTGCATACATGTTAAAAAGAATTCTAAGGACATTATAAAAAGAAAAGGAAAAGAATTCCAAGATATATTATTCAAAAATCATCAAGAGGACGATGATTTTCTAACATTTGTAAATCACTAATAATTCTTCTTGACAAACGATAAGTATTTGATTTTAGGATCTAATTTTAAATTATATTTACTATCATTTGCATTTACATACTGCTTACATACAGTTCAGTTTCCAAACAAATGAATTTGACTTTATAGTAAGATAAGGCAAAATCAAAAGATCCACATGTATTATTTAAATTTCACCCTATTTCATAGTTCTATTCTCCTTCTTGAGAAGTTTTAGTTTTTAGGAAGTAAGTTAAACTTCGTTTTCAATTTCCAGTTATTCCTTAGTGGCAATGGCAAACACCAACAAAAGACCAACAGACAAGAGCTGCAAGGGGAATTTCTATCAAGCCAAACAGTAAGTGCATGAAAAAAGAGCTGATGATTTATTTCTAATTCATCCTGCAGGTCTGAGAAACCTCAAACACAAGCTAAAGGTTATGAATCTTTATTAGTCCCACTATAAAGCGTAAAACAAAAACAAAACAAGAAAGTCACCACCAACTTTGCAAAGAGCCTGCTTGTTTCACCAACTAAAGTTAAATTATGAAAAAAAATTGTGACTAAATCTCACAAGTGAAATTTTTAAAAAAGTAATCTGAAAAAAGATCATACATCAATTTCTGTTGGAGATTATTTTTAGAATGTATGTGTATCAGTTCCGTTTCAGCTAAGTAGTTCCTCCACTACAGGTATCATGGGCCTCCTGGCAGGTGAGACTTTGCATGTCAGACTCCGAAAATCAGATGCAGGACGGATGGTAAGGTTGCAACCTAACAAAAATCCCTCTGGCGCATCACGAAAAGATGTGATGGTACAGCCGAGAAAGAAGTATCCGAGCGCAATTTCCACCATGCCTAGGCTTTCTATATTTCTACGTTATTTCTGGATCCAGGCTTCAATCAGAAAAAGCTAACATTAGTTTGATAAGAAGCATTATCAAGAAAAGAAACTAAAAGCAAGGCAAACTTTCAATTATGCAATAAGCATTTAATAAATATTGTATATTGTTTCTCCAACTAAAGGATTTTTTTTTTTTTTTTTTTGGGTCTACAGACCAACATTTCAACTGGGTCTCAATTCTGAAAACCTAATAAAGCTTTTTGCAGGAAGTATATAAAACTACCTCATAAACCACACTGAGCCTGCAAGTTACAACGTGATTTCTTCCAATTTAAGTGAAAGCTTTTAAAAGGCTTCTTAGGTAATGTGTTGCCTATCTGAATATCTGATAAATAAGAGGGGCAATCCTAGGGTGAACAAGAAAAAGAGAAAGAGAAATATTTCTTAACAAAAAGGTCACTTCTATTACCCAGGGGAAAAAAAAATGCTTTTTTCAAAAAACTGGTCTGTAGTATATTTCCACTGTGTCTCAACTCTGAAAGAAACAAAGCTTTTTGCTTAATTTATCACTATTTTCCCACTTTTTCCCCCTTCAATATTACATAGAACTTGGAAGATTCTTTTGGTTCAATGGCTTCACTACAAAATAGGATTTAAAATGCACCCCTTGTCAACTTCTGGATGCAAGCATAACAGTAAATACATACATTAGTTTACTGGTACACCAAGCTTAACAAAGTAGATTAAGCATGAGATGTTGCAATACTTGAAAGTGAAAGTGTTAGTTGCTCCACCCTGTAGACTGTTTCTGATCCCACGACTGTAGCCCACCAGACTCCTGTCCATGGAATTCTCCAGGCAAGAATACTGGAGTGGGTTGCCATTCCCTTCTCCAGGGGATCTTCCTGACCTAGGGATCGAACCCACATCTCCTGCATTGCCGGCAGATTCTTTACAGGCTGAGCCACCAAGGAAGCCCAAGTCAAGGTGCTTGAGGATACAGCTGGGGATGGCCCGAGGCAGCAGCAGTGCAGGGTGGTTCAGAGTCCCGGGGTGAAGCACCGGCTTCAGGATGCTAACCCTGCACTTCCTAGCAGTACCACTCAAGCAGCACTTAACTTCTGGCCTGACCGCCACCTGTAAAATGCAGATAACCGCACAGCAGAGCAACAAAGGAAAGGCCAGGGAGTCATTTAAGCCTGCTTCACTAAGTTTTCAGTGTCCTATCAATGGGTAAATACTTATTTAGCATCTGTGTGTTTAGCATTGTGTCTGGGGAGCGGGGAGGAAGACATGTTCTAGGGAAATGAACAAGACAGTAATACAGGAGATGCCACATTTAACTCCATGGTGATGACCAGAAAGAAAATATTACGAATAACAGTTAACTGAACACCAATGAGACTTCAATTAAGAACTGTGACCCTTGGTCCACTGAGCTAGTTTTTTCCAACAAAGACTGTGTAGAAAAGTCTGTATTTTTAAGACCCAAAAAAAAAAAAAAAAGAAAAGGGAGGGACAGGCCCTATTTGAACTTTGATACCCTCAATGATTCAGAATTCATGGCTTCAAAGACCATACCAGCCTTTCATAACAAATGAGATTACTTCTATATACTTTTAAAAACCTATTTATATGTTCAGTCCATACAACTTGAGTTAATGAACTGTTTTCCTTTAATTAGTCCTTAAACATATACAAAGTTTTAAGAGAGCTATATATTTATTTGAGTGTTCTAGAATTGAGTCCACTATGAGGTACAGGTACAATCCCACTACCCACGTCATTAACAGAGAAACCACGGCCCTGGGGAGTAAGTGACATGCTCGAGGCTGCACAGAGGTGGCTACCAACTCCAAACCTCTCCACCCCTGGGCCCTGCTGCCTTCCCTAGAGACTCCTACCTTCACCATCTCACTCATGACTTAAAGCTCTCAATTATATTGCCTCTGAGGCCTCTTCTTTCCAGATCAAGGTGAAATCTCTTTAGTCTCTCATCATGCACCTGCTCCATAGTGATTATTTCAAATGTCCTCTGGTTCTATTTTATCTTTTCATAGAAGTGATCCAGTGTAAATGCATCATAATTTGATACAAGAATCAAAAATGGTTACTCTTTTGTTTCCAATACCCAACCAGATCATATTTTATGGCAGCAGCTGTAGCTGTTTACCCTGACTCTCAGGCCTTTAACCTACTTATAACCAGTAGTCTAGAACCCAATAAGATATTGATACAGAGCTCACAGAAAGACAACTGATTTTCAAAAAGGCATAAGGCAGCTACTAAAAGGTTCCTTTGCCAAGGAAAACGATATTTCAAAAAAAACAAATCTGCAAGTGCATGGAACCAAAAGCTAGAAATGACAGGAATCAGTAGACCAGTAAGAAAAGTATCGTTGAAATAATCGGCTCTTATGATGGCAATGAACTTTTTCAGAAACTCTACCAATAGATCCAACACTTGATCAAGCCACACCCTTTTAGAAAACAAACTTGGGATGGTAATATACAAACAGCCACAGCACTACCAGTAATCCTGACAGAAGACATAACTATACTGCTTAACTGGCAACCAGAGGCACACCTTCCTATTAGAACCTGGCAATCTCAGGAAAGAGGAAAAAAAAAAAGAAAAATTCTATCAAAATTTGAGGCTTTCGCGAATGAGCTTAATTTCAGTCCAGTTAATAACTGTTAAGACACACCCTCGGTTAACAGGCACAGATTTGTTTAAATCAATCTCCCCAGGGGCAAGCTAAATCAGGAGTCAGCATTATTAGAATCTGTGTGAACAACTGCGTGCAGGTGTTCACATTACCAACGGAAGAATTAACGCACCCACCTATTAAGAGATAATGGCCAGAACTTTGTGAGTTATTGGTTTTTTAATGAGTGGCATGTATGTGGGGATGCTAATATACAAAGCACTGACACCGTGGATTGAAAAATAGTGCGTTCGCTGTTTTGTTTATTTGCCACGCCATGCAGCATGTAGGATCTTAGCTCCCCAACCAGGGATGGAAGGCAGGCCACCTGCAGTGGAAGGGCAGTGTCTTAACCACTGGACCGGCAAGGAAGCCCTACGTGTTCACCTTTAATATGAGTAGGTAACTTCCGTCATCCACCATTGAAAGCAGAAGTCAAAGTCAGAGGAAGCACTGTATCACAGGCGTCACATCACACTGTCTGGGTCCTCCTGCCTCGTAACCTCTCAGAAGGAAATCCTGTAGTGTAACTAGCAGACAACCGATGAGACACAACACTCCCTCCAGCCCTGACAAAGTGCATGTGGCACAAATCTGTTCAACGTGTGTTTTCATTTGGCACAGACAAAAAACTGCAAATCATTCTGCACTGTCTCATAAAGAGACTTTTAAATTGATTATATCAGTTTTTCTACCATAAAATAATCTATTAATATTAAAAATTTAACGTCAAAAGTTGACGACACACCCATACACAAAGGTGAGCACACGCCAGAAGGAGCGCTACGGCAATCTGCCTTTTTGAAATAACTTTTCCAGCTGCTGCAAGAACTGCAACAACAAAGGCTCTGCAGTAACCAAGTTAGTTTGAACAAACATATCATCCCAAAACCAAACAAAGCATACCCCAGGAAAAATTCAAAAGGGGTGAAATTCAAAGCTGAAGATGCTCTACTGAGAACAGACTAGTCACCCATTCCTCACGGAGGTCAATCCCAGACACAGAATATTCTTGTCAAACATCACTGGCTACAAGACGTCAAAACAGACTTCACGTGAAGAAGTGTAGGCATGCTACTTGATTAGAAAGATAACAAAAGGAGCTGTTAACGAAAGACTATGCAAAAATGAACAATCGTGAAAAGCACTGCAAGAAACAAGTGAGCCTGAGAGGAATAACAATTTGCTCCAAAATAACTTAGTATTACCAAAGCATAATTTAATACGTAATGATGGGGAAATACAAAACACAATTATCACCTTTGTATGTTTAAAATAAGCTTTCTAAGCATCATTTACGATTTCAAGATGAGTGGTCTCAGATTAAATGTCAAAATAAACTCTAATAACAACACCACTTTCATTTTTTTTACTTGAAAAGGTGAAATAATTTTACTAAAATTCCTCATCCATATATTTGAGCAACCATCAGGAATGTGTTTGTATTTACATGTTGTGCCAGTAGTGATCATACTTGGATGTATGTATACATGTACACATATGCACATATACACAGATATATTTTTTAACCTCTTAAATCTATTTAAGAGTATTCTCAATTCATAAACATGGTATTTTGTGTGTGCATTTGTGTGAGTATCATACATACACACACACACACACACACACACACACACTCACTTTTCCCATGGGTAATGAATCAAACCTACTTGATGTCAGAAAACAGGAAATCCTTCCTAACACACTCTGATGGTTAAATGGCAGATGACAACTACTCCAACACCTATGTATAGTCCCTGAAAATGACTCAACGAACCCACAAACGCTGCTCTCCAAGCCACTGAGTATAACATGTTTATGTTCTCGTCTAGAAATGGGACAGTTTATAAGAAAAGTTAGCAAATTTGTTTTTAAGAAAATTCCACTGGTATCAAGAGCCACAGACCCTGTCCTGAGCTTACTGGGTCATCCAAACTAATGACAGGGACAGCATGACCACAGGATTCATCATCAAGCTGAAAACCTTTCATCGTTCGGACCAAGATTTCCAATCCTGCACTTGTGACATTTTGGGCCAGTTAATTCTTTGCAGTGAGGGCTGCCCTGTGTATTACAGAATGTTTAGCAGCATCCCTGGTCTCTGCCCATTACATGTCAGTAGCACCCCCCTGCCCTGGTTTGACAACCAAAAACGTCCCCAGACAGTGCCAACTGTCCCCTAGGGGGACACACTCTGATCTAGGAGCCTGACAACTGACCACACTGCTTCCAAAGGCGAGTCAATTCTGCAACAACAAGGGCGGTTCCAAGAAAACTACAGGCATCCCCAGTGGTGACTTTGTATGACACTTCCCCGGGATCCCAACAAAGTAACTAAAACCTGCTTCACTGTCATAGATGGCTTTCTTCCACGTGTGCGTGATTAAACACTTTGCGATGATGAATCTGGGACGGACTTGGGACGGCGGCCAACAGTGGCTGGTTTTATAGTTTCGATGAATTGCACCTTCTTTTAACCCTTCGGTGGACCAGTCAGCCCTGGCGTAATAACCCTGTCTTTCTCCCCGCAAACGATCACTCCCCGGGCCCCTATCCGTGGAGATGCCCTCCGAGGGGCTCGCACCATTCGGACGCTGTGACTGTCACTGCACTGGGGGACTGGGGGGGTCACCTCTAAGCCAAAGGCCCGGGCCCCTCTGCTGTCCTGCTGACACCCCCCGACCCAGGTCAGCGCTTGACCCCCCGACCCCGGGCTGACCCCGCCGCCCCCCAAGGCGGTACCTGAAGTAGTAGACATCGCTCTTGCCGGCGCTGAGCCCAGATTTTCGGATCACTTCCTCCTTCTTCCATCCGGGGGGGAGGGCCGGGCAGTCCATCCTCTTCCCGCTCTCCGCGGCCCGGGGTCCCCGGGGCCCTGGCCCCGCGCTCCCCGACGGGAAAGGGACCGGCTCCCGCCGGGGGGCGCCGCCGCCTCCGCCGCCGCCGCCGCCGCCGCCGCCGTCGCCGCCAAGGCCGCCGCCGCCGCTCGGGGGACGGCCGCGGCCCCGGCCCCGGCCCCGGCCCCGTCCCCGGCCACGGCCCCGGCCCCGGCCACGGCCACAGACGCCGCCGCCGCCGCCGCCCCGGCCCGCCGGCTTCCACCGCCCCCGGCCACGGCCGCCGCCCCGCGCGCCCTCCCTGCGCGCGCCGCTCACCGGGGACGGGGCGAGCGCGCAGCCCGGGCCCCCCTGCTCGATGGCGGAGCCGCCGCCAGCGCCGCTGCCGCCCGCCGCGCTCTCCCCCTCCTCCTGCTCCGGGCAGCAGCGGCCTCCCCCCGGGTGCGCGCGCATCCAGCCCCCTCCCCAGCCGGCGCTGCGCTTCTTCCGTAACCGAGCCCTTGGAATCCCGGAGACCCGCCCCGCCCGCGGCGCGGCGCGCGGGGGACGCGCGCAAGCATCATAGAGCGGGCGCGCACAGAGCGGCCCTCCCGCCGGGGGGCGGGGCCTCCGCCACCTCCTCTCAGGTCCTCCGAGCGGCCAGGGCGGCCATCTTGTCCCCGCCTCCTAGAGGACACGCCCCCGCCCGCGGCCCCGCCCACCGCGCCTCGGGCCGCGCCCTTCCGGCCCCCCGCCCCCACGCGGCGCGCGGTCTAGGCCCGGGGCTGCGGGCGGAGAGGTGTCCCGGGGTCTCCGGTTCCTTTGTTTCGAGTTGAGTTACCCTCGCTCACGGTGCAATCTTACCTACGTCTGCGTCCCAGTTAGTGAGCAACAAACAAAGTGTATCTCTTATTTTATATTTACCACCTCGACTGTTCATTTAATGAACAAGAGATACCTTTTCCTGCCTCGACGTCATAGCTTGCCAGGGAGCTCAGGTTGATGGAGTGAGTTGAAGTGTCCTCATAGCGGAGTATCACTAGTCTCCAGAGTCGGGCTTTCAGAACTTTAGAATTGTGGATTGATTATCATCCCAGAACTTTGTAAGGCCATAGGAAGGGAAATGACAGCCCAAAAAGTTCCCTCCAGTTCTACAGGATTTACCTCTAACGTCCCCATAAAATGACCAGAATTCCTGAATTCACCTAGAATTGACCAAACTTCTTAGGATCTTTTCTTAAACTTATACTTCGTTTTCTAATGACCTTTGACAAATATCCATGGCCTTTGGCTTCCTTAATGCACCCTGGTGTTGAAAGACCCATTTAACCTAATCACTAGCCTTAAGGAATCTGCGTGGAATTCACTTGCACCTGCCAGCTCATTGTTCAGGAGTGATTTTTAAAGACTAATACCAAATTGATTAAGAAAACTGATTTCCATTTCAGAGGAGCACAACTTCTGTTTGTTTAACCTTTTGAATACATTATGAAACGTTGGGTTACTGAAAATAGTGTTAGGCTATCTTCAGATTTTGAACATACAGGACCTAAAAGTTGAGGACCAAGTTTAAGGGATAGAAAAAAACTGATGAACATAAAGTAGTGGAAAATCTATATTTATTTGATTTGCTTTTGCAATTTATTAAGACAAACATCAGCTCAAACACACAAACTTGCCTCTGAGCCTGACCTTAGACTGCTTTTAATGTCTTTGAGTTGAGATACATTAAGCTATAGCTTCTTCCAAGAAATCTGTCTAGAACTGTGTCTAGCAAAGAGTTGGAAAGTCAAGTTCTCAGGAGAGAGGTCAGTTCTGAAGATAGTCATTTAGAAGTCAACTTGTGAAAGTAATCATTGAAGGGAACCCTGCAAGTAAATAAGATCTCCAAGGAAGAGCATCTTTGGTAAATTAATTAATTAATTAATTTAAAATTTAAAGATCATTTAAAGAAAAGAAAGAGGAACCAAGAACTGAGTCATGAGGAACACGTACATTTGTGGCTCAGGTGAAGGAGTTAAAGTCAGAGATTTATGAGATCAAAATTTGGATAACAGGGAATCCCCCGGCAGTCCGGTGGTTAGAATTTTACTTCCACTTCTAGGGGACAGGATTTGATTCCCAATCGTGAACCTAAGATCCCCAAGCCGTGTGGTGCGACCAAAAAAAAAAAGTTTGGATAACAAACACCCTGTAGGAGGAAGGGGTTGACTTTCACACTTAATTGTTGAGATAACAGATGGGAAAAGATAGACTTTTGGAAATTTTTTCCTTTCCATGCGGTGTCTCACAAGGCTGTATATTGAATGATGCAATGGATGTAAAAACAGGTCTAAAAGACTAAATCACTATCAATTTAAGGTAATTGCTTTGACTTCTACTACCAGATTGTATTTGCTAAATCCCACTAGATAAAGTGGGGTGCTCCCTTAGTTAAGAAAAAACTCATCTAGGGCATTTCAAAAGCTTTTCTGGTCAAACTTGAGTTTTTCTGCTGTGATACCATAAACCAAAGGATAAAAACAAACAAAAGCACTTAATTATTCTACCACTAAAGGAAGAAAATTATCTAAGAAAACATTAAATTCTCGCAGGGACTAGATTGACACCTATAAGTATTGAGGATAAATGCTTAGCACCTAAGACATAGATCCTTCTGTTTTCCTGAAAATACTGGACGAGTAATAACCCTTTTATAACCCTGGGAGAATGTATTTCCTATCACCCTTTGAAGAATAGCAACATTGTTTTTCTGAGGCAAGAAAGCTGTGACCAAATTTTTCAATTTTAATCTCTCTCACAGTGGAAAAGGTCTTGCTAACTTCACCTTATGGAAAAAGTGAAAGACAACACCAGAGAGGATTATGTATGAAATCTGGCCGATTAAGCAAACAACTGAGATTTAACCACCTCGGATCTCTTACCCTCAGGTGTAGAAGCAGGTGTTGAAACACCAACTGTCACCCTTGAAAGACTACCTATTCTTTAAAATATTTTCCTTGCATTATTTCCGGGGAGAGTTGAGGTTAAGCCACTACAGTAATGTAGTTTTCAAGAAAATAGGTGTTAATTTGGATTTTTATTGAGAAAAATGGAACAGATTCAGGGAATGAAACTTCCAAGAGTGTGAAGTAGTGGCTAGTTTTAAAGAAAGAAAGAAAGTGAAGTCGCTCAGTCCCGTCCGACTCTTTGCGACCCCATGGACTGTAGCCTACCAGGCTCCTCCAAGCATGGGATTTTCCAGGCAAGAGTACTGGAGTGGGGTGCCATTTCCTTCTCCAGGGGATCTTCCCGACCCAGGGATCAAAGCCAGGTCTCCCACATTGTAGGCAGACACTTTACCATCTGAGCCACCGGGAAGTCAACAAGCTAGTTTTAAGATCTGTGTATTTATTAAAGATATATAACCTGCAGGCTTCCCAGGTGGCTCAGTGGGTAAAGAGTCCACTCTCAGTGCAGGAGATGCAGGAGACTCAAGTTTGATACCTGGATCAGGAAGGTATCCTGGAGGAGAGCATGACAATCCACTCCAGCTTTTGCTGGAGAATCCCATGGATGAAGGAACCTGGAAGGCTACAATCCACAGGGTTGCAAAGAGTTGGCCACGACTGACGTAACGGCGCGCACACACACACATATAACTTGCATTTGAATTTTTGATTGTGATAAGATACTCAGGAAAAGAAGGATTTAAATATTGGAAATCTTCTGGTTTCTAATGAGCATATTTGCATCAGGTGATAACAGGGGCATCGCTTTCCCTCTCTTAACAGAGTCCAAGCAGTAGGGTCAGAATTTATCAAGACGTTAAATACGAGTGAGGGCATAGCCAAAACCATTTTCCAGCTCCAATTAGCAGGTTTTATGATTCACTGAGTTGGCCCAACTACTGTTCACCTAATTCCCAACTAAAACGAAATGCTGCTGGCATGGCACGTCAGGTTGCCAAAGGACACTTTCAAGTACATGCAGTATAAATAAAGGGTTTTTTATTATTACTATTACCTGCCACTTGGAATGACTACAGAGGAATCTTACACTGCGTAGTTTAAGCTCAAAAGAGAGGGGTTAATTACTTGAAAGGCAAGAGAAAACAAGGAGAAGTAAGTTTTGTACCAAGGGAAATTATTTCAGAAGATCGTGTCTTGTATTTTTTGAAATTTTCTGCGGGTTGTTACATTAGCCATAGGTAAGTAGCTGGTATTAAGTGTTTAGGATTAAGGGGTGGAGAGGTGCTTATTTAACTTCCTAAAAATAGAAAACGCAGTACTAAGAATAGAAAGAAAATCTCATTCAGGTTTCAGACACCTAAGATGCCATTTAACACGCTCAACAATGAGATTTTTTAGCTTAATCCTGGCTGCGAATCACACTCAAGCCTGAGTTCCCAAAGGGCAGCAGCCGCAAGCTCGTAGCCTTGCCCGCGTTGTGCACCCCAAATTCCAGAAACCTGCTCATGCCCACATTGCCAAATATCCCAGGCTCTGCCGGCCAAAGCCCCAGGCCAAGGCTCAAACCCAAGCAAACTTCAGCTCAGGCTCCAGTTCAGGCTTCTACAGGTGCCCACGTCCCCACAAAGCCTCCAGAGTCGAGGCCTTTGTCTGCCACATGAGGACAGGAGGGCTGGTATGACCGCTGGGCTGCCGTGTGCAAGGTGCGGGGGTCCTCCTGCGCTATTGGTGCAAATAAACCTGAGGCAGAATCTGTCCAAACAAACAAAAGACACCAGAATGCCAGGACAGGTGGTCCAGAAGGCCAAGAAGTGGAAATTGAATACATCAGAATATGCATCTCGCCAGGAGATCTTGCTATGTAAGTGGCTTTCCCCAGGTCTCAACGTATGTCTCAGATGGAACAGAGCTAGGCCTGGAATCCAGGCCTCCAGACTCCAAGTTTAGAGCTTTGTCTCCTTAACTGCTTTCAAGCTGCCCCATTTTCTCTGATTTTCTCACCCCGAAACTTGTCCTACTTCAGAGTGGACACCTTTGCTTCCACCCTCTCCCAAGCCCAGCACCTTTCTCTGGCTCATTCCTGTTTATCCTTGGGTCTCACCTTGGACACACTTACCCCCAGAGCCTTCTCTGACCTCCCTGGACCCTCCTCTCCTGCACTCCCCTGGGTGTGTGCTAGATGCCACACTGCCATTAGATATTTGCCCCATCCATTTGGTGACCTTTATTATAGTTGGTTATTTCATTGTCCTTCTTCCACTACCATCCTAAATGGCTGTTCTTCATGTTTACCATTGCATCTGCAATGCCTCTGACTGGGCTTACCTGGAGCATGGGAGAGGTTATTAGATACTTGATGAATAAATCAAATTAACACACTTTGCAAAAATTGTGTCCTCTCAAAATATACAAGTGCCATCTTTTCTTCTCAATGGATGCATATAATCACATGAATTCTGTAAAATCAGAATACTGACAACTGTTCTTACCTTACAAAATTTGAATAGGCTTCTGTGTCCCAAGAGTTATTTAACAATAAATCTGACTGACCTAAAAATAAGGTTTAAATTCATCTTACAAACATGTTTAATTACAAGACAGTTATACTGTTTTCCTTGGGTGGTCGTTCCTACATGAATTGAAAGCAGTTATTCATCAGTTTCTCAAAAATTTTGTCATGTATATCATGGGACCTGCTGCATAGCAGAGGAAACTCCGCTTGGTGCTGTGTGATGACCTAGATGGACGGGATGGGGGGTGGGATGGGGGTGGGTGACAGCAGCCCTCCCAGGAAGGAGGGGATATATGTATACATGTAGCTGATTCCCCTTGTACAGCAGAGACTAACACAACATTATAGAGCAATTATATTCCAATAAAATAAAACAATTTTAAAAACGACCCTAATCATAAAATAAGACTCCACTTCTAAACAACGATTCCTGAATTTGTATACTTAATCTACACTTACGTTTCTCCTCTTTGGCTTCAAATAACCTGACTCGTCCTGATATTCTCTGCAATTATATGCACACATATATTTTAATATCTTTTTATTTTGGAATCTTTTACAAGGTTCTCAGGGTGGTGTTTGTTGTTGTTGTTGTTTTGCATTCTTAATTTCTGATTTCCCCCTAAATCTGTGGTATTTTTTTTAGCATAGCTCATGATTCCATTCTGAAATACTTTCAGACTTCATATTCCAACATTTCAGCTACCCCGATTCTCCGTGTTAATCACAATCGTACAGTTAAACTTGAGCCCTTATATTGCTTATCTCCCAGCATCTATGATTAATGTCACACAATTTCCTGCACAGCTTGGAAGTCTGTCCTCTGAGACAGAAGGTGCATGATCCAGCAACTGTCACCATCGGTGGCTGACACATTGTTGGTCTAACAACACCCATTACCAGTCTCACTTGCCTGCCTGCATACGTGCGTGCGCGCTCAGTCACATGGTCGTGTCCAACTCTTTGTGACCCCATGGACTGTAGCCCACCAGGCTCATCTGTCCCTGGGATTTTCCAGGCAAGCATACTGGAGTGGGCTGCATTTCCTACTCCAGGAGATCTTCTTGACCCAGGGATTGAACTCCCATCCCCTGCATTTTCTGCATTGCAGGCAGATTCTTTACTGCTGAGCCACCAGGGTGGCTAAAGAGACTTAAAAAAAAAAAAAAGGTAAATATTAGCTATCCCAGAATAGTTTAGACAAGAGCAGGAGAGAGCTGGCAGTGGTTCTGAGAAAGTTTTTACTTCTCTATTAAAGCAAAACAAAAACTTGATCAGCGCTACCCTCGTCCCTTTGTTCCTGCCATGGATATGATTTCTGAAGCCTTAACAGCCACTTGCAAATATGAAGCAAAGATTAGAAAGATAATGGCACACATCCTAAGAGCAGTGGAGTCAGATGATGTAGCCTGAAAGGCATTATTCAGCAGCTGAACCAAGTCTTGCCACTCTTTAGCTCCACACTTCTGTGCTAGGTGAGAAATTAGACTTTTTTCTTTTAAGACGGCACTCTCTCTCTCTTTTAATTTGTCTGCACCGGGCCTTAGTTGTGGCTTGCAGGATCTTTAGCTGCAGCATGTGAACTCTCAGTTGTGGCATGTGGGATCTAGTTCCCTAATCAGGGATCAAACCCGAGCCCCCTGCATTTGGGAGTGTAGAGTCCTAGCCACTGGACCACCAGGAAAGTCCCTAGACGGTTTTTGGATTAAATTACTGTTGGGTTTTTGGATAACCAAAGCAAAAAGCATTCTTTACTGAGATATGATTCCTACCCTCAGTGAAATGTGTGTATCTTGCTGGAAATTGGGCAGCTCTCGAGCTGAAGGCCGCGGGGTGGGATATTGTGCAGGGTAAGGGAGAGAGGGAAGGAAAAGGGGAGAGAGAAAGGGAAGGAGAATGGCTGATAGGCACTGCCCCTGGCAGTAGCAGACCAGGAAAGTCCTCCCTTCCATACTCTGATGGAAAGAAAAGCATTCCAAGAGATCTCTCCTACTTCAGCTCTATTTTTATCCCATTGCTTCTCACAATGACCCTGGAGAAGGGAAAGGCTACCCACTCCAGTATTCTGGCCTGGAAAATTCCTTGGGGTTGCAAAGAGTCGGACATGACAGAGCGACTTTCACTTCACACAATGACAGGTCCAGCTCCAGAGAATATGGTCCCGTAAACTGTCTTTGAACTTGATCACTTCATTGATCATATCATCTGAGCCTCAAGTAGAGTAATAAGCATGGGGAGAAAGAGCCTAATACATGTTTCTATCGCTGAAGATTTCATTTCAAGAAAATCTTTTATTTAAAAAAAAAAAAAGAATCCGAACATAAGAATAAACACCTGGTGTCTGAGTCATGCCATCTTATTTCACTGCCCAAGACTGGTCTAGTTGGTAACAGTGCTGTTTTGAATGACATTGGCTGATGACAAAGGGACAGATGCCAACTTAATATGTGAGCAATGAGGTTGTGTCACATGAAAGCCAAATAACTTAAGATCACAGCAAATAAGTTTTTCTGTCCTTCAATCAGAGAAAAGTGGTGGGAAAACTTGTTAACTGAAGAAGGTAATGGTGTTCATAGGCCAACACCCAAACTGACTATGGTAACTTGTACCACATTCACATGAAATCAGTAATTTGGCTTTGAGAAGGGGGCGTGGGCATTGGAGGGTTTGGGAATCATCTACAATATTAAATTGATTTAATTTGACAATTTTACTAACATTTAACTTATAGATTTGTTCATTTCTATTTACATAAGAACAATAAGCGTAATGAGGTTAAAACAAGCTTCATGTTTTTACATATTTAAGTAACATCAGAACAATAATTTAACTCAACATGGGGGAGGGAGGCCCCCAATAATTTTTTCCTCATAAAAGGAATATGTGCATTTCTCAGGGTTAAGAAAAAGTGCCCTCCATACACACTGAGGAAACCAGATCTGAAAGAGACACGTGCACCCCAATGTTCATCGCAGCACTGTTTATAATAGCCAGGACATGGAAGCAACCTAGATGCCCATCAGCAGATGAATGGATAAGGAAGCTGTGGTACATATACACCATGGAATATTACTCAGCCGTTAAAAAGAATTCATTTGAATCAGTCCTAATGAGATGGATGAAACTGGAGCCCATTATACAGAGTGAAGTAAGCCAGAAAGATAAAGAACATTACAGCACACTAACACATATATATGGAATTTAGAAAGATGGTAATGATAACCCTATATGCAAAACAGAAAAAGAGACACAGAAATACAGAACAGACTTTTGAACTCTGTAGGAGAAGGTGAGGGTGGGATGTTTCAAAAGAACAGCATGTATATTATCTATGGTGAAACAGATCACCAGCCCAGGTGGGATGCATGAGACAAGTGCTCGGGCCTGGTGCACTGGGAAGACCCAGAGGAATCGGGTGGAGAGGGAGGTGGGAGGGGGGATCGGGATGGGGAATACGTGTAAATCTATGGCTGATTCATATCAATGTATGACAAAACCCACTGAAATGTTGTGAAGTAATTAGCCTCCAACTAATAATAAAAAAATTAAATAAATAAATTTAAAAAAAAAAAGAAAGAAAGAAAAAGTGCCCTCAAGGTTAAGAAAAGTTCACACTCTCTTTGTCATAGTCTTTTCCTTAGCAAAGAGATTTCTGAGAAATTGATAATTCATCTCTGGTGACCCCCCTCCTTCTTAAAATTCTTTCCTTCCTTCGCTTATGAGACATCATACTCTTCCGATTCTCATTCTATCTACTGCTTTCCACTTGTCTTTGGTATAGCATCTTTCTTTGTTTTAAAGATCTTTTTCTTTGTCAATAAACATGAACATTACATTTATTTTTTAATTTAAAAAAATTTTTAATTTTGTATTGGAATTTAGCTGATTAATAATGTTATGATAGTGTCAAGTGGGCAGCAAAGGGACTCAGCCACACGTATACATGTATTCATTCTCCTCCAAACTCCCTTCCCTTCCAGGCTGCCACATGACATTGAGCAGGGGTCCCTGTGCTATGGTATAGCTTCTTTCTTGAACAGTTTCTTAAATGATGATGTTCTTCAAGCTTCCCTCTGTAGACACCTTGTCTTCGGATTCTACACGCAAGGCAGGTCTTAAAGATGAATCTGCTAAAGGGGGTCTTAACCAGGAGGCTGCTGAAGGATGTGCTCTACCAGAACACGAGAGTGAAACAAGATTGAGAAAACCAGGGAATTCAGGAAAGGGAGATTCCAATAACGCTGAAGCGAGGCAAGGGAATGCCCTGGGTGATCAGGAAAAGAGCTCCTAAGAGACATGCAAGAGGTCCAGGGAGCAATATTCCAGGTTGAGCAAAAGAGACAAAGGTTGTAGGAGGTACATTTCTAGGAAAAAAAAAAAAAAAAAATAGAGGACCATTTATCTATGCTGATGCCTATGCAGAAAATACTTTGCCTATGCAGAAAATACCTTGGCCACCTGATGCAAACAGTCAACTCATTGGAAAAGACCCTGATGCTGGGAAAGATTGAAGGCAAAGAAGAATGGGATGGAAAAGGATGAGATGTTTTGATAGCATCACTGACTCAATGGACATGAATTTGGGCAAACTCCAGGAGATAGTGGAGGACACAGGAGCCTGGCATGCTGCAGTCCATGGGGTCACAAAGAGTTGGAAATGACTTAGCAACTGAACAACAATAAAAATGCAGAAAATTACATTAAAAAGCTCTTGGAGACTGTGGGGGGAAAAATCAATGATAATTGCATAGAAGACTAAGAAGATTTTTAAGAAGAGGTAATCATTAACTTCAAGGGAAAACAATAAATGAAATATAATCATGGTGATACTATGGTGATATTATGTAATAGGTAGTATATTGAGAAGGTGAGTCTACACTAGAGGAAGCAGCTAATAAAGCAGGAATGTGTTACCTGTGGAGGGTGAGACAGAGAATTAGAGAAATGGGGCTGAGCACTGCATATTTTCTTTATATACTTAGTATCATGTAACTGTTTGAACCATGTGCCTGTATATTTTGGTAAAAATGTAACAATTTTTTAAATTGTCATGGGACTTTCTTTTAGTACCATCACTCATCACCTCACAAATATGGATAATTACCATTTTTTCCCCAGGTGTTTATTACACGCCAGTCTTCATGTTGGATACTTCCTGTGCATCTATCTAATCTTCGAAACACCGTGCAAAGTAAATAATTTTATCCCCAGTTTATACATGAGGAAACTAAGGCACTGAGAGGTTAAATTACCCATCAGAGTTTACCTAACTGGTAAAAAAGAAAGCTAGAGTGTAGCCATCTGGTTTCAAAACCTAGGCTCTTTGAATTACACATTGTGGTGAAATACAGCTTTACCTTTGATTATATATAATTTCAATTGTTACACGTCTTGCACATGTTTACATAAAGCCCTACCTGGGTTTTATGCATCACCCCTCTTTTTGTTCAGTTATTTTGGCAGCACTGGGTCTTTGGCAGGCTTAGTTGCCCCTTGGCATGTGCAATCTTAGTTCCCCAAGCAGGGATCAAACCTTCATCCCCTGAATTGGAAGGCGGGTTCTTAATCACCGGACCAGCAGGGGACTCCACCCTGCAGGTCTCCTTAAGCTGACATTTTTCAGCAAGCAGCATATTTATCTTTCTCAGTTTCCTGGTGTATCCTTTTGGATAACTCCATATTGTTTCTTTTTCAGCTGATTTGAGTTTCAGAGATTGCTCTCAGCCCTGACTCTGAGCTTAAAGAAATTTTTAGCACTGAATGGTAGGCCTGAACTGTGGACAGTGTTCATCTGTAAGTTGGATTCCTTGGTGTCGGATGAAGAAAAGTGTGAGCTGAAGGTGAGATGCGTCTAGAAAGTCAAGAGATTCTGTAGGCTCACTGACTACACAGCCAAGTATTATATAGCAGCAGCCTTGGGAGCAAGAGAGAGCAAAGCTTGCTCTCTTCATGAGGATCATAACCTCATTCCCTTGCCTTATTTATCTCCATCTAGTAATCAGGAAGTAATTATTCTGTTATAAGAGTTTCATGACAGTGAAAATATATGAAAATACTCAACATCAAAAAATTTAGTGGGAAGTATTTTTCTTTAAAAGACATGAAACAAAGAAATGGTTACAGACTTTTCTAAATATGTGACTTGTCTCCAGTAATTATACATGAGAAAGCTATTTTTGGAATCTTAGCTCACAATAAAAAGATAGGATTATAAATTGACTCTTTTAGCCTTTAAATTAACTCAGAAAGAAATGATTTTCCAGTTGTACACTTTTTATTGTTTACCCTAAAATAACATTTGAACATGTATGGCAGATTTGTTGTTGGACCCTACAACTTGTAGAATACTGTAATTAACTGATTCTAAATAATAAATAGCATAGAGAATGTATAAAGAAAAAAGACTCCAAACCAAATTATATTTCTGAGAGAAATGGAGAATTAAAGGATGCATGAAAATATAAGAAATTTGTACTTATTTTAGCAAATACCTCCTGCAGATTTTTCAAAGTCTATGATTATACAAATCATGACCTATCATAAAGGAAAAAAACAATTAGTGAAACCACAAAAAAGAAAAATGATACGTTTTACAGTTTTTTAAATAAGTAGGAAAGTATATGTTTGCCACACAGATGAGAGGTAGTTTTATTTAAGGCTGTGTTCTATTTGCAGAAGATAAATCACTGTTTTAAAAAAACAGTGCTCCATGAGAAGTACTTCAGGGGGTTGCCCAAGTGCATAATTTCTTGAAAGTCCAAGTGTATAGTTTTCTGTGTATCTTTTATCTTAAAACAATCTCAGATTTACAAGAAAAATTTAAAGCACATCTTTGTCTCGACTATTTGAAAGTAAATTGCTAACATGATATCTTATAACCCCAAATACTTTTATGTGTAAATCTTACCAACAATGATGTTCTTCTCTAAAACAATTGCAAGTAAAACCTTTCAAACAAGAAATTAACATTTGTATATAACCACGAACCCCAGACCCCATTCAAGTTCTACCAGTTGTCCCAGCAATAGTCTTTAGAGCAAATGAATCCAGTCTAGAGTAACAGAGCATTTGGTTGTGGTATCTTTTTGTTTTCTTCAATTGTGGAACAAATCTTCAGGCTTTCATTGATTTTCACGACCTTGAAGTTTTTGAAGATTACAGGTTGATTATTTTGTAGAATGTCTTTCACTTTGAGTTTGTTTGATGTTTGCTTGTGATTAAATGAGGTAGCTGTGTAACTTGGGCAGTAATATGGAAGAAGCAAGGTTGTGTTCTCATTACATCCTATCAGCAGGCCCAGGATTTCAATTTGTCCCATAACCGGTCATGTTAACTTTGATCACTTGATGGTGGTGTCTGGCAAGCTCCTCCCCTATAAGGTTACATTTTTTACATTTGTAGCTTGTATGTATTTTAGTATTAATATACAGGCTAAAAAAATTTAATGATGATAAAACATACCCGAATATATATGTTATAAATCAGCTTTTAACAATAGGAGGCCATTTCCAGTTTTTGGCTTAACTCATGTTTGCATAGAGCCTAGCCAGTTGCTTACTATTTTTCTCAGGTTCTTACAACATAATGTTAAATGATTCTTCATAATTTCTTTTTTTAGCTGAGATTTCTGAGCTAATATGAGATCACTCTCAGCTATATTTCTGAGCTGAAAGAATTTTTAACATTGAATGACAGCCCCGAAATTCTCATAGAATTATTTGCCTGGAAATAAAGCATCTGTATTCATTCTTCTACTGCTGGATAATAAATCACCACAAATATATCCTTAAACAATACACACTTATTATCACACATTTTCCATGGATCAGGAGTCTGGGCATGGTTTTCTGGGTCCTCTGATCTTTAGAATATTCCAGGCATTGACTGGGCCCAGAGTATCCACATGAAGCCCAGTCTTCTTCAGTCCACATAATGGTAGGCAGTATTCATTGTGAAGCCATAATACTCAGGGAGGTCTATTTCTTCAAGATCCACAAAGAGTCTCTGGCTTCATCTTCTGATCTCAGGATCCTCTTTGAAAGCTTCACCTGGTTAAGTCAGGCCACCATGGATCATCTCCCTTTTTGATCAGCTCAGTGTAAACTGATCAGGCATGTTAATTACACCTGCAAAACCCCTTCAGCTTTGCCATCTGGATTAGATACTTGAACCTCTTGTACTGCCTCAACTGGCTGTCGGGTTTGTCACTCAGTTCTGACTCAGCTTTTTCTTTTCTCGATATTAACTGAAGTTTTTGCATGTTGGAACCCATAAAACTGTACAAGTAAAGACACTGTTACAACCTGTGTGCGCTATTGTGAAATCGCAGGCGAGCCTCAGGTATGTCTGCTTTGTGTGTATGTACCAGGGAGTCATGCAATTGGAGGAAATACACAGCCCCTGGACCTGTAGGACTTTTATATTAGGTGATTTTAACTTTTGTAAGTCTGTGGTGCTTTTTCCCTGCCTTTTTTCGGTAAGGAATGAAATCAGTTGTTAGATATGACTCGGGATACCACGAAGAGGCAAACCTTTATTAACATCTGCTTAAGCTTCTGGATCACTTTAACTGAAGAGTTTTCCATGGACACTGATTAAAAAATACCACTTGAAATTCCTTATCTGCATGAATCTAGAATTTCTGAAAACTCTGCAATCCCAACAAGATATAAAAATGACTGTTGGGGTTGATCTCTGCTTACATTATACTTGATATGGATTTTAAAATGTGACCTTAAAAAATAAACATATGGTCATAAGTTTCTGCTTTTATTTATAGTAAGGGTAGTGATTGAGGTGGGTGTTTTAAGTGAAATTTCGCTTCATTGAAAAGACTGTTGCTTTAAAAAATAGTTTGAACACCACAGAAGAGTTTGAACAGGATAGTATTGGAAAGGCTGGATCTTCAGTTAGTTAAATGAATCTAGGAAATTCAAGAACCTAATCAAGTTAATAATTTAATTCTTTCTTAAATAGGACTTATGAAGCTTATATATACTTTGAGCATTTGTATATCCACCCAATCTGAATAAAGGACTACTGATATTACCTCCTCCATTAAGATTTTTTGAACCTGATCAAGAACCCAGTGATGCTCTACTTCAGAAATATACAACAGCCTTTCTTGTGTCACTGAGTAAGCCTTAAATTTGAATATATAAACCTATCCAGACACAGTTTATCAGCCAAGGTTAGTTTTTTCAACAGTCAGCTATAGCTTTAGTTATAGGCTGTAGGCTGCCTAAAGTCTAGGACACAATTTTTAAACACTGTATTCCTTGGTCTATGCCTCCTAAGATTTCCTCTTCTGGGATGGGGTCAGGAGAGACCTAAATCTAAATGTCCTAAAGTGTTAGCTTTCTCAAGGGTTTCCCTGACCCCTAATCTTATCGAGATATAATTGAAATGTACCGAACCACACACATCTGGAGAGTATAATTTGATCCATCTTAACAGACGTGCACACCACAATCATGATAATGAATATTTCCATCTGTCTCAAAGGTTTCCTTTGCTTCTTTGTAATCCTTCCCTACCTCCACCCGCTCCCCCAGAACCACTACTCTGCTTCCTGTTATCACAGATTAATATTTTCTGAAATTAAATGGTATCATCCACTCTGTCCTCTCCTTTTGCCTGGCTTCTTTCACTCAGCTACTCATTTTAAGATTCATCCTTTGAAATAAGTCAGAAAGAGAAAAACAAGTATCATATAATGTAATGCATATACATGGAACCTAGACAAATGGTATAGATGATCTTATGTGCAAAGCAGAAATAGAGACACAGACACACAGCATATGGATGCCAAGGGGGAAAGGGGAGTGGGGTGAATTGGGAGATTCCGATCGACATATATATACTACTGATATTATGTATAAAGTGGATGACTAATCCAAACATACTGTATAGCACAGGGAAATGTACTCAATGCTCCGTAGTGATCTAAATGGGAAGGAAATCCAAAAAAGAGGGAGTATGCATAAAAGTGTGACTAATTCACTTTGTTGTGTAGCAAAAGCTAACACAACACTATGAAGCAATTATACTCCAATAAAAATTAGAAAGAAAAGATTCACCCTGTGGGGAACATCAATTTTCCATTCCTTCTTGTTGCAGAATAGTATTCCATTGAATGGCTATGTCACATTTGTTTGTCCATTCATTACTGATGGACATTAGGATTGCTTCCAATTTTTCACTCTTACAAATAAACCTGAATGAGCTTTCATTGCAGGTCTTTATGTGGGCATATGTTTTCATTTCTCTAGAGTGTCCAGCTAGGAATGGAATTGGCACACAGTAGGTGTTGCATTTCGGAGAAGGCAGTGGCACCACTCCAGTACTCTTGTCTGGAAAATCCCATGGATGAAGGAGCCTGGTAGGCTGCAGTCCATGGGGTTGCTAAGAGTTGGACAAGACTGAGCGACTTCACTTTCACTTTTCACTTTCATGCATTGGAGAAGGAAATGGCAACCCACTCCAGTGTTCTTGCCTGGAGAATCCCAGGGACTGCGGAGCCTGGTGGGCTGCCGTCTATGGGGTCGCACAGAGTCGGACACGACTGAAGCGATTTAGCAGCAGCAGCAGCAGCAGTAGCAGGTGTTGCATTTAATTTTCTAAGAAACTGCCACATTGCTTTCCAGAGTTATTGTACCACTTTCCATTCCCATGAAAAATATGTGAAGGCAGGAGGAGAAGGGGGCGACAGAGAATGAGATGGTGGGATGGCATCACTGACTCGATGGACATGAGTTTGATCAAGTTCCAGGAGTTGGTGATGGACAGGGAGGCCTGGCGTGCTGCAGTCCATGGGGTTGCAAAGAATCGGACATGACTGAGCATTCAGTTCAGTGAACTGAACTGAACTGATGAAAAATGCGTGAGAGTTGTAGTTGCTCTATATCCTCATCCACACGTGGGATAGTTTTTAGATTAGTCTTTCTAATGGGTGTGTAGTTGTGTTAACTTACATTTCCTCAGTGTTAAGATGTTAAGATGTTAAGGATCTTTATGTGTCTGTGTGTGTATGTGAGGTATTCAAATCTTTTGCTCATTTTTTCCCTAGGTTATCTAGTGTGTTTTTAATGAGGATGTCCAGGAAAGATTTGGCATTCAAGTTACCCATTTCCTCATGTTGAATATCTTGGCTCAGAAAATGATAAGCTAATCTCTTTGATCTCTGCCAAACTTGAGGAGACTCATACTTTCTGTATAATAAGAATCTGTTCTGGACTGCTCAGTCCTATCACCTAGTACGTTAGAGGTCCTCTATCTCTATATGCATGTGTTTTCTGCTAGGACATGTGCTGTTTGTTAAAATGTTGTGACAATTTGGCCGTTGTGGTTTAGTCACGAAGCTGTGTCTGACTATTTTGCAACCCTGTGGACTGTACCTGACAGGCTCCTCTGTCCGTGGGATTTCTCAGGCAAGAATACCAGAGTGGGTTGCCATGTCTTCCTCCAGGGAATCTTTGTGATCCAAAGATTGAACCTGTGTCTCTTGTATTGGCAGGTGGATTCTTTACCACTGAGCCACCGGGTACCCACTTTATATCACATATGTTGTGGTAGGTACCATTAATGTTATTAGAGACATGAGCACTGGAATTAGTGCAGGGGCGTTCAATAGAAAGTGCCCTTGCAATCAATGTAGAATGGAAGAATGTTTTTTTGTGTGTTTTGTTTTTAGGGAAATTTTATCCTTCTAAGAAGAGAATGTCAACTTAGAAAATTTTCTCCAACTGTAACTATTAGTAAATAAGATATTGCCAGTAGAAATCTAGAGGGTACTTACTTTTTTTAGGGGGTACTTTTAAAATTGGCTTCCCTGGTAGCTCAGATAGTGAAGAATCTGCCTGCAATGCGGGGGACCCGGGTCTGGTCCTTGGTTGGGGAAGATCCCCTGGAGAAGGGAGCGGCTACCCACTCCAGTATTCTTGCCTGGAGAATTCTATGGACAGAGGAGCCTGGCAGCTACAGTCCATGGGGTCACGAAGAGTTGGACACGACTGAGTGAATAACACGTTTGAAATACTTTATGTTTACCCTGAGTTTTGTTTTTTTGTTTTTTTTTTTAAGAGGAGAAGGAAATGGCAACCCGCTCCAGTATTCTTGCCTGGAAAATCCTTATCTATTTAAAACAAGAAAGGTAACTTGAAAAACAATTAAGCTCTCTTTTTGCACTCTCATCCTCAGGGTAGATTCTTTGATTTTTTTTTTCTTAACTGTGCTGAATGGCATGTGGACCAACAAGGGATGGAATCACCTGCACCCCTGCATTGGAAACATGGGGTCTTAACCACCAGGGAAGTCCTACGAGAGAGTCTTTGGACCCTGTACACAGTGACTGATACCTCCTTCCTCTCAATCTTGAACTGAATTGTCTCTGAGTTGTACCCATAATCGGACTTTGAAATTAATGTGTAAGTGTGTGTTCAGTCATGTCCAACTCTTCATGACCCCATGGACTGTAGCCCACCAGGCTCCTCTGTCCACGGGATTTCCCAGGCAAGAACACTGGAGTGGGTTGCCATGCCCTCCTCCAGGTTTGAAATCAATATTACTTCAACAAAATCCAGGAGAAAAAGATGGGAGTCGAATCCAAAATAATAGTGGTTATCTATTTTTCCAACTATTGCAGATGTCTGTGGGGGGTGGGGTGGGGAGGGGGTTGTTAAAGATTTGCCCTTAATAGTGAAGAGGATTTCTGCTCTCCCAGAGGCCGTGTATTTACTTCTCTTCTCTCCCTTTTTCTTTCTTCATCCTCCCTTTCTCTTCCCCAAGGCGAGAGCAGTTATTTATTTAATTAGGCAGGAGAGCCTGAGAGTCCTAAAGCCAGGTGGGCTCAGCCCTGAGAATGCTTCTTGGACGGCCTCCCCCAGGGCGCTGCGGGTTCACCGCGCGTCCAGGTTCTCATCGGTGAGCTGGCAGGCGTGTCTGCCGTTCCACAGGCCCTGACAGGCCTCTGTTCTCTCAGAACCAGCTTCTTACCCGGTTCCCGGGTGGAAGAGTCAGCGCGGCTGTCGACATGTGGCTGTTTATCTTCAGTTCACGGTGGGTGGGGCTCTGCGGAAGGTAGTAGGCCTCAGGAAAATGCTTTTTACTTTAAACCTAGTGTTACTGCTCATAAAGTTTAGGATGCACCTGTCTTCCGTCGGGAGGGGATCTGAGCCATGGCCTTTGGGATTCAAAAAAAGAAAAGAAAGCTTGGGGCGACGTCTGTGAAAGGGCGGCTCCGTCCGGCTCCCCCGGGGAGGCGTGGCCCAGGTCACGTGTCCAGGGCCGGCTCTGCGCTTTTGCCCCACCCCCTCTGATACGCCGTCAAAACCAGACTCCCTCCTCTCTCCGCTGACGCTTGAATAGTGAGGTATCCTGTAAAAAGTCTAGGTGTTACACAAGCATTTGTTGAGACTTGCAGAAAAACAAAGGAAAGCATAAGTAAAAAGGAAAGAAAAGAAAGAGTAAATTTGAAGGTAGAGAAGGCTGATTCGAAAGCATTAAATAGAGTTATGGTTTGATAACATGCTGTTAACTTGAGTATCTACCTCAGCAGTTTTTCCTGGAGAATGGATAAAGGTGACTCAAGAAAACGGAGCGGATCTTTAAACCCAATAAATCTGGTTGTTGTTGTTGTTGTTTTTTTCCTGAAGCAGACGCCTTCTGCTTTTATTCACTGAGTTAAAAACACATATCATATTTTTATGGCAGACGTTTTTGTCCTCGCGCTGTATTTTCTTCCTGTTTAGGATCGTAACCACAGTGGTTCTGCCAACCACAGTCCTTTTCGGGAATGTTGTTGTTGTTTAGTTTCTAAGCTGTGTCTGCCTCTTTGCAACCTCGTTGACTATAGCATGCCAGGCTCTCCTGTCCTGCACTAGCTCCTGGAGTTTACTCAAATTCATGTCCACTGAGTTGGTGATGCTTCCTAACGATCTCATCCTCTGCCGCCCACTTCTCCTTTGGCCTTCAGTCTTTCCCAGCGTCGGAGACTTACTGACCTTGAACTGAGGACTGATCTCTTCAAGCTTAACACAGATCCTACCTGTTGATGCTTCTACAAAGCCTGAACATCAGTGAGCAAGAGTGATTTCTCAACAGTTATTTCAAATAATGTCAAATGAAATTCTAAGTCACTTATAATCCTTGTGCATTTTCTTTAAATTGTCTTTCTATACTTGTATTTTTTCAATACTCTGTGCATGACTACTTTAAAAATATTTGACAGTTGAGATTAAGCTCTTCACAACTTCAAAGCATGAGCTTGAGCAACCTGAGAGGCAGACTCTGTCTAGGAAGACAGCCTGCTGAGATAAAAAAAAAACTATGATTAAAGAACTATAGAGAATGGACTTATGGACATAGGGAGGGGGAGGAGAGGGTGAGATGTGTGGAAAGAGTAACATGGAAACTTCTATTACCATGTGTAAAATAGATAGCCAATGGTAATTTGCTGTATGGCTTAGGAAACTCGAGCAGGGGCTCTGTATCTACGTAGAGGTGTGGGATGGGGAGGGAGATGGGGGGAGGTTCAAAAGGGAGGGGATGTGTGTATACCTATGGCTGATTCATGTGGAGGTTTGACAGAAAACCACAAAATTCTGTAAAGCAATTATCCTTCAATTAAAAATAAAACAAAAAAACCTAGGAAGGCTGATTCTGCCAAACAGCTCAACAATTGTGAATAAGTTATTTAATCTTTCTGGTCATTCATTTACTCATCTGTAAAATGACCCAGTCTTTTCAGTCTTTATGATCCTTTCCAATTCAGAATATTTGAATATATGCTGTTTTAAAATACTCTGGCATTTCTCATGAAGCCCTTTCACATACACATATCATTTTGTCTTCAAGAGAATCATTAAAGTAGATAAGGCTGGTCTTTGGAAAATAGATAAGAAGTTGGGTATGCTTTTAACTAAGATGATAACTAGGTGGTAACTAAGATTGTGGGAAATTAGGTGATTGGCAAAGATTACCTGTATGATAAATGGAAGAACTGGAACAAGAACTCGGGTCTTCTGACTCCAGCAAACACCTGTATAGGCCACAAAAAGATGCAAGGGAAAGCGTAACTGTTTGGAATCACTAGTTATCTGCAAGTATTACTTCTACTGGTGATAATGCCCTTTACTCAAACCACACTAACTCAAAGTAAAAGTAAATACCAGAAATAAAAGTAATAAAATGGCTAGTGCTTTATTGTAATATGAATGTGGGGTAATTACAAAGGATTGAAAGACAACAGTGGAGCTACGGGTGGGTGAGTTTGAGGCTGCAGTGTGGAGGAAAGTTATGATTCAGTTATGGCCACTCCTTACCAGAAATGTAGTGATAAGCTACAAGCGGTGGGGGATAAAGCCATGAGGAAATGCCAAGAAGTAGGAAACTCTGACTACTTCTTGTTATTGATTTGTTAAGTCATGTCCTACTCTCTTGTGACCCCATGGACTGTAACCCACCAGGCTCCTCTGTTCATGGGATTTCCCAGGCAAGCATACTGGAGTGGGCTGCCATTCCCTTCTCTGAGGGATCTTCCCGACCCAGAGATCGAACCGTATCTCTTGCATTGTCAGGAAGATTCTTTACTGCCGAGCTACATGGGAAGCCCTGAAGCTAGGTAAAGGAGAAGAACTCGGAGACTACAACTAGTTGAAAAATAATAGCATATGAAAAACACAACTATGACCATGCTGGAAAAAATGAAGACTAGGGAGGGATAAAAACTTGATGATTGGATTACAATAAAAATGTCTGTAACTATCAATTACATGCCAAAATATGGGGACTTAGGTGGTGGTCCAGTGGTTAAGACTCTACACTTCTGATGCAGGGCATGTGGGTTCAATTCCCGTTTGGGGAACTAAGATCCTCCAGGCCAAGGGCGACTCAGCCTGCACACTGCAAGTAAGACCCTGCAGAGCCAAAAAAAAAGGGTGACGTGGATTAGGAAATGACGCTTAAAAATCAAGGGGTAAGGGTGTGATGTATGAAACCTACTCCCAAATAGCTCAGAAAAAATATGTGTGCGTGCATGTGAGTGTGTGTGTGTGTGTGTGTGTGTGTGTGTGTGTGTGTACCTCGAACCAGGATACTTTCTGCTTTCTGTTGCTCTCTGACCCAATTATTTCTGACTGGGGAATAAAACCCCCCTCCCGCCCCAGTTCCGTAAAGATACTGGAAATCAGCAAAGGATATAGAGAGAAAGTATTAGCGATGTTTGTGTCCTGGTACGTGGCCCCATTCTTGAGAGTGATAAACTAAACTCCTATGTGGTTCAAGGTTACCCTGAAGACGAACTGAGCTAATGAATGAGAAAGTACTTGGTAAAGACAATGGAACAATAAAAAATGAAAGCATTCCTGAACTGTGGTGATATAATGATCAGGTATACACAGTTGTTACTATTAAGCTAAAAGAAAGCCAATGTTAGCATTGGAAAATACATCATCAAAGAAATCATCAATAAATCATTACTTGTTTTTTAATACTATAAGCACATAATAGGCAATTTAGCTGCCCTAATCCTAATGGATACAAATCCACTGTTGTTTTCTCTTCGCAATGACTCATGAAGTATGCTTGCAGGGAGCTGCTGTAACAAAGGATCACAAACCAGGCGGTTGACACAGCAGAAATGTATTGTACCACAGTTCTTGAAGTTGGAAGCCCCACATCAAAGTTTCAGTAAGGTTAGTTCCTCCTGTGAGGGAAGGAACTATTTTAGGCCTTTCTCCTTGACTTATAGTTGCCTGGAGACTTAAGAGATCTAGGTTAGATCCCTGGGTCGGGAAGATCCCCTGGAGGAGAGCATGGAAACCCACTCCAGTACTCTTGCCTGGAGAATCTCATGGAGAGAGAAGCCTGGCAGGCTACGGTCCATAGGGTCACAAAGGGTCAGATATGACTGAAGCGACTTAGCACACACACACATCTTCTCCCTACGTCTCTCCACGTAGTCTTTTTCTATAAATGTCTGTGCCCAAATTACCTCTTATAAGAACACCAGTCATATTGGACTAAGGTCCACTCTAGTGATCTCATTTTAACTGGATCACCTCTGTAAAGACCCTCTCTCTACATTCTGGGATACTGGGGGTAAGAACTTCAACACATGAATTTGGGGGCAAACCCCACAATATGAAGAATAGTTTCTTTTGTGAGTATAGGTGCAAAGTCCTTTTCTTAAGAACAAATTCTTTGATGAGTCATTGATTTTAGTGAAAGATGGTTCTTTTTCACCCTTTCAATTTCAAGGCATGTCTCATTTCCACTGCTAGATCTATTTCACTGAAATGGGGAAAAAGAGAGTAGCTTAACCTCCACAGTATTGGAAGGACTCATGCTGAAGCTCCAATACTTTGGCCTCCTGATACAAAGAGCCAACTCATCGGAAAAGACCTGATGCTGGGAAAGATCGAAGACAAGAGGAGAAGGGGATGACAAAGGATGAGGTGGTTGAATGGTATCACCTACTCAATGGACATGAGTTTGAGCAAGCTCCAGGAGATAGTGGAGGACAGTGACGTCTGGCATGCTGCAATCTGTGGTGTCTCAAAGAATGGTACACGACTTAGTGGCTGAACAACAACCACCACTATGATATTACAAAGGATTGGCAGTGAATTAAAAAAACCTACCAAATGGTTTTCCAGGCATATCCAATAGGTATTCCAGTATACCTATTGGAAAGGTCTGTCTCAATATACAGACCTTTCCCCAAGAACTTAGTAACAATAGGTGAGAACTCATCTTACCGCTTTCTGTAAGAGTGTAGAAAATGGGAATGGTGTGGTTGCAGCTGAAGTCAGGCTTCTGGCTCAGCTACAGAATGCAGTGCAGTCAGGAGCCTCCAAGGCTGAGTGCCCATCAGTATAAAAAAGAAAATTAAAAAATATTTTCATAATGAACATATCGGTGACAGAACACTTACAAATACCAGATATTGATACATTCTGTTGGAGAGCACACTCTTTAAGAGACACATGGTGTTAAAGAAACTTTTTTTGTGTGTGGCTGGATTATCTAGAAATCTGAGAATTATCCTAGTCATTTATCTTTCACCAGTAAACTAAAATTTTTTTCAGTTTTAATAAGAGCATTTCAGCTAAAACATTCATGACAGCAACCAGCCTTTTCCATTGTTGGCTGAGTACACCCCCAAAGTTTAAAATATAGTCCTCATTTTCATTTGTCATGTATTAACATGTGTTCTCCGCCTTAACTTCAGGCAATTACTGAAAATGTCTTTGAAGCAGTAAGACAGGTTGTACCTAATTCTCTTCTTCTGACTCTGCTGAGTTTCATGATAAACCCTGGGAGTAAAAGGGGGGAGAAAAATAAAAAGGAAGCCCCCAATTCTTTTTATGAAATCTTCCCCCCATTTTTTTTTCAAATAGCACCCAGTTTAATTATAAGTTGTAGGCTTCTCCTGCTACCAACGGTTGCTAAATAGTAATGGAAGCGCTCAGTGCTTCTCAGGGAAGCACACATGAGAGGCTCTGAAATAATCCTCAGGAAAGACTGGAGAGTTCGTGGTGCTGGCTTCGTGCTGGTGGCAGTGCGTGGGAGCAGAGGCTTGGAAGTCAAATCCTCAGAGTCAACCTTCTGCAGCAGCCTGATGGCCAGCCCATGCACACCTTTATTTAGGAATGACTTTCCACTGTACGTTAGCCGCTCAGCCATGCCCAGCTCTTTGTGACCCCATGGACTGTAAACCACCAGGTTCCTCTGTCCATGGGATTCTCCAGGCAAGAATACTGGAGTGGGTTGCCATTTCCTTCTCCAGGGGATCCTCCTGACCCAGGGATCGAACCTGCGTCTCCTGCATTGCAGGTGGGTTCTTTACCATCTGAGCCACATATAGTCCATGGAATTCTCTAGGCCAGAATACTGGAGTGGGTAAACTTTCCCTTCTCCAGGGGATCTTCCCAACCCAGGGACAGAATCCAGGTCTCCTGCATTTCAGGTGGATTCTTTACCAGCTGAACCTTCCACCGTATAGGGCTTCCAGGATGTCTCAGATGCTAAAGAATCTGCCTGCAATACAGGAGACCCAGGTTTCGATTCCTGGGTCGGGAAGATCCCCTAGAGAAGGAAATGGCAACTCACTCCAGTATTCTTGCCTGGGAATTCCCATGGACAGAGGAGCCTGCCCGGCTACACTCCATGGGGTCACAAAGAGTCGGACACGACTGAGCGTGAACGCACACGCTTCCACTGTGTAAGAGCTGAAAGTGTACCCAGTGGGCTTAAACCAACAGTAAGCAACAGTAAGGTGGTGACAATCACTGAATCCTAGTTGAGCTGAATTATTGGTACAATAAATATAACGAGAAGGAAACAATCTAGTATTTCCTGAACCCTGACTTAGTGACAAGGTCAGTGCTTGGCCAACTTTAAAGTGTATATGAATCACTTAAGGCGTCTTTTTATTTTTTCAAGTCATTTCTGAAGTGTTTCAAGTTTATTTTATTTAGTCAATTATTTAGCTTCACTGGGGCCTGTGGGATCCTTAGTTTCCCCATCAGGGATCGAACTAGTACCCCCTGCAGTAGAAGTGTGGAGTCCTAACCAGTGGACCTCCAGGCATCCCAGCCAGGGCATCCTCTTAACAAGCATGTTCAGAATCAGCAGGTCTGGGGCAGGGCCTGAGATTTTACATTTTTACCAGATTCTCAGTGACTGCTACCTTCTGGTTCCCAGACCACAGTGTGTGCAACAAAAGCCTAGATCCTTCATATTTAATACTTGCAATAAATTCGAGAGATAGATATTATTATTAATACCTTTTAAAGCAAACATTGAAGGAAAGATTTAAAAATTAATCAGGAAACCTGAAATTGATTTATAGCAAAGTTCTTATTCTTTCCAGTATTCTAATAATACCCAATAAGAGTAACGAATGTTTTATTTAAAAAAAAATTTGCATCTCAAAAATCCCTGGTCACCTGCGATATTTGTTTAAATTCAGATCCTAGGTCCTACCTCAGTCTATCAAACTGAAATTTCTAGATGATGTGCCTAGGAAAATGTATTTTAAACTGGTACCTAGCTGATTCTCATGATCGGGAAAGTTTAGGAAACAATGATTATCTAGGGGACACTGTAGTTTTGCAACTTAAGTGAGAAACTCTGGTATTCTCTGTTTATTTCTGAGTTTGAGCAAAACCATACCTGCTCATGACCTTTAATGCATTTCAACTTCACTGAGAAGGACTGCCGGGACACAGAGTGAAACTTGTCTGTTTCATGATGTAAGGGATAGGTTGAAACCTGTATCTTATAACAGGGTGCTAAAGCAGAGTATCTAATTATGTCACTCTTAATTGTAAGGTGAAAGCAGCAACAGCCACAAAGTTTTCTTTGCCTCTTTATCAGGTGAATGATCTTTGCCACCAATCCAATTACAGAGGATCAGTATTCTAAAATAAAAGCTCGCTGGAATAATATTTCCCATATCCAAAAGACATGGTTAGCTTTTTTAGTAGAAACTCTCAGTGCAATGAGAATAAGGTTGGTTATTTATCTGTGCTTTGAAAAGTTTACTTTGCAGCAAGGAGATGACCCATAAATATTTCACTATAGTTCTGAACAGGGAATGAAGGGCCAAAGCAGACTTTTTAAAGTAAACATTGAGTTACTTCTTTTAGATCACTGATAGTTTTTCTAGCTTAAAAAAAAACAAAATACATTCAATGTATGATATTCAAAGTCACTTTAGGATCTTGGTATAGTTAATGTACTTATGAAATATAATTTATTAACTTGATACATTCTGTTACTAATGGACCTAATAATTTGATAACTGGGAGACCTTAGATTTTCTTACGTATTTCTATATTTTCAAGAAAATCTAATTATAAATGACCAACTTTCAAATGAAATATTATATTTTCTTTTTAAAATTAACAGGATATTTCAAATATGTCAGAAGACTTGTATACTGAAATCTTCCTATGACACATTCACTAAGCATAGAATTTGTTTCAGGGAAGTGCAACCAATATAAATATTAGTCATTTGGAGACACTCCACTTAGATTTGAAACCTAGATGTGCCAGTTACATAACTTTTCTGAGCCTTCGTCTCCTCATCTGTGAAATAGGGACATTTCCTTGCTGAGTTATGTATTAGACTAGAGGTGATGAAGAGGCAAGCATGTGGTAGGTGATTAATGACAGTATTAATAAAACAGCGCATCATTGCTAAACTACCAAAAGAGCTTTCTTAAAGTGATAGGGGCTTCCCTGATGGCTCAGTGGTGAAGAATCTGTCTGCCAGTGCAGGGGACAGGAAGAAAAGTTATGACCAACCTAGACAGCATATTAAAAAGCAGAGATATTACTTTACCAACAAAGGTCCGTATAGTCGAAGTTGTGGTTTTTCCAGTAGTCATGTATGGATGTGAGAGTTGGACTATAAAGAAAGCTGAGGGGGTTGGGAAAAAAAAAAGAAAGCTGAGTGCCAAAGAATTGAAGATTTTGAACTGTGGTGTTGGAGAAGACTCTTGAGAGTTCCTTGGACTGCAAGGAGATCCAACCAGTCTATCCTAAAGGAGATCAGTCCTGAGTGTTCATTGGAAGGACTGATGTTGAAGCTGAAACTCCAATACTTTGGCCACCTGATGTGAAGAGTTGACTCATTGGAAAAGACCCTGATGCTGGGGAAGATTGAAGGCAGGAGGAGAAGGGGACAACAGAGGATGAGATGGTTGGATGGCATCACCGATTCAATGGACATTAGTTTGAGCAAGCTCGGGGAGTTAGTGATGGACAGGGAGGCCTGGCGTGCTACAGTTCATGGGGTCGCAAAGAGTCGGACACGACTGAGAGACTGAACTGAACTGAGCTGGCTGGGAGGATCCCACATGCCACGGGGCAGCTAGGCCTGTGCGCCTCAACTACTGAGCCTGTGCCCTGGAGCCCAGGAGCCGCAACTGTTGAGCCTGTGTGCTGCTCTGAAGCCCACACGCCTAGGGCCTGTGCTCGGCAACAAGAGAAGCCACTGCAATGAGAAGCTCGTGCACCGTACCTAGCAAGCAGAGCCCACAGTTAGAGAGTAGCTCGTCACAACCCAAGGAAAGCCTGTGCAGCAGCGAGGACGCAGCACACACAAAAGTAAATAAAATTGTTTTGTAAAAAGTGATAATAACCTGTCTGGCAAAGTTCCTGCATATGTATTTCCTCCACTGGATTATAGTGAAGTCACGAGATGTCTGTGTGTGCGTGCCAAGTCACTTCAGTCATGTCCGACTCTGTGACCCCAGGGACCGTAGCCCACCAGGCTCCTTTAATTCTCCAGGCAAGAATACTGGAGTGGGTTGCCATTTCCTTCTCCAGGGGATCTTCCCGACCCAGGGATCTTATGTATATCTGTGTATCTTATGTCTTCTGCATTGGCAGATGGGCTTTTTTACGACTAGTGCCACCTGGTAATCCTCACATGATATCTACATTTTACTTATTCAGATTCAACTCTATGTGCTTGATGATAAAGGAAAAAATGGAAAGAGGGGGGAAAAAACTCCCAATTTAAAATTGTCTAGGCAATTTCAGCCTGATATTCCACTCAATGAGCATGAATATTTTCGTGTACATTGTAAAATGAGAATGTGAGTCTTTATTGGTCTTGCTTCCAACGGGCCTCTCAAAGCATGAACATTTCACAGTCCAAAGTATAACTCTAGGAACTTGACATATACCTTTCAGTACAAAATATTCCTAAAGTGCAGCCAACGCCTGCACTTTATCTGCTGTTCAACTGAAGAAATAATGCTCCATTTCAAAGCTGGAGGGAAGCTGACTCTATCAGAACTATTGAGAAATACTGTGTTTGCCTTTGAAGTAACAACTTCCTGAGGCGTTTTCCAGTGTAATGTTTAAAAATCTTTAATTTTGAAATAATTTTAGACTTACAGAAGTTGCAAAAAGTTGAAATAATAGTTCAGAAAGATGGTCTCTATTCTTCACCCAGTTTCTCTGTGTTAACAGTTTTCATTTCCATAGCCTAATTATCAAAAGCAGGAGATACACAGGGGTATAAGACTCTTCACTAAATGACAAAGCTTATTCAAACTTCACCCGATTTTCTCCATTGTCCTTTTTCTGTCCCAGAATCTCGTCCAGCTCCTACTTTTATTTGTTCCATTTTCTTGCTCTCCCCCAAACTAGGACGATTCCTCATTTCTCTTATCTTTTATGACTTTGATCTGTGACTCCATGAAAGTAAAGTAAATCAATCAAGTCATTTTGAAAAATGTCTTAAGTAGGTATTGATGTCTTAGCTAATTCTGTGTAAATCCCAAACCAGGATATTTTATGCAGCGGATTATTTATCAGTTTGTCATTACACAAGTGCATGTAATAGTTGCTATTTACTGGAATGAATATAACTACCCAAGTGATAATGAAAGTAACAAACTGTGCTTGCTTTCGGATAGTGACGATTTTAGAGTTGGAATTCTTTCAGATACTGGTGGAAAAATTTGTTGATGGTTCTACGTTTCTAACACCTCAAATGGATTGGAGAGTCAGCAATTCTGACTTTGGGTACTCATTACCCTTGATTTCTCAATAATCTTTCTGGCTTTATTCAAAAGAAAAATGAGGTAAAATGTATAGTCAAGTAAGAATCATCTCATACAGAAACTTTTCTAAGCAGTGATCATTTCAACAGTAGTAATTAACTGTTTGGTGCCAGTCTATGCAAAAATATCCTTCAATTATAAACATTAAGTGGGCATGAACTTCAAAGATCACTTCTTTTAGGGAATTTAAAATATGGTAACAGAAATGGAAAATAATAGTTGAGACCTTGAAGGTTTAAAAAATTTATAAACAGAATTCAAATGGTAGTAGTCATCAATCTATATATGTATATGTTAACTAATAAAAAGAGAAAATTTTCATTGCACTTTTGAATATCATTAGCAACACATAAGATTTTTTCCCTCAACTTTAGTGAGGTAGGCATGTATGCATGCTAAGTCACTTGGTTGTGTCTGACTCTTTGTGACTCCATGGACTGTAACCCACCAGGCTCCTCTGTCCATAGGATTCTCCAGGTGAGAATACTGGAGTGGGTTGCCATGCCCTCCTCCAGGGGATCTTCCCCATCCAGAGATCAAACCCATGTCTCTTACATATTCTGCATTGTAGGCAGTTTCTTTACCACTAGCGTCACCTGGGAAGCCCTTAGTGAGGTATAACTGCAAATAAAAATTGTATATATCTATGTTGTAAAATGTGATAATTTAATAAACACATACATATTTAAAATGATCACCACAATCAAGTTAATTAACACATCTATTGTCTCACATAGTTATGTGTGTGTGTGTGTGTGTGTGTGTGTGTGTGTGTATGGTGAGTCTGGACGACTTCCTGTTTTCAGTTTTTTGTTTTTTTATTTCTATTATTAAGATTTGAAAAAAAAACATTGCTTTATTTAGGGTCTGTTTGTGATTACATATTTTTTTAAACTTTTTATTTTGGAATAAATTTATTTTTACAGAAAAGTTGTAAAGATAATCAACAGATTTCTCACACAGCCCTCGCCAGTTTCTGCTCTTGTTAACATGTTACATTACCGCTGTACTTTGCTTAAAACTAAGAAACCGGCATGGATACTTTTCTATAAATTTGAGATTTTATTTAGAGTTCTTCAGTTTTCCCATTGATATCCTCTTTCTGTTCTGGAATACAATTCAGGAAGCCACATGGCATTTAGCTGTCATGTTTTTTTTAGTCTCTTCCAACCTGTGACACTTTTATCTTGTCTTTTCTGATCTTGTCACTTTTGATGGAAACTGGTTAACTTTTGTAAAACAAGTCTCGGTTTGGGTTTGTCTGAGGTTTTCTTGCCATTACGTTGAGATGACCCACTTAGGGGCAAGAATTCCACAGAAGTGACACTGTGCCTTTCTGAAGGCATCCTCTCAGGATATGTAATACCCATGATGGCTCGGTTAAGGTAACAACTGCCAGGCTTCTCCACTGTAAGGTTAGTGTCCCTCCCTTTCCATCTTCTGTTCCTTGGAAGCAAGTCACTTGTGTAGTCCACCTGCGAGAGTGGGGAGATTAAACTCCACCTCCTGTAGGAGTGGTTATCTCCACGTATTATTTGGGATTCTTCTACAAGGGAGGTTTGTCTATACAGGACTTTCAGTATCTAATATTACTAAATTATCCAATTGATGATGAAATAATACTATTCATTATTGCACACTTGTTTTGGGTAGATACCTATTGAATAGATCCCTACCCTAGGAGGAGGTCTTCCCTGGTGGCTCAGAGGGTAAAGCATCTGCCTATAACGCGGGAGGACCCAGGGTCGATCCCTGGTTCAGGAAGATCCTCTGGAGAAGGAAACGGCAACCCACTCCGGTACTCTTGCCTGGAAAATCCCATGGACAGAGGAGCCTGGTAGGCTACAGCCCATGGGGTCACAAAGAGACAGACACGACTGAGCAACTTCACTCACTCTACCCTAATATATCTTAGTAGGAGAGAGAGATTAAAAATAAATAAGCAAGGTTTTCCTGGTGGCTCAGTGGTTAAATAATCCAACGCAGGGGACATGGGATCAATCCCTGGTCCAAGAAGATCCCACATGCCACGGAGCAACTAAGCCAGTATGCCACAACTACGTACCCTAGAGCCCATGATCTGCAGTAGGGGAAGCCACCACAACTGCAGACTGCAACCAGAGAGCAGCCCCACCCAGAGAAAAGCCTGAGCAACAACGCAGACCCAGCAGAGCCACAAACAACTGAAAACTTAGAAAATCTATTAAAAAATGAGTAAACAGCACCTGCGGCTCTCTTCAGCTCCCTGCCACCTCCTGCCTCCAGCATGCCTGGTCCTACCCGCCGTGGCACTAACGGGCCCCTCAGGGCATTCTCTCACAAAGTAGGGGCCGCCCGGGCAGCTGGGTCCAGAGTCCAGCAGACGAAAAATGCCAGCTGGGGAGTGAGGGGCACAGGCCTCACGACTTCAGGAGGCACTTGGGCTGCGGCGATTCTACACAGAAGACTCACCGGGGCTAGAAGTTGACCCTGTTCCAGTTTTGGTTACAAGTCTTCTGTATTTATGTTGCACATTTGGGGCAAGTACACACATTCATAGTTTTGGCTACATCCATCTGTCTGTCATCTGAAAAAAAAGGGAAAAACCCAACGTGTCTTGAACTAAAAGCATAGTGATTTTCTGTTCATGAAATTTTCTGTTTCTAAGCTTACTGTTTTATGAGGAACCATGAGAATTGGTTTTTAAGGAATCAATTTTTTTTCTCTGGCTAACTAAACTTTTTAATTCATTAAAAAACAAGTGAACAGCAAATGAAGACATTACATATTGACTAAGTGTTATAAATGATACTCAGTATGTCCTGAGAGAATGGGGTATTTCTGAGGGAGGCAACCTCAGAGAGTACATTCTGGAATGGTCAAAGGTGTTGACATTTGACTTCCATGAAAATCCTTTCCAATGATAAAGTGGTCTGGTAACGGGAAATTGTCTATGATGTTTCATGTCACGTGCCAACTTGATGGGGCCACAGGGTGCCCAGGGATTTGGTTAAATACTATTCTGAGTATGTCTGGGCTTCCCTCATAGCTCAGTCAGTAAAGAATCCACCTACAATGCAGGAGATCCTGGTTCAACTCCTGGGTCAGGAAGAATAGCTGGAGAAGGGCTAGGCTGCCCACTCCAGTATTCTTGGGCTTCCCTGGTGGCTCAGCTGGTAAAGAATCTGCCTGCAATGTGGGAGACCTGGGTTCGATCCCTGGGTTGGGAAGATCCCCTGGAGAAGAGAAAGGCTACCCACTCCAGTATTCTGGCCTGGAGAATTCCAGGGACGGTATAGTCCATGGGGTCACAAAAACAGGACTGAGTGACTTTCACTGTCACTTATCACTGAGTGTGTCTACGAGGATGTGTCTGGATGAGATTTACAATCCAATGGGGAGCCCGAGTAAGGCAGGTGTGAGTGGGTTTCATCCAGTCTGTGGACAGCCTGAGCAGAAACTGAAGGCTGAACGGGAGAATCGACTCTCTGACTCAATGTGTTAGAGCTGGGACATCCGTCTTCTCTTGGACTTGAAGACTCTCCTGGATCTCCAGCTTGCCGACTGAAGTAAAATACGCCTTCAGGACAGAAAGAGGGGTGGGGTGGCCCAAATACAAGGAGAAAAAGTAAACTACCATGAGAAGAAGTAGAAAGGAAAAACGATAAACTGCTCTGAAGCCCTGCCCCAGGGGAGTCTTGAGGACCATGGCGAGAATGGGGTTTGAACTTTATTCTAAAGGTTATGGGAAGCCTTTGAAAGATTCTCAGCGGGAAACTTAAATTGCATATTGCATTATCAAAAGATCTTTCGGGGCTCACTGATGGTAAAGGGCAGATGCTCCGAGGCCCCTGCTGTAGGCTGAGCTGGAGTTGTCTGTGTGTGGTCAGCACTGCGTCAATGTGAATGCAGAGAGCTGGAGGGATTCCAGAACCAACATGCCCCCTGTACCACAGTGAGCTCTCAAGTGGGGATATATATGTACTGATGACTGATCCATGTTGACGTATGGCAGAAAGCAACACAATATTGTAGTTATCCTTCAATTAAAAATAAACAAATTGTGGGGGCTTCGCTGGATGTCCGGTGGCTAAGACTCTGTGCTCCGAATGCAGGAGGCCTGGTTTCGATCCCTGGTCAGGGAACTCGATCCCACATGCCACAACTAAGAGTTTGAATGCCCCAACGAAGATCCCACAGGCTGCAACTAAGACTCTATGAGGCCAAAAAATAAACAAAAATGTAATAATAAATTTAAAAATAGAGAAAAAAGTTAAAGATAACATTCTTATAGAATTTTAGGATGTTAGATTTGTCCTGGGGAAGGGCAGAATCAAACTCTAGAGGAAGGACACAAAGATGTATGTACAAGGATGTTCACTGCAGCAAAAAATCAGAAATAAGTGTCCATAAGTATGGAATTGGTAAAACAGAATATCATTAAAAAGAACGCAGTATATTTTCATGCAAAGAAATAATGTTTAAGAGACACTAAGTGAAAAAAAAAAACCATGATACAGAAGAGTCTCCATAGTACAATTCCACTAAGGTGAATTGGAAAAGACTGTGCTTGATCGCTCAGTCGTGTCTGACTCTTTGCAGCCCCATGGACTGTAGCCCGCCAGGCTCCTCTGTTCATGGGGAGTCTCCAGTCAAGGACACTGGAGGGTTGCCATGCCCTCCTCCAGAGGATCTTCCCAATCCAGGGATCAAACTCGGGTATCCTGCATTGTAGGTGGATTCTTTACCAAATGAGCTACCAGGGAAGCCCTCACTTTGTCTACCTTGCATTAAATATTATAAAAGAAAGTCTGATGAAGTGTATCAATATATGTTAATGGTGTTTAACTGTTGACAGTGGTTATGTCAGTGCAGTGGCGATTATGAGGGATTTTCACATTATACCTTATGCCTTTCTGTCTTACTACGATAGCTTGAACAGTGGATGAGAAAAAAAAATTTTTTTAAAAATCAGAACAGTACATTTAGGATGAATAGGTACTTTAATGAAATCTTTGAATCAACTCTATGAAATAAGTCCTATAAATATAAATATTATTTTCCTTTAAAAAGAGTGCAGATTACACTCAAACCAGGGAAATGGGGAATATTATTTATTAAATCAAAATTATTAACATTTCACAAAATGACATTGAAAACACATTCATTTCCTTCAAGTATCATCAAAAACAAGTAAGTATACAAAGATTTTTCTATGTCATGTATTCAGGGAATGGTTTTGTGGTTTAGTAAAGAAAGAGATACAGAAGTTTATTTGTGAAATAAAGCAAAAGCTTTCTTTTTAAGTTGTACTTTATGAAAAGACTACTAAAGCTTGATCATCTCTGAGCACCAGATTATGGATTATTATGGGTGACTATGATTTTCTTCTTACCTCCTTTCTATATTTTCCAAATTCCCCATAAAAATCACAAATCACTTTTGCAATTAAAACAATGTTTCATTGAAGTTAGGTGTCTATAAATTTAACCCAGTGTGTCTGATCAATGTCAATCTGCTTGCACTCTCTCGACAGAATCAGGGAGTTCTCTTCTTCTCAATGACCAAGTTTGCAGACTTTATTTACAAACTGGGACCAAATGACTTGCAACATGATCACACTGGTTCCTACCTCTCTCTATCCAAAATGACAAGGCAACGTCGACCGAGCACACCGTGACAAGCAACTTTTATTTTTTTATTTTATTATTTTTTTTTTTACAAGCAACTTTTAAAATGCTATTATTAAAATGACTATGCAGGCCTTCCTTTCATCGAATTTCTACACAACCACAAAGAAAGGTCAAAGCAAAGAGAAGCTGACTGTTAGAAAAACTCCAGCCTCTTACACCTTCTCTTAGCCACAATCACATGGTATGCAGCAAATATTTTTAGGTAACACCAAGAAAGCTTGAGACTGTAGCCTTGGTGTGCAATGTCATGTGCAAAAAGAGAGAGACAGACAGAAGACAGTTTTTTCATGACAATTGAAAAACTTATGCAAAGGGTGTGAGATCCTTGGATGAATGTTATTTAGTAAACACTGTACAAAAGGCACATTATACAACCGCATACCATAATTCTAGTTTGCTTTCAACCATCTGAAGCCTTTCTGTGCTTTCTGGTTTTAGCTACTAAGCCCTGTAAATTATTTCTGACTCATTAGCCTTTCACCCTGGGGGCATCTCACAAGCTTCATAAAAGTGTGAATATTTTTCTTAAATCTCTTTTCTAGCCAATGCATTCATTTGTTTTTTTAGCCTCCGAACGTAAATCTCCACAATGAAAATCAAGTAAATAATTCTTGCCTCCCTCTCTTATATCTTCCTTTCTCTAAAACTACACTATTTATAATTAAAAGCACATAACCAAAGACCAGTTCTACATTATTTGTTTACAACTGGGGATCTTAAGATGAGGAAGGAGTTGGGAGCAGGATGATGTAAACACTATGAGGCCAGAGTTCCCTAAGCCTGGCCCAGCTGACACTTGAGGCTGATAATTCTTTATCGTAAAGGGCTGTCCTGTGTATTGTAGGGTATTCAACAATATCCTGGGTTTCTCCCCACTAGATGCCAGTAATGCAGAGTTGGAACTTCCCAGATGTGACCATCAAAACTTTCTCCAACATATTGCCAAATATTTTCTAGGGGACAAAATCACTGTAGTGAGAACCACTGCACTAAGTCAAAGGCTACAAAACAAGGGCCTTGGCTCTCGCCAAGTCAAATTGTTTCTCTGGCCCTACAGTTAACCTCTACTTACCTAGTCACCACTGGCATAAAACATAGACACTCATAAACGCCCTCACATTCTTCACGGCAAAGCCTTTGAACGTTGTCTAGAGTTCTTCCTCTGATTCATACGAGGCCGGTTTGGCTAGAAGGCGAGAAGCAGGCGCTGGTAATTTTCCCAGGCTTCCCTGATGTGGACTTTCATGCCTGTCACTGTTTTGTTGGACTGTGCTGGATCTTTGTTGCTGCACCCGGACTTGAGTGGGGGCTACTCTCTAGCTGCTGTGACAAGCTTCTCTGAGCAGCGGCGTCTCTTGTGGAGCGCAGACTCTAGGCACGTGGATTTGAGTAGTTGTGGCCTGAGGGTTCAGTAGCTGTGCTCATTGCCCCGTGGCATATGGAATCTTCCTGGACCAGGGATGGAACCTGTGTCCCCTGCACTGGCAGGCAGATTCTTAACCACTGGATCACCAGGGAAGTCCACTCACTCGTCACTTTTAATGTCTGTAAATTCATAATGTCTTGACTGCAGAAGCTTGTGAATGACCCCAGTTTCTTTATCCATTACCCACACTCTGCAAAACCCATGCTCCCCCGTGAATATTAAACATAATTTTCTTTAATTAAATGTTTATTCTGCTTTGCAATTGTTTTTCTTATTTGGCACTTAAATACACAGTTATGATTCATGCTCAAAATGTTTATTTCTGGAAATGATCTTAGAGCCAATGAATTAAAATTGGGGGAAGGAATTTATCGATTAAAAAAAAGAAAAGCTTTCCCTAATTCATCCCACAACAAAATAACACATATTAGGTCAAGTAAATTTTTTTTTTATGCCTCCTAATATACCCAAGTTGTCTGGTGGGTTTTTCTTTGTAATGAGGCAGATGGTTCAAACTTCTCTTATTGATGATGAATCGATATGAAACAATTTCAATTTACTTAGTTGCAATTTCACTTCTCACTTTAAACAACTTTTTATCAGTGATTGTCAGTACATAAAAGGACATTTGCTTATAAACAACGCAGCTCTAATACATAACAGGGCCTTGCTTATTCTTATTTAATGCCATGCTTTTGCACATACATGAATAGCACTAAATATATCTATGCACTTAGTGAAAACAGCCATATAAAAGTAACTGGAGAATTTCCCTTTATATGAAATTCTAGAAAATGCAAAGTACAATGTTGACCAGCAGATGGCAAGTTGGGAAGGGATGGAAAAAAGAATACAAACTGGCCAAGGAAGCACCAAGAAAAATGGGCAGAAAATGTTTCTTCGCTGGAAGAAACATTCTCATTAAATTCTTCTCTACGGAAAACTCTGGAAAGTGGATTTACCATTACTAGAAGCATAACCTTGAGTAAGCATCTTAGTTTCTGCTGGCCTGTTTCATCTTTGGTAAAATGAAACTGATGATACCCACCCTCCAAGGCAAATTGAATTTTATGCTTTTATGCTGCTGGGCTCATGCCTGACACACAAGTGTTTTATAAGCGTCGTTTCTATGCTGCTTCCCTCCTTTGTTCCAAGCACTGGCTAAATAATTGAGGTACAGTGCAAGATGGAAATGAGGGCTCCCTTGTTCAAAAATTAAGAATTTCAAGACAGCAACAGCAGAACAAGTGATGGGCCAACCTAAACCAAGTGATGGGCCCTTCTAAGAGTGGGGCTCTGTGTTATTACAAAGTGAGCCCAGCTCACTCCCCTAGGCTTTTAAGATTCCATTTGTCTTTTCTTCTACTAAATTAAAAGTCACTCTTCAATTTCACAATTCAGAGGGACATATATTCAACTAACCAAAGAGGGCTTGATTATGGGTGTCATTTTTCAATGCTGCTTCACAGTTAGTCAAGCTGTTGAGTGTTAAGTGAACCTAGGGCTCTTATAAAGGAACTATTTTAGTCTGGCATAGTATTTCTCTGGTTTGCATCGTTCTCAACATGGAGAAATTACAACAAAATACGTTAGATGTTCAGGCTTCCTAGGTGACTCAGTGGTAAAGAATCTGCCTGCCAATGCAGGAAGACACAGAGGACACAAGTTCGATCCCTGGGTTGGGAAGATCCCTTGGAGAAGGAAATGGCAACCTACTCCAGTATTCTTGCCTGGAAAATCCCATGGACAGAGGAGCCTGGAGGGCTACTGTTAATAGCGTCGCAAAATGGTTGGACACGACTGAGCAGCTGAGCACACACATGCATCTTAGTTGTCTACAAGTAATTGGACCCTTGATGATAGCCAAAGAGGCAGTAAGTGGCCAAAGAGCTACTCAATTCAAAACCACTTTATCTAGACTTAAGAAACGGCAATCACACAGAAAGCAGCATAGTTTTAAGTTGGTATATCTGATCCTATACTGGAGACTTATAGGAAACTGGTCCACAGGTCTAAGAGTAAAACCCCAAAAAGGAAGACTTGGTCTTAATACTACAACCACTGAGCCCCAGCTCTGCCTGTTATTTCTTCTTTACGGGATGCATCAGCATGTCCTTCAATGGGTTTCTCAAAGTTTTCACCTCCTATTTATAAGAGAGACTCTTGTAAAAAAAATCAAGATAATTGTGTGAATATACATATATATGTACACACACACACACAGAAATATTCTCTATTGGAAGAAACACACACAGGAACATAATGCATCTCAACAAAAGGCACACAGAATGAACATTTGTTGAGCACCTTCTATTGTTCCATGACCCAAGTGTTTTACATTCATTGGAATATTAAAGCATATGTTCAGTCAGTTCAGTTCAGTTGCTCAGTCGTGTCCGACTCTTTGCGACCCCCATGAACCGCAGCACGCCAGGCCTCCCTGTCCATCACCAACTGCCGGAGTCTACCCAAACCCATGTCTATTGTGTCAGTGATGCCATCCAACCATCTCATCCTCTGTTGTCCCCTTCTCCTCCTGCCCTCAATCTTTCCCAGCATCAGGGTCTTTTCCAATGAGTCAGCTCTTCCCATCAGGTGGCCAAAGTATTGGAGTTTCAGCCTCAACATCAGTCCTTCCAATGAATACCCAGGACTGATCTCCTTTAGGATGGACTGGTTGAATCTCCTTGCAGTCCAAGGGACTCTCAAGAGTATTCTCCAACACCACAGTTCAAAAGCATCAATTCTTCGGCGCTCAGTTTTCTTTATGGTCCAACTCTCACATCCATACATGATCACTGGAAAAACCATAGCCTTGACTAGACGGACCTTTGTGGACAAAGTAATGTCTCTGCTTTTTAATATGCTGTCTAGGTTGGTCATAACTTTCCTTCCAAGAAGTAAGTGTCTTTTAATTTCTATGGCTGCAATCACCATCTGCAGTGATTTTGGAGGCCCTCAAAATAAAGTCAGCCACTGTTTCCACTGTTTCCTCATCTGTTTGCCATGAAGTGATGGGACTGGATGCCATGATCTTAGTTTTCTGAATAAAAGCTGAGTGCTGAATAATTGATGCTTTTGAACCATGGTGTTGGAGAAGACTCTTTGAGAGTCCCTTGGACTGCAAGGAGATCCAACCAGTCCATCCTAAAGGAGATCAGTCCTGGGTGTTCATTGGAAGGACTGATGCTGAAGCTGAAACTCCAATACTTTGGCCACCTGCTGGGAAAAGCTGACTCACTGGAAAAGACCCTGATGTTGGGAAACATTGAAGGCAGGAGGAGAAGGGGATAACAGAGGTTGAGATGGTTGGATGGCATCACCGACTCTATGGACATGAGTCTGAGCAAGCTCTGGGAGTGCTGAAGGACAAGGAAGCCCGGCGTGCGGCAGTTCATGGGGTTACAAAAAGAGTGGGACTTGACTGACCAAACTGAACTGAACTGAGTGGTAAAGAACCTGCCTGTCCATGCACAAAACCTGAGAGATGTGGGTTTGATCCCTGGGTTGGGAAGATCCCCTGGAGAAGGAACTGTCAAACCCACTCCAATATTCTTGCCTGGAGAATCCCATGGACAGAGGAGCCTGGCCAGCTACAGTTCATAGGGTGGCAAACAATCAGCTGGCTGAAGGGACTTAGCACACAGGCACGTGGACAATTAACAACCTTGCGACAGTTTCAGGTGAACATTGAAGGGACTCACCCACACCTATACACGGATTCTCCCCCAAAGTCTCCTCCCATCCAGGCTGCCACTTAACAGTGAGCAGAGTTCCCTGTGTTATATTGTAGGTCCTTGTTAAGTTTTCCGCTTTAAATATAGTATCTTTATATCACAGTATCTTTGAGTCAAACAACAAAATGCAAATTTTAACATAATAGCTAATCATATTAGTCGGAGAAGGAAATGGCAACCCACTCCAGTATTCTCGCCCGGAGAATCCCATGGACAGAGGAGCCTGGTGGGCTTCAGTTCATGCGATCATGAAGAGTCGGACACGACTGAGCAACTAAGACAATCATATTAGTTTACAAGGTCGTCTTGCTCTCACCATAATTTCCATCGTTTTCCCCACCCCCATCCCCATAGAATTTCATCTCCGGGTTAGCATTTCTAACAGTTGACCGGGAGAACAAGCTGCCATCTACACAAAAATAAACATTTAAAACTTGTGATAAGAACGTAACTTCGAAGACCGCAAGGGGGAAAAAAAAGATCTGTTTGGGATGGTAAACACTCCTTCAAGGATACGCAGGAGGGAAGCCCCAAACACCGGTCAAGAGGATTTGCAGCCCCGGTCACGGTCCGGGCAGCCCACGGCTGGGCGCACACTGCGCAGGCGCGAGCCCCCGGCTCCGAACCGAGCGCGGGCGGCCGAGGCCGGAAGCTGCCTTTCGGTGGGCGGTCGCCTGGGGGAATGGAGAAGCGGGGGGCGGAGCCCGAGGAGGCTGGCGGCCGCGACGAGGAAGAGGACGCGACTCGGGCAATGGAGCGGGCGGAGGCGGGGGCGCCCGGCGGCTGGCCGGGGGTGCTGGAGCCTGACGAGCTCGACGACCTCCCTTGGTGTAAATGAGGCGGGGCGGGGCGGGGCGACGAGGGCGGGCGCCCCGGGCGGCGGCGGCGGCGGCGGCCGTTGGGGAGCGACCGTCCCTGCCCCGCCCGCGTCCCGCGTCTTCCCGCTCCGCCGAGAGAGCGGCCCTTCGCCGCCTGGTGTCCTGAGGCCAAGGTCCCCGAGAGGGGCGGCTTCGCCCAGTAGGGGAAGGCCGGGGGCGTCCAGTGGGGTAATGGAAGCTGCGCTCGTCTCCCCTCAAACAGCCCCGCGAAAGCGGAAGGGGCCTCGGGTGCCTCAGGGTTGCGGAAGCGGGAACCGTGTCGCCCACTTGGCAGAGGTTGCGGCCCGGCCTCAGCCCGGAAGGGACCGCCCGGCTCGGAACCGAACCCGGCCGGCACGTGTGCAAGTGGCCGCCTCTGCTGACCCGCTTTCAGCCTCGGGGCCCCACCCCCGGGATTTGGGGCCAAGGCTCTCTCCTTCCCAGCCTCCCCGCCCTTCGTTTTTAAAAGGCTTTAAAATTTTTAAATACTTTTAGGTTTACAGAGAGATGCACAGATAACTTTTTACCGATTTTAATGTCTTACGTCACCGTGGATACATTTGTCAAAAGGAAGTAACGTTGGCATAGTAATAACGGAAGGACAAGCTTTATTCAGATTTTACCAGGGTTGTTTTTTTTTTTTTTTTCCATTTAATTTGTTTCTGTTCCAAACTCCAAACCAGGATACCACATGGCATTTAGCCTGCCTTGTTTTTAACTGCTGTTAATAGCTGAAATCTCCTGTCTTATCCCTCTGCCCCCTCCAAGATGTGAACTATTTAAAATCCAGGAAATATTTACTCAGTCTTTAAATTTAGCAAGTATTTGTTGGTAGTCTAGGTATCCAGTAGTCAGCATTGAACCAAACAATCCTGATCTCATAGAGTCTGTATGCTGTTTTGTGTTTCAGGTTATTTTTTTAAGGACATGCCACTTAGAATAATTTTTTGTTGTTTAGTCGCTAAGTCATGTCTGACTCTTTTGTAACTGCATGGAATGGACTGTAGCCCACCAGGCTCCTCTGTCCGTGGAATTCTCCAGGCAGGAATACTGGAGCGGGTTGCTGTTCCCTCCTCCAGGGGCTCTTTCCCACCCGGGGTTTGATCCCATGTCTCCTGCATTGGCGGTTAAAATCTTACAGGGAGCCATCAGGGAAGGATAATTTTTAAGTTGGTTGGAAGATTTGTGTTTTTAAACTTTTCAGCCCTTTCCGACTTACTTTAAATTTTCCAATAAGCTTCAAAGTCCTAGGATTACCTCTTGCATCTTCCATTATTGATAAAAGTTTTTTTTTTCTTAAAATTTATTACTATCCTGAGAAAAATACAATTCACAAAGAAATAGTAAACAGGACTGAGGACTCTACTGTGGGTGGAGTTTCTCTCATATCCTTGCAAGTTTTAGATTCTTTGACACATGTAATAAATCCAGGGGAAAAAAAACTTAAAAATCACTCTATTCTTTCTTGGTTGCCATGTTTTAAGGGACTGGCAGTTGCTCAGAGATGATAAACAGCCTGAATGTGTTTCTTTCATTTGGTTGCGTATTGTGCCACAGTTCATGATGAGCTGGAACCAGCAGGAAGTTCTTCATGTAGAGTCATAGTACACGTGGATCTGGATTGCTTTTACGCTCAAGTAGAAATGATCTCTAATCCAGAACTAAAGGACAAACCTTTAGGTAATTCTGGACTTTGATATTACTTTCATTGTATGATATGATTTGTTATTATGTTCTATTATATTAATGTTGGAAGCAGTTCTGTGATGCTTTATAGACAGTAATCTTTGTTTCGCTACTGGCTGTAAACTTTATGAGCCTCATTTACTAAAAGGCAAATATGACAGAAGTAGTATAATTAACCAAATAAACAGAAAGACCGCAATAAACTTCTAGTCCTTTTCTCAATGTTTGAAATTTTACAGCCATCTTATCTCAGAAACAACCTTTTAAAAAATTTTTTAATAGACATTTTCAACTATTCTCCCACTTTTGAAATTAACTGTTGAATTGTGTGCTAGTTGGATTTTGTGTGACAAAATAATTGGATTTTGAACAACCCAAAATATTAAGGCATGCATAGTACAAGCTTTTCATGAAAACATAAGTATGTTTTAAAATAAAAAGCAAAGAAATTTTACATTGGGGAGTTACTGAGTATTGTGTTGGCTTATTTTAATATTTTGTTTTTATATTAGAAAAGTAAATTTCTAAAATTTTATTTTATGCATGTAGTAAGGATTTACCTTTGAGTAAAAGCATAAACAGAAGTTTTGGTCACTTGCTGCCACCCCCTGGTGTCTACTTTGATTTTGATAAAGCCCAATTCAGCTCAGCCTAGTTTACTAAGGAACAGAGGATGACTGATGAGTACATTTTGGTTTGCCAAGATCTAGGGTCTTTAAAATTTCCTGAAGCTGTCAAGGAGTTAGGATTAGGGGACCTGAATTTTCTTCATTAGGCATTTCTAATTAGTAGCATTGTAAGAAGATGTTGTTTAAGTAATGATTAGTAAAGAGGGATTGTAAAATTAAGATGCCAGCTTCCCTGTTGGCTCAGTGGTAAAGAATCCACTGCCTGCCAATGTGGGAGAAGTGGGTTTGATCCTTGGGTCAGGAAGATCCCTGGAGAAGGAAATGGCTACCACTCCCAGTATTCTTGCCTGGGAAATCCCATGGACAGAGGAATCTGGTGGGCTATAGTCTACAGGGTCCTGAAAGAGTTGGACAGGACTTAATGACTAAACAACAACAATATTTGCTAATAAAATGAAAGACTGTTGTTTTCTTCTAGAAACTGTCAGCATAATATCCCTTATTTCCTGGTAATCATTCATTACTGCATTTTAATTTGTTTAGTCGATAAGTCATATCCAACTCTTTTGTGACTTCATGGACTGTAGCTTGCCAGGCTCCTCTTTCCATGGGATTCAGTAGGCAAGAAGACTGGATTGGGTTGCCTTCTTCAGGAGATCTTCCCAGCCCAGAGATGGAGCGCCAGTCTCCTGCCTTGCAGGTGGATTCTTGACTGCTGAGCCACCATTAGCAAATATATGACTGCTTAACTTGGGCGGTGACTCAATGGTGAGTCCATATAACCCTGCTTTAAAAGACTGATTTTTTAGTTAAGGAAGTGACTAACCTGATTTTTTTATATAGTTTACTGATGAATCATAATTTATTACTTTTGACCCCGTGATTCTGTTTTGGGGCATCATCTGACATATCAAAAATATGTGAAATGTTTCTTTGCCTGTTTGTAATGTGAGAATTTTAGAAAAAAGCAAACAGTTTTAGCAATTATAAGTCACTGGTAAATTAGAATTTTTAAGCAGTGTGTAGGTGATCATAATTTAATCTTTTTGATAAGGAGTGGGCTCATTGTGCTACTTCACTGTCTAATCTTTTCTGTAGGTTACTGTGAAGAAAAGCTCAGTCATTAGAACATTTACTGGGGGAGATTCCTAAAAACTGCTGTAGGTTGGCACCTGTAACAGAACATAGCTTTATATTAACTGGGAAGTTATTCAGAAGACAAGTGAGATTTTCCAGCAGTGGCCAGTAGTTAATTGTATTCAGTTACTTTCATCTGCCTTACTTTTGGTAAAACAAGGCCTAGAGTTATATGTAAAGTTACACAGAGTTAATTCAATATAATTTGTTTTTTTATTGTTTGAAAAAAATCCTGGAAGGACTTTATTTGTATCTTTTTGCTGAAGATTTCATAGAGTTGTTGATTTGTGGTGAAAGTGAAAGTGTTAGTTGCTCAGTCATGTCTGACTCTTTGCAACTGCCTGGACTGTAGCCCACCAGGCTTCTCTGTTCATGGAATTCTCCAGGCAAGAATACTGGAGTGGGTAGCCATTCTTTTCTCCAGGAGATCTTCCCAACTCAGAGTTCGAACCTGGGTCTCCCACATTGCAGGTAGATTCTATGCTATCTGAGCCACCAGGGAAGACCCTGATTTGTTAAATTGTACTTCATAGAACTATGATGGATGGAAGCTATATTTTCTAACTAAGATAGAGCTTTTTATTATTATCAAAACATTGTATTATAACTTAGAATATGGAATAAGTAAATTTTAATTTTCAATTCTACTTAATTTTCTCATAAAATATTTGTTTTTTATAGGGGTTCAGCAGAAATATTTGGTGGTTACCTGCAACTATGAAGCTAGGAAACTTGGAGTTAAGAAACTTATGAGTGTCAGAGATGCAAAAGAAAAGTGTCCACAGCTGGTACTAGTTAATGGAGAAGACCTGACTCGTTACAGAGAGATGTCATACAAGGTTACAGGTACAGATTATGGGCAATATACTTTCAGCATTAAATTTTATATAGGATGCCTGTTAACATCCTATGTTAACTACATGTTAGTTATAATCATGTTAACTACATGATTGTTTAGTAAGTGTAAAGTGCATAAGTCAGTTTTCTTTTATTTGGGGGCTTTCCCATTTAAAAAAAATTTATATGAGAATTACTTAATATGTCATGAGTAAATGGTGAAAGAAACGTATAGTTGGAAGGAATTGAACTCTGTCATGGGTGATGTTTATATAAATATGAGAAAATGTAAAAAGATTTTAAAGTGAGAAAATGGAAGAAGATAAAGAAGACCAGATACTACATTTAAATGCAAGCTGGAACTATGAAGAATTATGTTGCACTCTAATGTACTAATGGCAGTTGAGAGAGACTTCTGTAATGTTTGATTAACATAATTACAAAACAGTTTGTTAGGAACTATTAGCAAAGATAATGAGTCTATTAGGTTTTTTTTTTTTTTTTTAGATTTTTATGTATGTATTAGATATTTCAGTGTGGATAAACTCCTCCTTACTAAGGTTTGGATTTGAATCTTGCTGTTTTAGTAAATTATAGGAAAAATGAAACCATGTGTGTACTGGCATACAGCAAATAGAAATCATTTTAAAGTGTATAAGAATCAGCTTTTTACTTGTTTGCTATTATTTTTATTTGTTCTTTTGTTACTTGTAGCAGCTTTCAGCTGAAAAGGTTAAATATACTATCCCAGAGCTCTTACAAATTAATAAGAGGAAACAAGCTGAAGCAAAATGGACAAAGGATATGAATAGACAAGTTGACAAAAAAGCAGACTCGACAATGTGAAAATGGAATGCTTAAATTCATTTGTACTAAAAATAAGAATGTGAGAAAAAGTAGAAACAAAGTATTACAGTCTTAAAGCAATCTAGGAGCATTTTTTGAAATTAAAGATACATACTATGTTCTTTAACCCAATAATATAACTTCTAGGGATTTATCAAATAGAAATAAAATGATAACATATATGTACAAAAATGTCTCATAGCATGATTCATAATTGCTAAAAATATGGAATGAAAACATGCTCATCAGGATGAAAATGGCTAAATGAATTTAAGGCTTCTCTATAATGGAATATTATATGGCCATTAAAAACAGCTCATTGGTATAATTTCATTTGATTGATAGAGGTATGCCTTGTTGAGTGGGTAAAAAACAAGATGGAAGGTTTTTCCATATGTGTAAAACAGTGACCCAAACACCTTCCCCCACATATGTGTATGTGTCTATGTATGCTCAGGAAGAGAAAGAAGACAGGGTGTATACTCGGTGTTTAACCCTGGATAGCTTCTCGGGGGGCAGAGGTGGTGCTGAAACAGGGGCGCCTGTTTCAGGGGAGGGGAGAAGGGATAGCCAAGCAAAGAACCCACGACTACTCCCAAACCCCACTGTGTGTGTGCACAGTTATGCGTGTATGTCTGAACATTTAGAAAGTAATTGTTTCCGTACATAGAAGAGATGATGTAGCACAGACAGTTGTACGTCTTTGTTCTTGGTGATCTTTCACATCATCCATATGGCTCTTCCTCATTCTTTTTAATGCCTGCACGGTATTCTATTTTGTCTCAAACTTATTTAACCATTCCTTTACTGATTTGAAGGCAGTATATCTCATTTTTTGCCTGTTGTCCTTATGTAATCATTAATAGTATCTCCTTTCATTCAAAAGATATCTCATTTTGGATGATAAATTATGTGATTTTTCTTATAGTGAGGGGTTATTAGGCTCTTACCAACTTTTTGCTCTTAAAAAATATCAACATGTGCTTCAGTAGACATTTTCATATAGAAATTTTCACATACCTCTGTGAAGATATCCTTAAAGTAAGTTCCTAAAGGTTAACTGCTTGATCAAAGATAATTGCATTAGGAATTTTGAAGACTGCTCTATGGTGCACCTCAGGTTTTCCTAGCACATTGCTAGTATGTATGAGAGTATTAGATATTCATAAAGATTTTGCCTGATAGTTAAAAAAAATAGTAAATCATTGTTTTGATTTGCATTTCTCTATGAGAAGTTTGAACTTTTTTGTGTGTATTTTTGATCATTTATATACATGTTTTGTCTTTTTTGCTTTATAATGTCAGACTAATCAGTCTAAATGATTTCTGTACCACTGCAACTCTTCACAGTGAAAAGTATCATACTAGAAAATCAATGCATAAATCTCAGTTTTTATACCGATTCTTAATTTACAAATTAGTATCTTGAAAGAATTAAAAATGCACTAATAACAAGATATATTCTAAGCATGATTTATACATTGATAAAAAGTTATTTTTTAAATTTTTTTCATGGTATTTTTGGAGTTGAAATAGGAATGTAGCCTAATAGTCCTATACTGAATTTATCTCAGACCTATTTATAACATATAACCTTATTGTTTACTTCATACCTTCATTCTACAGTATTCCATTTTTTTCTCTAATTATAAACTCCTTTCTTTGGTCTTGTGTAATCATAAGGTTTAATAAATGCATCTGGTTTATGAAATTGACACATTGCCAGCAAAAAAGGTTAACTTCACAAATAGAGAAGTGATTTATTCCTATGACCTGGTAATAGAACTAATATAATCAATCTATGTTCAGCAGTCCATCAGCTTTGTACATGATTCTGTATTTAACTTGCTTTTCTGCTTGGTAGTTAAAATAAAATTTTTCCTTTATTTTTCTTATTGTAGTATTGTTTTGATAAACTTTGATTTTTCACCTGTTGCTGCTAGGCATCAGATATATACTTTTGGGAGAAAAAAAGCAGAAATTGGTGAGGAAAATTCAAAATAATTCTTTTTTTTTCCATTTATTTTTATTAGTTGGAGGCTAATTACTTTACAATATTGTAGTGGTTTTTGTCATACATTGACAGGAATCAGCCATGGATTTACATGTATTCCCCATCCCGATCCCCCCTCCCACCTCCCTGTCTACCTGATCCCTCTGGGTCTTCCCAGTGCACTAGGCCCTAGCACTCATCAAAACATGTATATTATCTAGGGTGAAACAGAACACCAGCCCAGGTTGGATGCATGAGACAAAATAATTCTTTTATATGGCAGACACATTGTCAGTTTTTCCCTCAGAGTAGATAAATGGATTTCTCTTGGTAGGTTGGAAATGATTTTTGAAGTTCACTAGATCATACTGTTTCTTTATTAATTGTTTTATCCTGCTGTTATCAGTGTTAGCACCAAGAAAACAGAGCTTTCATATTATAGGACTTTAACAACATTTACGTTTTTATATAATAAGTGACTGGTAAGTTGTTTTCTGCCACCCAGCTGGTATCAGTAGATGATTCAGAGAGAAGTGAAAATTCTTCCTAATGGTTTCAAAGTTATTAGTTTTAATCCTAAAAATGAGACTTGATAGTCTTTTTGAACTTATTTCAAATCTTGGTTCAGTTCAATTTAGGAAACATTTGACATAAGGACTAGGCATTGTGATAGAGGCTGGACGTTCAAATACATGTAAGTCACAGTCCGTTTCTGTCCTTATGGAATGAGTTGGAGGGTGACTAGTCAAAATATTGCATTGTAGTATATTTTGTATTAAGTAACTTTTCTTTTTGACTTAGTATTAATTGGAAATTTAAATTTTATTTTTTTCCTTTTTAAAATTCTAGTGAAAAATATAGCTTGAGTATATTATTACTTATCTTTACTTTTCTAAGCAGACTCTATGACCTACTGCTTCAAGATCATAATTAACTGTATGCATTGATATTTAATGTACTACAGATAAATTATTGGTGTAGGAGATTGTGCTAAATATATTGCTATGAGTATCTGCCCAGGGAATGTTATTTTTGAACTTATTTTATTGGAAAATATTGCTGTTGTGCAGAATATGTCACAGAAAAAAAAATCCCAGTTAACTGACTTTATTCAAGATATTGTGTAATTGTGAATGTACGTAAAACCTTTATTTTGTTATTTTTTTAAGCATAAAAGAGTTAAATCTAGTCTAGTTATAACTTCAGTTACATCTGTACTCCAATATTATTTTAATTTAGAGTTGTTGGAAGAATTTAGTCCAGTTGTTGAGAGACTTGGGTTTGATGAAAACTTTGTGGATCTAACAGAAATGGTTGAGAAGAGACTAGAGCAGCTTCAAAGTGATGAATTCTCAGCACTGACTGTGTCGGGTCATGTATACAATAATCAACGTAAGTGGGATCTTATGCACTCTATTTAGTAACTTAAAGTACCTGCATTTCCTAATGTTCAATCAGTTCAGTGAGTTGACTGTGTCTTTCGAAAGTTTTATGGCTTTTGTCGCCATAGTTCAGCCATCTAAGGTGATTAAAATTAGATATTGTTATTCCATATTAAACAGGCAGAAAATGGTATTTTGATGACATACAGCTCAGTGCTTTGTGCACTTTTCATTTCTCTGACACGGTCCTGTGTTAACCACTTTTAAGTGTCATGCCTCTTTAGGCCATCCTTAGGTTACAGGAGTTGGCTTCTTAGAGTAATGTTTGGTTTTCCTAAAACCATCTTAAGCAAAATTCTAGGTCGACTAAATTTGCGCTTGTTGCCTCTTTTCTTGTTGGCTTCTTTTCTCCCAGGGCAGCAAGACCCTCCCACGTTAGGCCTTGTAGGAGCTTATCCTGGCCTGCCTGCCATCCTTTGCATGCTCATGTTTAATCAGTTAGAATTTGTCTCCTTCACTATTAAAGTGCCAGTGACTGATGGTATTTCCAGGGCAGTATTGTGTTTGAAAATAAGCTGCAGTAAGCTCCACTGAATATCTTCTTAGGCTGTCAAACATCCAGTGACTGCTGGTGACTTCCAGACCCTACCGCGTAGAAGGCGAGTTCCTGTGTTTCTGTGTAAGATTTGTCCTGACCTCCTTGCTCCCGGGTCTCAGCCCGCCTGTGCTTCCTCTTACTCTCCCCAGTCATCCTCCACCTCTCTGATGTTAAAGAAGAGGTGGCGCTCCAGTTCTCCTTTGTAAGAAAACATGCAGCTTTCATGTGTCCTTTGTACCTGTGCTCCTTTGTCACTTTCAAGGTCTGGGTAACAAGAAGGTTCCAGGCGTGTTTCTGTATAATTTCTAAAGCAAACTTGGAGTCTGCCGGTTAGAACATACTCTAGAGAGCTAGGTTTTATGGACTTAAAAAGTCTAATTCTTCATGATTCTTTTCTCTTTCGCATAAGATTTTGTTACTTTTTTTTTTTAACCTACAGAGAAGTTGATGGAGCAATACAATGAGAACAGTCATTATGCCTTTCGTTGTAGATACTCCTTTTGTATCGTTTTACACATTTGCTTTATCTTGCTGCTTATTGATTAGTTGATAGGTCATTGAGCATTTGAAAGTAAATTATAGACATCATGGCACTTCAGACAAAAATACTCCTGAGGATCAGTACTGTCTCATATAACTCTTGTGTCATTTTCACATCTAAGGAAATTTGTTTCTATATAGCAATTTCCCTGTACTTTTAATAAATGATGTCTTAAACTGTATACAAATCCAAAATTGTTTTTAGTAGCATGCACCACTAGTGTGAAAACTTCAAATTAAAATCTTTGAATCTGAAATGTTAGCTGTACCATTAATGTAACATTTTTACTTTTATGCTTACCTCCAGGTAAACATGAGTAAAAGTTCTGGTAGTGCCTTTAGGAATTTTTTATGAGAGATCAATTTTTGTAATCTGTTAATCATTCAGCACTCTCAGTATGTATTTGCTATCACAGGCCCTTGGAATTCACTTGTGATAGTTATTTTACAGAATTGCTGTGAAGAGCCAAAGAGATTAGTTAAGTGTGCAGCAGTGTGGTGGTGTTGAGGGGTAGGGTTGGATATAGATTAAGCCCTTTGTCTTTTAAAAATTCATTTGTTAAAAAAGAAAACAAAACAAAAAAAGTTTTGTCGATGACTTTTAACAACATTGGCTGTTTTCTGTAGCTGTAAACCCACGTGACACGTCGCACATCAGACTCCTTGTTGGATCTCAGATTGCGGCCGAGATGCGGGAAGCCATGTATCATCAGCTGGGTCTCACTGGCTGTGCTGGGGTGGCATCTAATAAATTATTGGCAAAATTAGTTTCTGGCGTCTTTAAACCAAATCAACAAACAGTCTTACTACCTGAAAGTTCTCAAGATCTCATTCATAGTTTGAACCACATAAAGGAAATGCCTGGTAAGACAGATATATTTGAAAAACATATATTGGTTTTACTGTATTTCTTTTAAGTTAAAAAGTTACAGTTATGCATAATTAATTCTTACAGAGTCTGTGTACTTGGCTCTTGTGTGTGTTAGTTGCTCAGTGGTGTCTGACTCTGCAACCCTGTAGGCTCCTTCCAGGCTCCTCTGTCCATGGGATTCTCCAGGCAGGAACCCTGGAGTGGGTTGCTATGCCCTCTTCGAAGGGATCTTCCCAACCCAGGGATTGAACCCGTGACTCCTGCACTGCGGGCAGATTCTTGACTGTCTGAGTCAGCAGGGAAGCATACTTGGCCCTTGGTGAAAACCAAAAGCCCCCCAAAAATCCTGACGTTTTCTGGAGAGAATCTATTAGGAATCTATATATATGAAAGTGTTTTTCTAGTTTTACCTGCTTTTATATTGTTTGAATATGATCATGAAAGTTATAAACTGGAAACATATGGCCCTTTATTTTTAGTCCCTGGTTCATACTTTAATACTGTAGAGAATGGAGTTGGTCTTTCACTAACTCTATTTTGGGCTTATACATAAAATATTAGGGCCACAAAGGACCTTCGAAAGCAGCTGGGCCCACTTTTTATTTTAGAGACGAGAAACTGATTTTCTTGAGGGGTTCAATGACCTATTCATATCATTGGGCAAATTTGTATCTCTGAAGATCAAATGGTTACATTTTTATAGACTATCAGTAATGTATGTATTAAAATTCATTTCTGTGGCATTAAATTTTAAGTTTGGTCTCAACAAAAATGCCAATGGTATGCAAAATTATGGTATCAAAAGATGTGGTTGATATAATATGTTAATTAGCTGATTATAAAGAGAAAAGCTATTGTAACACTACATGTACCTCGTTCTGCTTTAGGTATTGGCTACAAAACGACCAAACGTCTGGAAGCACTGGGTATCAGTAGCGTGCGTGATCTTCAGACCTTTTCATCCAAAATATTAGAAAAGGAATTAGGAATTTCAGTTGCTCAGCGGATCCAGAAGCTCAGTTTTGGAGAGGATGACTCTCCTGTGACTCCCTCAGGACCACCTCAGGTATGTGAAGGTGTTACTTATTTTAATTGAGTACTGGTGGTCACATTATTGGAGATAAAGATTTCCAGTTTTACTACTGTATTCTTACCATTCCAATTTGCTTATTATATTAGTACGTGATCATTTTCCTGTGAGAAGGCTATTTATTATATTAATAAATATTCTTAAATAGAATCTAAGAATTAGTATTTAAATCTCAAGTTAGCCACTTTGACTACTGCTTAATTTTAATAGCCTATATTGTATATAGGAGGCAAAACAATTTGTAAAAATATTGTTTTCAGAGTAGTCTAATGATTTAGGAAATGGAGAAAGTTTATAATCCCCAGGTAACAGTGATTAATTTTTTTCCTGTAAGGTAAGAATATACATATATATAATCCCATTTAATCATCACCATAAACCTTTCATGTAGGTAATATTAACATTTGTTCATACCTTTTCCTCCCTCTCTTACTCCCTTTTCCTCCTGTAATTTTTTTTAAGATGAAGATACTGTATTTTAGAGAGGGTAAGTAACTTGCCCAAGGTTAAACTGAGATTCAGGTCCTAGGAGATTAAGAGCCTCACTATAATCACACATTAAAGCTTGGCATTGGTACTAGAGCTTTGTAATTTTCTTGACTTCCAGTTTACTTTCTAGTGGAGTACAATAATTTGCAGATGAAAAGATTTAATATAAAAGTGAACTAAATGGCTCAGACTAAGCATAAGAGGTAAAGAAAGTGTTGAATATTTATTTGACATATACACTGATAATTGGATATGCTTATTTGGGTTTATGTTAATACTTATTTGTTCTTCTTTGGTAGTCCTTTAGTGAGGAAGATTCATTTAAAAAATGTTCATCAGAAGTTGAAGTTAAAACTAAGATTGAAGAACTACTTGCTAGTCTTTTGAACAGGTAATTTTTCCATTTTGCCATATTATCTTACAGATTCTCTGTACAGTACATGGAAATACTATATATTTACTGTATTTGATGTTCTTTCTTGGAATTTACAGATTAATTAGAGACTAAACATGTAAAGATCATCTATCTTTGAACCTCTCCACATTATAAAGTATTACAAAGGTAGTAATACATGTTCTTAACTAAATTTAATTCATCTGCTTCCACTGGTCTTAATATTAGTAACATTGTAGTTCACTGTGGATCTTAAGCTGCTGATCATTACCTAAGGGAGTTTTGTGGGTATCTCTGGAATCGCTACACTTAAAAATTTGTGATGATTGAGGATAGTCAATTGATGGAGAAAGCAGAACCCTTTTATCTCCTGTGCCTCAGAGTATAGAGTCAGATGAAGGAATGACTTAATGGGACTGTGTGTGAGCAGTGAGGGTGATTGTGTGTATGCTCAGGGTTCAGTTCAGTTCAGTCGCTCAGTCGTGTCCGACTCTTTGCGACCCCATGAATCGCAGCACACCAGGCCCCCCTGTCCATCACCAACTCCCGGAATTTACTCAAACTCATGTCCATTGAGTCGGTGATGCCATCCAGCCATCTCATCCTCTGTCGTCCCTTCTCCTCCTGCCCTCAATCTTTCCCAGCATCAGGGTCTTTTCCAATGAGTCAGCTCTTCGCATGAGGTGGCCAAAGTATTGGAGTTTTAGCTTCAGCATCAGTCCTTCTAATGAACACCCAGGACTGATCTCCTTTAGGGTGGACTGGTTGAATCTCCTTGCAGTCCAAGGGACTCTCAAGAGTATTCTCCAACACCACAGTTCAAAAGCATCAATTTTTTGGTGCTCAGTTTTCTTCACAGTCCAGCTCTCACATCCATACATGACCACTGGAAATACCATAGCCTTGACTAGACGGACTTTTGTTGGCAAAGTAATGTCTCTTTTTAATATGCTTAGGGTTACTGGCCTTTAAATACATGAAGAGTGTTAATTGGAATTATGAGTATACAAATAGCATTGCAGAAACTAATTTCATTTTCTGATGCTCCTTTGCCATCATGTATCTATTTCTCAATACTCCATAGAAGAGTGTTAACTTCCTTTCCTCCCATTTCTTTGATTTCTCAAAATAGGGTGTCAGGGGTCTAACAGCTCTGGTTAAGTGTGCTTCTGTAATGATGTTAGGATGGCCTCTGTGACAAAAAAAATGGTTTTTGGATGACTAACTCTCAGAAAACTGATAAAGTGAATTTTCCTTCAACTTTGCTGCCACATGCATTTCAGTTCTCATGTCTTGAGCAAGGCCATGCAACTCATCATTTGCTGCACGCAGCTGGCTGACTGTATGACGCAGCTTCAGGGATATGACTCAGGCCAAGCCTTTGAGTGTGCTGGTGAAACTGGGTCATCTGCTTTGCTTCAGCTAAATAAGACTACTGTGAAATGCCTAGCCACTGGAGACAGTTCTGGACAAAGGGAAACCACAAGAATTATACATTTTATAGATTCCCTTATTTGAAGAATCAACCCATAAATGAGTCTGTGTGTTAGTCACTCAGTCGTGTCCGACTCTTTGCGACCCCGTGGACTGTAGCCTGCCAGGCTTCTCTGTCCATGGAATTCTCCAGGCAAGAATACTGGAGTGGATTGCCATTCCCTTCTCCAGAGGAACTTCCCAACCCAGGGATCGAACCCTGGTGTCCTGCCTCGCAGGCAGATTCTTTACCGTTTGAGCTACAGGGAAGTCTGTAAATGAGTCTAGATGCCCTAGACCTATGAAATACTACTAGCTATGTCTCCTTATCTCTGCTTGGCTTGCCCTTTTCTATACAGTGGCTTATAATGCCATATAGCTGGCAAAGAAAAAAGTAACTGCGTATGTGTGACTGTTCTCGATCATATGATTATTAATACTATAGTTATGTAAGAGGTATAAAATCATACATTGTTTAATCCTTTCTCTAGGCACTGGCCTTAAGATTGCTTAGAGTATAACCCTTTTTTTGTATGTCTTAATTAGTTACAGGAACCAAATCACACTCTTTGAATTGCATATTAACTTAACAAGTTTAACTGGAAGATGTTTAAACTAGTAACATGTTTATAGGAACCAGTTGAGATATTTTATTATCTTAATAAAACAGCAGTCAAGTTTTGTGATTAAGCAATAAAAAAAATGCTTACTACAAAAATCTAAATATTCTAATTCAAAATCAATTTGATTATGCTTAATACTATTTGTATTTTATCTTTGTGATCTTTTAGTGCATTGACATACATATAGAAAGGTAAATGTTATGTTTTGATGACATTTATTTTCTGTTAGTGATTAGATTTTCTACTTTTTAAGCGAATTTTCCATGGCATTAAAACTTTTCAACACCAAAACCAAGATCATTTGGATGGATCACTTTTAAGATTCGTGGACGAGTGCTTACTGTCCTGAATATAAATATCTAGTTGATCTTTCACATTATTGCTCTAATATGCCATATAATGGTGATATTACTGACTCCCTTGGATATATTTGAGAAGTGCTTTTTGACAGAAATAATTTCATTAAGTATTTGTTTTCTTTTTGTAGTCTTTTTAATGTGTAAAAAATTTGTCATTTTTCATATATTTGCTTCTGTCAGTAAATGATTCTCAGTTTCTTAAATTTCCTGCTGATTTTAATATGTTATTTTAGTTATGATTTGGATTTGGATAATAAAATGGCTTGTTATAATTGTATCTTATTTCTACTTTTTCCCTGATAGCACTCAATTCTGTGTGAAGCCTGAGAGCCTTACATTTAAAATTTCAAGATAAATTAAAATTTAAAATTTATTGTTATTATATTATATTATTATTTATTATACATAATATATAGTATATAGAATATTATTATATAGAATATTATATAATATATATATTATATATAATATATGTTAAATAATATATATAATGTATAATATATGATTACATATATAATATATATAAATAAAACAAAATAAGATATATAACTATAATATATAATATACATTCATAATTATATTATGAATATTATATATTATGTTGTATATTATATATTATATAATTATATAAATATATACATTAAATATATAAATATTGTGTGTATATTTTATATGTATATATTATACATAAATATATATTATTATATATATTTATATTTATATATAATATATATAAATATATATTTATATTATTTATACTTTTATACATTATACATTTATATATTTTATTTTATAGTTTATATATTATATTTTTATATTTATGTATATATAATATATAATTGTATATAATTACATATATATGTAATTATGTATATGTACATTATATATGTACATATATGTACTATATGAATTATTTAAATATAATATAATCAAATAATTATATAATGTATATGATATATAATATACTATAATATTATATATTATACAATAATATAATTAATATATATATCATCCAAAATCATTATTATATATATTATATTAATAATTGATCATTATACACATGTTAAGATATAATATGTTATAATTTAATTATATAATGTATAATTATCAATATAATGTTTATATATTATATAATATTTAAAATATATTTGTATATTATATATTAATTATATTAATAGCAATTAATGTTTATTATATTTATAATATATAATGCATAATATATAATTATAATAAATATTATAATAGTTGTTAATTATTATTAATTTAAAATTTCATAATAAATTATGAAGACTTTATGAATTTTACTTGAGCCGTTCAGGCACCTTTATTGCCTACTGCCTGATTATCAACTATATTTATAATTGTTACAGTTACTCAGTCTGGCACTTCTAAATAAATGAGGTATAGTTGATCATCAAAAAAAAAAGAAAACTTTTTCTAATTCCTTGTTTCCTCTTTCTCTTTATTTTTAGAGTCTGCCAAGATGGAAGGAAGCCACATACAGTAAGATTAATAATCCGTCGGTATTCATCTGAGAAGCACTATAACCGTGAGAGTCGTCAGTGCCCAATTCCATCCCACATAATTCAGAAGTTAGGGGCAGGTAATGGATTACTTTCTGATCATTTAATTGGCAGGTTGAACTCTTAAAAAAACAAACTTTGAGTTAGAAATATCCAAAAATGGGTAATACTCACATGCAGTTAGTGAGCTATTAAGTACTTTATTTTCTATAAGAAATTTTCATTAGAAAACTTGTGTTGTTTCAGTAGATATTAAAAGTAAATAAACTGTTGAGAATGCCTCCCAACTCCAAAGAAAACAAAACTATGATAATTAATTACATGGCGTTAGATAATTTCTTTATGAGCATTTAGGTTGTTTCCATTTTTTGGCTGTTCTAAAAAATGGGGCTGTGAACATTTGAGTGCAAGTCTTCAGGCAGATATATGCTTTTGTTCATCTTAGGTAGATTACAAAGAATGGAATTTCTGGGTTGTATGGTAGTTGAACTCCAAGAAACTGCCAGATTTTTTCCCAAAGTGAGTATAAAAGGTAGATATTCAGCAACAGAGTACAGAGGGTTTCAGGTTTTTCATATTCTCATTTATGTTTTAATACTATCATTTTCTTGACTCATTCTCATGACTATGTAGTGGTCTTTCATTATTTTTTCTTTTTTTATGGATATTACTTTTGATATATCTAAAAATTCTTTGCCTAATGCAAAGATTATAAATATCTCCTATGCTTTTTTTTCCACAAATTTTATACTTTTAAGATTTATATTTAAATCCACTTTGAATTAATTTTTATGTGTTGTGTAAAGTAAGAGTTTTAGTTTATTCTTTTGCATGTGAGTATCCACTAGTTCCATAGAATTTGTCAACAGACTGTTCTTTCCCCATTAAATTGCCATGTCATCTTTGTCAAAAACTAGCTGACCATAAATGTAAGGCTTTCTTTTTTGCCTTTCTTTTCCCATTGATCTGTATATTTAACGCTTATTCCAGTTCCACCCTGTCTTGAAGATACTTTGTTGTAAGTTCTGAAATTAGGTAGTGTAAGTTCTCTAGCTTTGTTCTTTTATGAAGTTGATTTGGCTATTCATGGTTCTCGGCATTGTGGAAAGATTTTTTTTTAAAGGAATTTTATTTCTTTGTTATGAGTTTTTTCTGATTTTCTCTTCATTTTGAGTCAGTTTTGGTAATTTGTATCTTCTCAGAATGTATGCATTTCATCCAGGTTGTGTAACTTATTATCATGAATTGTTAATATTCCTTTGTAATTCTCATTTTTATAGGGTCTACAGTGATATCCTCTCTTTCATTCTCGATTTTGATAATTTCTTTTTTTTCCCTTTGTTATTCTAGTAAGGTTTATCAGTTTTGTTCATCTTTTCAAAGATTCAACTTTTGGTGTCATTTATTTCTCAGTTTTCTTTCTACTTTGTATTTCATTTATTTCTACTTTGATCTTTGTTATTTCCTTCTTTCTGCTTGCTTTAGGTTTAATTTGCCTTTTCCTCCTGGGTTCTTAAGATGGCAGCTTACTCTATTTCTTTTATACTTACCTCTTTTCTAATAATTCAGGTTAAAAGTTACACATTTCCTTTTAAGCAGTGCTTTAGCTGTATTCCATAAGTTAAGTTGTGTTTCTTATTCATTAAGCTCAGAATAGTTTCTAATATCTGTTGTGATTTCAAACTTATTTAGAAATTGGCTGTTTAATTTACAACTATTTGATTATGTTTCAAATAACCTTTTGTTGTTGATTTCCAATTTGTCTTTATGTTGACCAGAGAAGATACTTTGAGTAATTTCAATCCTCTTATATTTATTGAGGCTTCTTTTGTTGCCTTGCCTCTGGTCTGTCCTGGAGCATGTTCTAGGATTTGCATTTGAAAAGAAGAGTTGAGCAACACTGTCATACCATTCTACTGAACTAAAATTTGTGGCCTCTTCCTCTAAAATAGCATTTTTTGAACGACAGTTTGTCTGGATATGTAATTTTTGATTGGTTTCTTTGCATACTTTAAGTATGGTATTCCATTGCTTTGTGTTCCATTATTTTTGATGAAGAGACAGCTTTAATAGTTTAATCAGCAGAGATTCCTGTTACTAGTCTCAATCAAGAGAGCATAACCACACAGAAATTTGAACAATGAAGGTTTCAAAAATGGCTAAACTATGATAGGGAGTAACTACAAAGATATAAAGATACCCTTAAGAGGTACCCTGGGGCCAAGCAAAAGTAGCCAAGGAGGAGCAGACTTGGAAAGTGAGTCTTCCTCCCTCCAGGAGAAGATGTGGTTGTAGAACCCTGGATGGTGGAGAAAGCCTTTGAGTTGCCTGGCCCAGAGCGGCTCCATAGTTCCTGGGCCAAGGGAAAGCACCCCCTGGCCCCCAGAGGAGCTGTGGCTGACTGGTGGGCACACAGGCGGCCGTGGGCGCTTGCTCCCTGGCAGGGCAGCGTGTGATCTGGGGTTCGCAGGCGTCCGTGCTGGGAGGGCTTCTGTTGACAGTCCTCTAGGATGTGGGCAAGCTGAGATCAGTGGGTGTTCCTACTGAAGGGATCTTCGTTTTTGTGCCAGTACAAGGGTGGAGGGCATGGGGCCTGCGTAGGAAGGGCTGGAGGAAACAGCCCACACGGGCGAGGCAGGCCTGTGAGCTGGGTGTGTGGAGGGGCTGCGGGCGGGGCACAGGCCTGCTGTGTGCAGGGTCTGAGTTGGTGGTGCCAGGGAGCACGGTCACTAGGCTTGACGGGCTGGGGCTGCTGAGCCTTCCACGCACACGTGGTGTGGCAGAGCACTAGTAGGTATCTCCACATGTATGTACTGCACGCAGACCATGTTACAAAGCAAGAAAAAGTAAAGAACAGTGTACTGGAACAGGAAGAGAAGCCCCTTTTCTAATTTAATGATCCTCCAGTTCTCTCTACTGACAAAGCTTAAGAATTATGTTTAACATAAAAAAAATTTCAGCGTCTACCCCATTATCACAGCAGGTACTAAGTGTGATTTGGAGCTGAGAGGCAGTAAATTGTTACCAGGCGTAGTCATATCATTGTTCTCCTTTATGTGATGAGTCACTCACCTCTCTTGTTTTAGCAGTTTGACTGTATGTGTGTTAGTCCCTCAGTCGTGTCTGACTCTTCTTGACTGCATGGACTGAGTCTGCCAGACTTCTCTGTCCATGAAATTCTCCAGGCAAGAATACTGGAGTGGGTAGCCATTCGCTTCTCCAGTGTTCTTTTATGTTTATCTTACTTGGGATTTATTGAGGTTCTTGATTGTGTAGACTAAATTTTTAAATGAAATTTGGGAAGTTAAGGGCTCTTATTTCTTCAAATATTCTTTCCTTTTTCTTTCTCTTCCTTCTGGGACTTTCATTGCACATATGCTTGATATTTTCCTATAGGTGTGTTAGCTGCAGGAGACAGGAATTCGATCTTTGGGTTGGGAAGATAGCTGGAAGAGGGTGTGGAAACCCACTCTAGTATTCTTGCCTGGCAAATTCCATGGACAGAGGAGCCTGGTGGGCTAAGTCCATGGGCTTGTAAAGAGTGGGACAAGACTAAAGTAACTTGGTGTGCATGCACGCACACTGATAGTCCAGTAGTTAAGAATCCACCTGCCTTTGCAGGATCCCTCAGACTAGATCCCTAGTCTGAGAGGATCCCACATGTCATGAGGCCACTAAGCCCCTGCGCCCCAACTTCTGCATACCTTAGAGCTGGCGCTCTGCAACAAGAGAAGCCATAGCAAAGAGAAGCCCAGACACCACCACTCGAGAGGAGCCCCTGCTTACCACAACTAGAGGACGCCCAAGTGAAGCACTGAAGACCCAGTGCACCTGAAAATTTGAAAATGAAATTTAAAAAAATCATGAGAAAAAAGTAGCAACTTTGAAGTCTTTGCTAAATCATACTTAAAGTCAGTTTCTATTGACTGGTCTTTCCCCCTGAGTATGAATCACGTTGCTGTTTTTTTGTATGTATTGTAATACTTTGTTGATGATTGGACATTTTAGAGAATGTAAAACTCTCAATTTGGATTTTTTCCCCCTGTGGGCATTTTTTTTCCCCTTTTCTTTGTTTGTAACTTTTCTGGACTTAAGCTGCAAAATCTACCTCTCCTGTGATGTGTTGCCCTGATTTCTCTGCTTAGGTTCTTTTTGAAATTAAAAACATTTATTTTGGCTTCCTAGGAGGTTATCCTGTTGTCTGCATAGATTGGTAGTTAGACAATAATTGGGCAAAAGTTTGCTCAAATACAATGGGCTGGAAGGCTTTGGTCTGTGAAGGGAGATGTGCCTGGAATGTGGCTCTCTGCAGGACTGCGTCGGCCTTGTCCTCTGCTCCCGCCTCTTGCGTCTCCCTGCTGTGCTGGTTGCCATTCTAGGCAGAGACACGTGCAGAGCTGAGGCCTTCTCTGCGCTCAGTCAGCTGAGGTTCTCTCATTTCCAGATCTCCTGGTTAGATGTTATGTCTGGTCTACTGATCATTCACTCATCCCAACCACAGTGGCAGTCCCAGGCTCAAGAGCTATGTGATTTTATTTGTTTCCTACCAAGTTTGCTCATTTTTCTGGCATCACTGCTGGTTGTGCGCTCTCGCCCTCTTCCTCAGATCAGGTCAGTCTCTGCTAGCAGCAAAGCTGCTGGCTTTGACAGCCAGCCTCATCCTGGTGAAACTACTATCCCAACCGCCCTCTGTGAGTGGGGGATACAGACGACTCCAGCCAAGAAGGCTGCTGTCCCCACTTTCTTACCTAAGTTCTGGCAGTTTTTCATAAGTCAGTGCTTCTCAGTTTTTTCACCTTTGGTTCATTCCAGAATTTCAAAATGATTATTTTGACCATTTTGTTCAGTTTTAATTTTATGCGGACATTTTTCAACCTCCATATTCTCCCACAACTAAAAGTTCAATATTTCAAATCCTCTGGAAAGTTCAACTCATTTGGCAGTTGGTGTTAATGTTGAGATGTCCCAGTTCAGTATATAATGTCAAGGTGTCCCAATAATATCTATTTAGGATTTTAATTTCTTAATCTAGGCAATATAAATTAGATTAAGCTCTTAACATTAATTTATGACATAGTATGTTTAGGTATTGTCTTCTTACACATTTTATTTAGGAAATTATGATGTGATGACCCCAATGGTTGATATCCTTATGAAACTTTTTCGAAATATGGTGAATGTGAAGATGCCATTTCATCTTACCCTATTAAGTGTGTGCTTCTGCAACCTTAAATCCCTAAATACTGCTAAGAAAGGGACTATTGATTATTATTTAACACCTTCATTATCAACAACTTCACATGCTGGAAAGCGCAGTTTTGTAAGTACACTGTTATTGGATTTGTATAGTTAAATTGCAAATATAAATTTGTGTTTAACTGATATAGTTTAGAGATTTTTGGGGGATGAGATTTGAATGACTTACTTATATATATTAATAGTATCTTTCATATTATGGTTACTAGCCTTAAGTATATTGTACTGTGGTCTAAAAATAAAACATAAGCGTCACTGGATAAAAGAGAAAACCTTGATAGAGGTACTCTGTTTTGGAACTGTTAAAACATTTTTTAACAGTATATAGGAATACGATGGTGAGCACATGTGAAAATAATTTCAAATACTAGAAATTGAATCTTGTCAGTTTATACATAAGCTACCAGCAGCTCCCCCACACCAAAGTTTTTGTTCAAGTATTTAAATTTTTTTGGTTTTGAAATTATATTGAATTCTGGTAGCAATATTGATAGAGTATGAATGCTCACTTTATAATTGTAGAAATTAAGAGTATGGTAATAGAGAGGCAGAGGTCAGTCATAATTTCAAATGATTAAAGAAAATGCTGTGATGGCCATTCTGTAAACTTTTGTTTACCAAATATGGGATGCTTTAAAAAATAATCTTTCACTAAATTATTTATGCCTACAATTAACTCTTAATTTAAATGTTTTTGTTATTTTCTTTATTGTTATTGTTGGTATAATTTTAGTAATATTTTCAATTACTTTTAAGCCTATAGTGAGAACAGGATAGTGTTATGGAAATAATGAATTAATGCCGTCTTCAAAGTACTTTTTTTCAGTGACCCTTTTTATTAACTGAAATTTTAAAAGATGTTTACTTTTTAAAATTAGTCTGTAGAATGAGGATTAAAGGTCTTTAATTCACTGTAGAATTAGAGGGGTAAAAATAAGTGGAAGTACCTTGTTCATGTCTGGCACACAATAGGTGCTCAGTAAATACAGTGGCCCAAATCTCTTCTACTTTTATTTTTTTGAAATTACTGTTGTGTTGACGTTTCTTGAATTATATTCGACTATATACACTTTTTATGGTGCTTAAAACTAGAGGGAAAATTATGCACATTAAAATGGAAGGTGTTTTAAAATTTTTATTTCAGGTACATATAAAAGAATGTTACATCTTATAAATGATATTGGATTTTTACTGTAGAGATTTTTTTTTCCTTTCTGTTAAATGTTACACTTCAAAGTGGAGAATTTTAGAAAATCAGTCCCTGATGCTATCTGTGCACATAGATGTTTTAGATTGAGTCATTGGTGAGTCATCATTTGTATTGGCCACCATTCTCTTATCCTCACAATTGGAAGTTTGAATACATGATTGTTAAGGTCCTTTCCAGGTCTCCAGATACATACCTACCTTCTGGCTCAGTACTGTCTAGGGAGGAAGCCCTCTTCCTGGAATAGTGAGCAAAGGTCCACACAGCAGTGTGACTAATTGTGGTGGATTAATCATTTCTAGTTTGGAACTGTCCAGAAGGACTGAAGTTATGGAGTAGGATAGAAGCATATTGGTCCCATAATAGCTACAGTTATACTTCAGCAGCATGAATATTTAAAAGATATCAGATACCTAAATTACTCTGTTATCCTTACATTCTAGAAAATGAAAGACTGTCATATGGAGGATTTTTCTAAAGACAAGGAAACAAATCGGGATTTTCTACCAACTGGAAGGATTGAAAGTACAAGAACTGGGGAGTCTCCACCAGATCCCACAAATTCTTCTAAAGAAAAAGACAGTAATGAATTTCCCCTCTCCTCACTTCCTGAGGATATTGACCAAGAAGTCTTTAAGCAACTTCCTGTAGATATTCAAGAAGAAATCCTTTCTGGAAAATCTCGAGAAAAAGTTCAAGGAAAAGGAAGTTTGAGTTGTCCATTACGTGCTTCTCGAGGAGTATTGTCTTTCTTTTCTATGAAACAAAAGCAGGATCGTTCCTTAAACCCTAAAGATCATGCACCCAAAAGCACACAGGTCTCTGTATCTCCCTGTGAGCCAGGGACATCAGGCGGTCGCAGTTCCTCTTACGCGTCTAGCCAGAAGGATTATTCACATTATTTAGACAGCAGCTTAAAAGATGAACGAATGAGTCAAGGACCTAAAGAATCTCAAGGATTCCACTTTTCAAATACAAACCCTGCTGTCTCTGTTTTCCATTCATTTCCAAATTTGCAGAGTGAGCAACTTTTCTCCAAAAGCCGTACCACAGACAGCCATAAGCAACCAGTGCCAACAGTCTCTCGTCATGAAGAACTTAAAGAAAGTAGAGAGCAAGAGTCTCCCGATGAGAAAACGACTTTTCCTTCTGACATTGATCCTGAAGTTTTCTATGAACTGCCGGGAGAGGTACAAAAAGAGCTGTTGGCTGATTGGAAGAGAACAGGGTCAGATTTCCACACTGGACATAAATGAGCATGCTCCACAAAAGGGAAAGACGGTTGTTCTCAGATTAGCAGTTTATTAAGCTCTTCTGAATTAAACACTAATACTTTCAATAATGTAGAAACATAATATGAAATGTTCCAGATAAAGCAAACATAGTTATGGGAAAAAATTCTGGCACAAAGCATAAAAATATAACAGAAATAATGTAAAATATTACCTTCCTCTCATTCCTAACGTGTTTTATATTGCTTTTCAATAAAAAGAATATCATGATCAGCATTAGTATATTTTCCATACATCATGGAAACATTGGGAGGAAGATATATATGATTGTGTATAAAAAATAGAGTAGCCAAATCATTGCTATGCTAGAGCAAAGAACAGGGCTTTTTCCTATGAAGTACAGAGTTTCTCAAGAAATTCACCTCTTTTAGGAAATAGCCATAAAGAAATTCTGTTGCCAGCTAAGCTGCTAAAAATGTATAGGTCTTGGTAATATGTACCATTTGGTAAGTTGATTTTTTAAAAAATGCCAAAGCAGTGCATATTCAATTAATGCTCCTTAGTATACCTAGAACCTACCACAATGCCTGGCACCCAGAGGGTGCTCAGTAAACACTGAATGGATGAATTGTATGGCACAGGCCCCATGAGGAGTTGGGTGGTGGAATATATATGTTGTAAAGAACTGGAAGGAACTCTCCACACAAGTTGATTAAGGGAAGGATGACACCAGAAATTCAAAGTGATCTGTCTTTAGGACTGTCAGATAATAGAAGTCCACTTCCTCTGGCCCGTCTGTAAGGTTTAAAAAAAGCAAGGGATTGGATGTGTTTGAATCTTCTCTACGATTTTGTAGATGGAGATTTAGAGATGAGATTAAGGCTGTCACACCCCAGCAGATACACGCAGTGACTACACTGATGGTATCCGCTGTTCCCCATTGTTGTCCCTTTTTGCCTTCTAGATTAAAAATCGGATATAAGATTGTGGACGTTTTATAATTTGCAAGGCATAGAGGATGTTTCTAGAAGACTCCAAAGTATGACTCAGCACTGGTTTGGAGCAGTTCTGTGATTATGTAGGTTAACATCATATCAGTGTTAATCCGCTGATTGAGATTTATTGTAAGCATTTATTATCACATTTAGATTTATTTTGAGCATTTCAGTATTATTCACTTTCACATATAGGTAAGCATTCTAGATGTCACCAAGTTCCATTAGTCAAAGTATGCATTTGTAATTATTGCAAAGTAAATGTTGCACTAATCAATAGTTATGAAAGCTATATATTGGTGACAACAATTTTCAGTTATTGAGTAGGGAAAGATATTGACAGTTAATATGAATGTTGAGGTAGTGCAAATACTTGATAACTTTATGGTAAACATTCTTTCTGAGTCAACAAAAAATGTGTTGGTTATTTGTTTTGTGGCATTATTTTGTTAATAGGTAACTACTACAAAATTCAAGAAATGGGGAGCTGTCACCAACCAACAAAGCCCTGAAAATGTGCTTTTGGCTTCAGTAGGGAGTTGAGAAAACTGTTAGCTGAGGCTGGAAGAGTGATGCAGAAGTTTCTTTATTAAAAAGCTTTTACGAAACATTTGATAAAACAGCTGTGTATGGTATCTTGGAAAACATACCTAGTGAAAGGTTACCTAATGTAAGGTTATCTCCAGGCAAAATGTCTAAAGCGCCACCTGGTGGCTTTCAGTTATATGGGTTAAAGTACTACATGCAAGAAAGAGTTGAGCTTTAGAGAGAGGAGAGATGGTTAGGTTGCAAGCAGAAATACAGAGAACCAGAACTCTAAAGTGGAAAACTTGCCATCTTACTCTCCAGCCACCCTGGTTAACAAGGTGGCAAAGTGAGGTGTGAGCATGGGTCAGACATCAAGATTAACAGTCTCACTTCCACACCTCTTGTATTCATGCTCCTTTACTGTGTGACTTTACAGTTTCACTAAAAGGCAGGTTTTATTTCCTTGCTTATGGATTATGAGTTTTGCCAAGTGACATGCTTTGCCAATGGGATGTTAGGCTTGAAAAAGCACTTGAGGTTTTTTCCACTTCCTTCCTTGCTCCTTTGCCTTCGTTGTGAGAACAGCTCCATCCTCACTGGAGGAAGGAGAGTGACCTCATTCCAGTTGTTCCAGCCCAGGCCATCCTTTCTCGGATGACCCACAGCCAATGCGAGACATGGGATAAATAATGTTAATTGTATGCCTCTGAGGCGTTGTGATTGTCTGTTATACATCATTATTGTTGCACTTGATACATGATAATCTACAGTAGTGTACAGAAGTCACCTTAATTTATGAAAAAGATAAGTATGTGAAGAAAGCATTAGTGAAAAAAAGTGGCATTGGAAAACAACTTATTCAATTAAATCCCAAAACAACCTTCAAGTGAAGGATAAAGTTGAAAGCAACTTATTAAAATGATTATTATAGACTGCCATTTTTTAAAACGGATTTTTGATATTTGTCAAAGCTATAAACCCTAAGAAACTCCCAGATTTTATGTCCAAAGAAGTTAGTAATATCATTATATGTGCCACTTGAACCTGTGTAGAGAAGGTGTATAATATAGTATCTGCAGGTATCGTCCAGAAGCTGACAAAACAAATTATTTTTTCCTGTACCCTGTCAAACTTTAAAATGTAGATTTCTGAAAAATTTAAGCAAAATTATAATAAATATCTTTTGATAAAACTTCAGATTTATCTCTCTATCCCAGTTCATCCTATGATGGTGATAATAGGAAGGACCTTGATTTGGACAGATACTGATTTTAATACTATCTATTTGATCAAAATGTATATTTAATTCAATGTACTTATATTTTTATAGAATTTAAAATTATAAATTTATTTTGTGAAGTATCTCAAGACATGAAAGACAGCTAGGATGAAACTCATTTTCGTTGATAGTGGGTGTAATTTTATATTTCAAAGAATCTTGGTAATTTTTCTAGCTTGTGAGATTAACATATATATTGTTATTATTTACTTCCTAGTGTTGCAGAGATCTCACGATAGTGAAATGTCAGCTCTGCTGTATTGTTTTTGTTTTCAGTATTTGCATTTTCAGTCCTTAGTTTCTTTATAGAAATCTTTTAAAGTCGTTTCTCCATTTTCCCAGGATTTTATTTTCATTAAAACTATCCATTTAAACGTACCCATAGAAAACCCAGTTTTTCAAAATATACTGAAAGCCAGCGGTCACTTTCAGAACTTCCACATTGTGGAACTTACTCTTACTGCTCAGAGTGTCGTGTATGATGTGTGTGTCTCAGGACTCCTTCATAAATGGCGAGGTGTGATGCTGGAGTCAATGTACACAGTGTGTATTAGCGGTTTATTTTTTTTTTTTTTAAAAGAATATAAATAGAAGTTGTACTATTTTATTTCTGCACTCCAGTGGAACCCCCACCCCCACCCCACAGGTGGGGAATACCACAGGTATTTTTCTACCACAGGTGCTGGAATACCTTTAAATACCAAGCATGGCCATGTGTTCCACTCTTGGCTAATGAGATGTGAGCATCTTTGACTGAATGAGGGGGTTTCCAAAAAAGCTACATGTAACAGGGTGAAATCAAATAAAATGTCTTTTTGCTTTTACCCCTCTTTGTCCTGCTCGGAACACTGGGACAGAAAGGAGCTGTCAGCAAAGCAGAATTGGTGTAAAGAGCCTCCCCTGTCTCAGTTATCATAGACTTCTGTATGAGAGCAGTAAGCTTCTCAGCAGTGTGTTCTCTGAAGGTCCCTTATTTCTTTTTCCAGCCAAATATTTTCTTAACTGATATAATCATGTTGCACTGTCTGGTTCATTAACATTACATGTCCAGCATCATGGTTAGATAAGGTCCAAGCTATGAAGGTGCATAGGGAATAAGCATTTCTTTGATTCAATATAAACATTTTATTTTGGTAATTCCAGTAATGTCTGAGTATCTGAGATTATTAGAGTTGCATGATTAGATTATTTAAAAGATTTAAAAATCAGTTTAGAATTGTTAGATTTTTATTTTTCATATTATTTGGATGACAGTATTACCTTCAAACTTGTGTTATATGGGATTTTTGTTACTACAGATGACAGCTTTCATAATACTTCATAAGGCCTTTCTTAGAGCAAAACTTTTGATGATTAATTTATTACTTTTCCGTACATGAATCATACTTGTGGTATCCAGTGTAAGAACTCTGCCTAGCTGTAGGTTGTGAAGATTTTTCTCCCAAGTTTTATAATTTAATGTTTTACATTTAAGCCCCTGTTCCATGTTAATTTTTGTATAAAGTGCAAGGTTAGGTCTTTGGATGTCAGTTACTCCAACACCATTTGCTGAAAGGTGGTTCTTCCTGCCCTGAGTTGCTTTCCCACCTTTGCTGACTATCAGATGGGGGCCTCCCAGGTGGCGCAGTGGTAAAGAATCCACCTGCCAATGCAGGAGACGCAGGAGACACAGGTTGGATCCCTCGGAGAAGGAAATGACAACCCGCTATGGTATTTTTGCCTGAAAAATCTCATGGACAGAGGAAACTGGCGGGCTTCAGTCCCTGGGGTCACAAAGAGTTGGACACGACTGAGTATGCACGCACAACCATCGAATGTGCTTTAATGTACTCCTGAGGATACATTAATGACATTTGACATTTTCACCTCTTTTTACCCACTCTGGTCTTGCTTTCCGAAGGACTGTGGACCCGACTGAAGCTTCTGTCTCAGCAGGCAGTCTCCTAGTTGCCGTGTCACGGAGGGCTGGTGGGAGTGTGCACTCAGCTTTCCACCCGGCCCAGCTCTCACCATCCTGCTGAACGGAGACACTGACCGAGCTGTGAGGGGGCAGGAATGGGCCCTGATTTGCATTAATTGTTGCCTCCAATCGAAAATACAAGCTCAGCTCTGCACTTGGTCCCGAGCACACCAGGGCAGGAAGGGGACATGCAGTGCTGACCGTCCTCATGTCCCACATCTGGTTTCCCCTCCCCGATGCCATCTAGGAGCGGAGGCCCAGATTCCCGCTGAGCCCTGCTGACTGCAGCCGGGGTGCACCGGTTTCCTTAAGTGATGCAGATGACCACAAATTTGGTGGCTTGGAGGAACAGAAATTTATTCTCCATTCTGGAGGCCGGAAGTCTGAAATCCAGGCATCCGCAGGGTCACGCTCAGGCTGAAGGCTCTAGGGGAGAGTCCTTGTTTCCCTCTCAGCCTCTGGCAGCTCCCGGGGTCCCTCGGCTTGAGGTCGCAGCACATCATCCCTGCCCCTGTCTTCACACGGCCGCCTCTTCTCCACGGCTCTCCCACGTGCATTTCCTCCGGCGCACTTGGGGTTGGATGGAGAGCCCACCCAGATGATCCAGGGTGACCTCATTCTGAGGTTCTTAATTACATCTGCCGAGATCCTTTTTCCAAATAAGGTCACAGGGCCCCAGGGATTTGACAAGGACATACCTTTTGGGGTCACCACTCAACTCACCACAGAGGGGAGGCCATCAGAGCTGGGTGGGGCGGGCGGCTCGGCATTTTCTGGGCTGCGGTGACGCCGGAGGCTGACTGGTGAGCAGCGCTTCTTGGAACTAGCTGGTTAATTCATGGTGCTGCCAGGCGGGGCTGGAAGCTCCTTTCGCCACTGGCTCCCACTGCCACCGCCCCGGCCGGGATACCAAGGCTCCGTAGCTGCCTCTGCCGGTGAAGGTGGACGGGGAGCTCCTGCTCAACCTTGCAGATGCCAGGAGGGGCGGCTGCAGTTTTTAGGTTGGTGTTTGGCTTCAGTTCTGTGGGTCAGCCTTCTGTGTGTGCACTCCTAATGGAGCAGGGGAGCAGGCTCTTTCCTAAAGCCTCCCCCACCTCTTCTGATTTTTACCTGCTGTTCAGCAATGCCAGGTTGCAGCTTCTGCAGCGCCCCATCTCAAATATACATATGGTGATAAGGGAACCCAGAGAACTCTCTGCTAGGACACCCCTCAGGTGCCCAGGTCCTTGACTAGTTTGCCGCCTTCGTTCCGTCTAAGCTGGAGTCTTCCTATGCTTGCCTGGTGAGTGCAGGGTCTTCTAGTTTTAGGAGGAAAGACTTGGGAGGAATGGGCTACTACATTCTAGCCAGACCAGAAATTGATTCATGATTCAGCTCCTGATGCCAGATTGTTGTTGTTTGGTCACTAAGACGTGTAGGAGATTTTTGTGACCCCATAGACAGCAGCCCGCCCGGCTCTTCTGTCCATAGGATTTCCCAGGCAAGAAAACTGGAGTGGGTTGCCATGCAATCCGCCAGGGGATCTACCTGACCCAGGGATCAAACCCTCCTCTCCTGTATTGGTAGGCGGATTCTTTACCACTGATTCATCAGGGAAGCCTGCAGATTCCGGACATCAACTGTCAAACATTATAGCGGACTTCTTTTCAATTTTTAGGTTCATGTTTCCTACAGTTACCAATTTAAGAAATAAAAGAAAAACAATTTAAAATATATTTTAATCTTTAATTAATGCTGACTTCTGATTGTATATGCTTTCTTATTGATGCTTTTTTGCAGAGAATTTTACAGGGGAAAAAGCAAAAGATAAAAGTACATTATTTAATGTTATTTAAATTAAATAAAAGTACATTATTTAATGTTATTTAAATTAAATAATGTTATTTAACATTATTCTTATATGAGATTAAAAACTAATGCTGTTCTCTTGTACAACTGTGTGGTCTTATTTTCACGAAGTACCTTCAGTAATTTGTTCAAGAATACTGTTTAGAAGAGTGTCACAGTATTTATGCATATTGACTTAGAAGCAAAAGGCTGTAATTGCCACACATGATTTTTAAATGGCCTCATTTCTTCTTTAGGAATGATGAATGCCCATTATGATGATATCCATGTCTTGATGGAATTTTTTGTGTCTTTATTCCATCTTTTACATTGAGCATGAAGCTTACTAAATTGGAAGGCATGGTTGCTTCAATTATCGATGGGGCTAATTTTCCTCTCATTTCTGTCTGAACAAACATCACTAGTTTGGAATATGCTGGATTCCTGTAAACAAAGGAAGAGTTAAAAAATATAAAGAATTTTTATCTATTGAATTTACAAGTTTATAAGGAGCAGGATTTTTATTCACCATTGATTGCCAACACAGTGCTTATGACAGGGGAAATAGTGACTGAAGGAAGGAGAAAACATGTGGAATGATTTGCACACTCAAAATTATTTTACATAAAAATATTAAGTAGTCAGACTATATCTTAAAGTCCTCAGTTTTAGTTATCATTTCTTTCTTGTCATTTTATCGGCTTCTTAAAATTATAAAAGTAATGTATGCTTATGAAAATTTAAACAGTAAAGCATTTTCATAATTTCCCTTCATTCTGCTCCCCAGAGACAGTCACTATTTATAGCGTTGACTGTATCTTTTCAGATGATCATCTATGGATATACAAAGATAACATGTGTGTACATATATGTTTATGTACCCTATATATATGCACATGTACATTCTTACTTTTGCAAAAATGAGACATATTTATTTTTCTGGAACTAATTTCATTCTCCTCTTAGTATGATACCATGCACCGCTGTGTCTATACAGATCAGCTTATTGTTTTTAATGATTGCATATGGTATTTCATATTAGATTAACCAGTCCTCTATTGACTATCATGGAATTATTTCTTACTTGTTGCCACGATAAATCAAGCTGCAATAAAACACCTTGTAATATACTCATTTGCACCTCGAGAAATATTTATATTGAGTTTCCAGGTCAATGTTTTTGTGTATTTAACATTTTGAAATGTTATCTCCAAACTATCTTCCAAGACGACTGTAGTATTTTATGTTCAAACCCAGTGAATTTCAAATTAGAGGATATGAAGACTTGCCAAGGGGTATGAGAGGCTGAATAACATATAAGGGAATACAGTTTCATGTACTTCCATGTACCTTCTCCTTAAAACTGATCTGAGAATATATCTCTGATGGACATGCCAGCTTTTGTCCTACCAGCCTGATCACACCAGCCTTCTTAATAGAACCTCCTGCTTTATAGAATCAAGGGATGTCTGTCATCTCCCCCACCTAAGACTGAATGGTACTAAGGTGCTTTACCCTGGCATATAAACATGAATTGCTAAAGGAAGAATTCAATCAATTGGAAGTGAGTTAAGAAAGTGAATGATGGATGACGGTAATAAAACCTTACTGAGTCAATTCTTTGCTTTCAATAAAACTTAAGGATCTAATTGAGTTGTCAGCTGATAAGTCATTAAAAACAATTTCTGATTATAGGTCACTACATAACATGGAATATCACTCAGAAGAATGTCAAGGGATTGTGTGATGGTACTAGAGTTCTACTCTCCATTTCAACCTACCTGTTCATGTGAACAAAGTTTCTTACACTTACGTTCATAAAAATGCAAAGCATAAGTATACTTGAGGTCATTCTATCTGACAGGATATCTACAATGGGCCTTTTGTCCCATGTTTTTTACAGTAAGTGAGTGTAACTGACAGAAGCATGATGACTCTCGAACCAGAATGCATAGTTTGAAGCTGAGCTTTGCTGTTACCTATGTGAGACCTTGAGAAAGTTACTTAATTTCTCTGGGTTTCCATTTTCTTTTCTGCAAAATGGGGATAGTAAGACGACTACTTTATGGGGTTCTTGTGAGGATCAAATAGTTGACATTTGGTATCTGTAAATTGTAACAGTGTCTGACTAACAATTTGCTTTTACATTTAACAATTATGTAATACATTTTTATTTTGATCAATGGATAATAACAACAATTTAAACCAGTACAAATAAACTTATTTTAACATTTAGATACTTCAGTTGAGTCACCCAGTGTCCGAGTCTTTGTGACCCCATGAACTGTAGCACGCCAGGCCTCCCTGTCCATCACCAACTCCCAGAGTTTACCCAAATTCATGTCCATCGAGTCGGTGATACCATCCAACCATCTCATCCTCTGTCGTCCCCTTCTCCTCCCGCCCTCAATCTTTCCCAGCATCAGGGTCTTTTCCAATGAGTCAGTTCTTCGCATCAGGTGGCCAAAGTATTGGAGTTTCAGCTTCAACATCAGTCCTTCCAATGAACACCCAGGACTGATGTCCTTTAGGATGGACTGGTTGGACCTCCTTGTTGTCCAAGGGACTCTCAAGAGTCTTCTCCAACACCACAGTTCAAAAGCATCAATTCTTTGGCGCTCAGCTTTCTTTATAGTCCAACTCTCACATCCATACATGACCCTGGAAAAACCATAGCCTTGACTAGACAGGACCTTTGTTGACAAAGTAATGTCTCTGCTTTTTAATATGCTGTCTAGGTTGGTCCTAACTTTTCTTCCAAGGAATAAGCGTCTTTTAATTTCATGGCTGCAATCACCTTCTGCAGTGATTTGGGAGCCCCAAAAAATAAAGTCAGCCACTGTTTCCCCATCTATTTGCCATAAAGTGATGGGGCCGGATGCCATGATCTTAGTTTTCCTAATGTTGAGCTTTAAGCCAATTTTTTCACTCTCCTCTTTCACTTTCATCAAGAGGTTCTTTAGTGCTTCTTCACTTTCTGCCATAAGGGTGGTGTCATCTGCATATCTGAGGTTATTGATATTTCTTCTGGCAATCTTGATTCCAGCTTGTGCTTCTTCCAGCCCAGCGTTTCTCATGATGTACTCTGCATATAAGTTAAATAAGCTGGGTGACAATATACAGCCTTGACGTACTCCTTTTCCTATTTGGAACCAGTCTGTTGGTCCGTGTCCAGTTCTAACTGTTGCTTCCTGACCTGCATACAGGTTTCTCAAGAGGCAGGTCAGGTGGTCTGCTATTCCCATCTCTTTCAGAATTTTCCACAGTTTGTTGTGATCCACACAGTCAAAGGCTTTGGCATAGTCAATAAAGCAGAAACAGACGTTTTTCTGGAACTCTCTTGCTTTTTCAATCATCCAGTGGATGTTGGCAATTTGATCTCTGGTTTGTCTGCCTCTTCTAAAACCAGCTTGAACATCTGAAAGTTCATGGTTCACGTATTGCTGAAACCTGGCTTGGAGAATTTCAAGGATTACTTTACTAGCGTGTGAGGTGAGTGCAATTGTGTGGTAGTTTGAGCATTCTTTGGCATTGCCTTTCTTTGGGGTTGGAATGAAAACTGACCTTTTCCAGTCCTGTGGCCACTGCTGAGTTTTCCAAATTTGCTGGCATATTGAGTGCAGCATTTTCACAGCATCATCTTTTAGGATTTGAAATAGCTCATCTGGAATTCCATCACCTCCCCTCGCTTTGTTCATAGTGATGCTTCCTAAGGCCCACTTGACTTCACATGCCAGGATGTCTGGCTCTAGGTGAGTGATCACACCATCATGATTATCTGGGTCATGAAGATCTTTTTTGTACAGTTCTTCTGTGTATTCTTGCCACCTCTTCTTAATATCTTCTGCTTCTGTTAGGTCCCTACCATTTCTGTCCTTTATTGAGCCGATCTTGGCATGAAATGTTCCCTTGGTATCTTTAATTTTCTTGAAGAGATCTCTAGTCTTTCCCATTCTATTGTTTTCCTCTATTTCTTTGCATTGATCGCTGAGGAAGGCTTTCTTATCTCTCCTGGCTATTCTTTGGAATTCTGCATTCAAATGGGAATATCTTTCCTTTTCTCCTTTGCTTTTCACTTCTCTTCTCACAGCTATTTGTAAGGCCTCCTCAGCCAGCCATTTCGCTTTTTTGCATTTCTTTTTCTTGGGGATGGTCTTGATCCCTGTCTCCTGTACAATGTCACAAACCTCTGTCCATAGTTCCTCAGGCACTCTATCAGATCTAGTCCCTTAAATCTATTTCTCACTTCCACTATATAATCATAAGGGATTTGATTTAGGTCATACCTGCCTGGTCTAGTGGTTTTCCCCACTTTCTTCAATTTAAGTCTGAATTTGGCAATAAGGAGTTCATGATCTGAGCCACAGTCAGTTCCCAGTCTTGTTTTTGCTGCCTGTATAAAGCTTCTCCATCTTTGGCTGCAAAGAATATAATCAATCTGATTTTGGTGTTGACCATCTGGTGATGTCCATGTGTAGAGTCTTCTCTTGAGTTGTTGGAAGATGGTGTTTGCTATGATCAGTGCATTCTCTTGGCAAAACTCTATTAGCCTTTGCCCTGCTTCATTCTGTACTCCAAGGCCAAATGTGCCTGTTACTCCACATGTTTCTTGACTTCCTACTTTTGCATTCCAGTTCCCTAGAATGAAAAGGACATCTTTTTTGGGTGTTAGTTCTAAAAGGTCTTGTAGGTCTTCATAGGACTGTTCAGCTTCTTCAGGGTTAGATACTTAGGGTCACAGAAATTAAAACAAATTTTAAAAATTAGGTACTTATTCCTATAGAGGTATGATAGAAAAATAAAGTGATTGATAAAAGAACCTAAAGCATAAACACTGATTTATAAAAGAACCCAAAGCATAAAATATATTTTATTTGGATAAAATTATGCAAGGGAAAAAGAGTAAAAATATCAGATCAAGGATAAAAAAAAATGATATAATATTTCTGACTGTTAAAGGTTATATGTATTTTGAAACTGAAAATGTAGTGGTAGGTTTCAAGTTGTTACAGTATTTAGGTTCTGATGAATGCACTTAGAAGGGTGATAGAAACATTTTTTTAAAGTGTCAAGATTTATAGTATGCTGGAAATTTCACCCTCGATATAATGCTATACAAAATTTTAATATCAACTTAAAAATGTGCAAGGCAATATACGGTTTTACAAAATTCTCTTAGAGGGGTTTGAAGACCACTGCTCCAACCAACCATATGAGCATCTATTTTCTTAAACCCTTTTCCATTCAGAGTTTAGACTATTTTTACATTGTCTCAAATGGCTGGACTCACTAGCAATTTGTATGGCCTTAAATGTCTATGTGAATTTACTAGGGCTTTACACACTTAACAAAGCTTTTCCAAGATTTCCTGGAGAGTACATTTACTGTAGATAATATGTTTTATAAATTTACTACAGGACTTGAGCTGCACAGAAGGAAAAGGTACAGAAGAATCACTTTTTTGTCAGTACCCTTCTCCAGCAGGTTGCTAGGTAGAGTTTCCACTCTGGGTAGAATATCTAAATTAGAGTTTCTCTCTCTCTCTCTTTTTTTTTTTTGCAGTGGAAAGGGAATGGTGACAAGATGCAAGAAGGGGACTTTGCCTGTGAAGCACACTTTAGGTTGTATAACTTCCCAACCAGAGTCCCCCTAGCAGCTGATTCACCTACCTGATACGGAGTAATAATTTTTCCCTTGTTTTATCCTTTCCTGCTGTGGAGAATACAGTCTTGGCTATATATTGAAAATTGACCGATGGGGAGAAAGACGACATTGTCATCATCATCTGAACCAATTATCCTGTCCATCAATGTAAATATTTTTGGATTTCTTTTAGTTCTCTTATTCAGTAGAAAATATTAAGGAATATGGGTCTAAATGTCATTTTATTTTGACTTCCTTCACATACATATTTTTCTCCTACTGAGTGGTTTACATGTGACCAATATAAAGTTTTACATGTCATTTTGTGTGCCAGTGTCTTTTATTTAATATAAAATCATTTAGCAAATATGTAAGGAAGTTGTAGAATGATATATATTGAATTAATATATATATATATATGCATTTATAGAATATGTGTATTGGATGTCACCATCTTATCCAGTGGCTGGCCACCTTTGGGCAAAGAGTCATCTCTAATTTCTCCAGCTCTTCCCTCTCAGAATTTACCTACTGGGTGGCTTGTTCTACAGGTAACTGTTCACAGTAAGTAGTCCATTGGAAAGAATATATTCAAAGTAAAGCATGATTCATTGCTGATAAATGCTAACTATTATAATTCTAGAGAACTTTATTTTTCATTTGCAAAAATCCTTTAATAATTCACAGAAGTGACTAATGGAGAAACATAAAACATCAGGTTAAGGTTAACTGGAGGGCATGATGATGTCTGTGAACATGTGACTGGTGCCAGAAACCACAGATTATACTTTATAGGGAATTGTCTATTCTTATTATACTTAAGAAGAAAAATATTTGAAAAGTTATTTTAAAAATTGTATTTAGGGGCATTTTTCCCCCCAACAGGATATACCAGAAAATATTTCTGGTGAGTTCGTTAGCAAGTTACAAACTGAACTAAAAAATGGTTAAACAATAAATATATGGAAATAAGACTTACTCTTGCACAGGTAAACATATATAGCCACAAGCATGGTTATAACCTCGGATGTAACTTGAGGATGGAGGATATGCTGGAAAATCCACACTAGTAACTAAGTGATCAAAAGAAAAATTAAAATGAAACCTATGCCACAAAGATGAAAAATTCAGTTTCCAATAGCATATTTTAAAAAATACATGACATAGCATTTAACACTGACATTAATTTTAACATAGCTATGTATGTTTGCACACTTGAGTGTGTACACAGGCCAAAAATGAAAAAGTATCATGCTACAAGTACTAGCATGAAAAAGTATCACTACTGTCCTCTCAAACTTTTTAATGCTAGTTCTTCTATAGATACTGCTTCCTTTAACATACAAGAAGAACTGTTCAAAGTATAATTTATTTACTTTCTGAGATCAGAAGCAGAAATTACAAAGAAAAAGACTAATCTACTAGGATAGATTTTTTTGGTTTATCATTTTTTAAATAAAATATTTGATGTGTTATTTAGCCTGTCAATAGAGGTAGTTTAAATGCTCTTTTCTGCCAATTCCCTGTAGCTAACTTCAATGTATGGTTAAAAATCAGTAGATTTTGTTTTAGGAATTATGCAGTGTAACTTCAATACTGCATGTGAAGGTAGAAGGGAGGAGATCTGATTACCGTCACATTTATGATAATTATACTCTTCCTAAAAACATTTTAAAACATGTATTTCGTTAGTCTGTGCAACTGAATCCTGCTCATCAGAGAATTTTCCTATATGATTTTAATGTACATAATCATTTCAGTAGGAAATACATTAAGCTCTAGTTAGGAGACAAATGTGGCTGTATGCATTTCCCATTTTCACAATCTGTTCCATCATCTTAATAGAGCCAGTTATGTTGGCAAAATGGTACTGCCAGAATTGATATTAACATATTTCTTCTCTGTTTAAAATATGGAGATTATATTTGTCTTTATTTTTTAAAATTTTGTTATATTCCACAAACAAGTATGGGTCTTTTGTGAGGCACACAGTGAGGTAGTTAGCACAGATTCTGGAAAATCAGAAAGACTTGAGCTGTTGATGAGCTACGTAACTTGATTTCTGTGAATTTCAGTTTCCTCACTGGTGAGAAAAATGCATGCAAAACATTTAACTAAAAGCAAACTACACAGTAAGCTAAACAACAGTGGAAACATTAAGAAGAAAACTATCAGTGTTCATCAAAAACTCATTCAAAGAAAATCACTTTAAAGCAAATTCAGTAGTGATCACTGAATGACTGATTATAACTATTCATGGATTTTATCTTCTATACTTCTTTTTGACCTTCCCTCTGACCAGCAAAAATGAGACACAAATAGAATGGTTTCAAGATAGACAATAAGAGATCAATAAGAGATCTCTGATTCAAATGGACAGTATTTTGTGTTATAGGCAGTGAATAAATTTTTATGTGCCCTCATTTGAAAATGAGATGCCTAATGACAGCTGTATGAAAATATACGAGACAAATATGTGAAAGTGATGAACATCGGTCCCCAGTGGTATATACGGTCAACAGAGCTAACTGTGTGCCTGAGTGCTATTAGCAGAGCTGTTACTCGGTCTTGTACTCTGAAACTTAAAGGGTCCTACAAGCGGAAAAGAGTAATTAACAACAGTTAACTGTCCCTGTCCCCAAGTAGTTACAGTAGGGGAATTCAGGTAGGAATAGCGAGATTAAATTGAATTGCAGAGGAGAAAAAAGGCTCTAGGCTACTACTGTCCTACCAAAGTCCCTTCACCATAAATTATCTTGAGTTCTAGGAGTCCAAAGATCTCTGGGGTGTAAACTGGTGTGTTTTAAGTGAATAATGCAAATAGGAAGTCATTACACATTTGCATTTTATAGAGTGATACATTTTTGGCCAGGGGTGGAGGGTAGGATAAGGACTGGAGAAGGAAATGGCGACCCACTCCAGTATTCTTCCTGGGAAATCCCATGGACAGAGGAGCCTGGCGGGCTACAGTCCATGGGATCGCGAAGAGTTGGACACAACTTAGTGACTGAGCAACAAGCAATGGATAAGAGTATGTTAAAACTTTTAGTTTTTAAAAGAATGTAAGCACATTTATGAAAAGAGCTATCTAGTAGAATTTTCTTCAAGAGTTTTATCAGTTTTTAGATATATCCATTCTACATATTCAAATATAGAAGTATATATCCAAAGATCCATTTTGTTTCTTGGTAGTTTTGTAATGTAGCCTGAAAGTATCTGTCTATGTTCAGTGCTGCAAGGTACATGCTGCAAAAAGGCCAGGAGACACCACAATGATTGACTATGATGTAAATGGCACCTCCAGAATTAGGTTAAAAACTTCAGGCTTACCTACATTACACATGTATTTATTGGTCTCACCAAGTAAATACAAGAATAATTAATTGAAAATATTCTTTCAAACTGTGAGTTAAAAGAAAAATAATTTATTAATGACTCATAGTAATTCCCAAGTGTGGGCAAAATGTTTCAACTTACCACTGATAACATCCGTATTCCCTTCATAGTGCTTCAAAGAGACTAAGTCGATAAAGTCTCGGGGGGAAATTGAGCCCATGGCAAAGCTTTGTGTAATGGTATGACATATGAATGTATCCTGAAACAAATCACATCATAAAGATTGCAACAATGATTTAATATCTGTTCTTTGTACTGCTCCCCAAAGAATTTTACTGCCTAAGTTTGGCCTCTTTTTGGAAAAAGCAGGGCTTTAAGGTTTTAAGAATTTATCACCAAATCAGCTTGCATTTTCAGTGTTAAAGAAATATTAGATGTGTAATTTTAAGTGCAAGGCAACAAAAACAAAAATAAAAGAGTGGGACTATAGTAACCTAAAATGCCTCTGCATAGCAAAGGAAACCATTAACAAAATGAAAGGGCAACCCACCGAGTGGGAGAAAATATTTGCAAATCCTACCTCTAACAAGGGGTTAATATAAATTAGAAATACAATAAATTTCGAAAAGAATCTTGATATTATCTAATCTTCGAATTTTTAGATGAAGAAATTGAAGCCTAACATTAAGTTACATGTAGAACTAGAGAGATGTACAGAACTAGAACCTGGGTTTCCAGATTTCCAGGTCAATAGTGTGTCTGCTACTCCACACTGACTAGGTAATATATTCGGAATAATATATTGACTTAACAGCCTGTGGTGTAAAGCCTAAAATTAAAGACCAGTATATGTGCTGCTTTGACATCTGTTAAAATTGGGAGGGTCTTGAATGGCCAAACTGCAAGATCCTCTCTCCACTTTGTTCCCATAAATAAGAGCCCTTGGTCCCACAGCCCTCCTTATCAGCAGGATAAGACACAGTTCCTACTTAAACCTGAGTAGTGGGTTTCAGTTCCCTGCTACCCTGTAGAATTAGTCCAACAACCAATCAGATCCTCCTGCAAGAATCAGGGGTCACCTCAGCTTCCTGATACTACAAAGCCTGTGTGCACAGTCCCTGGTTATTAACTCTGTTCCCGAGTGCAGCTCCCCTGTCACACGCGGGGCGCGGTGTGTCCCAGAGAGCTTGGCGGAGCTACTCCATGTGTTGCTGCCGCAGCATCCATTTTGTTTGGCCAAGCAGCCTGCGGTGGCCTTAAACTAACACCAGCTCTCTCACCTAAGCACAGCTTAGATAACAGCCCGCAGAGTCATAAGCAAATGTAAGTTCCCGATATGACTTCCCCAACAGCCCTTCTGATCAGCAGCCTCCCACACTTCCCAGGGCCTTCCCCGTGTGAGCCCCTTAGATCAGACCCCCCTGTGTAGTTTCCCAAAATCCTGTCCTGTTTGGTTCCAAATGATCAATCTGGCCTTAGCCTAGGAACCCCAAAGCACTCCACCGACAGACCCTAATGAAGGTGCGAGTCCACCTCTGTCTGCACCCTGCCTTGACCTCCCCACACGGGGCCCTTGACGTGTGCTGTCCACTTCCTCCAGGACTGTAATAAACTTCTCGATTTCAGTTTCTCTTGTGGTCATTTGTTGAACCTGGCTCACCACTGGTACCCTGTGCCCCACCAACAAATGTTAACTGAACAAAATCTTAACAGTCTTCCTTTCCTGGGCTGTGATTAGGATTAATAAACTGCCGTTGATCTTATTTGTCCAAGTGCTGGTGTCAAGCGTTTGTTTGACCACCGCCATAACCCTAGAGCAGGAATCCCTTCCTCACCAATAGGATGAATGAGTCAATTAAAATGCACCCTTGCAAAATGAATGCTACAAACATTCATAGGAAGGCAGAAAAATTCTTCTCGTTGTGTAATGTGATTCAGAGATATTATAGTATACTGAAAAAGACATCAAATCTGAATCAGGAGATCAGTATAAGTCCTGGTTCTACCATACACTGTCCGTATTGACCTTGGGCAAATCTAAATTTTTCTGGCCACCTGATGTGAAGAACTGACTCATTTGAAATGACCCTGATGCTGGGAAAGATTGAAGGCGGGAGGAGAAAGGGACGACAGAGGATGAGATGGTTGGATGGCATCACTGACTCAGTGGACATGAGTTTGAGTAAACTCCGGGAGTTGGTGATGGGCAGGGAGGCCTGGTATGCTGCAGTCCGTGGGTTTGCAAAGAGTCGGACATGACTGAGCGACTGAACTGAACTGAACTGAAATTTCTCTGAATATGTTTTCAAATCTTTTGATGTCAAATCTACTATACTTTCCATTACTATAGCTGACTTGCAGCAAAAACAGAAATATCTGAAATGCTAATGAAAGTATTATACAGTTATGAATGAAACAATCCAATGTTTGCATTTTCATTTGTGATAGACCAAGTTCAAATCCCAAGAGGGTCACAGACATGTGTTCTCTGTGGATAGAACTCCAGAGCCTTTCTACAAGATGAAACTACTTTACCTTCCCAGGCTTTTCTACAACCTCACCCTCATCCCAGATTTTAAAATCAGTTTAATAGAAGGAGGTACAGTTAACCTACAGAGTTCTAAATAAACGGTAAAGTGATGGCAGGTATGTGGGACATTTGTTTTGATGTGTGAAATGGGCTTGGAGACTTGAAGAACCGGACTCAGTCATCTGTAATTTTACAAATGCAATTGTTTGTAAAAATCATAAAAGTTTGCATTCCACCAACATTCTTCACCGTTACCATTTCCTTCTAATAAAATTATTATTAGCCAAAATATAGAAGTCACTTTTTAAAATCAGCCTACTAAGGTGTAATTTACTGTCTTGCTGTCTAGCAGTCCTCCTAAGTAACGGAGTGCCACGGTACTGCCCCAGAGTTCAGAGTCCCTCGGCCGGCCCGTCTTCCGTTCCTCCCTCTTCCCGCCACATCTCAGTCTCTCTCGTTTCATCCATTTTGTCTCCTCCCAAGCTCTCAGCGTCCCTCGCCTCACCCTGCTGCTCTCCCCTTCTAAGCCCTATTCGCCTCTTGCATCCTGTCTTCCCTTCTCTCACCTCTAGGACTTTAACTTTCTATTCCGTTACCTGTAGTTTTCCTTTCTCTGTTTTTATTCTTCCTGTTCATCTCTGAGATACTGTATTTGAAAGTGTTTCTAAAACCACAACCATTATAATGTTATTTCACACATGCCTTTAAAAAGTTATATGCTATTTGCTCTTCACAGTGTCTACAATGTTATCTAGTGTGTTATCACTATGATAAATCTACTGACTTCCATCAACAAGGCATGCTTAATCTTTTTTTCCCTTGATGGAGGAGGCAAATCCATGAGTTCAGTCCTCTCAATAACCAAAGGCACACATCTGCAGATTCAGAATGTGGTATGCACTAAAAATAGAATAAAGCTAAGTGGAACTGAACTCTCAATAAAGAAGTTTTAAGCTTTTTATAAAGATCTCAACTTGATTTGAATATATAAAATACAGATGTAATAAACTGAAATACTAAGATATAAAAACTAAAACTGAATTAATACAGTAAAAGTCCAACATTAAACAATAAATTACCAAATCAATCTTTAGTACTATGGTGTACATTTTCAATGCTTTGTCCCATGTGACTCTGTTTTCAGGTTTGAAGAGGAAATCAGATAGTTTAGACGTTGATTCTGGAATCATTCCTTCAACACGGTATCTATGGTTACCAAAATAAAGAAAATTCAAAATTTCATTGAATTTAGCTTAAGTTGAAAATATGGTATCACAGTATAAAGCACACTCATTTAACAAGTAATATAAAGAAAATTTGAAGGTAATATTAGCAATTTAAAATACTAATATTCAATTGTAAGTTGTTGCTTAGTTGCTAAGTCATGTCTGACTCTTTTGTGACCCCATGGACTGTAGCCAGTCAGGCTCCTCTGTCCATGGAATTCTCCAGGCAAGAATACTGGAGCAGGTTGCCATTCCCTTCTCCAGGGGATCTTCCTGACCCAGGGATCAAGCTTGTGTCTCCTGCATTGGGAGGGGATTCTTTACCACTGAGCCACCAGGGAAGCCAGTAACAGTTTTATTTAAATATGCATTGCAATAATTAATATAAATCATTTGAAAATTTATTTTTCAACAAATTTTGTTAGTACTGTTTCTATGGTTGTCTTTTTTTTTTTTTTTTTAATTATTTGGCTGCACTGTATCTTAGTCGCAGCACCCAGGTGGGCTCTGTGTTGCTGTGTGCGGGCTTCTCTCTAGGTCTGGCTTGTGGTCTCCAGGCTGCACATGCTCAGTAGTCACGGCGAGTGGGGGTAGTTGCCCTATGGCTTGTGGCATCTTAGTTCCCCAAGCAGGGATTGAACCACGTCCCCTGTATAGGATGGTGGATGCTTAACCACTGGACCATCAGGGAAGTCCCTATCATTACCTTTTCAAAGGGACTACGTTCATTTAGAATTTTTCTAAACTCTTTCTCATAAACATTTACATGCTGTATTTAGCATAAGTCTCTAGTAACTGACGAGACGCTTGTGCAGTTGTGCAGCATCTTGTGGCCTTAATTCTTAATTTAAGAATGTAATATGATATAAGCAGAGGTCAGAAAACTTTTCAGTAAAGAGCCAGATGGTAAATAATTTATTTGGCTTTGCAGGCTTCATGTTCTATGTTGCAATTATTCAACTTTATTAGTGCAGCAGTGAAACAGCCATAGACAATATATAATAAATGGGCCTGTCTGTATTATAATTAAACTGTCAGTTTTCACTCCAATACCAAAGAAAGGCAATGCCAAAGAACATTCAAACTACCATACAACTGCACTCATTTCACACGCTAGCAAGGTAATGCTCAAAATCCCTCAAACTAGACTTCTACAGTATGTGAACTGAGAACTTCAGATTTACAAGCTGGATTTAGAAAATGCAGGGTTTTGGAAAACCAGAGATCAAATTGCCAACATCTGCTGCAAACACAGAAAAAGCAAGGGAATTCCACAAACATCTATTTCTGCTTCACTGACTTCTGCTAAAGGCTTTGACTGTGTGGATCACAACAAACTGTGGAAAATTCTTAAAGAGATGGGAATACCAGATCCCCTTACCTGTCTCCTGAGAAATCTGTAGGCAGGACAAGAAGCAACAGTTAGAACTGGACATGGAACGATGGACTGGTTCAAAGTTGGGAAAGATGAATACGGCAAGGCTGTATGTATATGGTTACCCTGCTTATTTAACTTCTATGCAGAGTACATCACATGAAATGCTGGGCTGGATGACTCACAAGCTCGAATCAAGATTGCTGGGAGAAATATCAACAACCTCACATATGCAGATGATACCACTCTAGAGGAAATCAACCCTGAATATTCATTGGAAGGACTGATGCTGAAGCTGAGGCTGCAATACTTTGGCCACCTGATGGGAAGAACTGACTCATTAGAAAAACCCTGATGCTGGGAAAGATTGAAGGGAGGAGGAGAAGGGGATGACAGAAGGTAAGATAGTCGAATGGCCTCAGTGACTCAATGGATATGAGTTTGAGCAAGCTCTGGGAGATGTGAAGGACTGGGAAGCTTGGCATGCTGCAGTCCACAGGGCTGGAAAGACCTGGACATGACTGAGTCACTGAATAACCACCCCCCCAAAAAGAAACTGAATCAAACTTGGTTTTCTAAATAACATATCATGATCAATAAATGAACAACTCTTAAAAATATGGTTTAAAAAACATCTGCACAATTTCCCTTAGTGTATTTGAATTTGAAACAACAGGTTCCTAAAAAATATCCTTAAAGGCAGCTTACAGAAAAAATTATAAAAGAATCTGCCTGCCAATGCAAGAGACTCAGAAGACATGAGTTCAATCCCTGGGTCGGGAAGATCCCCTGGAGGAGGAAATGGCAACCCACTTCAGTATTCTTGCTAGGAAAACTCCATGGACAGAGTAGCCTAGAGAGTTACAGTTCACAGGGATGCAAAGAGGCGGATACAACTGCGCAACTAAACGTGCATGCACGTGTACACACACACACCACACAATATCCTTAAAAGCACTTACAGAAAAAATTATATACATTTGCAAGAGAAATATATTGGGGAAATAAACTTTATCTTTAAGTGGTTCACTTAATGGAAAGATAAAATGTTGAAAAGACCACAAAATACTCTAAGAAAATACCAATCTATTTTTATAGTAATTAGTTCTTGAAGTGGAAATTTCCTAGCTTTGTGAAGTATTCACTAGAAGTGATTTTTTTTTTCTGTCTTCAGGTTTGAAAATTAGATGGTACATATTATTCTTTTTATTCATCCATGTTTCAATCAAGTGATTTTATAAGTAATTGCTATTTCCTGTCCACTATCCAATAATGTCTTATAGCTAATGAAGTAGCACTGAATTCTAGATACGTCAATGTCATTGAATTCAAAACCATGATTATAAATAGGAAATTGTACTCACAGATTTCCATGGAATTTTTTAGAAGCCTTGCTGGAAACGGTTATTTTTTTCTCAAAGAGGAATAAAAAATCCACAAATAAATTAGCTGTCAGATACAGAAAGAAATAAATTTAAAAAACAAACAAAAAAATGAAAGTAAAAACTTTTTTTAGTTTGTAAAAAAAATATTAAAAAAATGTCTTTGCAATGATTTGTTTCCATTAAAAAACAAACTCTTGAAATATATATAACTTGCTTTCTTACTGAATTCTTAACCACTTTCCAGCCTGATGTATCTTGATAGTAACCTAAAATTTCTTGAGCAGTTTGTTGGGCAAGTGCCTTATAGTCCATCTACCTGCAAATATGCAAAGTATTAAAAGCAAATGACTGGTGAGAATGCAATCATACAAAGATTTTTTTTTAAATGCTGTATTACACTTTAACACTATTTCTAAATATCTGTCACATAGCAATGAACAATAATTCTGTTTTGAATACACGCATCTCTTCTTTTTTATTCAGTATTTGAAATAAGAAAATGTGATATATTACAAAGAGTAGGCTTTAGCTTTGGAGTCAGAGACTGGAGTCAAATCCTGTCTCTGCCACTGACAAATTGTAAACCATGTTCTTTAATATTTCTCTTTCCCCATTTTACCAAACTGTAAAACTGGGATAATACCTAACTCAGTAGAACTGATGTGAGGATTAAATGAAACAATGCACTTAAACATCTTACCCCTTTATGTGGCGCATATTATTTCTAACAGCTCAGTCTTGCTTCCTTTCCCCTGTGAAGCAACATAATCTGTTGATCAGGGGTTAGTGGGGCTTTATCTCTTTTAAAGTGAGTGTCAGTGGCACTGAAGGGCCTGACCCTGGCTTCCTCTCCAAAGTCAACTTCTTCCTGTTTCCTTCTCTCCCTCTTAGTGCCAATTATGTCGAGCTTCTTGGTTGTTCCTCAGATACAACCAACCAACTTCCTACCTCAGGGTCTTTGTACTTGCTGTTCCCTGTGCTTGTGATGTTCTCCCTCAGTGTGTTCACAACTGACTCCTCCTCATCAGTGTCTTTGCTTAAATATTCTCTTCAGAGAGGATCAAGTTCATATCAATTCAGATCAAACAGATGTACTGAACTCTTGCTAAGGGTTAAATATTGTGGTATCTGTGGCAAAAGCAGTTGAGTATGATCCTGTTTTTGCTCTGAATGAGCTCAGGAAGGTGGTGTCTCATTGGTCCTTTGGCCCATCACCCAGTTTTCAGTTAAGGGAAGCTGGTTGGTGTGGTGGAAAGAATGACAACACAGAACTGGATTCAAATCTTGGCTTTGCCATTTACCACCAGCTTTATAATTTAGGGTAAACTGCTTAGCCTTTGGACTTCAATTTTCGTTTCTACAGACGGGGGATAGTAATACCTGTCTCATGGGGTTATTATGAGGATTAAGTGATTTAATATATGCAGAAGTGATTGAAACAGTGTCAGGCCCTTCTTGGTGATTAAAGGTTAGTCTTTTTCTTTAAATGGACATATTTAAATCTAGCTAAAAACAAACAAACACTCTCCTAAGAGCTGCCTGAATAAACCTCAAAGTTTAATTCTCAGCACATGTCTTCCAGCTCTCACCTAAAGGCCTTTAGGTTGGATCATAAATCTACTTTTCTCTTGTCTTAGTTCTTTGGCAAGGCACGGCACCTAATTGACATCTATATTTGAAAAACATTGGTAAACTGTTATAATTCCTTCTTCTTAGGAGACTCTTGGTTTCTTTACCTTTCCTAGTAGATCTAATCCAGAATTTTAATAACTACTGGGACTCTTCTCCAAATCCTCATGGATATCTCCATATCTTTTAACCTGTGAAAGAACAAAAGTGGAAGCAGAATTATTTTGATCCATGAATTAGAAAATATATTTGATAATTTCCTTAATATTTTTTCAGCGTCTTTGATTTGTACTTTATGTACTCATTCAGAAACATATGTTTCCTCAATGTAAGAAAAAGGTAGTAAGAACATAAAGATAATGTTTATGAAAAGAATCTTTAAGAAATTATCTTTTAAAAGGACAGGTTTAAATGACACTAAGTGTGAAATGTGGATTAAAATGTCCAAGTTTTTAAGCTCACGCCACTAACAATCCTTGGTTGGTCTCTGACCTGGGTTTCTCCCAGTGTATATAACACAGTTCTTTATTTCCTGCCAACAACATACTTGATACTGAAGGATCATGAAATTGCAGATTTTTTGCAACATATCACTGGAATATAAACTTTCTGCAAGGACTTCATCTTATTCATTTTCAAATCACTAGCACTGCTTACTGCCACAACAAACATGTGCTTAACTGAACCACTCAACTAAATTTTATAGCTTCTGGACCTTTTCCTTTGCCAAGAAAAAAAAAAAAAGGGATGGTTAAGCCTAGTGGGCTAGAGAGAGTGACGAGATGAAAAGAGCCAACGGCAAGGCTCCAGTTGGACAGTATTACCTGGTGATGTAACACTGGTTGAGCAGGAACATGTTCAGATGGGATAATGATCAAGGATATCTTCACCCACAGGGTCAGGTGGAAAATAAACACAAACCAATATTGAGATGGCATCTTTTCTGATAACACCACTTGGTTGAAACTGGATTCTTCACACCTCACATCCTGTCCCAGCCTTGTAGACAGGTTCCCATATGTTGTTAAGTGGCTCTTTACATCTGTTTGTATAATCTCCCTCTTTCTGGGCTGCCTGAGTGGGTCCCCAATCCGTGCTGGGTCACTGCCATTCTTCGCTGGGAATCAAGGTCCCCAAGGACTTTGTTAAGTCGCATCGCGGGCCCAACTCCCTCCTCCAATTCCGCGTCTGCTTTGAACGCGAGGGGGCTGGTGGGGAGACCAGGGGAGCCGGGTTCACGGAAGGGAAGGGGAAGGCGCAGAGGGAGGGAGGGAAGAATGTGGTCTGGGGAGCTGCCCCCCGGGCCGAGTGGCTGTTTTATACTGGGAGCGGGTTTCGGCAGGGAGGCCGAGCGTGTGGGGAGGACTGGAATGGAGGGGCTAGCTCTCAAAAGACTGAAACGGAAGCCTCGGGAAACTGGCCGAAGGGAGCTCAGCCTGTCATCCGTGGAGATCCGCCGCGCGGAGCCGAAACCAAGGTCGGGAGGACGTAGCGCGTGTGGGTCAGCAACGCTGAGGTAGCCCAGTAATCTCCGCACCCCGCAAGACCCGGAAGGAAAAACTACATTTCCCAGAGGCGACCGCGACCTGGCCCCCGTTCTCTCCGCCCCGCCCTCTTCCGAGCATCACGCATGCGCACCGCAAGTCAGCGCCATGTTGGGTCAGTTTGAAAGCGAGCGCGGGCGTAGCGCTGGGCCCTGACGGCGGAGGGAGATGCGAGCGACCTGAGACGGGGGCGGGGCGGCGACCGGGTCGGGATGCTTTGTCGCGTCTCCCATCCTGTGACAGCCCGAGGCTTTCAGTGGCGAATTGTGGACGTGTGCGCTTTTCTCGTTTTTTTTTGGGCCTTCGTCGGTGAGTTCGGCCCGAACGGCGGGTGTATTTTCGAGGGGCGTCTCATTCCTTGACAGCCTGAGGGGAGGGGAGGGCTAAGGGAAAGATGACGGGGTGGGAGAGGAAAGGCGTTTCCTGAGGCAAGGCTCGGACTGAGAGGTCGGGTGTAAAGTGGAAAACTTAACGAGGAGAGGCTCGGAATGGGACGGAAGGGCCTGGCTTGGCCTTCGGGCGCTTCCGGAGGCTGAAGCGGGCGGGGAGGGAGGCTGTTGGGCTTCGGGGGCCGCTGCCTCGCAAAGACTCAGCCCACCCACTCCTGTTGTCTGATAACGGTTTAGAGAAACCTGTGTCTGTGACCGCGGCGTTGGGTGGACGGGCGGGGGATGCTGGAATCCCTGAGGGAGGTGGGTCCTAGTTCTTTCAGGGCGCAAGCTTTGAATCCGAAGATGCCCGTCAGCAGGGGCGCCAGCGATCTTCGCTTTCCAGGGTCATTAGGTCTTGTTTTTGCGGCAACCACAAACACGTTCATTTTCCTAATATAAATCACAGAGCCGTTGAGTCGTTTGTTTATTTCCTGTGAGCTATTACCATATTGGTTGTTTAACGCTGTACGTTCTGCATTTGAATCAAAGGTAGTTGAAACCAGTGGCCACTCCTTTCAACATTCTATTCGTCGGAATGATGGATTTCCTTTTGGAGCGGCATGCTGAAATGTTTACGGAAGAAATGGTAAGAGCGAATTTGTTTCCAAATAATTCTGTGGCGGACGTGAGGAGAAGTGAGTGGATAAAGAGTGTGGTTGTGTTGGTCATTGATGGCAGAATGATGGGTGCCCAGGAGTTGACTTAAACTTTGGTTTGTGTACTTTTGGAAACTGCACAGGAATGATTCAGTCGTGGGTTTCTTTTTGCTTCCTGTGAATTAAAATAAATGTTATTACCCACTCACTGAGAACCGCAATCCAACAGCTTTCCCTTTTAGGGTTTTGTTTTTGTCTTTAAGATTTTGTAAAATACAAAATCGGTAACCTGTGCTGTGTTGGGATAAGGGCGGAAACGTTTGGTCAGTTTTGTCATGCAAGCAATATTTACTTGAGAAGATTTAAAATCATTAGATGGGTGAAGAAAAGGCAACGCTGACTTGGTCTAGCCAGTCTTTAGAAGGTGTACCAGTAGTATCAGAGCAGTCAGAGAAATAATTATCTTACGTTTGTATGAGGCTTCGGTTGACTACTGTCAACTCTGACCTTTTTCTCTTCTTAAACTGAAGACTTTCTCAGTGTTCTAAAATCAAATTTGACAGTTATGAAGATTACATTAAAAATTGTTACAAGTTAAACATTCCTAAAATTATAACCCCCGATTGAGGGTGGGAGGAGAAGGGGACGACAGAGGATGAGATGGTTGGATGGCATCACTGACTCAATGGACACGGGTTTGAATAAACTCCGGGAGTTGGGTATGGACATGGATGGACAGGGAAGCCTGGCCTGCTGCAATCCATGGGGTCGCAAAGAGTCGGACACGACAGAGTGACCGAACTGAACTGAAACATGTTATAATATCATAGCATATGATAAGTCCTAGACATTAAGCTTTTATTTTTACCTCAGAAAATCCATTGATTTAATTCTAAAAGAATGTCATATTATTTACTCAAGTAGTGCCTGTTCATTCTGTTACTTCTTAGGTTTTCAAATATACTGTTGTTGCTCTTTTAATGTAGACCGAAATTCTCTCAATTTTAATAATGGAAAAAAAGATGAGTTCATTGAGGCAATTTTTCCATACTGTTAAGTCTCCTTCGAGAGGTGGGCTGAATCTGTTTTACATGAGAATTGAAAATAGGGTAGTAACAAAAAACGAATGTCAGAAAAGGATTGTTAAAACTGCATTATTTTAGGAAAAGAACATTTTGCCAGCTTACTTCACAGTAATACTTTCTTTATCGATGAATATTGTAAATTATTTTGTTTGCTCACGTCTTGGGGGAAAAGGTTGCCTAAAGTTACATATTGGCATTTAAAATGTTGAAAGTGGATAATTAGTATCCATTTTTCCTTCTTGTTTCAAATATGTCATTTGATGCCTTTTAAAAATTTATCAAGCACCTACTGTGTGTAGTGTATGGTGGTGGGCTTATGAGTTGAACAATATTTTGTATAGGGGAATGTTATGTATTGTGATGTCATAGAGTGTATCAGCGTAAGAAAAGACTACATCACTAGTTTACAGGACTTTGAAAAAGTGAGTATTCTTCCCTTGACACTTCCTATATAGTCTTAGATGATTTTTTAAAAAATATATTTGTTTTTAGTTGGAGGATAATTACAATATTGTGTTGGTTTCTGCCATATATCAACATGAATCAGCCATAGATATGTCCCCTCCTTCTTAAATCCCTTCCCACCTTCCATCCCATCCCATCCCTCTAGGTTATCACAGAGCAGCAGATCTGAGCTCCTTGCATCATTCATCAGATGATTTTTGTATATATAATTCCAAGCATATATTAGGTGCTCAATACATGTTTTCTAAATAGATGATGAAAGAATTTACATTAATTAAAATGGAAAATATATAATGTGTGTTGCCTAAAAATAATTTACAGATAATGGGTTTTATTTTTTAAAGTTGTAAAGTTTATACAAATTTAGTAATTTCTCTGTGTGAACTATTACTCGTTTTAATTGGAACTTTAACCTTTTCTTTTTGTATTATAGTTGTTTTTAGGAGAAATGAATAGAAAGAACCAATTTTGAGGAAGCCATGGCAAAATCAAATACAAAACACAGGGTTTGTTCTCGGCAATCTTCAGTATCTTCTCTGTTAAGCTGCAGCTTGAGTGGCAGTAATTCCTCTAACTCTGGCTCTTTTCGGTATAAGGATAAACTGTACAGTTCTGCGTCTCAGGCTCTACAGGCCTATATTGATGATTTTGATCTAAGCCAAATGTGTCTTGGTGCAAGCACTGGAAAGATTAACATTGATAAATGTTCTACCAATATGCCGGAATTCTCCAGCTACATTTGTAAACCAAACAATGGTATGCTTTTATCCTTTGTTTTCTTTTTACCTATTGATTTAAAGCATTTTGAGAGATGTATAGTAGTCTTAGAAAACTAAATGCTTTATTTTGTTTTGAAGTAAAAATGACTTGGAATGTTGAGTTCTGTATATATTTCTTAAATGATTCTGTGATTTTTTGGTTCTCTGGAGTTTTGGGGTAGATCCTCTTTTGACTTTGGAGTAGAAGCTTATAAAATGCAACTAGTAATAGCAGATGGCTGATTCTAAACCCTTAAGCCATTCTGTTACAGTGTAATGGAAAGAGCATTGACTTGGTGGTTCTAGCTTTCATTACCTAGCTTAATGACTTTAAGCAAATCTCAGCCTTTCAGAATTTATTTATTTTTATTTTTAGCTTTTCAGAATTTATACTTGATCAGTTCAGTTGAGAGGATAGGGCTGTATTAATCTTCCTTGTCTGTATTCTGTGGGTCAGTAACATTCACAGGATGTTAAGGATTTTTCCTTGGTCAGATGTCCATTAGGGCTTCCCTGGTGGCTCAGTCAGTAGATTATACCTGCAATGCGGGAGACCTGGGTTCGATCCCTTGGTTGGGAAGATCCCCTGGAAGAGGACATGGCAACCCACTCCACTGTTCTTGCCTAGAGAATCCCCATGGACAGAGGAGCCTGGCAGGCTACCGTCCGTGGGGTTGCAAAGAGTCGGACACGACTGAGTGACTAAGCACAGCACAGCACGGTATCGAGGTCCATGAAGACAAGTTTGGACAATGTATCTGTTGATAACCCAGTTAACACTTGACTCACCTCTAGGGTGAAAAAAGTTTACATCAACTGTTAGAAGACTGGGCAGTATATTCCAGAAGAGGAGAATTAGAACAGCTGTTCTGTGTCTATTTCAGGGTTAGCAAGCAGGAAAGCAAATTGTTTTTTCACCTAGTTTAACGACTTGTTTTTTTCCTGTGTTGCAGTTGAGTGACCGGTATTCATGTGAGTGTATTAGTGCATTGGGTGTGTCTAGATGAAGAAACTGTAAATTAAAGAATATGAGAATATCTAGGAGGCTGGAGAGAAAAAAGTGTAGTGAGTAGTTAAATTAAAGACATGTGAAGGAAAAAAAACCATATCCTGTTACATCAGCCTATACCTTTCATGCTTTTAATCAAAGCTTAAGTAAAGATTAAGGGAAAACAGCAGACATGATTCTTAATTCTCATTTACTGTTGAATATTATGAAGTATTTTTATATGTGATACAAGAAGATAAACAGAATTCTGCTTTGTTTTTCAGCTTTTGAAAATCCTGATGACAAAAGACATTTATCCTTATCCTATAGTGGACAGACTCTTAATGACATAGACTCCATTAGTCTAACAACTGATGATCTATTAAAGCTTCCAGCAGATGGATCATTTTCTTTCACTTATTTTGGATCAGGTCACGGAAGTAGCAAGAAAAACAGGAAACACATTGGAAGACTGAGTTCATCTGACAGAGAAAAGATTCAGAATTTTCAAGAACCAGCTGCTCTCCAGGGCAAGGATAACTTAGATACCCCAGTTGTGTACACAAATATGAAAGGAAGGCAGTGTGGTAGGCTGAAAAACCCCAAATTCATGAATAAGGCTAATAAAAGTGTTTCTGTACCTTCTTTATCTTTTTCCAAAAAATTACCTTTTAGGGACAGTTCAGAACACAATCTTGAAAAGAATTACCCAAGATGGCTCACTAGCCAGAAGTCTGACCTTAATATTTCAGGGATAACCAGTATACCGGACTTCAAGTACCCAGTTTGGCTCTACAATCAAGACTTGTTACCTGATACAGATAGTCAAAGAATATATCAAATGTTTAAAGAAGATCAATGTTCTCCTCGGCATAGTTACCAGGCACAAAGAACTTCTCGGCTAATGAATAAATTAGATTGTTTTGAATATTCCTTTGAACCTTCAAACATTTCACATTCCTTGAGTGAGGATAAAGGATTACTGAATGAATATAAATGTGGTCCTGAACCTACCCAGTGTCTGTGTGAGAACCCGCTTCTTCCAGGATCCAAAAAGCCATTCAGTGGTAATTGTTCTTTTTTTGTGTGTTTTTACTGTTTTTAAGAATCAAAGTGCTGTAAATTTGACCTAGCATCTAGGATCTGTTATATTCTTGATACAATGCTCAAGTGATATTTTTGTTTTGAATTCTTAATCACCTTTATGTAGAGTATTCTGTGACTAGAAAAATGTCTTTATTTTTTCCTTTGTGTCACAATAAATGTCACATTTTAACATAGCTTGCTATTGTGGATATGTTTATATTTCAAATAATGTAAATTCTTGTTGCCTTTATAAGATTTTACTATGCTTTGCATTTATTTCTTTTCTTAAAGAGTTAATGTAATCTTTTAAATTAGGTGACAAAATTGAATTGCTTATCCTGAAGGCCAAGAGAAATCTAGAGCATTGTACTGAAGAGTTACCAAAGTCTATGAAAAAGGATGACAGTCCTTGTTCATTAGATAAACTTGAAGCGGAAAGATCATGGGAAAATATTCCTGTTACTTTGTAAGTTAAAATAGAGAAATTATTCCGTTTTCTAAATGAAGAATGCCATGTGCACATCTGATTTAATCTTTAAGTAACTTAATGATAATTAACAATGGTAGTATCATGGTATTTTTACAGAGCATAACTTTCAGTGTTTGCTTTAGATCGCATTTCATTAGTTACCACAAGATGGTGGTAACTTTAGGTACCTTATATAACTTTTGTCTTTGTTACATGATCCTTTCGTTGCACTAGAAAATATTGATATATGTTTAATAGGAGGAATTAGAACCAAAAGCAATTATTTTGCAAATGGAGAAAGCTATTAAAATTTTACTACTTTGTTTTTTTACTTTTAAGTTTTTTCTCCCTCTATATTTTCTCTATATTTTAGAATACTCCTTTCTCTTCATTTACATTTTAGTATTTTTCAATCGTTATTTTCCATAAATGATGGTATCATTTTTGTATGGTAAATGTTTGAAGTTCCTAAGAGTGTTTTCATTTGTGTGCTAAACCTTTCTGTGATATAGTTGCTCAGAATAAAAAGTGTTTACCCATGAATGTGAGTGTAGAGGAAGTGTCTCGGAAAGCTTCTTTTCTTAGTGATATTAATTCCATGTTAGAAATGCATTCTTTGTAATCCTATATCCTGTCCTAGGCTCTGATAATTTAATATCTTCAGTTGTCTAAACCTTCATTCTGTTTAGAGTTTATTTCCCGACTCCTTCTTTGATTACTTCTCATTTGAGCGTCTTATTTTCTTAAATGTGGACATTGACTGTAATTGCAGTTTGGAATCTTGATTCTGTCATTTCCTTGCTGAGATTTTGTACAGGTTGCTTCTACTTTGGAGTTGTCAGGATTCAGTTGATTAGAAAATAAATATAAGGTACTTAGGACAGTTTCTGATCTATGACACTCCCTTGTAAATTGTAATAGTGGTGGTGATCATCCAGAATATTTTTTGTTTGTTCAGCTTCATTTCTCAATGGTTGGTTCATTAATGTGTTAAAAAACAAACAAACTAGGATTAATAATTAGCTCTCTTAATTCTTAAAGTTTTCTTATTTTTCATATTTACTAATTTCTTATTTTCTTATCAGTTGGTTGTATCTGTATTTGTAAAATCCTATATATAGGGTGAGCAGATATCAGAGGTGCTTAAATTGTGTAAAGTTTTTTAATATACTAAATGTATTTTGTAATTAGATACTATGATTTCTGACTTGTATAATTATCGTTTATGGTTTGCCCTAGTACCATGATATTATGATGGATATGTTTTACATAAAATTATTGATGGTGTGATAAGGAATAGATCTGACTTAAGTGTGATATTGACAAATTATTAATCTGTCATCAAAAACAAAATTGACTAGGTAATAGTGTACTAAAAGATAGAATAACCACAGCCAGAAAATTGTTTTTTTGGTTTAACTTTCTGTAATAGAAAATGTCAGACAAATCCAAAAGTAGAGGAATAGCATGATGATTTCATATATATCCAGCACTCATCTTTTATAATCAGATAAATGCTTTTTTGATGATAGTTGGATGTACAAACTCTTTGTTAAAGAATGGGAGGAAAAGCTACTTGGGAACAAGAAAAAGTTCATAGTAAATTACAAATCAGATGAGTGAATAATGAAGAACTCTAATTACCGAGAAAAAAATTTGCATTATGATGTTTAAGTGTTTTAAGAGTCTTAGATATGTGAGTACTTGAATAAGAAACACATATTGATATATAAAAGAGATAGAATGAGTTTATTCTCTGCAGCTAATGGATTTTTGTTTTGAGAAAATTTTTACTTTTGCTGGGGATGCACTTTTCTTCCTCTTGAACATTAAGAAAAAAACTTTCATTTATTGAACTTCTTTTAAGTGTCCCAGGTATGGAGAGTTAAATTTATGTAGTACATGAGATAAGAAGGACTGTGAATGTAGAAACTGAAGTGAAGGTAAAGTTTTGTGAAGTCATACCGTGAGTGAGATTGGGATTTGAACTCAGGAATTTTAATTTCAGAATTAATCCTTCTCTCACTTTAGTCTGTCCTTAGTGCCAGTTCTGGAGGAGAATCTGTCCTGTTGCTTTGATGTAGAAGCAGCATGTAGTTCCATCTTAATAGAAACTTATAAATTTGTGGGGGCTTTGTGTATTAATGTTGAGTGACCAAAAATGTTTAATTGGAAAAATGTACTGCTTGTTTCAAACAAATGAGCTTTTGGAGGATAAGTATATTTGAAGGCTCATTTATTTAATTAAAGACTAATGTCTTCAGTTTCTTTTATATTTTTCCGTAAAGCTTTACAGGAGAAGCAAGGAGATAGGGAGCGATGAAGGAAGAAGTTTAGGGAGAAGATGAAGGAAGTATCAAGCAACATCCATAGGAATCCTATCTATAATGGTTACTTCATGGTGACCATTTTAAATGATAACCGTCAGTTATATACTGTCTAATTTTTATCAATTGGGAACTTATATGCCGTCTTGTATCCTTAAATCCTAGCAAATCTCCTGTTCCTGTTAACACTAATGATAGTCCTCAACAAATTCCAAAGACAAAGTATGCTAATGAATTCCTTGAAGATTTTTTAAATGATGATAATCAGGTGGGTGACATTAAATCTTTTTATCTTATTAAAGGAATATTTATGACTAATTTATAGATATTAATTTCTAAGTTATTTGGATATTATAAAACAAAAAATGGCTCAAATCCTCTCTTCCCCAGCACATATCCGTAAGACCATCACTCCTAGAATGACTGATAATTTTGGTATTCTGAAGTAGAGGGACCTGGGATTGAACTCTCTGGGGAGCCTAAATTGTCATTACAGTGGTTTCTTTTTTTTTCCCCCTGGAAAACATGTAAAACAGCACCTTACAGAGTAGGTTATATTTTCTCATAGGGCAGTTGCTTATTGAGAGTTGTGTTTCTAAGAGACAATTATACATCTGTTTAATTTAAAATGGGAAATTTATTACTCAGCTTTATAAAATCAGCACATGTACATCTTGCAAGTAATCCTGAAATAAAGTGTAAATGTTTATATATGTACATAAGGAATGATTATATGATTTAGAATTTTAATTCATGGCTGTTAAATATTGAATACACTTTTGAGATACTGACATCTGGAAGATTTGAGAGATTGAACATTCCAGACAAAAATTAGCTAAAAATTTTAATATATATCTTTTCTTTAAGTGAAATTTACTAGAGAAAGTAGAGGTTGTCAGAATATGTCTGACCTTAGTGCTCTAAGAAGATGCTATAGCAAATGCTGCGTAAGTGAAACTTAATTATCAAATATTTATTTGCCAGATAAATTTGAGTACCAAACACTTTTCTAGGAATTGTATTCCTAATAGTGAATAAGAGAAGAATCCTTGCCTCTTGGATTTTTTATTCCAAGTTGGACAGAGGAGCTATATCAAAATGAAATAGGTAATGGTGATTGAATAACAACAACAAACAATAATATATAAGTGCTGTGCTCAGTCATGTCTGACTCTTTGCAACCCCATGAACTACAGTCCACCCGTCTCCTCTGTTCATAGGATTTCTCAGGCAAGAATACTGGAGTGGGTTGCCATTTCCTACTCCAGGGGATCTTTCCAACCCAGGGATTGAACCTGTGTCTCCTGCATTGGCAGATGGATTCTTTACACCGTTGTGCCACCTGGGAAGCCCATGTATAAAGGAGAGTCTTACAGATATTGTGAAGAAAAACTGATTGAGATAGAGAAACGAGGGCAGAGAAATTTTAGCTGGAGTGGGCAGGAATGGCCTCTTGTGAGGTGATGTTTGCACCAAAACCTAAAATGAGGGAATAAGCCATATGTGTACTCAGAGGGAGATAACTTTTCATTTAGAGGGAATAGTAAGTGCAGAAACCCTAAGGCAGAAAAATGTTCAAGGAAAATCAGAGTCCAGTCAGTGTAGCTCAGTCAGAATGAGCAAGGAAGAATGTTTAAGAGATAAGATGGTAACCAGGAGTCAGATCGTGTAGGTAAGTAAGCAGTGGAATGAAGATTTTACATTTTAAGTGAGATGAAAAGTGCCTGAAGTACTTCGGAGGAATGAAATGATCAGATCTACATTTTAAAATATAAAGTGGCAGTGGTATGGAACATAGACTTGAGAGGAGCTGGGGAAGGACAAGGAACCCAGTTAGGAGGTTTTAGCCGTCTTCCAGAATAGGGATTGTAAAGACTTGGGTTAGGTGGGAGCATTAGAAGTGGTCAGAAATAGTTAGACTTGTAATGTGTTCTTAAGGTGACTGGGTAGGATGGAGACAGAAGATTCAAAGGGTGAGTCCAAGATGTTTGAGCCAAGCAACTAAAGCAGTGAGTGATACAGTTTACTTAGTTGAAGTGAGCCCTGGGAGAGAAACAGATCTGCGTAAATTTTGTAAAGTTAGAGATGGGTGACCATTAAATACTAACCAGCCAATCCCTTTTCTTTTGCCTTACACAGACACCACCTCACTACCACTGTGTTTCTTAATTTTTAAATAGTTCTGTTTATTGAAGGTTGCAAAAATAATACAGATAATTCCTGTCACCCTTCTCTCAGCTTCCCTAATGTTAACATCTCACTGACCATAGTGTAATTTTCACATTGGCATAATACTGTTACTTAAACCACAGACGTTATTCTGATTTCACCAGTTTTCCTGCCAATGTCCTGTTGCAAGATCTAGCATTGCATTTAGTTGTCATATCTCCTCAATCTGCTTCAGTCTTCACAATTCCTCAGTTTTGTCTGTCATGATCTTGACACTTTAGAAGATGTCAGTTGGTTTTTTCCTGTAGATTGTTCCTCAGTGGGGTTTATCTGAAGTTTACTCTTGATTAAAATGGAGTTATGAATTTTTGGCAAGAATGCAACAGATATCATGCTGTGCCCTTCTCAGTGCATCATATCAGAGGGGTCATGTTGTCGTTGATAATGTTGATAATGTATCTTAGTTCGGGCTGCTGTAGTAAATATGCCATAGACCAGGTGGCTTAAACAACAGACATTTATTTCTCACGTTTCTGGAGGCTAAGAAGTTCAGATGAAGGTGTCTGGTGAGATCCTGCTTCCTAGTTTTCAGGTGGCCATCTGCTTGTTTCCTCATGTGGCAGAGAGCAGAGAGGGAGCAAACTTTCTGTGTCTTTTCCTGTAAGGGCACTAATCCCGCTCGTGAGAATTCCACCTTCATGACCTAGTTACTTCATAGAAGCCCCTCCTCCAAGTGCTGTCATGTTGGGATTAATTCACATTGCACATTTGAATTGTAGGGGGCACACACATTCAGTCCAGAGCAGTATACTGATAATGATAATATGTAATTATCATAGAAATTTATTTTTATATTTATTTATAGATAATTTATATTTATTATAGATAAACCTATAATAATATGTTAGTACTGGTAATATTAGTCTTGAACATGTGCCTACTGGCTTTCTCTTTAGTAAAATTACGGTTTCCTCTTGTTAATTAATAAATGTCTTAGGGGAGATGCTATGAAACTGTGCAAGTATTAATAGTCTCAAAGTTCCATCCACTGTTTTTAGCATCATTGGTGGATCTTGTTTTTTCGTCTGAATTATTAGTTGAAGTTCTTGTGTAATGAGCTCTTCCTCCCTCCCCATTTATAAAACTGTTTTTATTGGGACTCAGATTTTTTTTAAAACTTTATTTTATATTGGGGTATATCTGATTAACAATATTGTGAAAGTTTCAGGTGAACAGCAAAGGGACTCAGCCATATATATACACGTATCCATTCTCCCCCAAATTTCCCTCCCATCCAGGCTGTTACATAACATGGAGCAGAGTTCCATGTGCTATACAGTAGGTCCTTGTTGGTTATCTGTTTTAAATATAGCAGTATGTACATATCCATCCAAACTCCCTAACTGTCCCTTCCCCCCAACCCCCCTAGCAACCATAAGTTCGTTCTCTAAATCTGGGGACTTACAGATATTTAATTCTAGGTTTGAAAGAAAAGTGAAAGTGAAGTTGCTCAGTCATGTCCGATTCTTTGTGACCCCATGGACTGTAATCTGCCAGGCTCCTCCGCCCATGGGATTTTCCCAGCAAGAATACTGGAGTGGGTTGCCATTTCCTTCTCCAAGGGATCTTCTCCAGGGGATCTTCCCGACCCAGGGATGGAACCTGGATCTCCCACATGGCAGGCAGACTCTTTATTGTCTGAGCTACCAGGGAAACCTGGTATTACTTTCTAGGTTTACAATATAATATTATTAATTCGTTGCTTAAATTGTTCCAGTTTAGGCCGTAAGAGTAGCTTCAGGTTGGCTCCTGTGTCCTTTTGACATGTCCCTATCATTTTTTGAGGACTACTCTGAGGAGCCATGGTTTCTTTTTATTTGAAAACTGTTTAGAAACTAAGATCTAAGCATGAGGTGTGCTGATTGCTCCTGGGTTGTTCTTTATGCTAGACTTTCTCAGCAGGCAGACTTAGAAAACATGTTTGCTAACCCACATATACACGTATACATATTTCTATGTCTATTTACATATGTATTAATATATTTTATGTGTAGGTATAAAATCATGAGTTCATACTGACACCAATTCCAGTTCAATACCACAGTATTAGTTTCAGCCCTTTCTGTTCTTTATTTGTAACTTCTTTCTCCTCTGGTAAGAATCTCTGCTCTTACTATATATAATAGATTTACTTGTTTTTTCAGTCTTAGCATATGCATAGTTTCAGAATTGCTGTAAGAAATAAATTTACTAGCTAAGTTATATTGTTTGTGTGCGATTCTTTTTGTCTTTGGGGCTTCCCTGGTAGCTCAGACAGTAAAGCATCTCCTGCACAACTGAGCAACTAACGCATACACACTTTTTGTCTTTAGCTGCACAGTATCCAGTCAACGTATTCTTTTCCAAACGTACCTTGGTTAATTATTTTCTGCTCAGCTCCTTTCAGTGTGGTCATGTCGTTGGTTTGTAATACTCTTAGGTCATTTTTTTATTGTGTAAATTGAGTTATTCCCACATTTTATGTGGTTTAAATGGTTGTTTTTTGAATATATGAAACACTACTATAGTTCTAAGAGTCAAAGCTATACCAAAAGATGTATACCAAAAGATGTACTCAGAGGCATTCATTACCAGGATTTAATGCCAAGTCTCAGAACAAATTCTATCAAATGTACTGAATAGCATTTATTAAACATTCATTCATGAATGACACATAACAGTTCATATAATCTGTTTTTTTTAGTTTTCTCGTTTTTGATACTCTGGCCACAATTTTGCCTGAAAAACTCACTCAAGGCAGACACCAAATTTCAGAGGCAGGCTTTTGTAACTTTTATGGTTAGCATTAGCAACTAGAATTTCTTCTAAACCAGTGACTGGATGCAGATCATTTAGAGATAATGCCTCAAGTGCTGTCTCCGAGGTTGTTAGGAGTATAAGCCAAACTGAATCCTTATGCTGTTTCTTTTTCTTCTTTTTTAAAATTTTGGTAAAGTATTCATAATATTTTGACCATTTTTAAGGATATAGTATATAGTTCTGTGCAGTAAGTATCTTTACATTGTTGTGTACCCATCACCTCTATCTATTGCTAGGACTTTTTTATCTTTACCCACTGAAACTCTGTACTCATTAAACACTTAACTACCCACGCCTGTTTACCCCCATACCTGTTTACTACCCTCAGCTGGCACTGTTCTACTTGCTCTTGATAAAGTTGATTATTCTGGAAACCATGTATGTTTTAGTCTGCTGAGGCTGCCATAACAAAATGCCATAGGCTAGGTGGCTTAAACAACAAATATTCAGTTCTCACAGTTTTGGAGGCAGGATTATCTAAGATCAAGATGCTAACTTATTATTTTACTGGTGAAGGCCCTTTCCCTAACTTGCAGACAAACCACCTTCCCACTGTGTCCTCACATGGCCTTTCCTTGGTCTCCTAATTCAATGGTTGTCAGGGTCCCATCTTTATGACCTCACTTAACTTAATTACCTCCTTATAGCCCTATCTCTCAATACAGCCACATTCATAGTTAGATTTCGTCATGAATTCCGGGGGTGGTGGCGGGGGTGGAGGACACAGATTGAATCCATAGCATAGTATAAGATGAATTGTACTATATTTTTCTTTTTGTTATTGACTTATTTCATTTAGTGTAATGTTGTCAAGGTTCATCCATGTTGTATTAGAATTTCCTTCCTTTCTTAGAATGAAGAGTACACCATTGTGTATTTGAACTGCTAGTTCTTGTTCAGTTGATAGCTTCATTTACACACTTGAAAGGAGCATGTTGGCTTACCTGCTTTCTAAGGACCTTTCACTTGTAAGAATCTATGATTTTAAATGTGGTAAATGAATGTGTTGCAAATGTAAACATGCACCATTCATTGTAAAAGAACAAGGACTAGAAAGTATATGCCAATATTTTAATAATGATTGTCTTTAAGTGACTCCATCTGGGGACTGGGTAAGAGGAGGTTGAGTTACAGTTTTGATTTGGTGAAACACTTTATTGACATGTATTATTTGGATTTTGCATTAATTTTATATTGTGGGGAAATAATGCAGAATATAACTTTTCCCCTTATGAATTTGAGTGGTTCATTATTCATGTGTTTTAACTTTAGAGCTGTACCCTTTCTGGAGGGAAACATCATGGACCTGTTGAAGCCCTGAAGCAAATGTTATTTAATCTTCAGGCAGTGCAAGAAAGTTTCAATCAGAATAAAACTGCAGAGCCAAAAGGAGAAATTAAACAAGTAAGCATAAACTTAATTTATGAATTGAAATCTATGAATGCAAATTGAGATCTGTGAAGGATACGATTTCCTCCTAGATCTTTTTGTAGTTTTTCCCTCTAGTTTTATGTTAATAAGCATGGTATATAGTGAACAAACATTTAGAGGCATACTTTAGGACTGTTGCAAAATAAAGTTATATTTTTAGAATTAAAAGTATATATATATAGGTCCCGGCGGTAAGATGGCGGGCTGCCGCGGAGTGCGATGTGGTAATGGCGGCGACCGAGCCAGAGCTGCTAGACGATGAGGAGGCAAAGAGAGAAGCAGAGTCTTTCAAGGAACAAGGAAATGCCTACTATGCCAAGAAAGATTACAATGAAGCTTATAACTATTATACAAAAGCCATAGATATGTGTCCTAAAAATGCTAGCTATTATGGGAATCGAGCCGCCACCTTGATGATGCTTGGAAAGTTCCGGGAAGCTCTCGTGGATGCACAGCAGTCAGTGAGGTTGGATGACAGTTTCGTCCGGGGACATCTACGAGAAGGCAAATGCCACCTATCTCTAGGGAATGCCATGGCGGCATGTCGTAGTTTCCAGAGAGCCCTAGAACTGGATCATAAAAATGCTCAGGCCCAGCAGGAGTTCAAGAATGCGAATGCAGTCATAGAATATGAGAAAATAGCAGAAACGGATTTTGAGAAGCAGGATTTTTGGAAGGTGGTTTTTTGCATGGACCGTGCCCTGGAATACGCCCCTGCCTGCCATCGCTTCAAAATCCTCAAAGCAGAATGTCTAGCAATGCTGGGTCCTTACCCAGAAGCTCAGTCTGTGGCCAGTGACATTTTACGAATGGATTCCACCAATGCCGATGCTCTGTATGTACGAGGTCTTTGCCTTTATTATGAAGATTGTATTGAGAAGGCGGTTCAGTTTTTTGTACAGGCTCTCAGGATGGCTCCTGACCATGAGAAGGCCTGCGTTGCTTGCAGAAATGCCAAAGCACTTAAAGCAAAGAAAGAAGATGGGAATAAAGCATTTAAAGAAGGAAATTACAAGCTAGCATATGAACTGTACACAGAAGCCCTGGGGATAGACCCCAACAATATAAAAACAAATGCTAAACTCTACTGTAATCGGGGTACGGTTAATTCCAAGCTTAGGAAACTAGATGATGCAACAGAAGACTGCACAAATGCAGTGAAGCTCGATGACACGTATATAAAAGCCTACTTGAGAAGAGCTCAGTGTTACTTGGACACAGAACAGTATGAAGAAGCAGTACGGGACTATGAAAAAGTATATCAGACGGAGAAAACAAAAGAACACAAACAGCTCCTTAAAAATGCACAGTTAGAACTGAAGAAGAGTAAGAGGAAAGATTACTACAAGATTCTTGGTGTAGACAAGAATGCCTCTGAGGACGAGATCAAGAAAGCCTACCGGAAGCGGGCCTTGATGCACCATCCAGATCGGCACAGTGGAGCCAGTGCCGAAGTTCAGAAGGAGGAGGAGAAAAAGTTCAAGGAAGTCGGAGAAGCTTTTACCATTCTCTCTGATCCCAAGAAAAAGACTCGCTATGACAGTGGACAAGACCTTGATGAAGAGGGCATGAATATGGGTGATTTTGATGCAAACAATATCTTCAAGGCATTCTTTGGTGGTCCTGGGGGCTTCAGCTTTGAAGCTTCTGGTCCAGGGAATTTCTTTTTTCAGTTTGGCTAATGAAAGGACACCACCCGGAATCCAGAAAATGCAGACTTGCTCAGTTTAACCTCGAATGTGGACACAATTCACCTCCTCCCTTCATCACGTCTCCACGTCCTTAGAGCAGTTTCGTTTTCTCAGTTGGATACCCTGTGTCTGTGTGAGTTGGGTGAAGGAAAGGGAGCCAGCGCTGAAGACTGCGGGGAGGGGAGGGAGGCGGGGGGGCGGACAGAGCAGCTTGTGAATTTTTGTTTTACTGTTTAACTTTATTAAAAAAGAAAAAAAAATTAAGAGAATAAAATGTTTTGACCCTTTCTGGCAAAAAAAAAAAAGTATATATATATAAGCTTTACTGAAACTTATTTACTAGATTTATTTCCTTGGGAATACAGACAATATTTCTTAATGTGTTCTTATTAATCACATATTAAATAACATTTAAGTTTGTAATTATATAACATTTTCACTATTTCATTATATTTGGTGTTTTCAATAATAGATCTCAGAAGATGATCTCTCTAAATTACAGTTGAAGGAAAGTATGGCTCCTATTACTAGGTCACTTCAAAAGTAAGTGTTCTCTGTTAATTTCTGAGTATGTTATGAATACAAATCTGTTTTAGTCATTGCTTTGATTGAAATCAGGTTACAGGATGGACTTAAGTAGCTCTAAGAAGGAAGAAATGTACTAGGTATATTTAAGCTTCCTGGAGCATGTTGTTTAACCCTCAGACTTTTCTCTTAAACGTTTGCTATTTTCTATTTAAAATATTCTTAGGGCTTAATGAGATAACTGTGGACACCTAAAATATAATAGCTGTGAATGGCCTGGAGAAATTTTCCTTTTCCCTTCCGAGTAATATCAACAATTTGAGAGAGCAATGGTGTGAATATTCTGGAAGGACAACTTGTGCTTGAGATGTGTTGTCCTGTGTTCTCTCTAGAAGAGGTAAATAACTGTATCATTGTTTGATGTATCTCCACAGAAATCTAAAGTGAATATAATGCCCTGGATGTAAAGATAGGTCCAAATGCCCTAAGGTGTTAATCTACTTATTTTCTTAGTTCCATTATCTTAAAAGCTGGAAAGAATGCAGTTCTTTCCTATAGTCATGATATTGATGGAAGAGAAGGTTATATTTTAGGGATTTGGTTGTGTGAATATGAAGTGCCCTCAAAAGATGGAATACGCAGTTTAGTTAATGCTAAGATTAAAATTTTTTACTTTGTAACATTATTTTGCTTGGCTGTAAGTGGGCTAGACAAATACTGACTACCGTTTGTCTTTTCAGAATTGCTTAGGATTCTCTTATGTAAGGAAGCAGTGGAAAAGTGAAACCCTAGACTTGTAAATTTATAATTGTCATGAGAAAGATATGTATCTCATTTTTGTTTTCATACTTTAAAAAGTATGTATGAATTTCTGCCACTATTCTAGGTAGAAATAATGCCTCTTTCTTTGTTGCTTGCCATAGTCTTGGCTATAATGTTTCATATCTAATAGGGTTCAGTGAGTAGTGATACTAATAACTAATCTTTACTGAACATTTACCAAGTATCAGTATTCTTAGTGCTTTGTATGTAATTCATGTGATTTTTACAACCCCGTGAGGTAAGTACTATTATTTGCTCCATAATACAGATCAAGTAATAAAGTAACTTGCTCAAGGCTGCCTGGCTAGTAAAACAGCACTGGAATTCAAACCAGACAGATTCTACAGTCTCTGTTCCTAATACTACTCTCATTAATGATAGTGGTGCATTATCCTTTTAGTCTCTGTGCAGTACCTCAATTGATTATCTTGCATAAAGACCTCGTTCTGCTTTAAAATTTAAAGTAGATGACCTTAAGCTTTCCACAGTTCTTAAAAACATTGATATTGAACTTGTGTCACAAGACTTGTGTATTTCCTGAGTTCAAAGTACATAGCCCAGAAGATGTTTTTCTTGGTGGAAATGAACTCTGAACCATACGTAGTTAACCACAAAAATTGATACTGATTGTACAGTTGCTTTTACCATTTTCTATAATTTTTTTTAATAGTAGTAACTTTTTTCTAGCTTAGACCATCAGTAATCTTGCCTACAGAATGCCAGTTTTAGAGAGTAAGAGTCCAGTTTTGTTAGATGGGTCTTAGCTGTTGATTCTTTTGGATTAGCTGACGCAACCTTAATTTGGCTTTTATTTTACATTTTGAAAGTATTATCAGTAAGGCATTTGTAGTATTATGAAGTAAGTTTAGATTTATGAAGAAAGCATGTCATTTCCCCTCTCCCCCTTATTTTCAGTCTTTAGATAGACTGTTTTAAGGACAACTTAAAATTAATTCAATCTCAGAATTTCTCTTACAAGACTGCAAAGTATCCGTTTAGGATTATGGTCATCTTTTCATACTTTAAAGGAACCCAACTTTTGCAGAAGTTATAGGTTGTATTTTAGGAGCTTTAGTTACTTTTCTAGGGTGTTTCTCCCCAATCCTCAAATAACTGGCTTTTCTCACAGTTTGGATTGCTAACCAGTTCATTAAAATATCTTTCATTAGCTTTAGGAAACTGCAGGATCTTGGTATGGGTTCTGTTTACTCCCCTGGACACTCAGTTTTCTTAAGTTCTCCTATTAGAAATAACAGAAAAAGTTTCATTGGACCTGAAGTATAAATGGCTGATAGAGCTTAAGATGTTAATTTTTCCAGAAAGATTTTGCTTTTAGTAGGAATCAAAGTTATATTTGTTTTGTATCCCTATAATACTTAGTTTTGTCTTATGTATTTACATATTAAAGTTATCGTCTTTAAGCAAATGAAAGAATTGGTTTTTGAGCCAGTACCTTTTCTAGGATCTTTTATTATGTCATATAAGCTTAGGATGGTTGTAAAAAATGAGCAATTGCATATTGTTCACATACTATAAAGGTGAGCAATGGTGGATGATTGCAGAATTATCAGTCCTCCAAAAATAATTTGGTTTTGGCCTCAGGACATGTAATTTTATATATTAATTGGAGATTAATGTGTAAGAATTCTCAATAATAAAGGTCATGCTGTGAAGACCATGCTTAATGATAGCTGGAAAATTGTCTTGTTTCTCAGATCTCCTTTCCTGCTCAGTTTTCTGGTGTTCATTCTATACTAGGGATAGACAGAATTAGCTCTCAGACTTGCAAAACATGACCCTAAAGCAAAGATTTTTCTTTATTCTAATGTGCCCGTATGTTACTTAGATCTAGAAAATAGTAGGCAGTTTGTCCAGGAAAGCCTTTTGTTCAGTTCTTCCTGAATACTAGGCTGAATATTGGTCAGTAAACATAGTCTTTAAGAGAACAGCCAATATAGTAGTATTAATAGAAACGTAAATGCAAGATATCAATAAGTAAATTAAAATATAGCTGAATTGTCATCATATAATCAGTATTACTGAGTTTCTGGGGATTGATTTGTATGTATTTGAATGGTTATTGGTAGATGCATTGTCAAAATAAGAAATGAGTTTTTAAATTTCAGTTTTTAAGGTGAATGATTACCCAGTGTTGTAATATAATCCTTAAGTTGATCTTTTCCCCATTAACGTGCTTTTTCACTTTTTGACAGAAGAAAATTAAGAAAAATTTCCTTCTGCAGTTTTATCCTTCCCTTCTCCCTTACTTTCCTTTGAAATACCAGTCACTTTTGATAGTCTCTTTTCTAAGCTTTATTCTCAAAAGAGTTAGATGAAAGAAACTGCCAACTGATTGTGTAACTGAGGTAGAGCCACTAAAGTTTTCATATTTCTACTTAGCTTTTTTATTCCTTTCCTTTATTACCCACCCCCCCTCTCTACCCGACATTGTGTTTTAAAGGCGTAAAATATACTATATGGGATTAGAAAGGAAACCAGTTACAGTGAATTAATTATGAAAATATTTAAATACATTTCTGATTAGTAATAATATATGCTTCTCTTTATTGCATTTAAAAATAAGACAATACATTTAAAATACAGGTAAGTTAAAACTCATTTTGTAAAAACATGTATTATTGTGAAAGCCTTTTGCATAACTTGAATAAAAGCATTAACCATTTGTGTGGTCTTTTACTTAACCTTTCACATGTTGATCAGCAAACAGAGAATATTGGAAGACATTGATGTCTGGGTCACCACTGAGACTTCACTGTTTGGTGGCTGAACAACTAGACTTAAAATTTTCTAATAGTTACCTAGTTATGTCATATGAACTTCTAGACTGAGACAGAAAGAATGAGAGTAACTATGTTACAGCAGTGGATTTAATAACTTGTAATTTTGTAACTATTATATAAACTTGTAATTTTGGAATAGTCATGAGTATAGAACATACCTGCAATGGCTTATGTGATATGAAAATATCTCTGACTTCTGTGGCATGTGAGATCACTTTTGTCTGTTGCTTACATTCATAGTGGAAGGAAATGCTAATTTAGAGATAGCATTTAGTGAAAATAAAGATAATTTTTTTTCCCCATCCCATTGTATAGATCCTTCAAATCTAAAGAATCTGTGGTCCTCCAATTTGTAAACAATGAGATCGAATTCTAGCCTCTTGTCTTTCTGTATCTTGAATCACAGCCTGAAAAGAAAAAGGAAGATAAGCCCCAAGTATTATATTTACAGATTGTATTCTTCCTCATAAATGTGTGTCTAGGAAGAAGAAAATTCTTTAAGTAGAGATTATTATAGGATGTAGAAATAATAAAGTCTAGTTTTACCTCTAATTGCTTAGTAACCCTGGATGAGTTATTATCATTTAGTTAATGAAGATGACAGTCTCAAAAATTAACAGAAGCTGTTGAATGGGTGTCAGAATTCAGATTCTTACTACATTTGAGTGTCTAAGAAAGAGAGTACAGGGAAATAGATACGATGTAATATAGTAATTAATACTACTAGTTTCCTCCATCTTCTTACTCTTGGTAAAGTGGAGGATGTATTTTATTTATTATACATCATTGTAACTTCTCACTAATTTCTCACCTTAGAGATTACTGCACGTCATAAATGTTATATTATTTCTGTTTTTCTTAGTCTCTTGTTTACCAGAGACATATTTTTGGATGGTTGATTAACATTTTCTGAGTGATCCTCAAGGATCTGAAAGGTAGGGGAGAGGGAAAGCTGGAAGAATACTTTCAGAGGAAGACTGGAAAGTTAAGGGTCCCTGTCTTCTTGGTTTGTATGAGGAATGATTGGGAAGGACCAGGTTGCTGGTATAATACTACATTATTCAATGTAATTGTCATTTGTTTTCCCCATGCTCAATAAAAATGAGTTTTCCTCAAATGTAACTGATTCTTTAGTGCTATTTTTAAAATTTTAGCTGCTTTGAATGTATATGCTAAAAATGAATTATGTCCTTTATTTCTTAAATGATATACTTAGTATATCAGAAGGTATCATCTCTCTATGAAAACCACATGGAAAAGATGTTCTAAGTGTGATACAAATGATACCTGTTATTGTTTTTTATTAGGCTACTTGGTACACTTAAAAAAGAAAATCTTTAAATGTCAAACATAAGTTTTTATCTGTTTATAGAATTTTAGATGAATTATTTTAGCCCTGAGTTATTCAGATTGCAAGGTTTCATAAAGAAAAATTTTCTTAGTTTTGATGCTAAACATATTCCATAAGTTTATCTTATACTGATTTTGAAGTTCATTAACAATGTAATGACCATTTCTTACTGTCTGCATTACCTATTCAGTCCTTGATGTTGGTTGATAATGTGTTTTATACTTTTTAATGAAGGGCTTTGCACCATTTATCTCGCCTGAGAGACCTGGTTGATGATACCAGTGGGAAACAGTCACCGAAAATATGAAGAGGAAAATAAAAGTTTAACCAATAAATAGTCACCACAGAACAAAATGTATTTTTTTCATATCGCTTAAACTGACAAAGTTAACTATAAGCCATACGTTATTCTGTGATTGGTTCAAGTATTACATATTTTTTAAAAACCAGACTTGAATACGTCCATATATTTTTTTGTGGCCTCTCTTCATTTTGTGCCAAAATACCAGAGGTGAATTGGGAGGACCCATAGTCCTAGTCTGACTTTGGTCTTCAGGCTATCATATGTCTAATAGTCAAAGATGGATGTTTTCTGTTCTTGAAGGTAACATGGACTTTAACCTTCTTCAGCATCCTCATGATTTTATCATCTGGTTCTGGATCATTTAGAAGCTTTTCCTGGTTTCTATCCAAAATCTCTTAATTAAATAGGCTCATAAAGTTAGCATCCAACATAAGGAGCTTAAGGAATATCAAAATTGTTGATGTATCTTATCCACATGGAAGTATGTTACTTTCAGGTCTCATAAAGCAAACATTTAAGAATATGTTGTATTTGCAAATAACATTGATGGAGTGCTAAAAGGAATGTTTTATATTGTGAATTCCAGGAAAACCTCATTTAATTAATGCTTTGGTTTTATGTGAGATAATTTGACAGTACTTGACAGTTTTTAAAACACTTTGCGGGGGATATTTAAGAATTTAATATTTTGATATTTCTTAGATTTAAATTTTGAGGTTAGCTCAAACTAACTAAAAACTGTATTTGACCAATTGCTTTATGAAATTTGGTAACTGAAATGAATATCGAAAATCAGTTAACTATATTAAAGCTATTTTGTAAATGCTGAACTTTTATTTAAAGCAATCTATAGTCTTGAAGATTTGTCACTAGGTAGAACTAAACAAAGCTCTCTAATTTTGCAACTTCTGCCAAGTGAGCTTCTGACGAGCAGGAGGTATGTTTACTAACAAAGAAGAAATAAGTCAAGATGTGGTGAAGTGTATTAAAAAAGCCTGATGAAATAAAAGAGTATGTTTGTATGTATACAAATTAACACTACTCAAATTTTGGAGCATTTTTTGCTAGTACCTTTACTGTCAAGAATTTCTAAGCACATTGGGTCAAAGAATTCCTGCCCCCCCCCCCACCTCAATTTAAAACACCATATAAGACCTTTGTTACAGAAATTACATGTCAAAGACTGTAGAGTGAATCCTGTCTTTTTCCCCTTGCCGAGTGAATCAGAGTCACTTGCTAGTAAGTTTGTTTTGTTTACTCTGGATGTGTTTTTGCCACCGACATACATTCAATTTTCTGATTACGGTCTTCTGCTTCACAGCAACTAGTTTGCATACAATGAAACAAGACATTAACTTTGATGATTGTAATGTGGTTGGCCATTAAGTGTGAATGGATTGATTTTAAGTTGGATGAATTGAGCTTTTTTTAAGTGGATGAATTAATGGATCTGAGTTGAGCATGTTTCAGTGAAATCTAGGATTTGATGAATTCTAAAGACACAGCAGATACAAGATAATTATGTATTACATGTTGATCAGACATATATTTAATGTACATAGACGGAATCTGCAAAGGGACTATGCTTAATGACTCTGTAACACTGATTTGGTTAGTGCTTCATTTGCAAAAACATATCTCCTAATACTAAATAAGATAAACTTGTTCTGGAATTTTAACTAATATTTTAAGAAACTTGATGATACTTATCCCAAAGTTTTTTGTATTAAATAAGGAAGTTTTAAGTTTTTTAGCAAAAAGAAACTTTTAATGATTAATTGTAACCTTTAAAAAAATATCAATGATTCAGTAAGAAAAATGTAAATGATAAATGTTCAATAAATTATTTAAGGAATTTAATTGAATATTTTAGCATTTTTTTTGAGATTTCCAAAGGAAAAAAGGAGACATCAGTATTGAGACAACTGAGTTGGGAATTTAAGGCAATTAGATTTTAAAAATAGCATTGTGAATATGAGGCTTTATCAACCCTTTTCTCTCTTTTAGGTGTATTGAAAAATATTGAATAGAAAAAGTGATAAAACTTTAATGACATTTCAAGTTTTTAATTGAGTGAAAAAATTGAACTAACCTAATTACAAAAGTTATTTGAGATCCAGGGATAAAACTGTGATGAATATGTGAAGACTTGAACTTAACTACATTGTCTTTATTATCAGTAGGAACTCTTCAGTTTTTTCTGGGATAATTCATTTCAGATTCATAGAGATTTCTGACCACATTGAGGAACACTGTGTTGGGTTCATTTGGGTTATGTGTTTCTCTCTCTAGTTTTGTTATTTCTTGTTGAAATTTATGAATGTGGGTTTTGGGTATTCTGTATATTTAGTGTTTGGGATAATGTTAAATCATAAATGTAAATCATATGTAGTTATACCAAAATGTTGCCTGAAGATAAGTCATGGCAAGATTTTCTTCCCCTGATGTTTTGCATATGCGGAATCACTCATAGTTTTGATTTTACGTTTCCTCTTTTTCTGTCCTGCTTTTCACAATGTCTCAAAATCTCTTTGGTAGAAGTGCTCTCAGAAGTAAACTTGCCAAGGGGTGGGCTGAATTGGGGGGTTGGGATTGACCTATATAATACACTGTGCTGTGCTTAGTCGCTCAGTCATGTCTCACTCTCTGCGGCTCCACGGACTGTAGCCCGCCAAGCTTCTCTGTCCGTGGGGATTCTCCAGACAAGAATATTGGATGGGTTGCCATGCCCTCCTCCAGGGGATCTTCTCAACCCAGGGATCGAACCCAGGTCTCCCACACTGTAGGTGGGTTCAGTGCCTTCGGAGCCACCAGGGAAACCCAGGAATAATGGAGTGGGCAGTCTATCCCGTCTTCTGACCCAGGAATGGAATGGGAGTCTCCTGCATTGCAGGCAGATTCTTTCCCGGCTGAGCTACCAGGGAGGCCCATATGATACACTCCAGTGTATAAAGTAGGTGACTAATGAGAACCTAGTACAGCACAGGGAAACCAGTCAGGGCTCTGTGGTGACCTAAATGGGAAGGGAATCCAAAAAAGGGTGTGTGTACAGTAGGTTCACTTTGTTCAGAAGCATCGTACACGACATTGTAAAGCAACTGTTTTCCAATGAAAATAAACATAAATGGCTAAAAGGCAAGTAGCATGAAAGGGAGCAAAACTGATGTATGGCTAAGATCCTTTTTGAACAAAAACCTAATTTTTTATCTTCCCAGTTTATTCCACATTGTCCTTACTGTAGACCAGACCTGACCAACTCTCAGTGTAGCAGCTTCTTTACTGAGACTAGTCCATTTGCCTCCTAATACTTGTTTCAGCCTTAGCCATTCTTCCCCTCATTTTTGGCTCAAAGATATCCTGATGAGTCTTTGCAAGACACTGTTACGCACACCACTACTGAAATCTTACTGATTTATTTCAGCAAGTTTGCTGTAGCTAAATTGCTTTACTCAGATTCTCCCAAACTTCATAGGTATGTTTTCATTTTCACCTTTGTACATATTGTTTCCCATACTTGAAATACTGTGCGATTTCTTTAAAGCTCTGACAGAGTTTATCATTTATTCCCCAAACACTTTAACCTTCCAAACTCTGGTAGGTTGGCTCTCCTTTATCTTTCCCCACCACGTGTTTAACTGTTAGATTTCTTTAAGTGTTGGATGTACCTCTTGTAGCAGAATTTGTATCCCAGGGGAGAAAATGTCTTAAAAAATATGAGATTGATTTTGTTTTGTCTCCTTGATAGTGTCTCTTACATAGTGATGTAATAACCAGAGACATGTTAAATCGATTATTTTAAGCCAGGTTTCCCGTGTAAGATTGTAAATTCATGGTAGAAACCACATCCTTTATGTGATGTCCTACAAATCCTTTTTAAAATGAGGTAAATTAAACCTATTTTGGAAGAGGTTTCTTTTTTGATACTGCAGTTTATCAAACAAGGTTAACATTTAGGTATTTTGGGTGACTTGGCTGTAAGCTTTCTAACGTCTTGAGCCTTCAAGACTTTTACGGTTTTTGGGTTTTTCTATATTCTGCATTTCATCCGGTACATGACCTATGTTACAGATCGGTTCCCCAGACTAAGTCTTAGGGAAGCTTTCAGTGATTGGTTTTCATTTTGTTGCTTCTGTGAGCCTGGCTAGATGGGAACCTGTCAGTCTGGGTCCAGTTTAGAAACAAACCACCCAGTGATTTTAAATAGGAGCAACTCAATATACAAAAGTTTTAAACTAGTCAGACCCACCGGAGTTCAGTGTTTGCAGCAGCCGATGAAGTGGTGTTGCTCTGGACCTGGCTGGCTGCCTGCCTCCCAGGTTCCACAGAGCGGGGCAAGAAGTTCTGAATTATGACAAAATAGGAGAAGTCTATCTGGTACCCCAGAGCTAAGGGAGCAGACTCAAGGAGGGACAAGCCTGTAAGGACAAGCAAGTACTCAAGGACAAGGGATCTCAGATGGGAGTCAGACCTTGTTGAAGAGGTAGTTGCAGCCCACTGGATGGCAGAGAAGTTTACAGGCTTGCCCAGACCAGAGTCGGTTTGCAGTCACTGGGCAAGCAGGAAGCCACCCTTCAAGGTTCAGGGGAGCTGCAGCTAGTGACCAAGTGTGGGCCTGGAGAGGGAGTGAGGGAGCCTCCGCGTGCTGGACGGTGCTGGCTGGATGCCAGGAGCAAAAGAAATCTGTACTGGGGAAGTTGAAAGAAGGTGATCACTGGCCTGGGCCAGGTCTGTGTGACGTTGCCAGGGAGAACCATACATTCTGGGATGGTGACTGGGCCAGAGAACCACTGGGTTTCTTCATATCCCTCGTGTTAACTGATGCTGGAGCTGCCGGAAAGCCGCAAGTGAGCCCCTTCAGGGTGAATTTGGAGCTGAGAGACTATGAATTGATGACTGGCTCAGAAACTTGTCAGGTTCTTGAAAGGTTTTGGTGGGAAAAAGCATCACAAAGGGAAATTAAAAATTGCTTCACCTGTCCACCTCTGACATCCTGTTTTGCAATATAGCCTGTCCAAACCAAGAACCTGGCATAAAGGTAAAATAACAAAAATGTCAGCTCATTTAGGAAACAGGCCCAATACGAAACCTTGGGTCAATACTTTCAAAACCTAATAAATTTGATAATTTTATAGAAGAAACTGAACCAGAAATCTGGGACTGTTATAAACATTCTGGAATTATACAAATGAAGATCAAAATTTTAGAGGAGTAGATTGCATTTAATTGTTTTTCATCGTGGTAGCCCCATAGGTTTTATATGAGTGTTTCTGGAAATTGAGCATTTCTTGCAATTGGAATGCTTTGCATTGTAGTATATTGCTTAAATTAAGCCATGATTTGTTTTTCTGTGTCTTCCACATATTACCCTTATTTAATTTTGCCTTTCAAGGCAATCTCATACACATTTTGGTCGTCTTAAAATACTGAAACCAACAAAAATAATGCTACTTCCATCTTTCAGGCTGTTTTTAATTTCTAAGTACTTTGGACACAATTTAATGTTCATAATTGCCTCACTTGTAATAATGTCATCTGGCTTTCCTTTTATTGTTTAAATGTCTAAATTGATCCAGAGCCCTACCTAACAGCAAGACGCTAGAGTATGCATTTATTTTGCATATTGATAGGAGGATTGACATATATTAGTTTTAGGTGTCTGACATAATGATTGAACGTTTATGTGTAAGTCTAGTTAATATCCATCCACTTTAATTTTTTCTTACTGCCACCCATAGCTGATTTTTTCCAGCTTTGTTGAGGTATAATTGGCAAATTGTAAAGATACTTAAAGTGTATGTTGTGTATACACATTGTGAAAAGATTCTCCCATCCTATTAATATATTCATCACCAATTACTGTCTTTTTTGGGACAGTTAATTTTTTTAAAATGTGGTATCAGATGTCCAAGATGCATAGAATAGGTACATGAAAAGTCTACGTATGATTCTTCGATGATTTATTCCATTCAGCTAGCATGCATTTGACTTCCCTGGTGGCTCAGACGCTAAAGTGCCTACAATGCAGGAGACCCAGGTTCAATCCCTGGGTCGGGAAGATCCTCTGGAGAAGAAAATGAATGGCAACCCACTCCAGTACCCTTGCCTGGAAAATTCCATGGACGGAGGAGCGTGGTAGGCTTCAGTCCGTGGGGTCACAAAGAGTCAGGCACGACTGAGCAACTTCACTTTCACTTTTCAGCATGCATTTGGCTCTTTGTGGAGGTGGGAAGGAGGAGAGGAGAGGGTAGGGGTAGGAGAGATGATGGCAAATAAGGTATGACATCACGAGGAACTCGATGGAAATGTGTAGACAGATATATTACCACCAGGTAAGTATTGTTTCAGAGAAATGAAGATGGAGCAATAGCTATTAAGGCACAGATGATGGAAAGTTACGACCAACCTAGACAGCATATTAAAAAGCAGAGACATTACTTTGCCAACAAAGGTCCGTCTAGTCAAGGCTATGGTTTTTCCAGTGGTCATGTATGGATGTGAGAGTTGGACCATAAAGAAAGCTGAGCACTGAAGAATTGATGCTTTTGAACTGTGGTGTTGGAGAAGACTCTTGAGAGTCTCTTGGAGCGGAAGGAGATCCAACCAGTCTATCCTAAAGGAGATCAGTCCTGGGTGTTCATTGGAAGGACTGATGCTGAAGCTGAAACTCCAATACTTTGGCCACATCATGCGAAGAGTTGACTCATTGGAAAAGACCCTGATGCTGGGAAAGATTGAGGGCAGGAGGAGAAGGGGACGACTGATGATGAGATGGTTGGATGGCATCATCGACTCTATGGACATGAGTTTGGGTGGACTCCGGGAGTTGGTGATGGACAGGGAGGCTTGGCGTGCTGCGGTTCATGGGGTCGCAAAGAGTCGGACACGACTGAGTGACTGGACTGAACTGAACTGATGGGGCAGCTAAGTGGCCAGAAGAATCAGGAACAAGGTCATTTAGGAGAGGTTGCTTGAATTGATCTCCAAAATGAACAAGTTTACCATCAAAGAAATTGGACTGAAGGATGTTTAGACAAGAGTAAGACATTCAAAGGTCTTCCTTGGTGGCTCAGTGGTAAAGAATCTGCCTGCCAATGCAGGGGATGCAAGTTCAATCCCTGGGTCGGGAGATACCCTGTAAGTGGCAGCCCACTCCAATATTCTTGCCTGGGAAATCCCATGGACAGAGGAGCCTGGCAGGCTACAGTCCATGGGGTTGAAAAAGAGCTGGGCATAGTGACTAAATGGCAACAGCAACAAGATGTGCAAAGACTTGAGTTGTTAAAAAGGCCTGATGCAAAGTTTTTTATTGACTTGGGTATGCTGTGTGTCATAGTGGAGGAAACCTGTGCTTTAATAGCAGGCAAATGTGTTTTATGATTCTACCATTTATTAACTCATGTGAACAAGCTCCTTGATCTTGCCTGAGGCTTCATTTAAAATTTCCTTTTCATTCGCCACCGCCCCCCGCCACCTCGCCCCCCCCCCCTCCCCCCCCATGCCCCCGGCCCTTTCATTTGTAACAGCTATTTCGAAGTTTTGTTTCGAGGATTGAATGATAATGCCTGGCATCTGTGATCTCAGTAAACACTAGCTGCTAATAATGCTAATACAACTAGGTAACGGAGGTGCTAGGAATAAGACAAGGCTGATTCTACCCTTGTGGTTACCCCTTCTACTCTACATCATTGTTAAGTTGTGCAGTTGTGTCCAACTCTGCGACCCCATGGACTGCAGCACTCAAGGTCTCCCTGTCATTAGCCATCTCCCAGAGTTTGAGCTGGTGATGGCATCCAGCCATCTCATCCTTGCTTTTGTCCCCTTCTGCCTTCAATCTCCCAGCATCAGGGTCTTTTCCAATGAGTTGGGTCTTCGCAGCAAGTGCCAAAGTATTGGAGCTTCAGCTTCAACATCAGTCTTCCCAATGAATATTCAGGGTTGATTTCCTTTAGTATTGACTGTTTTGATCTTGCTGTCCCAGGGACTCTTCAAGAGTCCTACACCAAGGTTGGAAAGCATCAGTTTTTCAGAGCTCTGCCTCCTTTATGGTAGAGCTATATGCTCTACATTACAGCAAGAACTATTATAAAAAATTCGTCTGATGATGTACCTCTTAAGCCTTCCAGTGGCTTCCTGCTGGAAGAGTAGTTGTGAAAAAGTTCCCACCCTACCCTGAAAAGCCCTAGATGACGTACGTGCCAACGCCCCTTCCATTGCTCCTCAAGGCCGAAAGCTTTGCTACCACTCTGCTTGCTCTGATTCAGCCACATTGGTCTGGGTGTTACCAGATAGCCACAAATATGCCTCTGCGTCCAGGCCTTTGCAGTGTCCTTGCCAGTCTTTCCACAGACGCTTCTTAATTCCCTCCCTCGCTTCAGGTGTCTGCTGAAATGCCACTTTATCAGACAAGCCTCCCCTCCCCCACCATGCTGTTATACTTTGGTGGTGGTGGTTTAGTCACTAAGTCGTGTCCGACTCTTACACCCCCATGGACTAGCCTGCCAGGCTTCTCTGTCGATGGGATTTCCTAGGCAAGAATCCTGGGATGGGTTGCCATTTTCTTCTGGGGATCTTCCTGACCCAGGGATTGAACCCACATCTCTTGTGTGTCCTGCTTTGGCAGGCGGATTCTTTATCAACTGAGCCGCCAGGGAAACTCCTACCTTATTTTTCGTCACTGAATGTTGAGGGCTGGAACTTTGTATTATTCACTATTTACTCCTGAACAACTAGGATAGTGCCTAGCAGTAATTTAAAGAGCTACATAGCTGTTTCTCTGAATGAGGACCAGAGAGTGGCTTGGGGACCCTTCTGAGGCAGTTGGTGTGCTCAGCTGAGAATTTGGGGTTTTATTCCCTAGGCAAAAGGGACCTATGTTTTTGATGCAGCCTCGAGTGAATATTAATTTTTGTTGTTAGTCCCTACGTTGATTTATGGCTGCAGTCAGACTGAACTGTTTTCCAAATACTAAAACCAACAATTTTTCTTCCTTCTGATAGTTAAATCTTTAAAATCTGATACCACAGCATAAATGCATTATGTTAGTAATTTTTTTAGGAAGTAAAACTATAAAGCAGGCCTTATTTAATTTTTTGCTCAGAATTACAGTTTTACTGATGTTCCTGTGATGGTTTATTGTAAAATAAGTCCCTAGAATATAGGCTTTTTTTTCTAAATACTGATGTTTAGGGGACTATTTATTTGTCTCAGGTTGAAGTTCTAGATGCTATTTGATTTACTGGATGATTTATGTGGGATTTTGGACATGAGTATAAGAAGACAACAGAAAGCACAATAAGAAGCACAAAGAAGTCTCTTGGAATGGGATTCAGAAGTCCTCATGAGAGGAACCCTGGAAGGACCTTGATAATGCCCCCAACAAACGAACCACTCAGCACTCCTTCAAATCATTTCAGTCTTCATTTTTTTTTTAGACCTGAAAGACATATGAACAATTTTATTTAGATTTATTTCATCATCTCCAGTTAAAGTGGTATCAATTTTCTATTAAAAATGAGCAAAGTTTAGCGAACGTTTCCCAACTTCCTGCTGTAGTTCTCATTCATTGTGTGTGTGTTTCTGAGATTTCTTACAAGGGTTTAAACTTTAAATGTCTTATTCCGTCCTGCCCCTTCTTAGTTGGGGTGCCTTGAGCAAGTTAGAGCTGTAAGATTGCATTTATAAAGCAGAGCTAATGGGGCTGCTTCAGGACACAGTTGAAGGGGCTGAGAGAATGCCTATAAAACACTTCCTTAGCACAGTGCCTCACCGTGGGGAAGTGCCCAGTGTGAACTATTATTGCTAAATGCAGTCAGTCAGTACTGGTTTTCAGAATTTCAGCTAGTTATAATTGTTGCCATTTAGCTGTCTGTGTGTGGATATTTTGTAGAAGCTGATCCAAGTCTTAGTAAGGACTGTTTAAATTTTTTCCCCCACTAGAGGGCACTGTCTGCTTTGGCAGTAACAAGATTAAAACATTTTGTCATTGGCCTTGTTCAGTTGCTGAGCCGTGTCCAACTCTTTGTGACCCCATGGACTGCAGCACACCAGGCTTCCCTGTCCTTCACTATTTCCCAGAGCTTGCTCAAACTCATGTCTGTTGAGTCAGTGATGCCACCCAAACATCTCATCCTCTGTCATCCCCTTCTCCTTTCAATCTTCAAGCCCTCAATCTTTCCCAGCATCAGGGTCTTTTCCGATGAGTCCTACTACTCCTTAATCTGGTTTTGAGCTTGTGAAAGTCACTTGGTCGTGTCTGACTCTATGCAACACCATGGACTGTGTACAGTGGAATTCTCCAGGTCAGAATACCGGAGTGGGTGGCCTTTCCCTTCTCCAGGGTTTTGAGCTTAGTGCCTGGCATTCGTTCTCTGTTATAGCTCTTAAAAGCTGATGGGGGTATGTTAAGAGATGATCTTGTCTCCCTCTTCTTTCCCACATCAAGTTACAACCTTTTATAAAGAAGCAGCTCTCCCCATTCTGTAAACCAGATGTATTCTTTAGACTGTAGTCATTATGATTAGGACCCCTATTCTCTTCTCCCTCTTCAGGAGGCTTCAGTCCTGAAGTGGTTCCTGTTAGGCCACTAATGGCATTTGTGTCCTGTCTCTCCCTAGTTACTGTCCCAACACTCATAATGGAAAGGTGTTTTAGCCTAGGCACGTGTGTTTGCCGTTGTACAGGGGTGGCCCCTAAAAGGAACACCTGGCTTTGGGTCTTCAACAAGATACAGGCTTGACATCTTGAGTTGGGCGTGGAGGTTCAAGGGAAGGACCCTTGTCACTTATGCTTCATCCTCTTTCCCATACGCAAAGCAAGTTTAGCTGGTAGACTAAGCCAATGGCTGTAGCCTCCCCAACAGTCTTAATTTCAAGTCAGAGGAAAGAGAAGGTGTGAGATGGGGAAGGAGTGTGTGGGTCAGTCGTGTCCGGCTCTGCGACCCCCTGGACTGTAGCCCGCAATGCTTTTCTCTCCGCGGGATTTTCCAGGGAAGAATATGGGAGTGGGTTGCCATGCCCTCTTCCAGGTGATTTTCCTGATCCAGGGATCGAACCCACCCAGGGATCGAACCCACATCTCTGTCTGCTACGTTGTAGGCTGTCTCCTATGTTGCATCTCTGTCTCCTACTCTTTAAGCCACTTGGGAAGCCCTGGGGAAGGTCAAAAAGCCAAAAACCCCAAAAAGATGAAATATGAGCAAACTTTAATAACACCACTATTTTGAACTAACAGACCCTGCTTAGGATAATCCTTTCATGGATTATTAGAAACTTCAGTTTCCTAGCTAGTGACTATGCCTACAAAGTAACCTTACACGGGAGGTTATAACACCCTAGTTTGCTTGTGGCTTAGTATTTGTTTTCTGTATACAATGGAACATCACATTGAGGGTCCCAGTTTCTATGTCAGGTCTCTACTTGGCCACGGCCACAAAGAGGAACCCCCAAACATGAAAGAGTGAGTAAGGTATAGGGGGATGAGGAGTAGAGGGGAGGATCATCCAGGATGTTCAAAAGGTGGGGGTTTCTGTTGTCCAGTAGGGATAGGCGGGGAGCTCCGCTTTGAGTCACCTTTGTAGAGTTCTGAATTGTAAGACGAGTCTCTGTGTCCTAGTTCTAGATTCTAGACATGTCTGGATTTTTATAGCATGAAGTTTTTATAGCATTCTCCATGACCCAGAGTCTCAGATTCAGTAATACTGGTTTGCCATCTCCTTCTCCAGGTCATCTTCCCGACCCAGGGATTGAACCCATGTCTCCTGCATTGGCAGGTGGATTCTTTACCACTGAACCACCAGGGAAAGCCCGTTGTCTAGATTACGGATGGGCAAATTATGGCTCACTTTTGGAATTTAGCCTGCCACTGGTTTTCTGTACAGTCAATAAGCTAAGAATATTTTGTAAGTTTTTAAATGATTGAATACAATTTAAAAGATGAATGTTTTATGACACATAAAGAATACAATCTCTGTCAACATTACTAGACCAAGTACTCAATATTTCCAACTTACAGAAAAGCAAATTAGAAACAACTTTTTAAAAATCACAGCATAATTTCTTCAAAAATATAAAAAAATGAAAATGAGGCTGAAGTCCCAGTAAGTTTAGAATGGCTTGTTTGTTAGCCAAATAAGGAAAAATGTTTACTGACAGTGGATTTATTAAATTCTGCTTAATTGAAACAACTGAAGGAATGTGTCCAGAGGAGATAAACTTGTTTAATACTATTAACCTCTTAGGGAGAACAATTGACCAAAGAGTTGATGATTTTGGGGAGCAACATTGGTAGTTAAAAATTGGTCTAGTGATGTTGATAGAGATTCTTTGGTTTTTCTTGTCTCTTGATGAGTCCAAAAGGTATTATTGATACAATTAAGTTGCTTTCTTTTTTATTCCAGGGGTTAAAGATGAGTTTAAAGTGACAAAGAATTAGCCTCTCTGATTAGTCTGCATGTTACAACTAAAAAGGGAATAGTTCGAAGAATTTTAGAAAAACGAATCAGTAAACATAAAGTGCTGGGGTCCAGCCCCAGCAGGATCCAGGGGTACCCTCAGGATGAACGGCATCGGCAAATGAGAGAGAGACAGTGAGACAAAGCTCAGGGCTGAGTCTGGAGTTTATTTTTGCACGGCCCCTGTATACCCTTAACAACATCTTTTGGGGGGAAGTGCATATTGCTTACACACAGGTCATTTAAAACATTACAGCAACTTGACCTTCAACAGAAACAGGATGTCACCCACATACTTTTTGTTCACAAGAGTCTTTCTTATCATTTGGCCTTTAGGCCTGCTAACATTTTATGGCTTGCACCTGGTGTGACTTAAGCAACTTCAGTAGCCGACCCTGTTTTTCTTATAATTAATCTATTTTCTTTCTAATAGGCATCATCTCTATGGGAACTAGATAGGATTACATTTTTACAGAACAGAAATGCGAAGGACTGCAAAAACAGCAGATATAGCACAAAACAGGCTCTTAGTCTAAAAGTTAACTACCTGCAAGAAGTCGCCAGCTAATCTCTAAAGTATTTTCTATTAGGCACATTTGTGGCTATTATATTTGTGGAACTTTTCTCACCCTGCGAAGGGGCCTATGTTTAATAGTTTCTTTTGTTAGCGTACTGTGCTTAGGATGTTTAGAACAATCATGAGCATTTTGTGCAATGAGAGCACACATTTATCAAACAAGCCAGAATGCCAGCAAAAGGGTTTGAATTGAAGCATTTCCTTCATAGGGTGGAAGCGTCCAGGAGATTTATTAATTAGGGTTATAAGTTGGTCCTCATTCAGTGAAAGAGCAGCAGGAGAGCTCTCGGCAGGCAACACAAGAATCTGCAACAGGACAAACAAGAGCAACAGCAGAAAAGAGGGGGGAGGATACCGGGTGGGGTAGAGGCCGAGGCCAACCTGGAGGGTCCCTTATCGTAGAAGGTCTTGCCTGTCAGGTTTTTTCCTCGTGACCTCGTCATGGATGGGGTCCCGGATGGCCTTGCCTGCCCGGTATTTTCTTCATGACCTCGTCATGGGCGGGATCCCCCTTAACGGCTCCCGTCAGTGAAGTGGAATCTGCTAAGATGTATTACAACTTACAGTGGCAAAAACGTGTGTGAAGCAGAGGAACAAAACTTAGTTGTACAAATTTACAAATGTTGTGAAATGTAAGATGTTTATAGCTTGCCTGTGGTATTATTTGTTAATAGGGAGTTCGCAGAAAATATTTGAGTCTACCACGTGTTACTGAACCAGTAGTGTCAATGGTGAACTTCATTTGCTCTTGTGGACTTAACCTTTATCAGTTCTGTGAATTTTTATCAGAAATAGAAGCTGAATGTTCTTTCTTGCCCTATCACACTTCAACTTGATGACTCAGCAGTGGTAAAGTTTTACTGTGATTTTTTTTTTTTTTTTAATCTTAGGGCCAAAATCAAAATTTGCTAATGAGAAGAACCAGTGTTCCTCTAGTGTAAACACTGAATGACTTTGGAAATTAGCTTTTGAGACAGTTAAGCTTCTTAATGAGTTCAACCTGAAGTTGCAAGGTAAAACATTAACTATATGCAAACCTTATATGTGGTATCGTCATTTTAGTGGCAACTAATGTGGCTTGCATCTTAATGTCAAACACTGCTGGTGCTTTCACATGTTAACACAAGAAAGGAGAGCTCTACTCCTCCACAAATTTAATAGACAGATTTTAATGCAGCAGCATTTTTTGGACCTCCCTGCAAGTACAAAGAAGATTTCCAGATTTTTTTTTTGATAGGTTCTTAAAATGTATTTTATTTTCATTTTTTAAGGCTTTCTATTTTGTATTGGGATATAGCCAGTTAACAATATTGTGATAGTTTCAGGTGAACATTGAAGGGATTCGGCCATATGTATACATGTATCCATTCTCCCCCAAAGTCCCTTTCTATCCAGGCTGCCACATAAGGTGGAGTGGAGTTCCATGTGCTATAAATAGGTCCTTGTTGGTTATCCATTTTAAATATAGCAGTGTGCACATGTCCATCCCAAACTCCCTAACTATCCCTTCTCCCCGGTCCTTCCTTACCCTCACCCCTCCAACCGTAAGTTCATTCTCTAAGTCTCTGAGTCTGTTTTGTGAGTTCATTTGTATCATTTCTTTTTAGATTCCACATATAAGGGATGACATATGGTATTTCTCATTTCTGTCTGACTTAAGAAGACTTCCAAATTTAAAAATCTATATAATTGTACAGCTGAAGAACTTTCACCTGGTCTTCAGTTGGAAGTGATTAATGTATTTTAAAAAGGCAACTATCAGGAGAAGAATCTAATAGAATTCTCTATGTGCTTTCCAAATGGTGAATATTCTCAACTGAAATAATGTGCTTGTGGATTGGTATCAGTGTTTGTCAGTAACTCTCCATGTGAAAAGACATGTTTAAAGATGAAATATGTAAAATCTCAAATAGGTCAGCATTAACAGATGAACATTTATAATTGGTTTTGCTGATAAGGAGCAATAACTTTGGATCCTAATGAAGCAAAATGTTGTAGGAACTGAGTGTCAACAGTCAATTATTGGTTGTGATAATGGGCCTGCTAACAGGAGCATTAGAGGGAGTCCTCTCTCTTTTTTTTTTTTTTTTTAAATGGTTACATAGGGCTTCCCTGGTAGCTCAGTTGGTAAAGAATCTGCCTGCAGTGCAGGAGACCTGGGTTTAATTCCTGGGTATGGAAAATCCCCTGGAGAAGAGATAGGCTACCCACTCCAGTATTCTGGCCTGGAGAATTCCATGGACGGTATAGTCCATGGTGTCCCAAAGAGTTGGACATGACTGAGTGACTTTCACTTTCACTTTTCATGAGTTTTGCCTATTATATCATGAGACCTTAAGTACTTGTTTTTCCGTACAGATTTAACTTGTGAAACTTGATATTTATCCCAGAAATAATTCAATCTTTAAATTTCCCATGGCCAGCAGTACCTAAACCATTTTCCTGTTATATTTTGTTGACCTGGTATGTTGACATTTTAAAAACATACATTCCTCAAATAATTTTATTGTGATTAGTAGGGCCACCTAGGGATTTTTCTTCTCCTAGTAGGTGAGGATTGGCCCTGTAATTATCTGTTCTCTTCAGAAATTTAGCTAGCCAATATTTTTGGAACACACAATTGGAACCCTTCTTTTGACAAGTAATTGTGTGTAATGAGCAATAGAGTGTTGATTATCTGTTGAACCCTCCTCCTTCTACTTATTCTGTGTGACCATTGGTGCATCTCAGCCCTTCCTGATTTGGATACAGTATCTGTTAGTCTCCGGATTCCTCATCTCACTTATTGTTCTTTTCCTTATGTTTATTTCAGTATCTTCATAGAAATAATATGCCTGTAATTTATAAACAGATATATCTTTCTAAGATTATGTTCTTTTAATTCAGTTTTCTTTCATGTAAGTTGATACTGAAGAATGTGATGACATTTTTTTAACATGAGTCTTTCATGAGAGAAATGTGGCAAAAATCTTTGACTATACATTTTGTTTAAAAGTCTTTTAGAAAAAATAAATAAATAAATGTCTTTTAGAGCCACAAGCAAGATTTGGGTAGAGCCATAAGTAGTAGTTGAACTTCTGTGGCTCAGATGGCAAAGAATCTGCTTGCAATGGTGGGAGACCTAAATTTGATCCCTGGGTTGGGAAGATCCCCTGGAGGAGGGAATGGCACCCACTCCAGTATTCTTCCCTGGGAAATCCCATGGACTTAGGAGCCTGGCGGGCTGCAGTCAATGGGATGGCAAAGAGTCAGACATAACTGAGTGACTGACTCTTTCACTTTCATAAGTATTATTGCTCACAAGTAAAGATATGGGCATGTATACTGTGAAATTCTCAAGATAGGTGTATCAGGTTGGCTGGGTGGTATTCCTTCCTCAACTCCATCACTGGGTTGTGATGAAGGATCATATGTGGCACGTGTCAGTCTCTGGAGACAAAAAGAAGTTGACACCCCCTTTTATGCTGTAAATTTTCATCCTTTAATGCTGACCAATGATATCTTCATAGTTGCATATGTTTCAGAAAACGAGGGTTGTGTCTAACAAGAAATGTTGGGGATTTCTTTGTTTCTAAGGGCTAGGTGGGGACTCTGGAGTCAGACCTGTCTTTGTTTGAGACTCTACCACGTGCTAGCTATATGACCTTGGTTTAGTTAACTTCTCTACACTTTGCCTTTCACATCTGTACAGTGGGATTAGTGATCATAGCTACAGCATAGGATTGTCATAAACATCTCATGGAACAGTAAAATAGATCATAAAGGAAGCCTCAATAAATGTTAATTAGTACATTATCATTCAATATTATTATTGTTATTAGTAACTAGGTATAGTGTTTCTATGTCTCTTTTGCATCGGAGCAATAGAGTGTTGATCATAATTAACTAAGATCATTGTTATTCCTCATGATTTTTCTGTTGTCTGCTTCTTGGAGACGTTTACCATGCCCTTCTAAACAGATATATCATTAACAGAAGAAACAAGGTCCCTATGTATTAATATCCTTCTACTTGTGACAGTGGGCTTTCCAGGTGGCACTAGTGGTAGGGAGCTCGCCTGCCAGTGCAGGGGACATAAGAGATGTGAGTTTCATCCCTGAGTCGGGAAGATCCCCTGGAGAAGGGAATGGCAACCCCCTCCAATATTCTTGCCTGGAGAATTCCATGGACAGAGGAGCCTGGTGGGCTACAGTCCATAGGGTCGCAAAGAGTCGGACATTACTGAAGCAACTTAGCACTCTTATTACAATATAGAATATATTCTATTATTATTATCAACACTTTATATTACCTTTTATCTTTTGAGCATCGTTATGATCTTAGAACCTTCTATAGGTGTAATACAGTCTAATTAACCCCAGTAGACTATTATTGAAGTTCCAGTTATCACAGTCTGGCCTGTGAGGTCCCTTGAAAGCCTCCTTCATATTGACATTCTTGACAGCATCATTGCTTTCTGGAAGCAACTGGATATTCAAGACCTTCCTGATTTTTTCCTGCCATAGGACATATTTATAACCTCCTCCCAAGGAACCCAGAGTTCTTGTTCCTCATAGCAGGGAATTACATTTGAGATCAAAGTCTGGACACTTGAGAAGCAAAAGAGAGTGGATGGAGGGCAAAAGCCCAGCGACTGCAGGTGGTGTTGGGCTGTTTTTGGTAGTGAAGAGCTGGAACCATGTACATGGATTCACATTTGTACTTCTTCTTTGGCTCCTCATATTCCTATACTGTGGGCTTCCCAGGTGGCGCTAAGTGGTAAAGAACCTGCCTGCGAATGCAGAAGACATAATAAGAGACGTGGATTCGATCCTTGGGTCAGGAAGATCCCCTGGAGGAGGGACGGCAGCCCACTCCAGTATCCTTGCCTGGAGAATCCCATGGACAGAGGAGCCTGGTAGGCTATGGTCCATAGGATTCTAAAGAGTTGGACATGACTGAAGCAACTTGGAACACATGCATTCCTATATTATATCTGTTTATAGGGATAGATAGTATATTCCTATACTATAACTTAAAAAAAAAAACAGTTCTGTAATATGATTTCATTGATCCTTTAGATGTTATCCTATTTAAAAACACTGTAGAAGGGTAAGATAAAGGATGGCAGATGGAGCCTGGTCACTAGTTGGTGATGGTTTGTGGGAAAGAGATGTGATTATATTGAATGTAAAGATGACGTAAGAGTTAAGCATTTATTCATTTAAGCCCGCTAAGTGTCAGACCTGGTGCTCAGCTTTAATGATGATGTCTCTGCTCTTTGTAATCTGGCAGTGGAGCCATTCATGCTACAAATAATTTACATATAACTGAAATGAGACTGTCAACACACAGGTGTTCTGAGAACATACAGGAGCGCTTAACCCAGTTGGGGTATTAAAGTTAAGATAGATGGGAGAAAGGAAAAGGCGCTCGGCAGGTGGATGTAAGGTCTGAAGAACTTGCTGTGTTCGGAGACATTATAAGGCCCACACAGAGAGGAAGTAAAATTGTAGCTACTGAAGACTCATAGTTTCTTGTTGTTTTTTTAAATTTTTATTTATTTGTTTATTTTTGGCTGTGCTGGGTCCTCATGGCTGCGTGGACTTGCCTGTAGTTGCGGTGAGTAGTGGCTACTCCAGGTGCGGTGTGTGAGCCTCTCACTGCGGTCACTTCCCTTGATGTGGAGCACGGGCTCCAGGGCGTGGGGACTTCAGCAGCTGTGGCTTCCAGGCTCTAGAGCACAGACGCAGTAGTTGTTGCGAACAGGCTTAGTTGCTCTGTGGCATGTGGATCTTCCCAGATCAGGGATCAAACCCATGTCTCCTGCACTGGCAGGCAGATGCCATACCCTTGGACCACTAGGGAAATCCCCTCATAGCTTTTAAAGAAATAGTTTATTACATTTTGTTCCAAATCTTTGTGAATGAAAAAAGGATGAAAGTTTACAGACTGTATTAGACTAAGGATGCAGAAGAGTTGAGAATGTGCCACTGTAGTGACTGGCAATCATAGTGTCAATGTTTGTCAGCAAATGTGGACTGCCATTGTTTAAAACAAGCTCCCCAGACGAGTGTAGGATTGCCTGAGACGTTGCCTTCCTTATCCATGGTCTCACGGTAGGTACTTGAATCACTAGTCGGCAGGTCTTTAGAATGAAGCACACGTTTTTTGGGGTATGTTTCTTTTTTCCCCAGGTCAGCTGTTATGAAAATGAAAATTTCAGTTTCTTTCTTTTTACTTTGTTTATTTACCTTTTATTGGTTTACAGTTGATGTACAGTGTTGTGTTAGTTCCAGGTGTACACCTATCAGGAATCACGGTGCATGTTTTCCAGTATTCTTCTCAGCCCCTCAGCACACTGTTTGTGTAAGACAAGTGCTTGATGCATTATCAGTTGATCTGTTAGTTTGCTGTAAGAAAGCTGAGCGCCGAAGAATTGATGCTTTTTTCTTTTAGAATAGATGCTTTTGAACTGTGGTGTTGGAGAAGACTCTTGAGAGTCCCTTGAACTGCAAGGAGATCCAACCAGTCCGTCATAAAGGAGATTAGTCCTGGGTGTTCATTGGAAGAACTGATGCTGAAGCTGAAACTCCAATATTTTGGCCACCTCATGCGAAGAGTTACTCATTAGAAAAGACCCTGATGCTGGGAGGGATTGGGGGCGGGAGGACAACAGAGGATGAGATGGCTGGGTGGCATCACCGACTCGATAGACATGAGTTTGAGTAAACTCTGGGAGTTGGTGATGAACAGGGAGGCCTGGCATGCTGCAGTTCATGGGGTTGCAAAGACTCGGACACAACTGAGCAACTGAACTGAACTGAATGGTTTCTGGCCGAGGGTGTCCATGGACTGATTCTTGTACATAGTAATTTGCTTCATTCTTAACACTGCGGGTTTTTGGCTTTTGTCTAATAAAAAAATTCAGTCTGTGGTGTGCAAGTTCAGGAGATGGTGTCAGAGGCAGAGACCATTCCAGGTGTGTGGCACCAAATGAAATGTATGACATATCTGCAAATTAAGCTGGCTTAGAGATCATCTGTCAGAAGGATCACCTACAACCTCTCTCCAATTTATTTGAAGGATTGATTGTAACACATCTCTCTGGAGTAGACAGAAAGCAGATAGGATAGGTGAAATTTGAAGGAAAAGTGATGTGGAAGCACTGTAAGGGAAGTGAGAAACCTAGATGTATATTTATTTCTCTCTGAAGGGGGAAGACAGGTAACTACGAATCCCTTTAGTTTTATGGTGAATGTAAAAGTTTTCCAAAACATTTTCTTCTATAGGTCATTGAATTTTTGTCATAAATTTCTGAAGTATATTGTTGGAAAGGTCTTATGACCTTACCCATTTACCTGAAGAGTAAGAAAGACATAAAGAATTTGTATTCCTTATTGATATTGTCACCCTGCTTATTTAACTTACATGCAAGTACATCATGAGAAATGCTGGGCTGGAAGAAGCACAAGCTGGAATCAAGATTGCTGGGAGAAATATCAATAACCTCAGATATGCAGATGACACCACCGTTATGGCAGGAAGTGAAGAGGAAGTAAAGAGCCTCTTGATGAAAGTGAAAGAGGAGAGTGAAAAAGTTGGCTTAAAGCTTAGCATTCAGAAAACTAAGATCATGGCATCTGGTTTCATCACCTCCTGGGAAATAGATGCGGAGACAGTGGAAACAGTGTCAGACTTTATTTTTTGGGCTCCAGAATCACTGCAGATGGTGACTGCAGCCATGAAATTAAAAGACACTTACTCCTTGGAAGGCCAGTTATGACCAACCTAGACAGCATATTAAAAAGCAGAGACATTACTTTGCCAACAAAGGTCCATCTGGTCAAGGCTCTGGTTTTTCCAGCGGTCATGTATGGATGTGAGAGTTGGACTGTGAAGAAAGCTGAGTGCCGAAAAATTGATGCTTTTGAACTATGGTGTTGGAGAAGACTCTTGAGAGTCCCTTGGACTGCAAGGAGATCCAACCAGTCCATCCTGAAGGAGATCAGTCCTGGGTGTTCATTGGAAGGACTAATGCTGAAGCTGAAACTCCGGTACTTTGGCCACCTCATGCGAAGAGCTGACTCACTGGAAAAGACCCTGATGCTGGGAGGGATTGGGGGCAGGAAGAGAAGGGAATGACAGAGGATGAGATGGCTGGATGGCATCACCGACTCGATGGGCATGAGTCTGAGTAAACTCTGAGAGTTGGTGATGGACAGGGAGGCCTAGCGTGCTGCGACTCATGGGGTTGCAAAGAGTCGGACACGACTGAGCAACTAAACTGAACTGAACTGATTCTTTATTGATGGGCACATGGCTTGTCACCAATGAAGCTGAGAGTAGCATAAAACTCCCTTTTCTAGGAAATTTTACCCAACTGCAGACAAAACCTGTTCTCATCACTGTTAAGCTTCCTCCCTCCTACCCCACGCCCTCCTGCCTGCTCCTGCTTAGTCAGTTCTCATAGTCCTTATCACTTTCTAATACAGTGTGTACATCACCTCTTTTTGTTTATTGGTTTATTTGTCTGACTCCTCTAATAGTTGTAAACTGCACATCGGATAAGGAATTATTGTCTGGGGTGCTGATCTACCTCAGGCACTTAAAACATTGCCTGGGCATTGTGAGCATTCAGCCAGTATTTGTTGCATGAATTCATGTGCGCTGTAACAGGTTCTAGAGTTGGACTCAGCTGATTTTGTTCATCTCAACACTCAGTGGCCTTCTCTTTTAATGTCAGATTGGCACTAAAAATTATAGATGAAGCAATTATTTGGGGGGGAAAAACAAAAGCTGAACTGTTGAATATCTTGAATTATGTCAATAGAATTTTGAAAAAATGGGAGTGCTGGGAATCTAGGAATATTATTTCTCAAGATAATTTTACCTCCAATTCAAGTGGGTAGAGCTAGATAGTCTTAAGGGTTATTTAATCCAGCCTTAATTTTATGACCATGAGGAAAACTGACTTAGCAAGTTTAAGGAGCTAGGCCAAGATCAGATCATCATGTAGAGCTGCATGAATAGAATGTTTTCATTTTCTGTACAAGTTCAAGGCTCCTGCCCAGCTCCTTCCCTTCGCTGACACTTACTTTAGGGGCCCATACCCATCAAACACCTGTAGTGTTAGGGTTCTTCTTGAGAACATTCTGGAATGGGTAGCAGTGGGAGCAATGGGAACATGTATTGAGCCTTTCCCCACAAATATCTGAAATTTACATGTATGGCATTGATTTTGAGGTGACAAAATATTTAAAGTAAAATGTTTTATCTGTGGGGCTAGTAAGGTGATTTCCGTCTTGTTCTTGTACGTGTGTGGTGTGTGCTTGGTCACTAAGTTGTGTCCAGCTCTTTGCGACCCTCCAGGCTCCTCTGTCCATGGGATTTCCCAGGCAAGGATATTGGAGCAGGTAGCCATGTCCTTCCCCAGGGGATCTTCCTGATCCAGGGAATCGAACCTGTGTCTCTTGCGTCTCCCGCACTGGCAGGCAGATTCTTTACCGCTGCACTACCTGGGAAGCCCCATCTTGTTATCAGGATACTATACAACATCATTTTCTTGTTGTTTAATTTTCCTCGTGCATTTGTTAGCTGGTGTGAATCATTACTCTGTTGTCTTTGAGATGAGGGTCTATATCTTCTATGGTGCTGGTAACTGTCTCCAGTGTCTGGATATCTGAAAGCTGAGCAATAGATAAGAAACATTTGCATAGTAAGAGCATTGATCCATCTTGTTACTGGTAGACATTTCAAAGGAAGTAATCAAAACTGATTGCCCAACTTTGTCTTATCAGCTTTCTCCACCTGAATCATTATATAATTCAGATAACTTGGAGATGGGGGAAGCTGGGGAAATGTTCTTACTGGAACATAGAAGCACCTCCTTTTCTCCTCCACCAACATGGCATAAAGTAAGAATCTAGTTGACTCAGGTTTTCAAAGAGAAACAGTATGTTTTGATTGAGTGTGTTCCAGGAAAGTAAACTCCAGTCATTTAATGAAGAGTTATATCTTAATATGTATTCATTTGATAGATATTGCAATCAGCAGTTATTCAATTCAGTTCAGTTGCTCAGTCATGTCTGACTCTGAGACCCCATGGACTGTAGCACGCCAGACTTCCCTGTCCATCACCAACTCCTGGAACTTGCTCAAACTCATGTCCATTGAGTTGGTGATGCCGTCCAACAATCTCATCCTTTGTCGTCCTCTTCTCCTCCTGCTTTCAGTTTTTCCCAGCATCAGGGTCTCTTCTAATGAGTCAGTTCTTTGCACTTGCCAAATGTATTTTTAGCATGCTCCTAGCCCTTGTGATGCAGATAAACATTCAAAGAATAAACCTGGCGGCATACTTTAGTGGCAATAGGACTAGAGATATAGCTTTATAGGGATACAAGTTTGTTTCAGTATGTGGTAAAAAAAAAAAATAGATTGCCCAAATGTAGAATGTTGCAATATGTCAGAAATTTATTATTTGTTTACATGAGTTTGAGATGAGTGTTCTTGGTTGGCAGGTGGGTTTCTTCTACATAGTGAATCAGAGAGCTAGACTCTCCCTTCTAGCGGCTCTGCCCCCGCCCCCGCCCCCGCCCCCCACCCCAGTGCATCACTATATCCTGCAGGTCTAGACAGAAGGCTCATTGTATTAGCAATAAGAAAACCGGGGTTTTAGTTACAATTCAGTTAGCTTAATGTAAGCAGGTTTTTTTTTTTTTTTTACTGTGATTTTCTAATTTGTAGAATAAGGACAGTTCTATAAATCATTCAAGGTAATGGTTGAGGATGTAGCACTTTGACTTACTAGGAGGGGCAATAGGTGATTTATGAATTCAGACGTCCTTCTGCCATTTTAAAATAAGCAAATTATTAAAGTAATAAGTCTACTTGTGCTTCTTAAAAAGGATTCACTGGGCACTTATTATGTGCAGGCTCTGTATGAAACACTTTATCTACATTAACTGGCTCAATCTTTTCAAACCTTTATGAGGGCAACATTATTATCTCTATTGTAAAGATGAAGAGGACTTCCCAAGTGGCTCAGTGATAAAGCATATGCCTGCCAATGCAAGAAACATGGGTTTGATCCCTGGTTTGGGAAGATCCCCTGGAGAAGGAAATGGCAACCCACTCCAGTATTGTTGCCTGGGAAATCCTGTGGATAGAGGAGCCTCGTGGGTTACAGTACCATGGGGTCGCAAAAGAGTCAGATACAACTTAGCGATGAAATAACAAACAACAAAAAAATGAAGCGCTTGAGGCCCAGGAGGTTAAATAACTCACCCTGGGTCACACAGCTACTAAGTAGCAGAATTAGGATTCAAACCCTGATGGTCTGGCTCCAGAATTTTCACTCTGAATCATACACTATAAAATTTTGCCCTGGTTATAACCACTGGCAGGACTGATACTCATCTAGTATATACTTGTGAGGCCACACCAACTGTATTTCCATTGAATCTTATTGCTCACTCATTGTAAAGCACATCCCCTTTTTAGAGATGTTAAAATGTAGCATTTTCTGTCTGACAAATGCACCAGGAAACTTGAACAGGAAAATATGTTTTATGGTACTGTAATAGCACAATGAGAAAATCACCTTGCTAGCCCCATAGATAAATTATTTTGAATATTTTATTATCTCAAAAATCAAATGCCATACATTTAAATTCCAGGACTTTATGGGAAAAGGCTAAATTGATATGAGTCACTGACAAGTCTTAGGTTTGACGAGATGGTAGGAAAGTCACACAGCCACTCCCCATCGTTTGGGCACAGGTTAACCGTCAGTCTTGTCGGAGTCAGAGCTGCCTGACCCAGATAGGATCTGTATTTTTACTACATGCTCTCTTAAGAAGCTACTTCCAGGCAGCCAGACATAGAAAATAGAATGCAAGTAGGTATGCCTAACAAGAGAAATCGTGTTAGGACTCGAAGTCTTAGCTCAAAATTATGTTTTCAGATTGGCCCTGTCTTTTCTTTCTGTCTTAGACAAAGTTACTCTCTCTGTCCTCCCAAGATCTTGTGCATACTTCTATCATAACTCAGCATGTTGTTGGGGGAAACTATTTGGTTTCCTTTCTGTTTTTCCTACCAGATTATACGCTAATAAAAGCCTTCTTAATATATAAAGTGGTATACAGCCTGAAATAGAGTAGGCACTCAGTCCTGTTTATTGAAGATATAAAGGGACAAAATAGATGATTAAATAGTTAATTCCTCTAGAGAATGGTAGATAAAGAAGAAAGTATGGGAGACCCCTGTAAGTTAATGGTTACTCAAGAAAGTAGTTTTGCTTAACCACAAAACTAAGCAGGCTTGCTTAACAACAAACCATGCCACAGAAGCACAAGATATGCCTCAAAACAAGAAAATAATGGTGGCATGAGACCCACATTCTGCTCAGTGAGCTCAGTAAGTAAATGACCCCTATGACATACTCTCTGCACATTTAAAATTCAATAATTTACAAAAACGTGACTTGAAAGACCTTCATTGTACTGAGACCTGAAATAATTTTTCCATGGAGCCCTGACAGTCCTGGCTTGACCATGGAGGGACAAGAAAACTCCTGTGCCTAACCTGGAGAAGGAGCTGATGATGGAAGCATCATGTCTACTCAAGAATGAGGAAGGAGGTGGTCTATTCCCCCTGCCCACTTTTCCTTTGATAAAAAGAATGTAACTCACCAAGTTCCTGGGGTGTGGCACCTTCTCACCCAGCTGTTTGTAAGCCTCACAAATGTCCTGTTCTAACAAATAATTTCTCTTTAAAAAATATTTATTTATTTTTTGGCTGTTCTGGGTCTTGGTTGCTGTTCACAGACTTTCTCTAGTCACTTTGCCCCTCGCTGAATTCTTTCTGCACTGAGACATAAAGGACCAGAGCTCCTTAGAACCCCCAAAACACCGCCTACTGGTTTCAGATGGTTGATTGTTTTGTGGGTTATAGTAGTAGATTTTTAGCTTACTCAGGCCACAGCTCATTACCAGGAAAGATGATGTAAAATGAATTTTAAAGATTTAACTTTAACAGCATTATCCAATAAACAAACCACGTAGACCAATGAATCACACTCTCAAGAGGCAGGGATTCCTAGATGGCACCAGTGGTAAAGAATCCACCTGCCAATGCAGCAGACACAAGAGACACTGGTTTAGTCCCTGGGTCTGGAAGCTGCCCTGGAGGAGGAAATGGCAACACACTCCAGTATTCTTGCCTGGCAGGACTGGTGTGGGTGAGAAAAGGTTTGTACCCACATCAGACTCTGCAGAGAACCCAATGTTATGGGACAATCTTTTGATAAAGGGTATCTTTGCTCCTTCTCTAAAACTAGGTGTGTGATTTGGGGCAGGTATCACACCTCTTGGTGCCTAGGTTCCTAATTTACAAAGTGGGAATAATCACCAGAATACCTGACAGGATTGCTGTAAGCATTAAATCCCATGATGTTTGGAAAGCTCTTAGCACTGTGCTCGGTACTCGGTGGAAGGGAGGAAATAAACGTTAGTAGCTACTGTCATTATCTGTCGTGTGTGTCATCAGTGAGCAAAGAGTGGTGGACTGGAAGTGTTTATTGGTCTCTAATTTGGCAATTCTTTCTATGGGTTTTTTTTTTCAACCAAGATTATTGTTTAAGAAACAGCTTCCTTATTTCATTTCCTTGACTTTCAGCTTTATATAAGCACTTCCTTACTTAAGAATGGTCATTCTTCTCAGGGGTTTCTGCATTTGCTAAAGCTACATCCCTCCCCTGTTGTTCTTTTTCAGTGACTTGCTTGCCCTCTTAGCCAATGGACAACTTAGCATTTGAAATGCATGAAGATGCAAAGCGGAAGGTTGTGTCTGAGGGGAAGATGAACACCTTCTCCAGAATGGTAAGAATGTAAATGGGAATTTACACCTTGAGATTACTTGCTTCAAAACCTTTATGCAGATCTCAGGAAAGAACCCCTCCTTAGGCCAGTTTTCTTCAAGTGACCTTCTTCAGAAAGGTAGCATGTCCTATTCTGAAAATCTCCTGACCTGCCTTTTCTCTCATAAACTGCTAACTCCTGTAGCTATTTAGTGGCCCAGCTTTCTACGAATTCTTGTTCACGGCATTAATGAGTTATTTATCGTTCAATATAATACCCTCATATAATGTTAAACTGAATATGTTGGTAAATGATTATGCTATACAAAACATCATTAAATAATTTAAAACATTAAAAAATTTTTTACACGTTAAAAAAACTACATTCAAGTATTACAAAATATTGGCAATATTCTCTCTGTTGTATAATAATACATCCTTGTTGCCTGTCTTACGCCCAACAGTTTGTACTCTTATTCCCCAACCCATTGCTCTTCCCCTGCCTACCCACTGGTAATCATTAATTTGCTCTCTATATGGTGAGTATGCTTCTTTTTTTGTTATATTCACTAGTTTGTTGTGTTTTTTTAGATTCCACATATAAGTGATATCATACAGTATTTGTCTTTCTTTGTCTGACTTATTTCACTTAGCACAATGCCCTCCCAGTCCATCCATGTTGCTACAAATGGCAAGGAATTTTGTTCCTTTTTTATGACTGAGTAGTATTCCATTGTATATATACCACATCTTCTTTATCCAACCTTCTGTTAACGGACACTTAGGTTGCTTCCATACCTTGGAGATTGTAAATAATGCTGCTATGAACATTGAGGTGCATGTATCCCTTTGAATTAGTGTTTTTATTTTAAATATATACTTGGGAGTAAAATCTCCAAGTCATATGGTAGTTCCATTATTAGTTTTTTGAGAAACCTCCATATTGTTCTCCACAGTGGCTGCAGAGTTTACATTCCTACCAACAGTGTACAAGGGTTCCAACCTTTTCCCCACATCCCTGCCAACATTTGTGATTTGTGTTCTTTTGAATATTTATGAGTGTTAAAGTAAGAATATCTATATTAGAATTATTAGTGATCAAAAATTTACTTGCTCAGAGAGCAAGACCAGGAACTCAGAGAGCAGTGGAAAAGGAGTCCTTGATATCACTGATGATAATTGTCATTTTAGTGGTCAGATGAGTAAGGGCAAGTTGGTTCAAAGGTTAGGGTGAGTATTTTCTTGGCAGCTTCTAGTAATGTGGATTGTAACTCAGAAATAGTACTGTTGTTTATAGCATATATTTGTGATATGAAACCAGGAAGTAGTAACATAGAAATACATGGAAATACCATGACTTCGAGTTGAGTGATGACTTAGGACCTCATATAGGTAATACACAGGAAGGAGGGAATTTACTGAAGCTATTTAAATGACGGAGGGAGGGAGAGACAGAGACTGATCAGGTCAGGCCCATTGATTACTGATATTCCCATTACTTATTCCCATGCATGTACCTGTACACATAAATGCATTTGTACATTCTGGAACCGAAACATTCTTAGAAAATAACTCCTTATAACCTCATTGATTTTCAGGTGAAGAAACTGATAAATAGGGTCTAATTGACTGACTTGGAAGTACTTAGCTGGGTACTTAATTTCCCAGTACCTAATTTCCTTAATTTATTCTGTGCCCCAGTCCTCAAATGTTTATTTTTATTCTTGTTTATTTGGGTGTCATCTGATGTATGGGCTATGTGTGAGTGTCCTACAGTTCTTGCACTTGCTCAGCTGCTAGACTGAAGAGAGAACCCGAGTCAGCGACAGAGACGTCAGTGGTGCACTGGACAGGAGTCTTACAGGTCAGAGGCCAAGGGCCTGGAGGGACACCCACCAGGTACTGCCTAGGGCAGGCAGGACACAGCCTCGATTTTCCCTGCACAGAGGAGGAGGGGGCTATCTATTACAGGGGGCATGATGTCAGAAGGGCTCCTGGGTTGCAGGCAGACTGTTGGAACGCATCTGCCCACAGCTCTGGGTTAGCAACCATTGCAAGGGCCAGTGTTCCTCGGTGATGACCGAACATACCAGAGACGATGTGGTCCGAGGGCTGGAACCATCATTAGTGGGGGTCAGGCCGATCACACACATGGTTACTGATTAGTTTCGCCTTAGGAGGGGAGGCAGTCATGCGCATCAGGTAAGGGTGAGGCAGGGTGGGGCAAGGGCTGTACAGAGAGCAGAACAGCCGTCTTCTGGGGCCTGACCAAACTGTGAGTGCGCGTGTGTGTACTGATTCACACGTGTCTCATTTTACCAAGTATGTTTATCCCACAAGTGTGTTTTTCTTTTAAATAAAAGAGGAAATAAACCAAACTCAGACAGTTGGCAATGTTTCTGATGCCTCAAGAGTGCAGAATAATTTCCAATTTCTTCTAGGAAAGGACGAGGCAGTGGTCACTGATGAGCATTTTCCTGGTGTGTCTTTTGGCCTGCACCATCACCACAGTGATCGGAGTCCTGATTCTCTCCTTGGTTTATGTCAACAACCCTCAGCCCCTTTCAGAACCGGGAGCCCAACCTCTGCAAACAGCAATTCCCGTGGTGCCAAAGGCTGTTGATCCAAAATTTCAGTTTCTTAATCATTTATCTAAATCCAAGGTATGGATCACACTTATTAGGAAAAAGAATCATTATTATAAATGATGATTTCAAAATGAAGTTTCCATTGCTTGTTTACTAAGCTTTGTCCTCTCTTCATCAGAAGGAAGCAGTTGTGGGCTGTTTGGATGAAGGGAAGTGAGGGATGGAGAAGGGGAACGGTGGGTGGATGTTGGCTCCAGGCTGAACTTTGCTTTAGTAGCTGGTTCTCTGGCTGGAGGGGAGAGGTGCAGGTGGACAGATGGAAAGCCCTGTGTTCTCTTGTCAAGATAGGAGTTCATTTTTCTGTCTAACAGGGCTTGATGGCACTGTTGTCTCCTGGAGTCTTGCAGACCTGTTCTTTCTCTTCTTTTTGGGGGGGACTCCCGTATCCACTCACCCCTGTGTCCTTTTCCCCTATGCTGCCCCCTCACTCTGGGGGCCGAGGTGGCCTCGCATTCCTCGGGAGATGGCCTCCATGCTGACGGTTCGCGTATGACTTTTCAGGTGTTTGAGTTCCCTGGTGGCGCAATCCAGTGGGCCCGGTACAGGAACAATGCCAAAGACTACCTCAGTATGGAAGAAGAGGCCTTTGGCAGCAGCTTGAACAGCCAGAGATCACAGATGAGTCTGGGGACCCTGAGAATAAAAAGCAGTGGCCTCCGGGCCCCTCATTGGCACTTCAATGCCAACGAACATGGCTATCTTGTACAGGTATAACCCGTTTGCCCACATTCTGTGCTTGAGCATTCGTGCTGTGTGTCCTCAGGCTATTATTTAGGTTGTTGCAAAACCTACTTAACTAATAGGATGATAGACAACATCCAGGCTTTGGCTGTGTACCCAATTAGACCAGTTAGCAGTGCCTTGGAACATTAGTCTGTTTTAATTATTCGTGGCATCACTTTGAACTTCTTTCTTCAATATGAGATCATTTTTCATACATTGTTAAGCTCAGATCACTGTTCCTTCCTTTGAGCCAAAGCTAACTGTTAGCTCTGATCTAATGATCAAAGAGACTACAGCTTCCCTTTAGGGAAAAAGCAGGGACTGGAATAACGAACTAGTTTTGCTGATGTTCAACCTGGGATCAGCCAATGGGATGCCCTTTGTCCCTTTTACCTTTCAGAATTCCTTGGAAGTCAAGCGAAATAGAGCTGGAAGTGAAATGAGTGTACTTCCCTGAATTGCAAATAATTCATTAATTCTGAAATGTATTTATGGCTTCTGTGTTCCAGACACTGGGGAAATTGGAGTGATTAAGCTTTCATAGAACTTTCAGAGTTTGGTCTTACTCTGGTAATCTTGTTAATAGATCAGCCAATTTTTTTTTTTCATTTATTTTTATTAGTTGGAGACTAATTACTTCACAACATTGCAGTGGGTTTTGTCATACATTGACATGAATCAGCCATGGAGTTACATGTATTCCCCATCCCGATCCCCCCTCCCACCTCCCTCTCCACCTGATTCCTCTGGGTCTTCCCAGTGCACCAGGCCCGAGCACTTGTCTCATGCATCCCACCTGGGCTGGTAGATCAGCCAATTTTTATGTGTGACATATTTCTGTTATTGCTAATAAAACTTCCTTTTTATACTTGGACAATTCGCTCGATTTTAGAATTTACAACAGGAGAGATTAGAGCTTCATCTATGAGATTAAACCCTCCTTAGAAGAATACTTGGACAAAACAGTAAATGCACTATGTTATTACTATTATCATTATTAAAATTGTATGTAGGCTTTTTCTTACCTGGTAAATACATACACATCTGTGTGAAAACACACAAACATACACAAGCATACACATGCATGTTTATGCAACCGTCTATGAACACACACATGTGCTTGCAGTCTTTTCAAACTAGCATGATCTTAGAGCTGTAAATGCTCAGTGGGGTGGTATTACCCGGAAGAGGGCAAAAACTGGTTGTTAGCAGGGTGAAAATATTACTCTTTTTATGTCTAAAGCGTAGATGTACATGTAGTACATAAGCAGTGTGTGTGTACCATGTACAGGTCTGCAGTACCTCTGTAATGTTAACGTTTCATAGGGTGGTGATTAGATAAACAGTCTAACATGGTACCTTAGAAGGCAGGTAATGAAAAAAGGTTGAAGAACATCGCTCCAAATTGATGTTGGGATGTGTTCTTCCGTTTACATTTCAGGGGACGGCGTGGGTTGGGGTGGTTGATGATGGTGCTGTCGTTACCACGTACAATGTTACAGCTGGCCAAGTGATCTTCTTCCCGGAAAACACAGTGCACTGGATAAAGAATGTGGGGAGTGAAGACTGCTTTTTCTTGCTCTTCTTTTCTACACATGAGGAACTTCAGACCCTGGATGTTGATGATGTCTTTTTTTCTACACCTGAAGATATTGCTTCCAGGTCACTTAAGGTCTGTATCACTGCTGAGAATACTTCCAGGTCACTTAAGGTGTGTACCACTGCTGAGAACAAATCCTGAGAGGGTGTACATTCTATGGGCACCAAGAGGGCATGGCTATTTGAGTTTCTAAGGTGGCAGTCAGCAAAGTAACAGGTGGGTAATGGGCTCAAGAACATGACTTGCTTCCTACTTAATACATAAACTGCCTCGAAGTTGAACTGCTTTTTATTTTCCCCTAAGAAGGGCTTCTATAGGAAACTAGTTTTAAAAAATATTTTGTTTTACTATTTATTTCTTTGGCTGCATCAGGTCTTAGTTGTGGCATGTGAAGACGTTGCGGTACACAGGCTTCTCTAGTTGTGTGTGGGCTCCAGAGCGTGTGGACTCAGGAGTTACTCTGTGGTGTGTGGGATCTTAGTTCTTCTACCAGGGATCAAATCCGAGTCTCTTCCAATCCCATTGGAAGGTGAATTCTTAACCCCTGGACCACTAGGGAGGTCCCGAAAACTACTGATATAATGAATTGGTATAAAGTTTATGATAGTAAAAATTACTATAATTTTTCATCTCTGAAAAGCCATAAACTCATCCAGGGAGAACTTTCCTACAGATGATGTGATTGTATTTTCTTAATCTAAAGCAGAGGAGCCCACAGTGTTTCCTGAGGAATAGCTGCTTTTGATCTCTCTCAGTTTCGCTGGAGAAACTGCTGAAAGTGCTGGGTTTAGAGGGTCACATGTAGATGCTGAAAGTGCAAATCGGTGATCAGAACTGGAGATGGTCCAGGCATGGCAATTCAAAGGGGTTCTGTGGTAAATTTAGGGACTTTAATAGTGGGATTCTGAGATTTATCTTGTAGTAAATCCTGCTCTAACGTTTTAAGGAGGAGTAGAAAAAATGAGTCGTTAGAATGAGAGTATTGGTAAGCATGGGAACCAGTGTACATTTTTGCAGGAGTTTACATTGACCATAAAGTACCAGTGCCAATCAATTGAATACTTGGACGGTTTTCATAAAGATCACAAATCTCAGGCTAGCTGAGGTCATCTCTTTTGCCTGGGCCATTGAGAACCACACCGGTGGCAATGCTACCCTGTCCTCAGCTGTCCTCTTCTGTTGCTAAAATTTGTAGGACGTTTCACAAATACCTTTTTTTGGGACATTTTAAAATATAACAACTTTGTTGAGACGTAATCCATGTACTGTAAAATCCATCCCTTTTAAAGTGTACAGTTTCAAAGTTTTTAGTGTGTTCTCAGATCTGTGCAACCGGCTCCACTGTCTGACTTTAGAATACTTTCATTCGCTCAAAAAGAAATGAAATTTCTTTGCCTCACTCCCCATTCTCTCCTACCCCCAGGCCCTGGCAACTGCTGTCGGCCTTCTCTGTGGATTTGCCTGTTCTGTCTATTTCATATAAATGAAAACACACAACATGTGGCCTTTTGTGTCTGGCTTCTTTCGCTTAGCATAAGGTTTTCAGTGTTCATGTTGTAGCATGTATCAGTACTTCGTTCCTTTTTAAAATTTAAACTATTTATTTTATTTATTTGGCTGTGCTGGGTCTTAGTTCACAAATATTTTACATGGTCTCTTATGTGTTTCAGCCTGAAGGTGGAATTAATTTCATTAGAACATTCCACAAGCAAAAGGAGGATCAGGGGGTCAATCTTCCTCCCAATTTGGCAGAACTGGTTGTCAATGCTAATTACTCACAGTCACCAGATAGCTTTGTGTGGAGGTACTTTTATGACTTGAAAGGTATAGTATGTTATTTTGTGAAGGCTTTTTACTTTTTGGTTAAGTATTTATATATGTATGATTACATAGGTGTATTGGATTAAGATGTAATGTGTTTTTTTAATTTTTAAAAAATTTTTTACAGCCAGTCATAGTCAAGAGAACTTTGAAAAAACACATTTCTCAACAGAGTAGGAGATGAAAGAAAAGGCCTGGAAGCAAATGAGAATGTGGGAGAAAAATTCAGAGTGTGCGGGGATGTGTTGGGGCTGGGCAATGCTGTAGAAGAGCCTGATGAGAGAGGAGGGCTCCAACCATGTAGCAATTAAGGGGTTTATTTTTATTTATTTAAAAATTAATAGCTCATTAGTTTGGCTACATGGGATCTTTGTGCAGTGAAGATCCTGTGAAGGTCTCCGCACACAGGATCTTTGTTGAGGCACATGGACTCTCCAGCTGTGACGCACAGGCTTGGTAGTGAAGGGGCTCGGGCTTAGGTGCTTTGCAGCATGTGGGATCTTAGTTCCCCCATCAAAGATTGAACCTGGGTTGCAAGTTGGGTTCTTAACTGTTGGACCACCAGGGAAGTCCCAATTAAGGGGTTTTAAACAGGAGAGTGATACAGTGAGGTTTTTAATTTACCTATTTTTATCATTTATTTTATATTATCTTATTGAGGTGTAACTGACATACAACATGATGTTAGTCTCAGGTGTACATCACAGTGATTCAATATTTGTATATATTATGACGTGATCACCACAATAAGTCCAGTTATTAGTAACATCTGTACATAGTACAGTAACACTGTACATATTAATAGTTGCATATTTTTTTTTTCTTATCATGAGAACTTACAAGATCTTAGTAACTCTAATGTATGCATTGTGAAGTGAAAGTCACTGAGTCGTGTCTGACTCTTTGCGACCCCGTGGACTATAGGGTCCATGGAATTCTCCAGGCCAGAATACTGGAGTGGGTACCCTATCCCTTCTCCAGGGGATCTTCCCAGCCCAGGGGTCGAGCCCGGGTCTCCCACACTGCAGGCGGATTCTTTACCAGCTGAGCGACCAGGGAAGCCAGTGTGTGCTTTACAGTGTTATTAACTATGGTGCCTTGTTCTGTGTCATGTCCCCATGACTTGTTTATTTTATAACTGGAAGTTTGTATCTTTTGCCTTTCTTCACCCATTTCAGCCACCCCCATTGCCAGCCTCTGGCCGCTACCACTCTGTTCCCTGTACCTGTGAGCTTGGGCACGTAGATTGTTCCCATATCTTGGCTATTGTAAATAACGCTGCAGTGAACATGGGCTGCAGCTGTCTCTTTCGTTGGTGTTAGGTTTTGCTTTTGAAGTGATGACCAGCCCAGTAGAATTGTGGAGAATGATTGAAAGTGGCCAGATGGGAAGCAGGGAGATGAGTCAGGGACTCTTGCAGTCTCTGAGGTAGGGGATGATGGTGGCCTCCCTCTGGGAGACAGAAAGAATTGTTGAGAAGCAGGGAATTTAGAGTTGCTGAACTGACAGGACTTCATTGACTGATCGAGGAGAGAAGTAGAGATTGGTATTTAGGATGAGTCTCGCATTTTCCAGGGGCTTCCCTGGTGGCTCAGACAGTGAAGAGTCGACCTACAGTGCAGCAGACAGGGTTAGATCCCTGGGTCGGGAAGATCCCCTGGAGGAGGGCATGGCAACCCACTCCAGTATTCTTGCCTGGAGAATCCCCATGGACAGAGGTGCCTGGAGGGCTACAGTCCATAGGGTCGCAAAGAGTTGGACACAACTGAATGGCTAACACTTCTCACGTTTTACAGCCAGGTCCCCTGAGCTGAACGTCTTAAAGAGGTCACTGTATGTTAGAAATTTCAGGAGAACTTGGGAAGGTAGGATAGCATCTGGTAGTTATCAGGTCAATATCTTGGCAGCACACAGGATGTGCAGTAGCACTTCCTACCACATAACTTCCTGTGGCTGTAGAAGGGCTGTTCCTGGGGCTGCATTAGGCTCTCCTTTTGTGGTACCATTTTGAAGTAGTTTTGTCTTATTTTGTTTTTTAAATTTCATCTGATTTCAGGTTCAAAAGAATATAAATTTCCAGGAGGAATAATACAGTTGGCACAATATTGGAAAAATAGAAATGAACTGAGCCACAATGAAAACATTTTTAGTGAATTCCTGAATCAGGTAATTGAGAAAAATGTTTTGATGATTATCAAAATTGATGAAATGTGAGCTTTAGGTTAGGTCAGTTTTTTTGGACAAAGCAAAAGGCAAGAGCTAGTCAAACACTCATTGACCTGGTTAATGCAAACTATTGATTGAGGCCTCATTGTGAATTTGGGAGCTTAACTTCTTGGCATGGATGGTTACATTAATAAAGAGACCGGAGGCTTGTGAGATTTCTCTTTTCATGTGTTTTAAATGCTCAACTGGCGGTATTGTTTAATGACTGAGAGCACAGCTCTGGCATCAGATCCCCTGATTCAAACCCCAGTTCTGCCACGGTGTGTCCCTAGTTTACTCAGGCAACCTGGACTTTAATTGCATCTCACAAAGTTGGTGGCAGTCTTGCAAGATTGTTATAAGGGACAAGTGACATAGTAACTGTAAAGGATATGAAAAATTGCCTGTTCTCAGTGAGGGCTTTGTAAACATTAGTTACTATGATGATTATATGAATTGTTAAATTGCTGAGTTGAATGTTGGCTTAATGTTGGAATTCATTTTTCCTTTTCTTTCTCAAGCATCGAAAAGCCCTCACTTTGAGTACACTCAGGATTTATAACAATGGATTACGACAGCCACACTTTCATTTTAATGCAAATGAAATGGGATATGTAATAAGTGGATGTGCAAAGGTAATTTCTCTGTGAACAGTATTTTTTTTCCCTGAACTTTCCTTTTTAGTGCAGAAGGAAGCAAGTAGGAGGTGTTTCTTTGTTTTGGTTCAGTTGTTGGTAATAGAATAGGACTTTGTGCAAATGGCTTTCTGGGCATGGTTTCCATAGAGGATACCATGCATGTCCTGTGAGGTAACTTCCATATTTGCTCTTAGCATGAGAAGGGTTCTAAAAACATTTCAGAACTGATAAAGAGGTTTATCACTAATGGTGAAGGGCTGGAATACCTGCTTACATTTTCTGAGTTTTGCATTCTTAGGCAACGCAAGCATTTGGGGGCCGTGCTTTGGGGGCCATGAAATTGGCTGTTTGCCTATCAGTGTAATATGAGTGGGGGTGGCAGGGAGGTGTGGAGCCCCAGTAGGGTGGCCATATAGCCCCTTGGTGAAATTATTAATAGCACCCCCTTTGACTCTACAGAGAGTCCTAGTTTGGGTGGTCAATTAATTATATTTGCCGTAAGAAAAGCCACACAAATAGCATCTTACCACAGTGTTTTGACAGTAGCTCCTCTGGGTTTTCGTAGGGCTCCTGAGAAGATCCAAAGGTCAAAATGGGCTTCTCTAGCTTATATCTGCCTTAGTCGTGACAGATACAATCAGACCAGACTGAAATGCACCTTTTATGTCACCCGGAGCAAAAGTTTTATGTTTTTAGAGGTGACAGCTGTCTTAAACTGGAAAAGGGCGCTGTCATTAACCCTCCGCAGGTTTTCTTTCAAGGGTCAGATGCTCTTTGTGAGGCGCTTTGGGTGCATGTGTGTGCGCTTATGTGCATCCAGTCTCCAGCCCTCTTAGAGGAAGACCCTCAGGATTCGCTCTCCCAGAAGGCTGAATTTTCCCAAATGAGTAGCAAGGAGGGTGTAGGCATAGTAAAACACTGAAATTTAAATCCTCTGCCTAATTAGTGAATGAATGTCATTGATACCCTTAATTAGAACAATTAATGCTCTTTTTGTATGATGTTCTGCAGTATTGATATCACTAATGCATTTTGAGGGGCATTTACTTCAATAGAGTATCTTCTGATTTTTGTGGAACTCTGTCTCAGAAACAGGAATGTGAACGTGAAGGATTGCCTCTTTTTTGCTGTTTACCTTCTCTGAGAAGTCCCTTTGTAACCACGTGCTTTTATTGATCTGTTCTTCACTATGAATACTTATCCTTATTGAATATTTGATTTTATTTGCTTCAGTTCAGCATAGTTTCTCCCCCCCCTCCTTAGGTGGGCATTATCAATGCTCAGAGTTCCACAGAGTTTAACATTCACATTGGAGATGTGATATTTTTCCCCGCTGGAACCCAGCATTACATTAAGAGCACATGCGATGAGGATTTGCTTCTCATTCTTGCCTTCAGCACTGGAGACCAGGTGAGAATGAGCCAGTGTCGGAGATGGTGAGTGCCAGTGAAGTGCAGAGTACTCTGCCAGGCAGTGCATCTGGGTCACAGAGGGGACTCAGCATATGGGTATTGACTCGATGACCGACTTAATGAACTGGCTGAAGCGGTGTGTGAAGAGGAGACTCGGAGATCAAATAATCTCTTCATTTGGTTATAACGGGATCCAATACATCATATTTCTCTCTTAATTCCCCGAATTCTCAACCAACTGAGAAAAAAGACGTGTGCGTGCTCAGTTGCTTCAGCCACGTCTGACTCCTTGCAACCCCATGGACTGTAGCCCTCCAGGCTCCTCTGTCTATGGAATTTTCCAAGCAAGAATACTGGAGTGGGTTGCCATGGCCTTCTCCAGGGGGTCTTCCCAACCCAGGGATCGAACCCGTGTCTCTTAAGTCTCCTGCATTGGCAGGCGGGTTCTTTACCACTAGTGCCACCTGGGAAGCCCAAAAAGCAGCATACAGAGACTTAGAAAATCATTTCTATTGCTAATCGTGAAGATATTTGGGAATATGATTAGCATCTGCGGGCAGGTGGGTTTCCTAATATCTATTGGGCTGGCCAGGATTGGGTTGGCTTACTGGTGTTAAAGTGAGCTCTTACACAGCTTATGGCATAGAGAAGCATTGCCTGAGTTTTGAAGCTTTGCCAGCTCCCGAACAGAGAGGGAGGCGGTGAAGTAAGCATGGCCAATGTATTCTTCTGAAATTTATGGTAGAGAGATAAGGGAGAAGGAGAGAGAGAGAAAGAGGAAGAGGGAGGAAGGAAAAGAAAGTATCTTGTATATGAAAAGAAACTATAGGAGACACGAAGTACCATGAAGTATGACTGAGCAGTGCTTCCAAGAAGGAGTAGCATTCCCTCCCATCATTGTTTTAAGCAAAACTGATATATCATGATCTGTATTATAAAACATGTATTAAGAGAAATTATTCATTATATTAAATAGTTTGCTTTTAAAAGTTCACCCCAGTGCTCCTTAGATGGAATAATGTGTTTGAAGAACAAGAATAAATAGTAGAACTTAGATTTTAAAAAATGGTCTTAGGACTAGATTCCCTGCTGAGACAGGGTGAGAATGAGTCTGGGGACCCCTGGGGCAGGTCAAAAACAGACAGGCAGTGGTTCTCTTGGCCATGGTTCTTCCCACATGGAGACCCAACAGGATCTCCAGCAGGGAGCACACTGTGAATTCAGCAGTTTCATCAACAAGACCTATACCAAGAGGTGAGCCTGTCCTGCTGGGTGATGCTCGTTTTCCGTGATGACACTTCCCCTCTTTAAGGGAGACTGGAAAACTCCAGAATCTGCTTCTCTGAGCCTCCAAACCTGGGGGTATGTGGGGTAAGGTTTGTGGAGAGCTCTTTGAGGAAATATGCACTGGAAAACTATTAACAGCTATAGACTCTCTCGGGGCAAGGTGGGGGATAGGATTCCGGTGTCCCATACTTTTGGTGTCGGCCTCACTGGAGTCGGACACGACTGAGCGACTTTCACTTTCACTTTTCACTCTCACGCATTGGAGAAGGAAATGGCAGCCCACTCCAGTGTTCTTGCCTGGAGAACCCCAGGGACGGCGGAGCCTGGTGGGCTGCTGTCTGTGGGGTCGCGCAGGGTCGGACACGACTGAAGCGACTTCGCAGCAGCAGCAGCAGTGTTAGGTAGCCACGCAGTTGCGTTGTGAAAATGCCCTGATGGCTGTGGGGTCTCTGTGGCTGCACTTTGGCGCTGACAGCTCTTCTTCTGGTTTCCACTCTTAGTTGCAAACCCTTGACATGGACGATTATCTCCAGGCCACCGCAGACCACATCCTGGCTCAGCTTTTCTTCAAGAAGCAAAGTGAGTTTAAGAAGATCCCTCAATTCAAGGAAGACCAGGCAGTCAACTTGCCTTAGATTTGCTGATGCGTTCATATCTATTTTTCTCTCTTCATATGTTATTATTGTTTTTAAAGAAGGTCCACTTGGCTCATGAACTTGGAGCTCCTTACAGAGTGACATTGGTCAAGCAGGTGTGAAGCAGCTCATTTAGCTAAGATCATAGGCAACTCATGCTAAGCGAACATTTCCGTGTACTCTGTGCAGCTTATCTACAGAAGGGCTCTGCTCAATTAAATTAATATTTTTTATGGATTTTAATATGCACATATATATTTATTTTCCTTTTGTTGCATCAAATTTATTACTCCAAATGAAAATCCATTCTTTTTTTTTGCACATCAGTGAAACTTAGTGTCATGCTTGTATTTTTGCTATTCATCACGGTGGAAGGAGGTATGGAGATCAGCCTACTTATGTACATACATACGGATGCAGCCAGAAGAACCCAAGTACATCTGACCTTGTCTGGAGAGTTTAGTGTAGAATCTTAGTGTCTTAATGCTTTTGTCAATATGAAGATAACTTTTTATAAGGCTCAAAATTTCAAGGACTCACACGAGTAGTTTACTTATTATATATTAGCTGAGAAAATAATTAATGGCAAACTAATTATAAATTCAATATTTTCTTTGAATGTATTTGAATTTTATTAATCACATCACAGACTACCTCTGAGGAACAGTCATCCCTATATTTGAGAAGCAAGTGTTTCTTTAGTCTATTGGCTGGGTGTGTATATGGATTTGAAGACTACTTTTCTTTTTTTTTTTTTTTTTTTTTTGAAGACTACTTTTCATCACTTGGAAGCTGGTAGGAGCTGGTGGTCTCTAAGTTGGGGGTCATTGTCTTAAGTAGAAAAGAGTTTGTTCAAATCTAATCAGTGCTTGAGTTTTCATTGTTGTTGTTTCGTCGCTAAGTCGTTCTAACTCTTTGTGACCCCGTGGACTGTAGCCTACCAGGTTCCTCTGTCCAATTTTCCTGGCAAGGATACTGGAGTGGTTTGCTGTTTCCTTCTCCAGGGGATCTTCTCAACCCAGGGATCGAACCTGTGCTTCCTGCACTGGCAGGCAGATTCCTTACCACTGAGCCACCAGGGAAGCCCTGAGTTTTCTTTATAGGTTGTCTCAGTAGGTATTTGGTACCTCTGCATTTTGCTTGGGTACCACTATCAGTTCTGGGCTATACTATACACAACTCCAGACAGTATAGATGCCTGTTAATGCTTTCAGCCAGCACCCTCTTTCAGTCATATTTCCTTGACACATTATGAAATTTTTAGGTATTTTAAGGATTTTTGTTCTTAGACAAAGAAGGAATCAGTTTGTATGTTCCTTTTTCTCTGTGTCTCTCTTTCTCTATGTATGTTTCTCTCTCTAGATAACTAGCTCTCTTGACTGTATAGAAGACAGAGAATCAGGAATGACCCCCTTTGATGAGGGAGTAGTCATCTACATATTATATATGATCAGGTCATGAAAGGCCTGTCATCTCTTGCTACCAAGGTGTATTTACCTTATTGCCATTTTCCAGGAGAGCCGGCTGAGATCAGAGCTTGGTGGGTAGCACAGGGGATTTTGTGGTGGTAGTCTTGCTTTGAAGAGACTTTGTAGGGGATGTGTCACCATCCAGGAGGGGGAGCATGGTTGAGAAGATGCAGGGAGAGCATAGGGCAGTAGCTGTGTGGGGGGTGGGTGTCCAAAGAAAGGGGAAGTAGTCATAAAAGGAAATGGCAGTATGTACACAGATCTTCTCTGCACATCTTGTTTTACTTTGGGACTCTTTTTAAATATACTATAAACCAGGTGATAATCCCTTTTCTTGAATCAGGAAGTGTATCTGATTACTATGGGGTCGTTTAATAAAGATTTTGTGTATCTGCATATTATTTTGTCATTTAATTTTTTCTTTTTTTCTTAATTTATTTTTAACTGAAGGGTAGTTACAGTACTGTGTTGGTTTCTGCCATCCATCAGTGTGGATCAGTCATAGGTGTACGTGTATCCCCTTCCTCCTGAGCCCCCTCCCCCCTCCCACCCCAACCCACCGCTCTAGGTTGTCACAGAGCACCGGTTTGGGTCCTCTGAGTCACACAACAAATTCCCACTGTTCTGTCATTTAATTTTAAATGAAACCTGTTCTTGAAGTTTTATGAATTTGGCGCATTACTGGATTCCTTCTATGCATCCTTGAAATATGCTATGTCATTGTCTAAAGAAAATATATTAAGGTGTTGGAACTTTCTGGGTTTCCTGACTTAAGTTTCCAGCCTGTTGTGTATTTAAAAATAGAAAACTACTAAAAATAAAAATGAATGCTCTAACGAAGACATATTAATTGGATGTTGTTGGTATATTATTTTATGGGGGAGTTTTTTTCTTTTTGGCCACACTGCTCAGCTTCTGGGATCTTAGTTCCCTGACCAGGAACTGGACTCCGGGTCACAACAGTGAAAGTGCCAAGTCCTAACCACTGGACCACCAGGGAATTCCTTGGGGAGGATGTATTCTTAGTTTTCGCTTGGCTGTTCTAATTTCAGTCCTTTTTCCCTGTTTGGAAAGCTGATACCTAGTTTTAATACCATTTTATTCCTTAGGGTAATTACATCCATTACTATTCAAGTGCTTTTAGGCTTTTTGGTATAACTACTTTATTTATTATCAAATCAATAGATTGAAGAGTGAATTGCTCAATCAGACTGATTATTTGACATCATTCAGGCAAAACCCCCAGACATTTGACTGAAAACCTCCTTTAAAACTGAACCTACCTTACTCACTTTATACACCCAGTCTATAATACAGCTACATTTGATTGATTTGAAATGGTATGAATTGTACATAAAAAGTTCTTAAACCTTTAGAACTTTTTAACAGCATCTTTGAATAACTGAATGGAGCGAGTTAATTTGACTAGAGGAGCTACAAGGTTAGGTAAATACCACTGTGTGTTCCTTACTGCTTATAAATAGTGCCAGGCGGTTATAAAAAGTTTCTTTGTTCATATTCTCATCCTTTCCTATTGAAGAGTAATCAGACTGCTTTTTACCGCCCAACCAATTTAGAAAAAGGAAAATAGTTACTTTTACTATATAACTTGATTCTTAATGACCGTAATTTACCAACGGTTGCAAGTGATTTTCAGTTATATAGCATTATTACTGTAAAAAAAAAAAAAAACAACTAAGAAAAGAAAGTGGAAAAAAAAAGCCACAGTGATTTTGTGCTGTAATTAGGAGTGAAAAGTGGTATTTCTTCCACGCTCTGCACTCACCATAGCTTCATGAAACTTGTATATTCACCTTGGAGCACTGTTCCTTTATTCAGAACAGTAGGACACTGGAGAGTCCAGAAAAGAATAATAATGCTCAAGAGATGAAAACCTGTGTTTTCTTCAGTGTACTTAAGTTGGAACTGTCGGGAAAAAAGAAGTTAAGGGATGACGTAGAAACAATGAAGTTGTGCAGCTGGTAGAGGCCATGTTTCGTGTGATCTCAGTGCTTTAATTTGCAGAGAGACAAAGTGATACGTGACAAGGGTAGGGCACCCAGACTGTAAGTAGGATACTTGAGATAAAGTCCAGATCTTTTGAGGTGCTTCCCACCTCCCCTGTGGCGGTTTTTTTTTTAAGGGTCAGCCAGTAAATATTTTATTTATTTATTTTTATTATTTTATGTTTGGTTGCACTGGGTCTTGGTTGCAGTGTGTGGGCTTTCTCTAGCTGCAGGGCGCAGGGGCCTAGGCTTTTCATCGGCGGTAGTTTCTCCTGTTGTGGAGTGCAGGCTGCAGTCGTTACGGCTCACGGGGTTAGTTGCTCTGTGGTATCCTTGTAGAGTTTTTTGATTACTGTCTTCAAGTATATAAAAAATTTGTCCACCTGAAGCAGAACTCTACACTAGGAAATGGACCGTCTTCAAGTGGGAGAGGTAGCTTCTGCCACCAGCACTTCGGCAGCCCCAGTGCCAACACTGCTTCTCCTTTTCTGAGCCTGGAATGTGCCCGGTGTCCAAGGCCAGTAGCTTCTGTAAAGAGGTGACCAGAGCCCCCTGAGATCATCGTCCCTATCTAGCCAAGTATTCCCCGCTTGTGTTTTCAAGTTTTATTAAACAATTTTTACACTGTGGCTCAGATGGTAAAGAATCCGCCTGCAATGCAGGAGGCCTGGGTTTGACCCCTGGGTCAGGAAGATGCCCTGGAGAAGGGCATGGCGACCCACTCCAGTGTTCTTGCCTGGAGAATTCCAAGGACAGGGGAGCCTGGCGGGCTACAGTCCATGGGGTCACAGAGTCGGACGTGACTGAGACACTAACACACTTATACTGATAAAATGTACATAACATAAAAGTCACCATTTTAAGGTGTACAATTCAGTGGCATTAAGTATATTCACCTTGTTGTGAAGTCACCACCACTGTCCGTTCCCAAAACTCTTCATCATCCCAAGCAGGGACGTAATGCTCATTAAACAGTAGCTCCCCATTCCCTTCTCCTCCCCAGCTCCTGGTAACCTTTATTTTTTATCTTTATAAATTTGTCTTAAAATTTTAGGTCCCTCATATAAGTGGAATCATACAATGTTACTCAAGCCTCAGTTTTATGAATTTTTTTACTCATTTTCAATAATTATGCCTTTATTATGTTCTTATCATTGTGCTAGGATACACAAGAGACATGAAGATGTGGTCTCTACAAATTTATAATTAAAATGTTTCTTATTTATTTCTATATTTCTCTTCCCTTCCCACCCCTGTATGAACAAACCCAGCCCTTATCATGAGTATTCAAAAGGATGTTTATTCATTTAGATTATGTTAAGGGGCTTCCCAGGTGGCACAGTGGTAAAGAATCCACCTGCAAATGCAGGAGATGCAAGAGTTTGATTCCTGGATCAGGAAGATCCCCTGGAGGAGGAAATGGCAGCCACTCCAGTATTCTTGCCTGAGAAATCTCATGGACAGAGAAACCTGGCAGGCTACAGTCCATGGGGTCACAGAGACACAACTGAACACACACACACACACACACACACACACACACAAGGAGTTCATAGTAGCAGAATTGAAAAAAATTAAAGAGGTGAGTCTATATTATGCATTCGTATTTCCAGAGAAGGCAACAGTCAGTCTTTTTGGTGGTTCCCATTCTAGGGACTGTCATAACAGTTCTTGGTCCTCAAATTTTTCATAACTCTCATAAAATTACTTTTCCTCTACTTTTTTTTTTTAAGGCACCTCATTCTAGTCCCTGAGGTTTAAACATCCAGATAAGAGTGTTTGACCTCTATTTTTTAAACATTAACAAGAAACCCCACGTAGCCTCAGCAGGTGTCCTTTACATCTCTTATCTTGATTCAGGAATGCCCAACTTCATCCTACTGGCAATAAACCTATTGTTTTATTACGTTAGCCTGTTGAATTCCCTCTTCCTTTGTTCAGAATATGGAGTAGCTCTCAATGAAAGGGAGCAGGCTCTGATGTGCAGGCTAAATGGATGTTGTACCAGAAGGGCCAGATGTAGTGAGGGGGAGCCTGGACTCATGGAACGTCAGTGAAGGCATTAGCCCACGTCCCCAAAGACCACTTTGGATGTAGGGTCAATGAAGATACTAAGATATTTAAATCATCACCCAGGAAAAATTTACAAAGGAAAGAGCAGTATCTGCTTTTTTTTTTTTTTTTTGGTCTTTTCAGGAAATTGCACAATTAAGAGGTGGTGTTTTTTAATTTGTTTTTGTTTTGGTGGTAAGCATGCAGTACGATGCAGCTGTTAGTAAGTGTCAAGAATAAACTGAATAAAAATAGGACAGTTACTGTAAAGTTGGTTTCAAGTGATTCATGTAAAGCTTTTAAATGTCTCCAGTATCTGGATAACTTTTCCTCCAGAAGCAGCACTGCTCAGAGGATTGCTGTCCTGGGAGATAATTTTGTCCCTATTTGTAAGGCATTTTAGATAGTAAAAGCCAAGAAGAAGAAATTTCTGTCAACCAGGATGGATTGTTCTTTCAAATGTACTTTCTCTAATGTTGTAAAATAAACCACTGGAGATGGGTTTACAAGTTTACATAGTTCTGAGCTCCCATCTGGCCTGGGTATGGGAAGGCTTTCTTAAATACACAGACAGCTCCAGAAGAGAGAGGAGCAGAAACACATACAAGGGAAGGGAAAGCTGTGGTCTTAAGGGCTGGTGTAGAAATCTTGAATTTCCTTCCATGAGACATGTTCAATTTTCTTTTAAAATATTTGCTTTTGACTGGGATACTTTTCTAGCCAGATACAATCTACTTTGGCCTATATGTTTGGCTACCACCCCTTGGTCTTTAACTTTTAGTTCCTCACTTAGAAAAGCATACAGGAGCAAAACGTCCAATTCCAAGTGTACAGCTTGGTGATTTCTGCAAACAGAACATGTGCATTCAACCAGCACTTTGATCAAGAAATATTATATTACCTGCAAGTCCTCTTGTGGGGGCCAGCTTCAGTCACCACCCCCAATATGATAAGTAGTTTTTGAGCTTTATATGCATGGGATCGTAGTCTATGCGCTTTTTGGGACTTGATTCATTTTCCATAACATTATGTTTTCGAAACTCATTCATGTTGTTGCTCTTCCTCTTCACTTAGCTGTTTTTTCTTTCTCTTCAGATAAACATGTTGCTTTCATGTGTCACCTCCTTGATTCAGCGTAGCCAGCCATGACATGTGTATAAGTGGAGTGACTCTAAGTCAGGTCCTCTTGGTGGCCTTGATCCCTGGGGCTGTCCCTGCTTTTTTTCTTCTACATGGTTGTTATCTGGGAAGAACTGAGATCTAAGAAGAGAGAGGAGGAAAAGACAAAAACTCAGCACTTTCTGCCTGAAGTTTCTTTTCCTTTAACACTCTCCTTACTCCAGCTCCTTCCACCCCAGTCCATCAGGTGGGAGGAATGTGGTCGATGCTGGCTACACCAGCCAGGTTCAATTCCATGGCGACACTTTCCCCCAAACAGCAGTCATTTTTCTTTAATTAGAGAGGGAGAAGTAAAGGAAGGTGATCTAGGAACATATTACCAGCTTTCATAAAGGGATGACTTGTTTGGTTGGCAAGTTGTTCATAACTGGTTTCCCTCTCCTGGTTTTCTTGTCCATGAGAAATGAGTTAGTACTTTATAAAAATAAATTTAACAGCAGCTATTTTCAAGAGAGAGAGATTTAAACTTCACAAGCATATAGCTTAGATGAGACAACCCATTCAAGTTTGAGCAGTTGATTTAATCAAAATTTTTCCCCAGAGCTTGTTGCAGAATGAAATTTATAATAGTTTCTCTGCAGTTTTGAAGGTCCTGTTTTTACTAAGTATGTATCAGTTCATTCATTTTCATGCACTGTGCAGAAGTAAAGCCAATAGCTGTCTGAATGTGTCCACTTCAATTACTAATGCAGTATCAAGAAAATCAATAAGGTATTTCAACACTCTTCCAACTTATTCTTCTGATCTCAAAGGCAGAGGATGATGCTGAACCTGAAGACCCAATACTTTGGCCACCTGATGTGAAGAACTGACTCATTGGAAAAGACCCTGGTGCTGGGAAAGATTGAAGGCGGGAGGAGAAGGGGACAACAGAGGATGAGATGGTTGGATGGCATCACCGACTTGATGGACATGAGTTTGAGCAAGCTCCAGAAGTTGGTGATGGACAGGGAGGCCTGGCGTGCTGCAGTCCATGGGGGTCGCAAAGAGTCGGACACGACTGAGCGACTGAACTGAACTGATTCACTGGAATGAAGTCAACTTAGATTCTTAGGTTGCCGTCGAAGTGGTTATATAACGAAGACAAGAGAATTATGCATTTGTTTTCTGCTATCTCTCTTCATGTTTATGAGCAGTGTTTGCAGCACGGGGAGGCATGGAGGAGGAGGAGGGAGAACTGTAATGGCTGCTGTGGTTTCGGATGCTAAGGGAGGTGCAGACCCTCCTGCAGCTCCGCAGTGGCTGCGAGGAGGGCTCTCCGGGGGGTGGATTGTGGTCCAGGGGCTGCTGAAGCCTTCGGGCACCTCCCTACTCACAGTCCTTGACACTGGCTGCCTGATCGGAAAAGCGACCCCAGAGGCAGAGCTCATCTGGAGAGGCCCCTCCACATGCCTCTGCTTGGGGCATGAGAACCATTTTGATTTGTAAAATGAAATGTTGAGAATCCTGCATCTGTGGGCACTAAAAATTCCCCAAACCCAAGATGTGAAGGTCAAATAGAATAGAGAGACTCACCCTTTGAGGCCGAGTTATAAAATATGTGTGGAAAATTTGAATTTATTTTGTATGAGGGGTTTAGGGACAATTCCTAGTAAGGATATCACGATCTGAACAAGGAATTAGATGCAGGGCTGGGGTCCAAACACCAGTCATGCATCCACAATAGGCATCTAAGAAATCAATATGAACTCGAATTAGTATCCGAAGCCTTTCCCCAAAGTACCTTTGTTTAACGGAGAGAAAATCCCCATCCATTAAGTGTCATGGGCCAGATTACTCTGTCATGTGTGATGACATATCGATAACGGCCTGGAATGCCACATGGCTTGTTGCCGTGTTTTGGAAAATTCTTGTTTGTGGTGACTACAGTTCTTTCATCAAAGCCCCTTCCCATGTGCTGCTATACTCTCTGCCTTCCTGATCCTCACTATTGCTTGACTTCACCCTACAGCCATATTCGGGAAGGTTGTAAGAGAGAAAGAGACCTTCAGAGCTGGGAAGGGACCAGCTAGTCCAGTAATTCCAAGCCGTGCTCCCGCGGTGCCCTAAGCATCTGCAGAGCTGGGACTCAGAGCAGAGGTGAGCCAAACTGGGTCTGCTCAAAGCTCTTACCAGCTTTCACCTGCCCTGCTGCAAACAAATCAGTAAAAGGTTTGAAAGTCAGTGACCCAGTCCAGTTGCTTTCTTTTCCAGGTAAAGAAATTGGAGCCTGAAGAGCTGACTTTCTAGATAGAAAGCCCTTGAGTGTGGTAGTGACACAACTGTTTTAGAAATGGGTAATTTCTGGGAACTGGAATGAACTCGCTAATGAAGGAGGGAGTTAAAAGGTAGCTTTGTAAAGTTTTGGTTTCCTTTGGAGATTTTAACCTTCCCAAGGATATGCTTGCCACCTTCTTTAGAGTCTCTGTTTTGGGAACACAACTTTAGAGAACTGTACATGCCGTTTCAGGAAAAAATACAATAGCAACTTGAAGCTAGCGCTTCTCCTGGCAATGTAAGGCTAAAGATGGGCTGCTATGGTAAAGACTGTGACTTTAGGCTATCTTTAGTCTAAAGCTCCTTTTTCACACTTTAGAGAAGGCCGTGATGAAATGATAAACATACCTGATCCACTTCCCCTAGTTCCTGGATGGCAGCTTGACCTGTGATGGTGCTGGAGATCTTTGCTGTCACCTCTCCCCCTGCCTGAACTCATCTCTCCTTTAGACCCTCCCTCTCCAACCCTAGACTTAGCAACAGTCTGCCTGACATTTCCGTTTGCTTGTCTAGGAAACGTCTCAGATTCACATGACAGAAGGTGAATTTCTGGTTTTCTCTCCTAGTCAATTCCATCTGAACATTTTTCATCTTGGTTAATGGCAACTTTTCCAGGCTTCCCAAGTGGTGCTCGTGGTAAAGAACACACCTGCCAATGCAAGAGACTCAAGAGACCAGGTTTGATCCCTAGGTCAGGAAGATCCCCTAAAGTAGGAAATGGCACCCCACTCCAGTATTCTTGCCTGGAAAATTCCATGGGCAGAGGAGCCTGGCCGGCTATGGTCCATGGGGCTGCGAAGAGTCCGACACGACTGAGCAACTGAGCGCATGTCACATGTCATGTTACAGTGGCAACTCTGTCCTGATTTCTCAGGCCAAGACGCTCAGAGTCATCTTACTCCTGTCTCACATCCTCTGTCCACTCTGGATCTGACCTGTTCTCACTCCCTCCACTGCTATCACCTCGGACTAAGCCACTATCATTTCCTGTCCAGTTTAGCTTGAGTTTCTTAACTTGGCTTTCCTTCTGCCTATGAATCTTGCTTTCAGTCTATTCTTGAAGTGGTCAGCGAGGTCCTTTTTCATAAGTAAGGCAGGTCACGTCGTCCTTTCTTCAAGACACTCCCCATCTCACTCAGAAGTTAAAAGATCTTCCCCCTCTGGCCCCTACCCTCTTCCGTTTCCCACTGCTCCAAGCCACACCTGTCTGCCCCCAAGTCCCTCCATACCCTCCCCCTTCCACGGTCACCCCTTCCGTGCCTCACCCCTGTAACTTCTCTGGCCTCATGGCTCCACTACTCGTCTTGCTCCTCCTGCTCACTCCACTCCAGCCACACCAGCCTCTGGGCTGAACCTCAAACACTCTTGGCATGCTTCAGAATTAGACCGTTTACTGGTGGTCCCCTCTGCATGGGTCACTCCAGTCAGATTTCTAACTCTCTCACAACTTCAGGGTTTTGTTCCAATGTCCCGTTCTCAATAATCATCCTAGCTAAATCAGTAGGGAACTGCAAACAAAAACCACAATGAGATATCACCTCACACCTGTCAGAATGGCTAGCACCAAAAAGAAGACAAATAACAAATGTTGGTGAAGATATGGCGAAAAGGGAACTCTCTACACTGTTGGTGAGAGTGTAAATTGGTGCAGCCACTGTGAAAAATGGTATGGATGTTTCTCAGAAAAAACTAAAAATGGAACTGTCATATCACTTGGAAATGTCCTGGGGATATGTACAACCCCCCCCAAAACACTGATAAAGATACCCACACCCCAATGTTCATAGCAACATGATTTACAATTGCCAAGATATGGAAGCAAACTAAGAGTCCATCAACAGATGAACATACAAAGAAGATATGGTATATATTCAAAGGAATATTACTCAACCATAAAAAGGAACAAAATTTTGCTGTTTGCAGCAACATGAATGGACTTGGAGGGTGTTATAAGTAAGTCATACAGAGAAGGGCCAATACTGTACACTATCACTTTTATAGGGAATCAAAAAAATAGAGATAACTAATGAATATTAACAAAAAAGCATACTCACAGATATAGACAACTAGTGATTACTAGTGGGGAGAAGAAAGGAGAGTAAGAGATAAAAGCTATTAGGTATAAAATAATTTACAAGGATATATTGTACATTGCAGGGAATACAGATAACATTTATAATAACTAAAAATGGGGTATAACCTTTAAAATTTGTGACATATTATTTGTTGTTGTTCAGTTGCTCAGTTGTGTCTGACTCTTTGAGACACCATGGACTGCAGCACACCAGGCTTCCCTGTCCTTCACCATCTCCCAGAACTTGCTCAAACTCATGTCCATTGAGTCGGTGATGCCATCCAACCATCTCATCCTCTGTCATCCCCTTCTCCTCCCACCTTCAATCTTTCCCAGCACCAGGGTCTTTTCTAAGGAGTCGGCTCTTTGCATCAGGTGGCCAAAGTATTGGAGCTTCAGTTTCAGCATCAGTCCTTCCAATGAATATTCAGGGTTGATTTCCTTTAAGATTGACTGGTTTGATCTCCTTGCTGTCCAAGGGACTCTTCAGGAGTTTTCTCCAACACCACATTACATTATCCCCCTGTGATACATATATTCAACAGCAACTATCAGTTCAATCGCTCAGTCGTGTCTGACTCTTTGCCATACTTCAATTAAAAAATAATTCAAAAATTAAAAAAGAATCATTCTAGCTAAACAGGAAAAGTCCTGCCACCCATACGGGTCTCTCTCCACCGGTTCTTGTCTGTGGATAAATAAGCACAGCGGTGTGTCCAGAGAGAGACCAGCGGTAGAACACGGGGAACTCTCGCGAGACCCTATGCCGGGAAGATGCGTGGGAAACGCTGTTGCTCCCCGTGCCCTGGCAGGGGGCGAAGGCAGCGAGAAGCCGAGTGACTGGGAGAGGCCCCTGGGAGTCCGCCAGCGCCCGGCAGCCTTCCTTACAGGGCGTGAGAGGCCGAAATCGCTGAACGGGTAGGCGCTGTCACCCGGCTAGGCTTCAAGCGCTTGCTCTGGACCATGAGAACCGGTTTTACACGTGTCCCCGGCCCGGCGCTGGGGGGCGTGGTGACTGAGACGTAGGGGGCGCGCAGGGACCCGGCGTCCTGCCTCCTCAGCGCGGGCCGGGCCCGGGGGCACCGAAAATGGCGGGAAAGCTCTGAGAGGGGCCGCAGACTGACTCCTCACGGAGGGAGGGGCCAGACGGGATGGCCGGACATGTGATGGTTGACGGCAAGGAGCGTTCGAGCAAGTGATGCTGGGTTAGTAAATTGCCTCATTGGTTAAATTAAAAAGCAATTTTTTTTGGCGGGGGGGGGGGGGGGGGGACAAAAAGGAACAACCGGGTTTAAGTATATGTCCTTAATTTTTTGCCAGCTATTGCCAAACCATTATCCAGATTCTTTTGCTTCACATTTTCATCACATTTTCACATTACGTCATTCCTTGCTCCAAACCTTTGATAACACTTATTAGAAAGAAAGAAAAGAATTTCTAATAAGGAAACAAAAGAAATATCTTTGCCAATTCTTATTGTTTAAGCCACTAAATCGTGTTTGACTCTTTGGGACCCCATGGCCCTCCAGACTCCTCTGTTCATGGAATTTCGAGGTAAGAATACTGGAGTGGGTTGCTATTTACTTCTCCAGGGGATCTTTATGATCCAGGGAAGGATCAAACCTGCTTCTCCTGCATGGGCAGGCGGATTCTTTACGACGATACAGGCCTACAATGATACGTTATTACTGGTTTAGTTTATATATACCTTTGATTACTATTGAGGATGGACGTATTTTTACATCTTTATTGATAATTTGCAGTTTTTACTTTTATGAATTATTCTTTGTTTTTTAACCTTGGAAAATTATGAAAGCTCTTTATGCATTAACCCTTTCCTAGCATTTAAATTTTTCTCCCCTCGTTTACTTTTTATTTTTTTATGGTGTTTTTCTGAAAATTTTAAATGTTTAGAGAGTTAACCATTCATCTTTTCTTTTATGGGATCTAGTTTTGTTGTTTTGCTTAAAAACTGTCTCTCACTTCTCTTCCCATCAATATTTCTCCATGTTTTCATCTAAGTTTTCTGTGATTTTATTGTTTCACCACAATCATTATATGTTCTATGTTTATTCAGATTTAATAGTTGTGATAGTTTGCAAAAATGGCTACAATCTTCAATTCTTGGTCCTTCTCAGGACCACTCCCCTCTGCAGTGTCAGGATGCAGCTCTGAGCATGAGGAGGTGGAATCTGTTTACCCACCGCTTAAGTCTGGCCTTGTGACTTGCTTTGACCAATAGAATCAGTGGCAATGACAGTGTGTGGTTCCAAGGCTAGACCTTATGAGACCCTGGGTGCTTCTCCTAGCTCACCAGGAACTCTCCAGGGCCACCAGGTGATCAAGCCTGCTGAGTGAGCATGTGGCCTTATTGCTCTCTATCACTCCAACTGACAGCAAGTCAACTTACAGAAATGGCAGTGAGGTTATCTTAGACCAGTTGGCCCCTAGCTAAGGTATCAGCTGAGCAGTAGCTGACAGCAGGAGTTGAATGAGCGTCAAGACTTGAAGAAGAGCTGCTCTGCTGGGTCCAGCCCAAATTGCTGTCCCACAGAAAAGTGAACTAAGTAATTGGAAGCTGTTTTTAAGCCCCTAAGCTTTGAAGTTTTCCTGGTTGTATAGCAAAAGGTAGCTGATGTATGAAGTTGGGAATTCTATTTTATTTATCCAAGAGTTAGCCTGTGGCCTAATATCATTACTGAATAGTTCATCTTCTCCCAAATATATTGTCTTGATTCTGCCTCTGAGTTCTCCATTATTTTCTATTGATTTGTCTGTCCTTTGTGCAATAGATTTTCTCAATGATATGCTTCAGTATCTGGAAGGATAAATTTCTCTTTTCTCCTACAATTCTTAACTATTCTTATGTTTTTATTCTTCTAGATGAATTTGGTTTTATTGTTTCATATTGCAAAAATATATATGTTGGGCTTTTGAATGGAGTGTTATGAAGCATAAACTTTGAAAAGTATTGACTTAAAAATATTGAGCTATCTAGAAATATAATATTTTGAATAATTGTCATACTTTATATATTTCAGAAGAACTTTATAGTTTTCCTTATATAGCTTTCTCATAGTTCTTATTAAATTGATGCTTGGGTATTTTACAGTAAAAGGAAGATTTTTTCATTATATTTTCTATAATTGCTTTAGATTTTTAAGAAAACTATCTATCTCGATATATTAATTTTGTAACTGACTACCTTACTGAACTCAGTGTTTCTAGAAAATTGTTTAAAATTGTTTTTTTTTAAACTGGATTTTTCAGCTATGCAAATCATATCATTGCAAGTAATGGTGACTTTTTTTCCTTTCCAGTGTTTTCCTGTTTATTTTATTGTTGCATCTTATTACTTTGGTTAGCACTTTCAGAGTAATGTTAAAGAATAGTGGTGATGGGTCACCCTTTTCTGAATCTTGCCTGTATTGTTTCTTCTAAACAAGAAAATAACTCTTTGAGAGCAGGTTCCATGTCTTGTTCTTTTATTCTTTCTCCCTTGATTCTTAGCACAATGCTTGCTTGTATTTGGCAATAAAGAAATATTTAGTAATTTAAGGGCCAAACACTTATTGCAGGTCTTCTTTGTGTTGGACACTGTAAAGGGAACTGTGGTGCGAAGATTAAGCCTCCCCAGCTTTGTTATTGTTGTTCTTGTTTCAGTCACTACGTCATGTCTGACTCTTTTGCCTCTCCATGGACTGTAGCCCACCAGGCTCCTCTGTCTATGGATTTCCCAGGCAAGAATACTGGACTGGGTTGCCATTTCCTTCTTCAGGGGAACTTCTTGACCCGGTGATCAAACCTGCATCTCCTGCATTGACAGGCGGATTGTTTACCACTGAGCCTCCAGGGAAACCCTGATACCCAGCTTTAGGGCCCTTTAAGTCCATTTATATTGTATGGACTTTGGAGTTGGATAAAAACAAACCTTGGCTTTATATCCTATCTGTTGTGGGACTTTGAAAAATTTACATCACCTTTCTAGATTTCCAGTTTATCCCCCTGAATACCTGGAAATTAATAGTCAACCTCTTATAAGTCTCTTGGAGAGATTAGATAATATATGTATAAGAGCATTTTGAAGAATTTCTGAATGAATGAACAGGAACAGGAAATAGAAGAAGAGCTTTGGTGGATGGGGGAGAATGCAGGCTCAGATTTGAACATACTGAGTTGAAAATGCCTGTGGAACTTTAAATAGACTTATATGTTGGATCATTGAGTATACAGATCTGAAATTTGAAGAGATTTAAATTTATGAATATGCTACTTATGTCCTTAATGTTTTAAGGCTCAGAAAAATCACTCTGGCCACAATAAAGAGGGTGTTTTTTTTTTTTTTTTTTTTTTCTGGGCGGAGGCGGGGTGGGGGTGGGGGTGGATTGGAGGGGAAATACATATGAAGCTAAACTGTAGATGGAAAGCTACCAGAATGGAGACAGCTCAAGGGCTGAGAGTGTTATCAGCAGAGGTTAACTCCACAGAGTGGTCTGTTGAGCTGGGAATGAAAAGTGCCCTGATGTCAGCAATTAGAAGGTCTCATGTGCCCTCTCAGGAGTGGCTGCACCACTGGAGGGCAGGAGAGGAGGGCTAATTGCTGGGCCAGTGGGAGGTGAGAAAGCAGAGAGCAGCTCTGCAGGGAGGATAGAGCTGAATGCCATGTTCTTTGTTGACTTGATGGGTGGTTCATAGCTCAGACCCATGCAATATCCATGGCTGGGGTTCGGATATATCTCTGGGAAACTCTCCTCTGGGTGACCACGTCTGAACCCACTTCTCTTGGGGGATGAGGCACTTCCCTGGCAGGCAGCCAACAGAGTATACCCTGCCCCCGCCCCCACAAGGATCTCCCCACTTGGACGTGGAACGCAAGGTGGCATTGGCACACTGAGGATTCCAGAGAATGCGGAGTAGTTTTGGCTTCTCAATTGTTCCAGGACATCAGCACAGTGGACAAGGTGTTAATCAGGCTGCAGTGCTTGGCAAGTGGGGCAGTAGCTGGCAGAAGAAGCAGGCGTGGCTGTGATGCTCAGGCTGTGGTGCTCAGCAGCGGTACCTGGAAGGGAGACACCGGTGCCTTCCAGAGCAGGCAGGTTCCGCAGGTGCGGTGGCATCTTACGTCACCAGAGGAGCTGGGGGCTGCGGGATTCCACATGATACCTGACCAGGCTTTCCTGTGAGTACGTTTAAGACAGGGCTTGGAGGTTCTCAGAAATACACAAAGGGGCCTCGAGGAGTTTAAGGTCTTGTGTGGCAGTTAAATGTAAGAGCCAGCAAAATGTGGGTGGTGAGTATTCCTATGTTTCCTTGTGCATCCAGGAGGTAGGCTGTACCTAAGGCAACATGTGTTATCAGCTGAAAAAACTGTCTCTAAATAGGTCTAATAGGACAACCATTTGCCACTGTTGCTGGGTTTGTCTCTGCAGGAAAAGTGTTTTAGCAGGACACACACACACGAGTTCTAGCGTGAAATAATCTGGGAAACATTGGGTTAAAGGGCATTGATGAGGTTTTCATATATCTATCCTTTTATTAAGGGTCTCTGGTATCCTGATCCATTTGAATCATATTCATTTGAGCACCTACTCGGTCTCAGTGAATTAGGTACAGTGGTGGACACCAGAGACATGGTCCCGGCAGTCTAGACGGGGAGACAGAGCTACTGTGGATTGTGACTCTAGGAGGAAGGGGGGAGTATTCAGCATTCCCCAGACTTACGCCATGAATCCTTTCTGGACGGATACCTTTAACACCTTTCATGCTTGGGATACTGAAATATCAAAGGAAAAGAAGTGGAAGGAAAGCTGGGGAGGGTGAGGTATGGCTATTTGGTCTCTGACTAGAGGACATTAAACAAGTTGAAACAACGAAACAAACAATACACACCATAGAAAAGGTTCATAAATGAGCAATAAAGCCCAAATAGGGACTTCCCTGGTGGTCTGTGGTTAAGAACCCACCATTGAACCCAGGGGAAGTGGGCTCAATCCCTGGTAGGGAAACTAATGTCCCACATTCCCTGGGGTAACTAAGCCCTTGAATGCAACTGGAGAACTGCTGAGCCCGCCCACTATAGAGCCCTTTTGATGCAATGAAGACCCAGAGCAGCCAAAAAAAAAAAAAAAAACCCCAAATAAGGGTGAGGTGAGCGGAAAGAGATTCTGAATTGCTCCTACCTTCCAGAGTCCTTGTCTTTCTCTCTCCTTTCTTTCTTTCCCCTTCTTTTCTTTCTGATTTCATGGCCTCCAAATGATGTGAAAATCTGTATCTCCCCTCTCACATACATACTTGATATTTAAACATAAGCTCAGTAGTTATAAATATGCAGTTACGAGATTATTGTGTGTGTGCTTCAGATGTATTTTTGAAGCTACTACTTTGAGTTATCTAGTCATAAAATATGGCCACCATGTAATCAATGGACAAAACTCTGCCTCATTTTCACCCCATGCAGCCAAATCTTTCTAACACACACTGGTTTTCTTTCTCAGTCCCATTCAGATGCATTCCTTTGACAGCACTCCACGTCTAAATTCTTGTCGTAGAGTGGAGGGATCGTGCACGCAGCCATAGAAGACAAAAGGCTTCGAGATGGCCTTGAACTTGTCCCTGGGATCAATAAGCGTTACCTCCTTCAGGGTTTCCTGCCTCACTGCTCTGCTTTGCCTTCAGGGGAGATGCTTTCTCACACTGTCGGTGGGTCTAGTAACCTGAGGCAGTGGTCCAGTCCACCGGGCTGAAGGCCGTGTCTCTTCTTTGTGGGGGCCGGGGTGGTAGGACTGTGGGAGGGGAGGTGGGGGTGACCCTGCTCCAGGCCGGAGCCTGTGCAGGGCAGTCACTTTTAGGGAAGCACATGGAAATTGAGGGTCTAGTGTCCATGCCCGCGTGTCCCCTGAAAGCCTTTCTAGGTCCCAGCGTACTTGTATGTGGTTAAAACCCCACTGGTGAGCTCGCCAGAGAGTAGTGAAAAGAAGGCGTGTTTGATTAAGTACATGGTCCACGCGGTGGCTCCCGACCTTTGTTCTTTCTCGGGAGGCACTCTTGAATTCAAAGCCCACGTTCAGTGGTCTCAGCCCACCTGGGGGGCGGGGATCAATCTGCTGGGTGAGGAGTCCAGAGCTGAGGGTCATAGGCATTTGGGTTGGCAGGGGGTGGGTTGTCAGTAGCACCTGAGCTTTTATCCTGTTACTAAAGAAAGACATTCTTCCTGTGCCCAAGGCACACTCTCCTGCTTTACCCTTGTGTCTGTTATCAGGAGTCCCTCCACCCCCCCAGCCCCAGGGTTCAGTGTAGCAGGCTGACCTATACCTGCCACAGTCCTCCCCTGGCCGAGCCCACTAGGGTCTCAAGGAGAGGAATGCCCCCTACCACAGGGCAGCACTCGCCCCAGACGATCTCATACCCACCTTTCAAAAACCTCCCCAGACCCTCTCAGCTACAAGAGAGTGGATCGTTGTCTGAGTGTTCCCGAGCTTCCTTCAATTTCCTGTCATAACACTTGTAAATTGCTTTTTCCTCCTAATTTGTCTAGATGTTTTATCTCCTTGGCAAGCAGGGAAACTCCTAGGGGCAAGGTTTTTTTCTCCTTATTCATTTGTGTTTCCTCGAAGTACCAAGAAAGGGTGTCTCACATAGTAGATACTTAGCAAGTTAGTTCAATCAGTGAAATTGGAGGTGACATAATATACATAAAAGTATATGAGCTATGTCTTGATAAGACTCAGGCCACAAGTATAGCATAAAATTGATATAAAGAAAAATACAGGGGAACTTCCCTGGCTGTCGAGTAGTTAAGACTTCACTTTCCAATGCAAGGGTAGCGGGTTTCATCCTTGGTCAGGGAACTAAGATCTCACATGCTTCATGGGCAAAAAATCAAAGCATAGGACAGAAGCAATATTATAACAAATTCAGTAAAGACTTAAAAAGAAAAATATGAACACCCCACTTATAACCGAGGTTTTTAGCAGTCATAATGGCTGCTACTAGCTATGCTTTATTGACAAGAAAATTGACAAGAAAATTCATGGATCTTAGAGCGTGGCTCCTTATTTTGATAACCATATTCTGTGGTTAGTATGTTGAGCCTGAAACTAGAGACTGAAGCCACCCCTGCCTCTGGGCATCAGATGGCGCTCACACACCATTAGAGAAGTTTTTACAAACTGCCTCAGTCTGAAGTTTCTCTTTTACCAAAACAGAGAGCTGTGGTTGTCTGCACAATTCTACGACAGATTAATTTCCTTCAGACGTCTGGGCCAGAGCTCAGTTCTCCAAAGGCAGGTTTAATACACACACACACAAAAACCTGATGTAAAGCACTCAGCTCAGGCTGTGTTGAAAGCCAAATTCTGTTTCTGTCAACGCAGTGACACTGTCTCTTCTTGCTTGGTCTTTGTGCCTTTTAAACAGCTTTATTACAGAGAAGGAAAAAACCAGCGGAAAAGCAGAGAAAGAGAGCTAGAGAAAGAGGGTATTATGTGGGCACGAGGATCAGTGGTGACCTATAGGGAAACCCAGAGTGCAAGTACTTTGGACAGATCACTTGCCCTGAGCAAACCTGGGTTTCTTCTTACAGGGAGAAAACACAGCCTCAGTGCTTTCACATCTTGGTTGTGTCCGACTCTTTGTGACCCCATGGGCTGTAGCCTGCCAGGCTCCTCTCTCCATGGAATTCTCCAGGCGAGAATACTGGAGTGGGTTGCCATTTCTTCCTCCAGGGGATCTTCCTGACCCAGGGATCAAACCCGGGCTTCCTGCATTGCAGACGGATTCTTTACCATCTGAGCCACCAGGAAAGCCCATAGTAGGTACCCAATAAATGTTTGTTGCATGAATAAATGGTAACAACAGTCCCCCAGTGTAGGCACAGCAGGGGTTCCTGCTCCATTTCAGAGATGTTGATTGACTTGTCCTTGGCCATAGGGTTCAGAAGGTAATGGAACTAGAACTAGAATCCTGACTTTTGCCCCTGAAAATTTTAAAATATTTCAGTCTTTAAAATTAAAGTCTCATCTTTATGTTTATAAAAGTTCTCTTCAATATGTTGGAGTGTTTAGGTGAGATACAGTCCATATGTCTGATGGAAAACCAGTGCAGTCTTGTGGGGAATAAGTTGTTTTTCGATAACACTGGTGTTAATCCAAGTGAAGTTACCCATACCACCTATTTTCCACCCATAAAATCTTGGACAGGTTTACACCTGCCAATTGCTGATTCTTGGGTGTGTTTCACAAGCCAGTGATTAGTTCCAAAATTCTAATGCTTCTGTGAATTGTTATGAAAGGACGAGTCCAAAATTTCAGGAAGGGTGTGGCAGCAGCATTGTGCATCTTGTAGGAGGTGCATATTTCAGGAACTGGAGTGGAGCTCTTCAGGTTCCCATTTATAGTCACCCCTCCCCTGCAGGAGGTGAAGTGGTCATTCAGGGAGCTCTCAAGGGTATCTCCTGTGTGGGTGCCTGAATAGAATGTCTTGAAGATAAGATATCTGATCCAAAAAAAAAAAAAAACCTCTCAGGGGGACCTGGAATTCCACCCAATGGCTTTGTTTCTTCGTTTTATGTAGAATCTTTGCCTTGAAGCCTTTCTTTGAATACAGATCTACTCTTTGCTGTGCTAGATTCTGGGAGAGATGCAAAGAGGAATACAAGTTTTTTTCTACTCAGTAAATTTTTTCCTTCCTCACTTCCTCCTTCCTTCCTTCCTTCCAGGAGTATTTCCTGAGCACACATTATATGCCAGACACTGTGCTAGGCTCTGGGTCAATCAAACAGTTAACATTTTGAATGTTCACTGTAGGCATGCACTAACTATCTAAAGTGCTTTTTATGAGTTAACTCATAGACTCACAATCTCTGTTGATAAATCAGAAAAGTGAGGTCCAGAGAAATTGGGTGATTTAAACCTGAGGTCACACCACTAGAGAATAGCAGTGACAGGGTTCAAATTTGGGCATTCTGGCTCCGGAACCTGGGTCCTAACAGGTCCCTGGCCTATGCTCCTCACCTGGTCGGAGGGGTGGCGGGGGGACGCAAATGTATAAAGTTGAACTAGAGTCCAACAGGGCTGCAATGGAAGGGGAGATAAGGAGAGGGCTCCTGGAGCGACTGCCTGGAGGAGCTGGGAACCCATCACCAGGCACGAGGCCGGACCTCTGCAGCCATAGCTTAGTCACGAACAACCAGAACATGAAAAAACACCTCTTTCTTCCTCGCTGACTTGCTTTGCTATTAAGGGGTGTCGTGCCACTGAGGCTACTTTGGTAATACAGTTTTTAATTCTTTTAAAACTAATATAAATAAAGCACTGATTGAAGCAATGAGCACCATTTGCGTTTGTAAAACTTGGCAGGTTGACCACGTGTACAGTCTCACTTTACATTCTTGCTTTTCTCTCTCAGCCTCTGTTGTTCTCTGGGTCGATGGCAGGGGTTGAGGCAGGGTGGAAATCTCAAGACACTAGTAGGTCTCTCAGGACTGCATGGACCTGATTACAGCCACTAGATATGGAAAAGGAAATGGAAAGGGGCGGATGAATTCAGCCACTCTGTTGTGAGATTTAATTGTTAATTCTCTGCATGCTCACTGTCCCTCAAAGTCTTGCGTCTTCCACCTCCTCTCCTGCCCCACTGTCTTCCTGAAGGACGTGGCTCACAGCCTGCCTCTAAAAAGCCTCCCCTGCCCCCAGCCCCATCGCTCTCATGTCAGACTCCTGTGGCGCTTAAGGTCTGCACCTCTCATTTCACTAGTGAGCAGACGTTGCTTTTTGAATAGCTGATAGTTTCATGTTATGACATCGTATTTTATATCTTTTCAAATTCAACTCAGTACCCTTTTTCTCGAACAGAAGAGTCTAGTTAACTATACATTCAGGGTAGGGCTTCCTTTTAAAGCCAAGGAAATCTTGATCGTGCCCCTGTAAATTTCTCTCCTTTCAAGCTTGTCAGCAAGTCATTCTTCCTAATCCCATTTTGCTTAAAAATCAGTTCCTCTTCTGATGGACTCCTAACACTTTTTCATAAACTTAGTTTATCTGGAAGTTACAAAATTTCAAAGTATCAGCATGGTTGTTGCTTCTTTTGAGAATATTGCATTGTTTTATAATACACTTAAAATTTTTTTCTCATGAAATATGTATAACATATAATTTACCATCTTAACCATTTGTCTATTTTAAAAAAATCTCCAAGACTTTGAGATAAATAATCTGAATACATTTATTTCTTTTTACATTTGTAATATTTCATAAATGTATAGAGTTCCATATATTTTTCATTAAATGTATCCTATTGGAACATTCTTGTTTCCTTTTTGCTCTTTTGTGATAACAGTGAAAATGTGGATAAGGAATATATTTACATAATAAATTCATTACACTTTAATTTTTGAGTTCCTCATTAATGCTCCTGAAAGTTTAATTGATAAATTCCCAGTTATGAACAATTGCACCAGGTTCATCACACTCTGCTTTTTACCTCCACACTCATCTAGGTTTCCAATGTTGTCAGTATTTACAGCTGGGATTGGATTTTTTTTTGATATTACATTGAATATTATGATTTTATATGTAAACAATATGAATACTACTACTAATAGTAGCTAACGCTTGTCAAATACTTACTGTGTTGCTGGGGAGTTTTCTAAGTGACTTACACAGATTGACTCAGGCACTCAAAGCGTTCATTGCATTGTCAGTTCCTGTGCTCACTGACACTTCATACCTTCTCGTGAAGTCAGACCCATAACAGAGGCAGATGCCTTTTGTCCTCTCCTGGATTTGCTCTTGAGATGTAAGGCACAAATATTAAAGTTCACTAGTAGGTGAACCATCTAACTATACCAGATTGGAAATTCCTAGAATTATTTATTTGTGATACTCCAGGTTATCATTTAGCACACAAATGTTTGAGAAATAAATTAATGAATATTATTTCATTAAAGCCCAATAAAATACAGGATCATGATGGGCTTTGAAATGGCAGGGTAAACAGCTGTGCAGAGAGCTGAGTTTGCAGCTAGAACTTACCTACTCTTAGCGAGGTGAGTCAAGGAAAACATCTATTCCTGTCAAGGCAAAATTTAAAGTACATGATGTTGGCTTCGTGCATGATTGCAAATGTCAAAATTCCATTAATTTGATTTTTAAAGTTTAAGGTATTCTGCCATTTGGTTACTCAGTGTATGAATAGAATGACATTTATTCTACTTGGCTCTCTGTAAGCTGCACATGCACACTTATTTGAAGGGTATCATTTATCCCTTTAATTAGAGTATTTTAGGAGCACACCATGTTGGGCTAAATAGGATGTGTGAACTAAAGGAAAAGAACTCTGGTATTTAGACTCTAATGGAAGACAGACCTGATAAACTTGAAAGTCTTGTGTTATAATGAAAAACAGTGTAGGATTAAGTGGCAGGGAGTGATACAGACAAGATGGTACGTCTACAGAGTTCGAGAAAGGAGAGGATGATCAACTAAGGCCTGATGAGGAAGCTGGGATTCTGTTTGGGCTTGAACTGCAGAGAGGGGAAGAAGAGGTTCCTTCAGGTGTGGAGATATTTTATGACCCAAAGCAGGAATTAATGATTTCTGTTTTTTGAGGTGATGTAATGATTTTTTTTTCCCTGGAGTGTTTTTTTTTTTTATAAAGAAACATCATTTAATTTAATTTATCATATGGCCAGCTGAAACTCAAACGTTCTATTCCTATGAGAAGAGGAGAATGAACATTGAGGAAGAGTTAGCAATCTCTGCTACAGAGGGAATGATTAAAAAAGGAGAAAAAGTGTGAAAAGACCAAACTGTTAAAATCCTTGGCTTGGAGAGGGAGGCAGTCCCTTTAAAGACATTGTCTAGGCACACTCTTGGCTCTCAACTGTGCCTTCTTTCAGATAGAGAGAGAGAGAGGTCCTAACGTGCACCTTCATTCCTTTAAAGGACTCTGGGCGCTCCTCCTTCCGCAGAAGTAGTTCTCACCCTTGGACCTCCTCCATCATCATCCTTAGCCATACCTTTGCCAAATTCTGGGTTTTTCTATCTAGAGTTACCCATATGGGACATAAGCAGAAAACCCCAGATGTTCTAGAAGAGTGTTACAAATGCAGCCACATGTAGCTTTTTGCTTCACATCACTGGTATTGTGTTGTTTGTTTTTTCCCCCAGAAACAAAGTAGAAGTGAATGTCTACCTTGCTCAACTTCTGCCAGCAGGTTCTGAGTCTCCACACAGAAGTCATTGATTGGGACCCCCAGGGGGATGTTTAGAAATGTCAGTGCCTGAGTGTCTCTTCCAGGGCTTCTAAGTTAATTAGTTCTGATCATGGCCTGGGCCCCAGGATTTAATAGGTGATTTTAGTGCACAGCTGCTGTTGGAAATCTGCTCTCCATCTTTTCTTAGGGATATTTCCCGGAGGATGCCATGCTGAGTTAGTGACTTATTTTAAAATGGTTCTAAGAGCACTTAGGCTTGGCTGGTAGGGAGAACAAATTGATGAGCAACATTGAGGATTGGGTAGAATTAGAAATGAAGTTGAGATGCCGAATCCTCTGGGTCCAAAGTGAAGTGAAACACAGGTGCGCTCTGGGTGGGAGGCAAGATGAGAGCGAGGACACACGTCAGGGAGGCAGACTCAGGAGGGAAAGGGTGAAGGGCTGTGCTCCGGTTCTGCAGCCTTTGGAGGTGAATTCTAAACTGGAAGATCTAGATTGACTCTGGACTTTGGAACAGTGCAGAGGCAAGCAGGAATCCCAGGGGCGAGAGTGGAATTAGAGCTCTCCTCTGTCAAGCACCCCTCTTTCAGAGCTGCTGGGCTGGTCTTGTGTGCACTGGGGGCTGAGAAAAGGAAGGTTGGACACACCCACCTCTCCCATCCCTTCTCTCCAGGCTTTTCCGCCAGGGGACCATGGACAGTTCCTACTGAGAGCAGGAGGTAATAGACAGTTTCTACTCAGACAAGGAGTATTTAGCTTTGACTTGGAATTGGAAAATCTCCTAATATCCCTATTCACTGCTTTGCCCAGTCATTCATCTCTGCAATCCAGGAGTTTTAAAGGGAGCTTTTAAAAATGGGACGAAGCAACTGACAAAGAATTAATCTCAAAAATATATAAGCGACTCCTGCAGCTCAATTCCAGAAAAATAAGTGACCCAATCAAAACATGGGCCAAAGGACTAAACAGACATTTCTCCAAAGAAGACATACAGATGGCTAACAAACACATGAAAAGATCCTCAACATCACTCATTATCAGAGAAATGCAAGTCAAAACCACAATGAGGTACCATTTCACGCCAGTCAGAATGGCTGCTACCCAAAAGTCTACAAGCCATAAATGCTGGAGAGGGTGTGGAGAAAAGGGAACCTTCTTACACTGTTGGTGGGAATGCAAACTAGTACAGCCACTATGGAGAACAGTGTGGAGATACCTTAAAAAACTGGAAACAGAACTTCCGTATGACCCAGCAATCTCACTGCTGGGCTTACACACAGAGGAAACCAGATCTGAAAGAGACACGTGCACCCCAATGTTCATCGCAGCACTGTTTACAATAGCCAGGACATGGAAGCAACCTAGATGTCCATCGGCAGATGAATGGATAAGAACGTTGTGGTACATATACACAATGGAATATTATTCAGCCATTAAAAAGAATTCATTTGAATCAGTTCTAAAGAGGTGGATGAAACTGGAGCCCATTATACAGAGTGAAGTAAGCCAGAAAGAAAAACACCAATACAGCATACTAACGCATATATATGGAATTTAGAAAGATGGTAACGATAACCCTATATGCGAGACAGCAACAGAGACACATGTATAGAACAGTCTTTTGGACTCTGTGGGAGAAGGAGAGGGCGGGATGGTTTGGGAGAATGGCATTGAAACATGTATATTATCATATGTGAAATGAATTGCCAGTCCAGGTTCGATGCATGAGACAGGGTTCTCAGGGCTGGTGCACTGGGGTGACTCTGAGGGGTGGGATGGGGAGGGAGGGGATGGGAGTTCAGGATGGGGAACACATGTACACCCATGGCGGATTCATGTCAATGTATGGCAAAACCAATACAATATTGTAAAGTAATTAGCCTCCAATTAAAATAAATATGTTTATATTAAAAAACTAAAAATGGGACAGGTAGAAGAAGTTTAGGAATAGGAGAGAAAATTCAGATTCGTCACTTTTGACCTGTTAACGTTTGAAGACCTGGAGCTAGCTGGTAATGCCTGGATGAACAGTAATAGCCTGGCTTCACTTTACTCCCCAAAGTCATTTTTGCTCTTTGTAGACATTTGCTTGGTGTTTTTCTGCATCTAGTTGCTATTCGATAATGGGTGAGATCTGATTATGTCCAGGTAGGAGGATAATAGTAAGTGACTGTGTTTTGCCTCATATCATACTTCTGTCTTATAATAGTCTGTTTTCCTAGGACATTAGATTTTTCATTTAAGTGCAGTACAAGCATTGAATTCGGCTTTTCTCCAGTTTTTTCTGGTGGACACTAGAGGAAACAGTGTGTAAAATTTATTCTTGTCTTGGATCCCTGTAGTTAGGGGTTCAAATCATTCTCTTTAATAAATTAGTTAAGATCTCTGAGCCTCAGTTTCTTTTTTGTGAAGTGGGGATAATAATAGTCTCTGTTTTATAGGGTTGCCTTCTTTATTGCTGCTTTAAAAATTATTAATATTATTTGGTTTTTACAAAAACCTGTTTTACAATGCTGGAACAATTTGGCAACAACATATAAAATAATACTGCACTAAAACTCAAAGTATAAAATAAGTAAAATATCAATACTGACATAAATATTGATACATGATTGATTAATAAATAAATGGAGGGAGACTAAGCAAATCTGCACAGAAGAATTGCAAATATTTCCAAAGGCCAATGCATTTTTCAATCCCAGGTCCGAAGTGTCTGGTGGTAAACAAAACAAACATTAATTTGAAAAACAAACAAACCCTGGGATGTCCTCCAGAAATCTTAACACCTATTGAAAACAAGTTAAACATGGAAAAGTCAGGAATGTTGGAGGGGAAGCAGTCTCTCTTCAAAAATTATAAAAACAATGTTGGTAATTTTGTACTTTGCAAAACCCAAAGTTTTTTCCACATTTAAGTGATTTCTTACAAAACCCGAAATTTTTCACGTTTAAGTGATTTTTAAACTTGCATTCCTGTAATAACAGTGTTGGCTAATCCTTTAGAATCTTTATTTTTTCTTTTCACTTAGAAAAATGAGGTTGGAGTAGTTCTGTTTTTCTGATGTCAAAGAGAGTAGACTTTGACAACATCGTCCCTCCCCTTTCCCTCCGTCCCCCACCCTCTCCTGCCCAGCCTGAATATTATTTTATGGCTATTCATCAACTCTTCCTTTAGCTAAAGAAAATCTTTTTGGAAAAATGAAAAGTATGTGTTACCTATTCTCCAGAGTTTGTGTCTGTTTCCCTTTCGAACAGCCCTAGAAGAGATGAGTGTATGTGAAGGCGTGAAAGAGATCAGGAGAGGATCTGGGAGAACAAGGTAGTGGGTGTGTCAGGGATTTTGTTAAGCAAGGCCTCAGCCAGCACCACCTCAGCCTGCCTCCTTCCCAACAGAGATCGTCTTCATCCAGCAGCTTTGCGCCATGTCTACAGGGCCTGTTGGAAGTTTGTATTTGCGTAATGCTTCTTAATGAGTGCTTTCAACAGAGCTCACCTTCGTACTTTTGAGGAACCAGTCTTGTTAAATCTTGTCTCATGTGAAATAGTTTACCATCAATCCCTTCTTTATGTCAAAGAGCTAAGAGCAAAAAGGTGTGATGGGATAAATTCATGAAATATTAGCTGATTATTTTCTCTGGTTATTTTCCTTCTTTCTCTGTTTGAGGAATATAGCCTGGTCTATTTTTTTTTTTCTTTTTAATTGGTTCAGAGATTTTTGTTGGATGGAAAGGAGAAGCAATCCTTCCTTCCTTCCTTGTCCCCTCCTTCCTTTCTTTTTTAGCTAATGGTCAGAACAGGGAAGTATCGCCATTATTTTGTAATAGCGCCAAATGGAGTATAATCTATAAAAATTTTGAATCGTTATGTTGTACACCTGAAACTAATATTATATTGTAAATTAACTATATTTCAGTTAAAAACAAAGAGCTAATGGTAATGTCCTCTGAGGAAAAGGGAGATAAATAAAAGCCTTTAAGGGCTTGGAGAAATCAAGGCTAAAGATTCTCCCCAAATTCGTAAGTAAGAGGTTTGAGGTATCATGGGGAGAATAAATGCATTGCTTAGGGGCAATAGCTGAGGAGTTGAGAAGACCCCAGGGAAATGGCACCTAGAGGAGGAGACTGGGCGTGAGGGTTTCGCATTCAGGCGGAGACCCCTACTGCCCACTCATGGCAAGGGGGCCAAGTCTTCTGCCCTTACAGGACCTCTCTGGGCTGGGAGGGCATTTACCCAGAGCACCTCCTGCCTTTTCTGCATTCCAAGTGACCCCACTGCTCTGGTGCAGACTGGGAATGGAAGGGGGTGCTCATCATGCCTAGGATGAAATGTGGCCTTAGTGCTGTATTAAGTTGATTAAAAGGCAATAAAACGGCAATATTTCTTGAACACCTGAGCTTGTGGACTGAGATTCATATCTGCTACACTAGAATTAGTTCATGGCTAATTGATTTGAGGGGAAAATATTGATCTTTCACACCAAAGGCAAACATTTGAGTAAACCTCAACAAAAGCAGGAACTGCGTTAATTTCACATCTTAAGGGAGAAGGAAAAACCATAAGTGTATAGGGTTTTTTTTCCTATAAAAACTCAGAGTTCAAAAACCCTAGTCAGAGTTTCTTTTACAGAATATACACGTTTTATTTTATTTTATTTTTTTTTTAATAGTACATAATTTTATTTATTTATTTTTTTTTATTATTATTATTTTTTTCCAGTGGGTTTTGTCATACATTGATATGAATCAGCCATGGATTTACATGTATTCCCAATCCCGATCCCCCCTCCCACCTCCCTCTCCACCCGATTCCTCCGGGTCTTCCCAGTGCACCAGGCCGGAGCACTTGTCTCGTGCATCCCTCCTGGGCTGGTGATCTGTTTCACCATAGATAGTATACATGCTGTTCTTTTGAAATATCCCACCCTCACATTCTCCCACAAAGTTCAAAAGTCTGTTCTGTATTTCTGTGTCTCTTTTTCTGTTCTGCATATAGGGTTATCGTTATCACCTTTCTAAATTCCATATACATGTGTCAGTATGCTGTAATGTTCTTTATCTTTCTGGCTTACTTCACTCTGTATAATGGGCTCCAGCTTCATCCATCTCATTAGGACTGGTTCAAATGAATTCTTTTTAATGGCTGAGTAATATTCCATGGTGTATATGTACCACAGCTTCCTTATCCATTCATCTGCTGATGGGCATCTAGGTTGCTTCCATGTCCTGGCTATTATAAACAGTGCTGCGATGAACATTGGGGTGCACGTGTCTCTTTCAGATCTGGTTTCCTCAGTGTGTATGCCCAGAAGTGGGATTGCTGGGTCATATGGCAGTTCTATGTCCAGTTTTTTAAGGAATCTCCACACTGTTTTCCATAGCGGCTGTACTAGTTTGCATTCCCACCAACAGTGTAAGAGGGTTCCCTTTTCTCCACACCCTCTCCAGCATTTATTGCTTGTAGACTTTTGGATAGCAGCCATCTTGGCTGGCGTGTAATGGTACCTCATTGTGGTTTTGATTTGCATTTCTCTAATAATGAGTGATGTTGAGCATCTTTTCATGTGTTTGTTAGCCATCTGTATGTCTTCTTTGGAGAAGTGTCTGTTTAGTTCTTTGGCCCATTTTTTGATTGGGTCATTTATTTTTCTGGAATTGAGCTGCAGGAGTTGCTTGTAGAATATACACGTTTTAAATTCTAGGAGTTTGCAGTCATTTGGGGCAAGTTTTCGGTGTGACTGGAGAGCAAGTCACTGACTTACTTCTCAGGTGGTTGTCCTTTCCCTTCCCTGTCCAACTAATGCACTTTCTCATCTGTGAAAAGAACGCTGGACTGGGAACCAGGACCCTGAATTCCAAAGGTTGATGCTGGGTGAGCCATTTTACTCCTAAATAGTGAAACCAAGGAGCTTGGCGTACACAAAAGTCCCCAGTTGTGGTGGCTAGGACAGGGAGTCGCTGGTGGAGAAATGTGTGGAGTGAGTAACAGTAGACTTGCTCTGAGGACCAAAACTTAGAGTTTGACTTTTAATACTTACTAGTTTCTATGACTTTTGGCAAATTATTTGATTTTTCTCAACCCCAGTTTCCTAAACTGGAAAATGATTGTGTGTGTTTGTGTGTATGTGAGAGAGAGAGAGGGGAAGAGAGGATGAAATGAAACAGTGTGTGCTGAAGTGCCTTGTAAATTGTAAAGTATTGTGCAAATTTAAGGCCTTGTTAGCAATCAATCAACATAGATTTTTGAGGCCTGAAATATGATGCTTGGATCTAGAAGAGAAATGAGAGGAGCTGAAGATGACTCTCAGTCTCAGTGGACATTTTGTTCAGTTGAGGACAAAAAACGATCAGCGGACACTGAGCAAAAGAGAACTTTTAAACAAGTCTTACTGGGGCAGGACAGAAAAAAAAAGAGCTGGGGCATATTATTAAAAAATTATGACATTAAAGTAAATAAATTATTTGCCAAGCCTTCTAAAATCTGCCACAGTAAACGCAGATGATCTTCCATTTTTAAAAATTTTAATTTTTTTTTCCCCTGGAACTTTATATATCATCATAGCAGGAAACAATCTCCATCCTAGTCAGAAAACGCATATAACTTCTCTGAGTGAGAATCTCCACGTGTGTTAAATCCTGGACCAGTTAGGATTCTTAGCTTTTTGATTTCTTGAAAGTGGCTTGCCTGCCAGCAGTGAGTGTTTCTGAAAGGAATAGTAGTAAATGCTAGAAGTCTCCATTCTTGGCATAAATCAGCCTGTTTAAGCCTCACAACAGCCTCGTGAGTTAGGCCCCATCAGTACCACCAGCATCCCTGCTCTGTAGAGAGGAGGCTGAGGCACAGAGGAATTCGAAACAGTTGAGCCTGAACCTGTGGACCTGGGCAGCCTGATTCCAGGGCCAGTATTCTAATGTATTAACCAGTATTCTATGCTGCTGCGGAAACAGAATCATCTCTGATTTCTAAACTTTTTTGCTAACAATGAAATTTGTATCCAGTAAAGTGTGGAATACTGAAAGTTCTCAAAGAGAGTTTTTTGGGAAACATTGTCTTATTTCATTTAAAGCGAGAGTATCTGTGACAGTCGGTTTGTTCATTGTTGGCGCCATCGGTGAAGACAATATCCCAGGAAGATCAGTACTTTCTTTGTGCTAGGGATTCTATAGAGTGATGATACTGGAGCTGTGAGTCCTACACTTGCACAAAAGTGACAGAAGAGAAAAAGAAAGAAAAAAAACGGAGACAATGAGGGAAACAGAATGAGGTCTTGAAAAGACAGAGTGGAAAAACAACATATGTCAGATTTATTTTAATACAACTCACTTGAATTCAGTGCATATTGTGAACAGTTTTGATTGAGATTTTTGAATTCCCAGAGAACTTTTTGGTACATCCTTTAATTTTAATTTAAAGCTATGTATCTGCATGTCCAGATACTTACCTTTAGGACCAAATTAGTTACATATGTCCTTAAGAAATAAATCATTTGTATCACAAACGTTGTTGAATAAAAATATTAGGTCTCCAGACAGGAGTCTATTCATACTTAATTCCTATTTATTAACAAATGCACACGTAAAATTATATAAATCATTTTTTAAAAATATGGATAGCTGTAGTAAAGCTATTATCTGAGCAGCAATAATAAGATTTTACAGTTGTGATGGAAAATTGGTTTGGGTATTTTATTTCTATATTAAGCCTTACATACCTTCAGACACTTAGGGCACTTCTCAGGAATGAGGAAGAAATTAGGAAACAATTTAATACAATTAATGATAATTGCATTAAATCGCCAATACCTATTTGATTGTAATACTGAAAAAACACACATGATACTAGGTGGCAAGATTAAATGGAGAAACTGGAATTTAAGTAGAATGAGATGGACATTCAGAAAATTTGAGAAATCAGGCAGTAAAAATTCCCAGTGTGTTATTACTTTGTAAACAGACATGTAAAAAAAGTTTTATCTCCTTTCCTTTCTCCTTCTTTCCTTCAAAGGCCTCCCTTTTTTTCTTCTCTCCTTTCGTTCTCTCACATATTTATTGGGTGTCTACTATATTCCAGTCATTGTTCCTGCTCACAGTATTTCAGACTTTGTTCCCTCTCCAGTATTCTTGGCTGGGAAAATCCCATGGACAGAGGAGCCTGGCAGACTATAGCGCATAGGGTCTCAAAATTGAGCTGAACATGACTTAGCAATTGAACAACAATAGCTACTATATTCCAGACGTTGTCCCCACTCAGACTGCAGCAAGACAGATGTGATCAAGAGAGATGAGGTTCCTGCCCTCCTGGGACTTAACATCCTAATCAGTATCTCTTCCATGCTGTTCCCATTTTCATTTTCACTGCCATACCTCATTAATAAATGTGGGCTATTGTAGCCAGGTGTATTTCCTAGTTTCAACTTTCTTTCCTTATTTTGTTTGGCAAATTGCAAATAAATAAATCTTTGTATTAATAATATGTTGCTTATTTGAATTCTTTGAAGAGTGAATACCAGAATATGATCATATGGTTACATGCAGGTAAAGACTTAGCACAGTAAATTCCTGTTCAATATTGGTTAAGTTCCCATTAAATATTGGATCCTGCTGTTATTCTAGAGCCTCCATTGGCTTCTGCGTATCCAGGAGGGAAAATTTAGCTTCTCATCCATCATTTGCACTCCTTCAAGATTTTGTATAGGATCTGACATATAACACATTAGGCAGGTCTGTTTGGTTCACAGTTTGTGGGATCTTGAGGGTCGGGTTAGGTTTGTGATACGCACAAAGAAGATTCAGTTCCCAAAGTGATGATCACTTGGGTGACAATAGGAAGAAAATATTTGTCTAGATCACCTTTAAGTATTTCAGATTCTACTGTTAGCCCGTGTTCAGCCTCTATAACAATGTAGGATATTGTTCCAAACAACAGGGAGAAACCAAACAACAACATAGGCTATTGCTATTTTTACTAAATTATGCTGATAACTTTACATGCCTAAAAAAGAACTTACACTTTCTTCTTCCTATTGCCTTCACCCCCACTGGTAAATGACACTGCCAGGCACCCACTCGCGGAGTTAAGAGACGCTGGCATCATCCTTGACTTCTTTCTTTCGCTGTTACCCATACTGAGTTCCTAAATAAAGCCCGGGGGCTCTCATTTCAAAACGTATCCCTGTCGCACCTATCTCTCCTAGTCTCTGGTCCAGACATCACCTTCTGTGGCCTGGATTTCCTCCAAGAGCCTTGTTCCCTGACATTTTGCTTCTCTTGCCTGCTACAGTCTATTTCCATACAGAGTGAGTCCTCTGAACATTAAGTGACATTAAGAAGCTAAGTCCTTGGCTTCTCCAGTGGTGTGTCTTCTTCAGAATCAAGGCGGGCGCCTTGCAGGGGCCCCTCCCTGCCCCGGCCCCTGGCGTGCGTTTAGTCTGTTTTCTACCCTGTCACCTCTTGCTCACAGCTTTCTAGCACGCTGGCCTTCTTACTGCCCCTCTGACTCACTGTCTCCTAAGCGACCTAACCTCCTGAAGCCACTTTGGTTCCATTGTTTGAGGGGATATTTGTGTAGTTGAGAGTTTCTGTCTCACGTTGCTTGCGGAGATTATAATGGATTAAGGCTTGTAAAGTGCTGTGCCTTCTGCCTAGCCTATAGCAATTTATTAATAATTTTTTTAAACATTGTTTGTCTTTTATTGCTACTCTCATTTCTCCACATGTCTTTCATGTCTTCCTGGCATATTGAATTTGATATTTCCAACCTGAACTCATAAATGCTTCCCAATAAACCACTTCTTTTTCTTGGCACTCCTATTCAGGTGAAGGACATCACCAGTTTTCTTTTCTGTTTTTTGAGAACCCCAGTGGGAGGATAATCTATTTTCCTCACCAAGTGGTAACCCTTTGTTTATTTTTGGCTGCCCTGGATTATCCTTGTTGTGTGGGCTTTTCTCTAGTTGCTGTGAGCAGGGGTTACCCTTTGTTGCGGGGCACAGGCTTCTCATTGCAGTGGCTTCTCTTGTTGGGGAGTACGGACGCTAGGGTGAGCAGGCTTCAGTAGTTGCAGCATGCGGGTTCAGCACTTGTGGCATAGAGGCTTAAATGCTTCGTGTCACGTGGATTCTTCCTGGACCAGGGATTGAACCCGTGTTCCCTGCATTGGCAGGCAGACTCTTATCCACAGCACCACCAGGGAAGTCTGGCATCACCATTTTTCAAGATACATGTCAAATCTATGTCCTCACTCTTGCTCAGATGTCACCTCTAATTAGCCACCAAGTTCTGAGAGGTTTCTCTAGTGGCTCAGATGGTCAAGAGTCTGCTTGCAATGCAGGAGACCCGGGTTCGATCCTGGGTTGGGAAGCTCCCCTGGAGAAGGAGGTGGCAATCCGCTCCAGTATTCTTGCCTAGAGAATCCTATGGACGGAGGGAGCCTGGTAGGCTACAGTCCATGGGGTCACAGAGGCAGACACGACTGAGCGACCAACATTCTGTTGACTCTGTTTTTGAAAATTTCCATCTATCTCTTAATGTCACCACTCAAAACTCTCATAGTAACTTCCTAACTGATCATTCTTTTTCTGGTCTCTTCTTCCAAAAGGATCCTGTTTTCTGCTGTCAGATTCCTACAGTTCAGTTTGGCCCTGGTCATGCCACACCTGGGCTCAGAATTCTTCAAAGTCTTCCCGTCACCTGCAAAAGAAAAGTTCTGTGACCTGGCCTGTTACTTAAGGCCTCTGTATTTGTCAGGATTCTCCAGAGATATAGAACTGATAGGATATGTGACTGTGTATGTAATAGGATTCAGTTATGGGCCTCACCAAGAGGAGTTCGTTGCGAAGTGAAGAACTCACTTCTAAAGTGGGCAGATATAAGGGATAACTCACAATAGAGAGGGCTTGAAATGATTATAAAACAGTGTCCTGAGCTGAAGACAGTTGAGAAGTGGACTTAACTAGGTTACCTAGATATGTTAGGATTCCACGTTCCTGCCGAGAGAGGCGAGGATGTACACTTCCCCCCAAATCAGTTACAAATGGTGACTCCAAATGAGCTTTGAGCAAATTCATGAAAACCTAAATGTTTTTTGCCTGTTGTAAGAAGCATTCCAATACAAGATCAAAATGCCCACGTTCAGAACTGAGCCACATGGCAGGAAGACATTTACAGATCCAAGAAAAGGAGGGGTCCAGAGGCCCAGAAGCAAAGATGTTGTCTTAGTTCTCCCCAGAAACTCCACTCTGAAGCACTTCCATAATATACATATATCTAGGATGTGTACTATTTTGTAAATGTATATATTTAGTATTCTAGAATAGTATATTTTCTAATTATTTCTATATAATCATTTGTGGTCCTCAAAAACTTTGAGTTCCTTCAAGTATTTGAAGGATTGAGTGAGTCTGAATATAAAAATGTTATAATACAAAAAATATAAAAGTAAAAATGCCTTATTAATAATTGCTTCACTTTATTTAAAAAAGCACAAAGGAAAAGAAATTGCTGAAAGTAGGCTTTTTAAATACTGAAAACAGAAAACTGAACGGGAGTATAAAATACAAAAGCAAATTTCAAGTTTACCTACAGCAATGATGTAAATTGCATCCTAAGTAATGCTATTTCCCATTTTAGGTCAGTCAGTATATATTTTCAATTTCTAAAGTGAATGTTACCCATTTGAAGTTATAAAATAGGCATCAACTTATTTAAAACAAAAGCAGGATGACAGATTCTACTCATGAGAATTTTTAGCAATACCACAGAATTCTAACACTACTTTTTGCATATCAAAGATTTTTTTTGGCAACAAAGAGCACCATGAAATAGGAACATATTAAGGAATTCATTTATAAACTGACTATAGTCTTGCAAATGTCAAACGCTTACTTAAGGTGTTTGATATTTCACAGAGCTGGAGAGAGGATGAGCTTTCTTCCTTTCTTTCGTTTCCTTCACTCTATTCCTGCATTAGGCCAGCTCCTCTGAAATAAAAAATCAGAACCTTTTATTTGTCTCAATTTCCAGAAACGCTGTTCCTGCATTAATAAATAGTTAATGCAATATTGTCTCTCTTTTTTTTAAAAGGAAGGCAGATAAAAAAATACTCATTTGAAGAATGAATCAGAATTACAAAACTTTAGTCAATGATATTTTATTTTATGCCATAAGCCTATTAAGTGTTGAAATGTTTGTTCTTCTTAAAAGGAAATATACGTATTCTGCCAAGTTCAGGGCCTAGCATAGAGTGAACACTAACTAAATGGTAGTAATTAAAACAATCTCTTCTAAGATTTATTGTCGGAAAAATATTTGACTCTTGTAGGAAACTTGTTTGCTTTTTAATATAATGAATGATGAGAATTATATATTCTCACCTGTTTACCTGTTGTATATAACTGATAGAAACTCAAAGCTAAATTTAGCGCTTAACTTCAGTAAACATGTTATTCTAGATACTTAACACACCTATTTCCAGTCATTTTACAATGGTAAAAAATTAGATGTCTTACTTTATTTGGGTTTTAGCATTCTGATAGCCTTTAAGTGGTTTTTAGAAGGAGATGAGGATAATGAAAACAAAACAAGAAAGAATGCTGTAAGCCTTCAACTCCTGAGATTTTTCATAGACATTAGAAGGCATCCAAATAAAGTGACTTTATTTTTATGTCATAAAAATAAAATCAGACTAGATGCCAATAATAGGTGTACTTTCTGTTTTTTATTGTAGTGTTGAGTATTTAAAATATCACAGGAAAAATAGCCTGGATGACTGATTTATGCCCCACTTAAAAATAAAACAAAAACTGGTGTTTTATAAAGTTTAAAACTTGTCTATTTTCTAAAGAGAATTCCGAGAGAAGCAAAATATTAATTTATTCTGTGTTCTAATGCTTTAAAGCGTTGTGCTTTGTACATGGATATATGGACAGGATCCCACACGCTCGTGTTCCCTCCAGTTGCTGCTCCTTCCTGCTGGGTGATCATTGCAGAGTTAATCAACCCTCTGTGCCTCTTTCCTATCTGTAAAATAAGAAAAAAATCCTACAATTCATAGTTAGAAAAGTATGCAGCTATCCTGAGACAAAACGTGGGACCCATTAAATAGTCTGTAAATGGTGGCTGTTGTGGTAATAGCAAAACCAGTAATATATGCCTCTGCTAGCCTAGAACTGTGCAGAACATGAATCCTCAAAGGACCTTTGGTAAACTGCATTGAGCAAGCAGAGTAATACCGACAGCAAACCAGGCTGGCTCTTTCTTATAAGGTGATTCTTGGTTGACTGCTTTTTTCTCTTCTTGATGAAGCTGGATGTAATTATGGGAACCTAACTCTCTTTTTAATAGGCAGAGTTATTAAGTATAGTTTTTTGCTTATATTGAGCATCAAAAGTAAGTTAACATTAAGAAAATAACATCATGTCATTGGTATAGCTATACTTTTTTATAAGGAAGAGAAAAAATATCTTAATCACTTATAATAATGGTGATGAACATGTTTTTCAGGCCACAGGCTTATTTCCTGTAACACCCTGAAATAATTATTTACTTTTGCCCCAAATCTGTTTTTGGTTAATTGCATACAATTTCTGTTGATTACCTTAGAGGTGTGCTAAGATTCCAAAAGGCTGAATTTTGCCCATAACATAATACACCAGTTGAATCTGGAAATTGCGCCTGTTGGAAAATAGATGCTGACTCATATGGTGAACTATAACACAACTACATGTAGTCACATACATGCCTTTTTGTCATTTAGAGCAACTGCTGTCATAATTAAATACATTTTTTGCTCTGGAAGAAACTGATAATATGATTATCAATTTGTCAAAGCTGTAGAGGTCCACTAATATAACAATTTGGCTTTGGTATTTAACATTTTTGCAGCTTTTTGTATTGGTAAAGTTGAACTAAGCAGAGAATCGTGAATTAAATGTATATCAGGTTTGAACCTTTAACTTTGTTCTCTGTTGTTGTTCGGTCACTCAGTTGTGTCCAACTCTTTGTGACCCCATAGACTGCAGCACGCCATGCCTCCTTGTCCATCACCAACTCCTGGAGCTTGCTCAAACTCATGTCCATCGAGTCAGTGATGCCATCCAGCCATCTCATTCTCTGTCGTCCCCCTTCTCTTCCTGCCTTCAATCTTTCCCAGCATCAGGGTCTTTTCTAATGAGTTGGCTTTTAGTATAAAAACAAACAAAAACTTCACCTGCCAATGGTAAACTTTTTAGTGTAGCTATGAAGTTTAGAAACACCCCATGTTGGACTCTTGCTGCATTGACCTGCTGGGGGAAGTTCCCTGGAGTGTTTAAGGGAGTGGTGGGATAAAGTCTGTCAAACTGTACTGGACTGCGTGACTGTGTGGAGTGGGATACCTGCTTCTCAGACAGGAAGCCCGTGCTTATTTTTTCCCAGGTAGGCTAAAAGCACAGCTTTATATAGTGAATACTACAGGTACAGATCACCTGAGGCAGTACATTACAGATGTGTGTGTGTATGCAGGGATTGATGGAAATGCTGCATTTCATGTACTACTTTCACTGCTGTTTTGCATACTATAGTGAAATATGCATTAAACTTTCATGTATGCATTGAGCACCTTATGTACTTCTATGCAATATCACCAAATAAATATATATTTGCCTGTGTTTTCAAAATAAATGGTCACCTTGTATAGCTCTCTGATCCCTGAACAGCACAGTGACTTGGGTAACCAACCATCCTTGTTTGCTGGAGCCTAAGGAGTTTCTCAAGATCAGAACTTCCAGTCTTAAGATCAAGAAAGTTCCAGAAATCTCGACCAGTCGGTCATCTTAATGATGATATAACGAGACGTGAAAAAGTTGGTGAATATGTTCCACCTTCAATACTAGTATGGGAAGTGTGAAATCAACAGAATGTTAAATACCAATGTTAATTTACACAAAAGAGCAGTAGCTATGCTCTCTCCCATAAGACTTGTGGTTGCCCTAGGTCTCAGGACTATTTTCATCATTATCCTCTGCCTGGTATTTATAACATACAACAGTGAATGGTAACCAAGACTTTGTGGACCAACTCTGCTAGCCACATCAGATTCTGGCATGGAACCAGAGAGGTGCAACATCTAAACAAAAGCAGAATTAAATAATACTGCAAGGATTTGTAAACCTTTTCCTCAAACTTAGAGGGATATTTTAAGGAAATATTAAACTAGAAAAGCCTGGAAGAAAAGGAAGTATAATCTACTGCAAAGAATCTTCCTGGGTTTGTGACTGCCTCTTGTTTCTTATGCAGTTGTCTTAATGAGCTCGAGAGAAACAAGGCAAAGAGTCAGGGTTCTGGAGTCAGACAGGACTGGGAAGGAATCTTGGCTGTGTAACCTCAATCAAGTTACTTAACCTCTATGGTCTCACCTCTGAAATGAGAGATGTTTAGTCAAAATCATTTTCCTTTGTCATACACTCTCAGAGAACTAAATTTCTTTTCATGAGAGCACAGAGCTTAATGGTGATTATCTGCTGTGCCAATCTCCCTGTAAGCTCTACAAGAGGAGGGGCTATCTCTCTTCTTATTTTAACTGCATTGCCATAGTGGGTGTTCAGTCATTTTCTGTTGAATGGAAGAGTGAAGGATTTTTGTGAGGATTATGTGAAACAACTTACATGTTGGATTCTAGGAACCTTCTTTTCTGTCTCCCCCGTCAAACACACTGGAAAGGCTGTAGTTAGTCTTGCTTCTGTATTTGTAGAAAAAGATTTAGTTAGTAGATCTGTTGTAAATGTATAGAGAAACTGAAAATCCAAAGATCAGATAGTGAATCTTCATGTTCATAAAATTGCATATTTAGTCAAAACATTGATTCCTATCCAGTTATTTGGGGGTCACGTACTTGCAAATTTAGGTTATGGCTAAGTATTGTGACCACAGAGAACTGCTGATTTATTTTGTTGTGACTAGTGGTCCTATTTCTATAGTGAGGATGAACTGATTACCAAAAATTTAGATGGATTGCATACATTTTCAAATATCTGTTTATACCAATTTTGAGCCCAGTTATTGCATTCTAGATAAGAATTGTGTCTGAGCAGGCAGTAAAAAGTGAGGACTGGCAGGAAGTTTATTTTATTTTATCCAGTCAACTCAATATTTCAGCTGTATGTGATTTTCCAGCCAAATTATGTAGTTGATTGCTTCAATTTTTTTACTTCCTTCTGCATGTCTAGACACATCTTTAGAACTGACAAAGAAGATGAGAGAATTTAAGTGGTATGCCTGTCTATACAGCACAGGACTGAGAAGGATAATCCTTGGAACTTACTCCTTTCTAAAACAATTCATATAAAATAGGCCATACTATTTATTTGTACAGGGAACACTGTTCAGCTCACCAATGAGTTGATATGGAGTGGATAGAAAAAATTCAGTTGTATCCTATTTTTATAGCGAACTTATTTCACTATAAAATTCCAATACCCTTTCAAGGAGTCCTTTAATTTTGCATGTGTTTTTGAAGAGTTATCTAGCTATAACAATTCAAACATTTCAATGGTTGTTCCATGACTTGATCCCTGAAAATCAACAGTGGATGATGGAAAAATCTAACAGTGGTTGGTGGACTATCACTATTTTTGTCCAGAGTAGTCTTGTTATTGTTATTTTCTTCCCTTCCCACGTACTCTGTTCTTCCTGAGCCTATTACTCTCAGAAGTACTTTCTTTTTTTAAAAAATTATTTATTTATTGACTGTGCTGGGTCTTTGTTGCTGTGTGAGGGGGCTACTCTCTAGTTGCAGTGCACTGGCTTCTCATTGCCCTGGATTTTCTTACAGAGAATGGGTTCTAAGATGAGCGGGCTTCAGTAGTTGTGGCTCACAGGCCAGTTGCTTTGCAGCACATGAAATCTTCCCGGACCAGGGATCCAACCTGTGTCTCCTGCGGTGACAGGCAGATTCTTTACCACTGGACCACCAGGGAAGTCCTCAGTCATACTGTCTTAATGATTGGAAATAAGGATGAAATTAAAAACATACAAACCAAACAAAAAAAAAGTGTGAATAATTTTATGCATAAACCTAATAAGAATGCAAAATATAGGTTGTAGCTGATGCAAAAATACAGGGGGTTTGCCACAAATTCTGTTTTAATTTCTACACAGTTGATGTAAATAGAGAAGGAAAAATCTCTTCTACCCATCTTGAGTTCTCCAGCTAAGACTTATAATTAAACTGGCCAAAGGCAGATTAGCCAGGGAAAGACACACAGATGTTTATTAACATGGGTACCATGCATGTATCACATGGAGTACTAGAGATGCCGAACTTGCAGGTTTTGGTAACATTTTAGAGGAAATGAACATTTTTAGAGAAATGACAAGACAAAGGAAAAGGGCCTTGAGATTCTGGGGACAACAAATTGTGGAACAGCAAATATATGAGAAACTAATGGAAGACAAGGACTAGTTAGCAAAGTTTGTTATGTAGATTCAGAAGAAGATATTAATTCTTCTTCACAAGAAGAAATATATTAATTCTGTAGGAGGTGGAATGCAAGTATTCTTGGAGAATAACGTCCTCTCAGTTCAGTTCAGTCACTCAGTTGTGCCTGACTCTTTGTGACCACATAGACTGCAGCACGCCAGGCTTCCTTGTCCATCACCATCTCCTGGAGCTTACTCAAACTCATGTCCATCTAGTGGGTGATGCCATCCAACCATTTCATCCTCTGTCGTCCCCTTCTCCTCCTGCCTTAAATCTTTCTCAGCATCAGGGTCTTTTCCAATGAGTCAGTTCTTTGCATCAGGTGGCCAAAGTATTAGAGCTTCAGCTTCAACATCAGTCCATTCAATGAATATTCAGGACTGGTTTCCTTTAGGGTTGACTGGTTTGATTTTTTGCAGTTCAAGGGACTCGCAAGTGTGTTCTCCAACACCACTGTTCAAAAGCATCAATTGTTGGGCACTCAGCTCTCTTCATGGTCCAACTCTCACATCCATACATGACTACTGGAAAAACCATAGCTTTGACTATATGGACCTTTGTCAGTAAAGTAATGTCTCTGCCTTTTAATATCCTGTCTAGGTTTGTCATAACTTTTCTTCCAAGGAGCAGGTGTCTTTTAATTTCATGGCTGCAGTCACCATCTGCAGTGATTTTGGAGCCCAAGAAAATAAAGTCTGTCACTGTTTCCATTGTTTACCCATCTATTTGCCACGAAGTAATGGGACCAGATGCCATGATCTTCATTTTTTAAATGTTGAGTTTTAAGCCAGCTTTTTCACACTCCTCTTTGACTTTCGTCAAGAGACTCTTTAGTTCTTCACTTTCTGCCATAAGGGTGGTGTCATCTGCATATCTGAGGTTATTGATATTTCTTCCTGTAATCTTGATTCCAGCTTGTGGTTCTTCCAGCCCAGAGTTTCTCATGATGTACTCTGCATCTAAGTTAAATAAGCAGGGTGACAACCCACAGCCTTGATGTACTCCTTTCCCAGTTTGGAACCAGTCCATTGTTCCATGTCCGGTTCTAATTGTTGCTTCTTGACCTGCATATAGATTTCTCAGGAGGCAGGTCAGGTGGTCTGGTATTCCTGTCTCTTTAAGAATTTTCCACAGTTTGTTGCGATCCACACAGTCAAAGGCTTTACTGTAGTCAATGAGGCAGAAGTAGATGTTTTTGTGGAATTCTCTTGCTTTTTCTTGATCCAACGGATGTTGGCAATTTGATCTCTGGTTTGTCTGCCATTTCTAAATCCAACTTGAACATCTGGACATTCTCGATTCACATACTGTTGAAGCCTGGCTTGGAGAATTTTGAGCATTACTTTGCTAGTGTGTGAGATGAGTGCAATTGTGCAGTAGTTTGAGCATTCTTTGGCATTGCATTTCTTTGGGATGGGAATGAAAACTGACATTTTCCAGTCCTGTGGCCACTGCTGAGTTTTCCAAATTTGCATATTGAGTGTAGCACTTTCACAGCATCATCTTTGGGAATTTGAAATAGCTCAACTGAAATTTCATCACCTTCACTAGCTGTGTTCTCAGTGATGCTTCCTAAGGCTCACTTGACTTCACGCTGTAGGATATCTGGCTCTAGGTGAGTGATCACACCATTGTGGTTATCTGGGTCATGAAGATCTTTTTTGTGTAGTTCTTCTGTGTATTCTTGCCACCTCTTCTTAATATCTTCTGCTTCTGTTTGATCCATGTCATTTCTGTCCTTTATTGTGCCCATTTTCGGGCACAAGATGAAATGTTCATACCATGGGATGAAATGGTCCCTTGGTATCTCTAATTTTATTGAAGAGATCTCTAGCCTTTCCCATTCTATTGTTTTCTTCTATTTCTTAGCATTGATCACTGAGGAAGGCTTTCTTATCTCTCCATGCTATTCTTTGGAACTCTGCATTCAGATGAGTATATCTTTCCTTTCCTCCTTTGCCTTTCACTTCTCTTCTTTCCTCAGCTATTTGTATGGCCTTCTCAAGCAGCCACTTTGCCTTTTCTCATTTCTTCTTCTTGGGAATGGTTTTGATCACTGTGTTCTGTACAATGTTGCAAACCTCCGTTCATAGATTTTCAGGTACTCTATCTATCAGATCTAATACATTGACTCTATTTGTCACTTCCACTATATAATCATAAGGGATTTGATTTAGGTCATAATAATGTCCTCAAGAATGTTTAAATACAGTGGAACTGGTAAGATGGAAATTTCCATAACTTCCTTTTTGATTGTTCAGAGAAGGCTTCTAGGTACTATGGAACACAGTGGTGAGTGAGGCAGTCACGTCACTCTGTTCTGGTTTTGGGCTGGGGTATTTTTTGTGGGGCCAGTACAAGTGGCAGCAGATGCCCCCTCTGCCCTTCATTCTTTTATGTTCAAACTTAATAGTATAAAGGCCTGTCTGGGAGGTGTGCTATACACATCCTGTTATTTCTGCCCTATCAAATATTAAGGTGGTATTTTATGCTGGCTCATGTTTAATCATTTTTTTTTTTTTTACTTCAGATTTCAAGTTTGAATGTTTGCAATCTCTCATCAGAGGAAACCAGGTTGCTACTCTTGTCAGGGTCACGCAGGGACGTGGGCAGCACTTTGGGCACAAGTCATCCACAATATCCAGAAAGATGGAGCCGAGACACAAAATGATATTTGAAGAAGACATCTAGTATTGAAACTAGATTTGCCAATTTGGTTGTCAGAGGAGTGGGATGGTGGGGGGATCAAATGTGGGGAACTATCTAGAGTTCTGTAACTAGAAGAAAAACATGAAACAGAAATGAGATGACAGGTCAAGACATGGATTATCAGTAGAGTTGGGTGTTGACTGCGTGATGTATGTGTGTGTCATTTGGGTCAGAAGGCACAGGGTTTAGTTTGGTATTAACATCTATGCACTACTATATATTAAATAGGTAAACAGGGGCCTACTGTATAGCACAGGATACTATTTAATATCTTGTAATAACCTTTAATGGAAAAGGATCTGAAAGAGTATACACACATGTGCACATACACACACACACACACACGGCAGTGATGATTTAGTTGCTAAGTTGTGTCTGATTCATGCTACCCCATGGACTGTAGCCCTCCTGGCTACTCTGTCTTCTTTCCAAGCAAGAATACTGGAGTGGGTTGCCGTTTCATTCCTGGTGTATCCTTTACCTGTGAACTACCAGGGAAGCCTAATATATATATATATAGTATATATATATATATATACATATATATATATAGTATATATATATATATACTTTGGCCACCTGATGCAAAGAGCCAACTCACTGGAAGAGACCCTGATGCTGTTAAAGATTGAAGGCACTAGGAGAAGAGGGGCAGCAGAGGATGAGATAGTTATCTCTGACTCAATGGATGTGAATTTGAGCAACTGGGAGATAGTGAAGGATAGGGAAACCTGGCATGCTGCAGTCCATGGGACTGCAAGGAGTCGGACATGACTTGGCTACTGAACACACACCACACACACACACACACACCACACACACACATATAACTGAATCACTTTGCTGTACATCTGAAACTAATACAATGTTGTAAATTAACTATAGTTGAATAAAAAAATGAGTTAAAAATAATAAAAAGAGGCACATTGTTTAAGGACCTGAATAAGGGATTTAAGGGGCTCCCCAGGTGGCGCTAGTGGTAAAGAACCCATCTGCCAATGCAGGAAGCATAAGAACCTCGGGTTTGATTCCTGCCTCAGGAAGATCCTCAGGGTCCCTGCCTCAGGATGTGGCAACCCACTCCAGGATTCTTGCCTGGAGAATCTCGTGGTCAGAGGAGCCTGGTGGGCTACAGTCCATAGGGTTGCAAACAGTCAGTCACCACTGAAGCGACTTAGCACCCGGGCACAAGGGATTTAAAGCATGTGTCAAATTTTATACCTGCTGAGTAATTAAAGCTATTCATCCTAATCCAGTGATGAAGTCAGTTCCTTCTGTGTTTCCTACTTTTGAGAATTTGCCAGACAGGATATGACTTCTTTTTAAAAGAAGGAATCTTCTCTTAAATATTCAGTTCCATCTATCATAATAGAAGAAACAGACTGGAAATGAAAAAGAGAATAAGAAGAAAGGGGGGGATATAAATGACAAATATTAAAATATGTGTATTATAAAATGTATCATAAAAATGTAAAATATATATTGGGAGAACATCCCCCAGATAACTGAAGTGACTTAAGTATCTTGAATTTATAGTGTTTGTGGTAATTACAAGACAGGAATTAAATTTCTACTTATTTAATCTGGGGGAAGGACTAGAAAAAATTCAGCATCTTTCAGCATCTATAAAATTTTGAAATGCATAGGTGATAAATGCAAAAAAAGAAATTCTCCCCCAATTAGTTTTGATTTTAGTTCAAGAGGACATGAGTGGAATACTCACAGTTTCACATGACACCATCCTGGGCTTTGTTTTCTGTAGAGAATAAGGTGAAGTTGTAGAAAAGTCTCAGCTCTTGTATCACACCATCATATTGTCCCTCCACAGATTTGTCAACGTGAAAAGAGTCTATGTTACGGCTGATGGTTTTGTTTGAGCCATGTATTAATTCGGTCTTTCTCAGATTTTAGTGGAAAAAATTCCAATCCTTTGGATGTTGAAAAATATTTTTGTTATAATGTTACTTGAAATGTACAAATATACAAGGATTATTATACAATGTGGGGAATATAGCCAATATTTTGTAATAACTGTAAATGGAGCATATTCTTTAAAAATTATATAAAAATGTATAAGTATGACACTAATTTTATCCTCTTTATACTCTTAGCTATTAAAACAAGTGTAAGACCAAAGTAAATTTACAAATTAAGTAAAAACAATACTTTAAAACCAACAAAATCCAAATCAGCATGATTGATTTCATGTGGTGGATGATGCTGTATTACTGAAATTAAATTGCCTCTTGCAACAGGAACTTTCAAATGCAGGTGCATAGATCTTGGCTGAGGAATGCCCTACAACAATGCTGTGACCCTCTTTATGTTATCCTGAGGAGGAGTGTGGTCTAGTGGATACCATGTGGGATTTAGGGACAATCAAACTTCAGTCTGAATACCTGCTCTGATTTTTTTTTCCCTGTAAGCACAGTGACCTTGGACAAGTTAGTTTAATTTTTGAAGCCTCGTTTTTCTTGTCTGTAAAATGGGTGGGTGGGTAATACTGCCCTCCCAGATGTTGTTTTGAGGATTAGGATACCTGGCACATAGAAGGTATTCTATAACTGTTAGTTCCTTCCCTTTCCCTCATTAATCTAGTCTTTTTGGTAAAGTTCCTCACAATCTTGGATTTCCAAAAACTGCAGCTATCAGACTATACTAAAAACCAACCAACTAAGACTTAATTTGGAATCACAGAATAATAAAAGCCCATCACCACCCCCTACTTTTTTTTTTTACTGCGGTTCCTTATGCTTTCTTCCTCCATTCATATGTTCTTCTAGACATTATCACATGTACAAATTGAACTCAGAATTTAAGGTCCAGATCAAGTGCACTGCAGCCAAGCAAGGTAGCTTTTCTAAATTCTTGAGTAGAGTGAATCACTCCCTTCTTGTAACGTCCAAGGCGCTTAGTTTGTACCTCTCGCGAGTTCCTCAGATTTGAGTGAAGCAGCTGGGAATGACTGTCACAATGGCAGAGCCTTGAGGATGGGCCGGGAGGACAGCTTTCCCATGACACAGCCCGGTTAGAGACTGCTGGGAAACGACTTCCGACAGACCTGCCCTGCCGGAGCAGTCACGGCGAGGCCCTCAACACTCCAGGGGGGTTGGCTGCATCAGAGCCCTGAAAGGGTCTTTCGTTCCGCGGATCACTGACCTCCCATTAGCCCTTTCAGCCAGTCACCATAGTGCGCAATCCTGTTGACAGCCTCATTTGTATTTTTTCCCAAACTGGAATAGAGTTTTGCTTTATCATGTTGTGTTAGTTTCCGCTGAACGCATAGTGAACCAGTTACACGCGTTCATAAGTGAGTGCCAAGCCACTTCAGTCATGTCTGACTCCTTGTGACCCTATGAACTGTAGCCCACAGGCTCCTCTGTCCATGGGATTCTCCAGGCACGAAGATGGGAGTGGCTTGCCATTTCCTTCTCCTGGGGATCTTCCCGACCCAGGGATTGAACCCATGTCCCTTACATTTCCTGCATTGGCAGGCAGGTTCTTTACCACTAGTGCCACCTGGGAAGCCTTCATATGCACATATCCCCTCTTTTTTGGATTTCCTTCCCGTTTAGGTCACAGTCAGTTCCCATTAGTTATTTTATACATAGTAGTCGTGTGTAGATGTCAATCCCGATTTCCCAATCCATCCCACCCCCTTGGTGTCCATACATTTGTTCTTTGCATCTGTGTCTCTATTTCTGCTTTGCAGAGAAGTTCATCTCTACCATTTTTTAGATTCTACCTATATGTATAAATATATGATATTTGTTTTTCTCTTTCTGACTTTGTGTGACAGTCTCTAGTTCCCTCCATGTTTCTGCAAATGGCACAGTTTCTTTCCTTTTTGTGGATGAGTAATATTCCACTGCATATGCGTACCACATCTTCTTTATCCATTGATGGACTTTTCAGGTGCTTCCATGTCCTGGGGCAGCCTCATTTCTTTAGGAGAACGGAAGTGGTAACTCAGTGTGTGGTGAGGTGGGGCTCAGGTCATGGAACCTCAGCTGTAAGAAAGCTGCTCTCCCAGCAAGGAGATGCTGCTCAGTGGCCGAACTGCTGCCGATCTGGTCAGGAAGCTGAGTCAGCTTATGGATTAGCCTCTGAGGAAGAGGTGGTGAGGGAGATTCATACACTAGAGTCCCAGGAGAAATGGAAGAAGCCAGCAAATGAGGCCAGTGCATAAAGCAGACTCAACCACAGGGGAGGGGAGATCTGCTGAGGAAGGGATGCTGCCAGGACAACGATGTGATTTCTGCTGCCTTTGGTGAGAACAACCGAACAGAGGTAGTCAAACGTACATACCAAAAAAGGTCCAAGGAAACCCATGTTTGGAGTAGAATAGACCACTCCCCAGACAGAAGCCCTGCCCTTGTCTTGGTTCATCTTAATATCTGAAAACCCAGTAGTGACTGATAATAAATATTTCTCTCTGTAAGGGATGTGTGCAATAGTGTAGCATTCCTCAACCTGACCAGGGGAGGTTTCTAAAAAGATCCAAATTTCCAGGCTACATCTCAGACAGAACTGCAGGGTCAGAATCATCAGGGAAAAGGCTGATCTGAAGTTTAGAGTTTTTTTTCTAAGCTTCTCTGGGGATTCTTAAAATCAGTCCAGTTTAGGATGCCCTGTTGTGCCTGGAAGGGCTCACAGCTGGAAATCAGAAAGCCTGAGTCTGAATCAGGGCTTCAGCGCTCACTCATTGAAAGGTGCTGTGTGAGCAGCATAACATCTAGGAACCCCAGTTTCCTCAAATGAAAAAAGAGCATCCTTTTCCTCCCTACCTCACTGGCTTGTGAGGCTCAAATGCCTTTATGTGTATGACAGTGCAGAGTAAATTCAACCTGTTTTCACCCAACTATCAATAAATTATATATGTTACAAAAATTTCTCATTGATTTGCAATGATTTTGGAAGATTTAGGGTAAAGTCAATTACAGGATGACAGCAGAAGGCTTGTCTTCTCTATCTGGCTTGCTCATCCCCCCATGCAGCATGTGTTGGGTGAACCAGTTATGTTTCTTTGGGAGATGTTTGGGTTGTCGTCGCTGCTTTCATTGTCTTCTCGGGCCTTTGTGAAACATGTCAGGTCAGCCCCAGACTCCAAGGAGAATAGCTGTGTTTGTCTTCCTCTGAAGGTGAGATGGGAGCGACTCTGGGATGCAGACTGGAGTGGGATCACAGGGTGGTCAGTTGTGTGTCGTCCAGAAGCAAGAAGGGGAGATGGAGGTCAGAAAATTTGAGCATATAGCTATGTATGTGAATATACTACTCATACACACACATATATGTAGACATATACATATAACTATACACATGATGGGGTTTCCAGGGGTAAAGAATCCACCTGCCAATGCAGGAGACATGGGTTTGATCCCTGAGTTGGAAAGATCCCTTGGAGAAGGCAACCCACTCCAGTATTCTTGCCTGGGAAATTCCATGGACAGAGGACCCTGGTGGGCTACAGCCCATGGTGTTGTGAAGAGTCAGACACGACTGAGCACTCATGCACACACACATACACATAAATATATATAGGTATCAAAAAATAAGAAAGTAAAATTGGTATTAAAAAAGCTCATTTGTTTTTCAGTAAATATAGCTGTGATAGCTTTTCAGCTTAATAAATACAGACTCATAACTTTATTTTTAATGGCTGACTACTAATACTTATATTAATGGATATGTTGTAACTTACTTGACCAATCTCTATTTGTGAGTAACTGGAATGTTTTCCGAATGTTTGCTAACATAAATGTTGTCTCGTACATATATCTTTGGTTACTTGTCAGATATTTCCTTAGGAAAAATACCTAGAAGATGAATTGCTGGGTCAAAGATTACACACTTTTAAAAGCGACTTTTGATCTATTATTTCAAGTGACTTTCCAGAAAATTTGTATCAATTTATATTCACACCAATACCTTCTATGTGTCTACCCTCAAGGAAACCACAGTCTTACTTTTTATACTTTAGGATATTAACCCTTGGTCTACCTCATATATTTGGAAGTATTTTCTGGTGTTTTAAACTCTCTTATTCTCTGATTGGACTGTGTAAATCCTTGATGTTTGCTGAAATTTCATAGTGTACTTCACAATTTGAAAAGAGATTAAAGACTGTTCCTCTCACTTTGATCAAACATTAGTAGAGAGCTACGACTCCTAGTTAAGAAGAACTCAACACATTTAAGAGGCAAATATTGATATAAGATCTTGGACTTGTTGCAGCGCCTCTTAAAAGTTTAAAATAGTCCAAATGACTAAGTTTTTTATATGATTTAGATTAGAACTATCAGCTAATACATGTATTAGAACTCCAGGTAATATATTTTTTCATAAACAAGATGCTGTTTAGAGGATTAGAGCTTTGTGGCTAATTAATCCATTACACATCTTTATGGCAAAGTTTTTTTTTTTTTTTATAATTTAGTTAATTTATATAGTAGAATTTGGGCTTCCCAAGTGGTGCAAGTGGTGCTCCTGCCAATGCAGGAGCCTTAAAAGATGTGGGTTTGATCCCTGGGTTGGAAAGATCCCCCTGGAGAAGGACATGGCAACCCACTCCAGTATTCTTGCCTGGAAAATGCCTTGGACAGAGGAGCCTGGTGGGCTACAGTTCATAGTATCACAAAGAGTTGGACACAACTGAAGCGACTTAGCATGCACTCTTGCATAGTAGAATTAATAGTTTAAATTCTTCGTTGTAAACCCATGCAAAATCTTCCCCTTTCCTGGCTTTAGGAAACATTCTTTTGGATGACTCTTATCATCTCAAGTATTTCTGGTCTCTTGTGTGTAACAGCTAAATGTACAGTAGTTGTCCCTGTTCTTGGGCCAAAATGGGTGGCAAAACACATAGAAAAAGAATGCAAAACAAGGTAGGATACATGTGTGATGATAGACACTGAGAGAGGAAAAGAACGGAGACTTACAGATTGAAGGGTCTCGGTAAGAGCCTGACCGAGCATTAAGTAAATGAGTGGGAGGAAGAACTAACGGAACTCCATATTGATGGAGAGGATGAGTGTCTCCTGAATTTATGATCCAAATTCCAGGAAGAGGCATTCTTGAGAAAACTTTGTGAGAAGAGTGAGAAAACAGGGAGCCTAGACAGGGCCGTGCGGGGCGCTGTGTGTAAACTCTCTGTGGGCAGCCCTTTCAGAGCGCTCGGGTTCCTTCCGTGGTTGTTCCCTGGATGAACAGCTATACTTGCTGTCTGTCCTTTGTGGTCTCTTATCCCAGATCTCCAGGAATTTCCTCTTCAGGCCCAGTTGAGGAAAGCCTTTTTAGATTGTGCGAGACCCAGACAGTCAGCCAGACAATCGGGAAAGATGTTCTTTTTATTCTGGTAAGTCCTTGCACTTAGAACAGTGATTTACACAGGTGTGGTGTAAATTGTTCTCTGAACCGTAAACTAAGAAAGGATTATTGTTTTCTGTTCATTGGTGATGGGTTATGTTACTTTAGAAAAATGGAATGATTTTCAAAGGATATAAAATTATCTAAACTCATAGGGACAAAGAGATATCTGATTTGTGGCCAAACTCTGAATGAAAGTTTATTTTTTACATCATATAATATAAAAGAATACTGATTCTTCAGATAGTTATTGCTTGGAGTGTAACTTCTATTGCAGTTATCCAGAAATTCAGAAAAATAATAGCATCTTGGTGTTCGAAGTTATTTTAATTTAAAGAATTCAAAGACTTTTATTTTTCAGTTTTATTTTGATAACTATACAGTTTTAGAATATTAATATTATTTGATAATGCACATTAGAATTCTATAAAATATGCAATTAAAATATCTGCACTATTTAAATAATGGTCTTGAAAGGTAAACTTGACTTTGTATCATTAAGTGAAATCAGTTGACATGCTATTATACCATCACTTCAAATTGGCTGGATAATTCTGGATTTTATGATATTAGATGAGTAAGATATCAGAATTCCAAGGATATAAACAACAAAAAAATAATAAGAGCATATGTATCATTAATAATTGAGAAATTTTTGAAGTAATTCCTCAAGTAAATTGCTTAACCTGTGATAAAGGTGAATTAAGTTGGATGCATTTAGTTATAGGATCCACATCTCAGAATACTTCATGTATTATTTTACCAAATATTCCAGTTAATTACCTATTTTTCTTAGCTGAAGAAAATCCATATAAATTGAAGTACATTAATGAGAGAACAGTTTAAAAACACACAGCACTCAAATAAGTGTAAAGTGTAAGTTGATGTAGTTTTCCAAGGTTTACAAAATGATCTTAGTGAAATTTTAATAGCTACTCAAGTAGAGAGAAGATGTTTTCTGGATTCTGGCTTTTGAACCAGCTTAAATTCAACAGTGAATGAAAGTTAATTCAGGTTTAATTTAATGAAAACTTGGTAAAGTTGTTTGCCTGGATAAAATGGTTATTAATAAACATAAAATTGGAGAACAGTTATTTAAATTACCCTTGATTGAGCCATAGTTATTTTATTTCATAGAAAACATTTTTGTTTCCTTCCTTTTATCTCTTGCTGAAAGAGTGCTGGAAACCATTTGGGAGTGTTCATTTGAAGTAAAATGTTGTTCAGTCACTCAGTTGTGTCCGACTCTTTGTGACCCCATGGACTATAGCATGCCAGGCCTCCCTGTCCTTCACCATCTCTTGGAGTTTGCTTGAACTCATGTCTGTTGAGTCCGTGATGCCATCCAACCATCTCATCCTCTGTCACCCCCTTCTTCTCCTGCCCTTGATCTTTCCCAGCATCTGCATTTTTTCCATTGAGTTGGCTCTTTGCATCAGGTGGCCAAAGTTTTGGAGCTTCAGCTTCAGCATCAGTCCTTCCAGTGAATATTCAGGACTGATTTCCTTTAGGGTTGACTGTTTTGATCTCCTTGCAGTCCAGGGTTTCTCAGGAGTCTTCTCCAGCACCACAGTTCGAAGGCATCAGTTTTTCAGCACTCAGCCTTTTCTATTATCCAGCTTTCACATTTGTACATGACTATTAGAAAAACTATAGCTTTGACTATGTAGGCCTTTGTAGGCAAAGTATTATTGCTTCTTTTTAATACACTGTCTAGGTTTGTCATTGCTTTTCTTCCCTAGAGCAAGCATTCATGGCTGTCGTCACCATCTGCAGTGATTTTGGAGCCCAAGAAAATAAAGTCTGTCACTGTTTCCGTTGTTTCCCCATGTATTTACCATGAAGTGATGGGACCAGATGCCATGATCTTTGTTTTTTACTGTTTTAAGCCAGCCTTTTCACTCTCCTTTTTCACACTCATCAAGAGGCTGTTTAGTTCCTCTTTACTTTCTGTCATTAGAGTGGTATCATCTGCATATCTGAAGTTGTTGATATTTCTTCAGGTAATCTTGATTCCAGCTTGTGATTCATCCAGTCCAGCATTTTACATGATGTACTTTACATACAAGTTAAATAAGCAGGGTGACATTATACAGCCTTGATGGATTCCTTTCCCAATTTGGAACCAGTCTGTTGTTCCATGTCTGGTTCTAACTGTTACTTCTTAACTTGCATACAGGTTTTTCGGGAGATAGGTAAGGTGGTCTGGTATTCCCATCTCTTTAAGAGTTTTCCACAGATTGTTGTGATCCACATAGCCAAAGACTTTAGCGTAGTCAATGAAGCAGAAGTAGATGTTTTTTGGAATTCCCTTCCTTTTTCTATAATCCAATTGATGTTGGCAGTTTGATCTCTGGTCAAATAAATGTATTGTTTAATTTCATGTTTTTAAATTATCTTTTTAGAAATGTTACTAAAACATCTAAGATTGTTTATTGGGCTTGGATTATATCTCTATTGAATGGTGCTTACCCAAGGTAACTCCTTTAGTGCACAATTTCCTCTTCAATAAAATAAGACAATATCCATATCATGTCCCTTTTATATTGCCTCAATATAAAGGTAATTTAAAAGGCTGGAAACAAATTTGCATTCATTTATTCATTCATCAAAGTATGTCATATATTTACTGTGTCCCAGAAGTTAAACTAGACACTCCTGAATAATGCCCAGTCCTTGCCTTTGCCAACTTATAGACAGAGAAGCTTAAAAGGTGATTTGTTTGCTAGGCATACAAAACTACTTAAACCTGAGAAAATTTCATGGGAAAATCCTCTTGCAGCCTAAGTCTCAGAAATGTATTAATAATGAATCATGTCTCTACAAAAAGTGTAAAACCACCACCAAAAATATCTGAAAATTCACCTTAAGAAGATCTTAGTGTCATGTTTCAGTTCTGATTTTTTTTCCCACTTATATGCTGTGTGACCTTATTAGGCCCCTGAACCTTATGGGCATCAGAATCTCCTCCCCATAAACTGGATTTACCTTATGAGATTGCTCTGAGGATCAAACAAGAGAATATGTGTGAAAAAATAATATAAGTATGAAGGATAATTATAGTTATTATTGGAAACAATTATGACCCCTAGGTTAAAATGAAAGTACTGAGAATAGAGCAGTTTGGGGACCCACAAAATAATTTTTAGCTTATATAGATTCTAATAGAACTAGAAGAAACCCTAAAGAAGTTTCTTTTTGCTTTCTTTAAATAAAGAAGCATAAATCAAACCATAGTACATGATATTAAGATCTAACCCTTCATATGCTTCTAAATCATTTTAAAAATTGCCTTCAAGAATGAAATGAACAGAAGGCTCTCAAGAGGAAACTGCTTCAGGGCTGCATTTTTGATTAAAGGTCTGGCCTAAGGCCTTATTCTTTGTGGGAATCTAAATGAAAGAAAAGAAGAAGAAGAAAAGAAAGTCAGTGCTCCTTGTTAACTCTTGTGGCCTTTTGATAAATTTTAATTCTGTCTCTTCACCTATCCTTATAAAGATAATAACATCCTTGGTTGTATCACTGGATTACAAAAGGAGAGATGAAAATGACTAGCCTGGGTTTCCCAAGTGTGTTAGTCACTTATTCATGCCTGACTCTTTGTGACCCAGTGGTCTGTAACCTGCCAGGCTCCTCTGTCCGTGGGATTTTTCCAGGCAAGAATACTGGAGTGGGTTGCTATTTCTTGCTCTAGGGAATCTTTCTAACCCAGGGATCGAACCATGTCTCCTGCATTGCAGGCAAATTCTTTACTATCTGAGCCAGGATTCCCAGGTGGCTCAGTAGGAAAGAATCCTCCTGCCAAAACAGGAGAGTCAAGAGATGAAGAGAAGATCCCTGGCAGGAGGAAATGGCAACCCACTCCAGTACTCTCGCCTGGAAAATTCCCTGGTCAGAGGAGCCTGGCTGGCTATATAGTCCATGGGGCTGCAAAGAGTCGGACCCAACCAGGTGACTGAGCACACCCACATCCACTGGAACATTTAAGCTAAGTGACTCTTTTACAGATAATACTTTTTAGGTAGCTTAACCCAGAGTCACCTGGTAGTAGAGAAATTTTGCAAGGATGTAAAATGGGTTTTCTGCACCTTCTATTTAATAGTGAAGTGTTGCTTTCAATTTGTTTAGTGTAAAGATTAGAGAGGAATAGAGGTGGAGGGACGGGGATGGCAGGGAAGGAAATATCACCTTTGCTTGATGGCTTCTAAATCCTACTTTCACTATCTAATTTTAGTCCTATTAAATTCCTATAAAAGCAGCTTTTAAATAATACATGTGACTGATACTAATATTGCAGTCTCTTTTCCCTCTCTTTTTCTTGGGGGAGGAGGGGACCTGTGGAAGTGTCTGAGCAGTCATCAATTGGGGCAGCTGACCCCGGAATTATAAAGAATTCACTGAGTATTTTAGGGTTTTAGTATCTAGGGGGATGAGCTTGTGACTGTTCTTTAGTAGTGCACCAGTGGCAGCGATCTTCATAAGAGAACAGGCTTTTGGTCAAATGATTCAATTATAGATTTGATGTTGATAACCAATGGAGGCCTTCTGGTAGTTAATATGATCGAAGTTGTTTTTTGGGAAATGATTGTGTGTGTGAATCTGATTTTTAACTCATGAATGAGGCTTGTAGGGCCCCTCTGTGGCAGCTTATGATCCATCCCAGGCTGTCCAGGAGCGTTCTGAAGTACCAAATACTCACCCTTTTGTTGTTTTAGTCTCAGACAATAACCATGAGGCTATACTCCTTCCCTCCATCCCAGAAGTGCAGCTGCTGATTGGGAAACGTGTCTGTTGTTTTGTTGAAGGTTATTCTATGGTTCTACGTTGTGTTTGACATTAAGGGGACTATTATTGTTCTGTCCATTGTATAAGAGAAATGCAAGATGTTTAAACTTCATCCCCCACTGATTCCACCTTAGTTACTTATTCATAAGAAGGTGGCATGACCCTTAAAACAAAGATTGTCAGGAAAAAGAAAACATTATCCTCTTACTGTACTACAGAATGAAGGAAAATGGAAGGATCAACGTGAACATCCTTTTCTTGCTCTTTTAGGTCTCGTCAGTTCTTCAGAACCCGTCTGCAGTCGTCTCCCCGCCCCACTGGCGTTTTCCTTGGTTTCCCCACTCAGGTGTGCCTCTTCTCCTCCGACGCTCGCAGCATTCAGTTCTAGGGATTCATCGGGCTTAGGGGCCACAGTAGATCCTCATTATTCCTGGGCTCTGTATTTTCAAACTTACCTACTCAGCAGTATCAGGACTTGCAGCATTTTTTGCAGTCATCTGTGAACATGAGCAGAATGTTAAAAATTTGGAAAAGTTGAGTCTGTCATTGTGCATGTTTGTAACTGAGGTTGAACAAAGAGACACCTCTCCTTCCTGTTTCATCTCTCATACTTTCGGTGCTTTTCGTAGTCTATTTAGTACCATGCTCTTTTTCTGCACTTTTGTGCTTTTTTTTGGTAGTTACATCGTTTAAAATAACCCCCAGTGCAGTGCTGAAGTGCTATGTAGTGTTCTTAAGCTCAGGAAGGCTGTGATGTGCTTTATGGAGAAAATACATGTGTTAGATATGCTTTGTTTAGGCATGGGTGCCATTGGCTGCAAGTTCAATGTTAATAAACCTACGATATATATTATGTAAGATATGTTTAAACAGAAACACACATAAAACAAAGTTACATGTTGATAGATCGATGAAAATGTTGTGGCCGGAGACTTGTAGAAGCCTAACCCTTTAGCTCTTCTAGGAGCAGTGGTTCAGTATTTTCTAATTCAGTGATTGCAGTGACTTTATAGGCCATTACTGTGGTGTTGGAGAAGATTCTTGAGAGTCCCTTGGACTGCAAGGAGATCCAGCCAGTCCATCCTAAAGGAGATCAGTCCTGGGTGTTCATTGGAAGGACTGATGCTGAAGCTGAAACTCCAATACTTGGGCCACCTCATGTGTAGAGCTGACTCATTGGAAAAGACCCAGATGCTGGGAGGGGTTGGGGGCAGAAGGAGAAGGGGGCGACAGAGGATGAGATGGCTGGATGGTATCACCAACTTGATGGACATGAGTTTGAGTAAACTCTGGGAGTTGGTGATGGACAGGGAGGCCTGGCGTGCTGCGATTTATGGGGTCGCAAAGAATCGGACACGACTGAGTGACTGAACTGAACTGAACTGATTACTGTGAATAACAATAATTAACTGTATATTATTGTTTTTACGCGGCCTGAAGAATGTAAATCTCAATGTATGCTTATTTAGTGGAATAGTCAATTGGTCAGTTCAGTCGCTCAGTTGTGTCTGACTCTTTGTGACCCCATGGGCTATAGCACGCCAGGCTTCCCTGTTCATCTCCAACTCTTGGAGCTTGCTCAGACTCACATCCATCGAGTGGGTGATGCCATCCAGCCATCTCATCATCTGTTGTCCCCCTCTCCTCCTGACTACAATCTTTCCCAGTGTCAGGGTCTTTTCCAATGAGTTCCAATGAGTTTCAGCTCTTTGCATCAGGTGGCCAAAAGTATTGGATCTTCAGCTTCAGCATCAGTCCTTCCAGTGAATATTCAGGACTGATTTCCTTTAGGATGGATTCCTAAAGGAGTCCTTGATCTCCTTGCTGTCCAAGGGACTCTCAAGAGTCTTCTCCAACACCACAGTTTAAAGCATCAATTCTTTAGTGCTCAGCTTTCTATATGGTCCAACTCTCACATCTGTACATGACTACTGGAAAAACCATAGCTTTGACGAGATGGACCTTTGTTGGCAAAGTGGTGTCCCTGCTTTTTAATATGCTGTCTAGGTTGCTCATAGCTTTTCTCCCAAGGAGCAAATGCATTTTAATTTTATGGCTGTAGTCACTGTCCACAGTTATTTTGGAGCCCAAGAAAATAAAGTCTGTCATTGTTTCTATTGTTTCACCATCTATTTACCATGAGGTCATGGGACCAGATACCATGATCTTTGTTTTTTGAATGTTCAGTTTTAAGCCAGCTTTTCCACTCTCCTCTTTCACTTTCATCAAGAGGCTCTTTAGTTCCTCTTTGCTTTCTGCCATAAGGGTGGTGTCATCTACATATCTGAGGTTATTGGAATAGTCGGTAGTTTCCAAATATTTACCAAGTCAGTGAAACCTAGGAATGTGGGACAAGGCACAGAACAGGGAAGAGCCCTGTTAGGCCACAGCCCGGGCATCCGCTTGTTAGTTGGAGCAGTCACTGCACGTCAAGGAGGCCCTGTGCAAGTAGCCGGGCAACTCTTCCCCAGTGAGGCAAGGAGCCAAGCCTGGCCTGGCACTCAGGTGGAAATGAGTCAGGAAGGAAGAGGTGGGGCTCTTGGCTGGGTTGTACTGCTACTGAAATGTGTAACTTAGGGAGAATAAGTTATCATTCTATTTCAGTTTTCTTAAAAGTAAAATGAGGTCATTGGGCTAGGTTACTGTTTCATGTCCAGTGGATTTGGAATATGAAGAGAGGGAGATGGCACTTTCTGGAATGCAGTGAAAGCTTAAACCCCACCTCATAGTCTTTCCATAAAACCCAAATGCAGAAATACAGATAATCACAGATGTTTCAGTGTCTGAATTCTGCCTTCAACCAAATGCCACTTGTTCTGACAATCCTGTTGACAAGTTCTGTAGAATATGCGTTCCGATCACACCTTCTGACACCAGGAAGAATCGCTTCTTCAGACCTCTTGACAAGATCGCGTGGTGCTTTCAGTCATATTCAACTTGAAGCTTGGAGTTCAGGTCAAATGAAGTATTTTCAAGACTCAATGTGTATTCCCCAAACAGCAATAAATCACTCACAAAGTTATGTGCTCATTTGCACATGGCTTCAAATTACTGAGTTAGCCAGCTGAGGGCATGTATTACGGTTTTTCAGCATATGATTTTTTTATTTCTGGTGTTCTGATCATCCAGTAATTAGTGGATACAGATGAAATTACAAGCTGCTGCCATTGCCTCAGATGGTCAGGTTTTTAGGATGCCAACTCCCAGCTCCTCTGGAGTTGACATAAATATTATGGAAGCAAAAAATTATAGTCATTTGCAGGGAAATCATGTGTTTAATTGCCAAGTGAAGCAGAGGAAAAATAGCAGAAGCACACATCATGTATCAGTTAATGTGAGTGCATTATTGCATGTTGCAAAGGGGTCTAAAAGGACTTTTCAATAGCAAAATGAAAACAAAACTACTCTAAAAAATGCCATCTGTGAAGCCTCCAGATATGTCTGACTGGCTCATTTCCTTTCAAAAATAGTCCCTGCATTCCAAAAGCTGTTAATAATGAATGGAAATAACCGCACAGTACAAATGGACTATGACTGATGGAGGGAGACTTAATGTTAAGGACTTAGCTGCTTTGAAATCAACATAGAGAGGAATGTTCGGCAGACACATTTTGTGCAGATATTTCACTGTTTGCTGCAGATGGCACTTTAACACAACATAAGACTCCTCAGATCCTACACACAGGGGGATTATTTTGATAATTCATTTCAGAATGAATTTACTTGTAAAAATTTATTTATAAATAAATATTAATTATATGAAAATTTTTTGATTTCCTATTTCCCCTTTTTGTTTTTTGGTAGACTTGTCATCATGGGAAAGACAATTGATAACCATATAAGATTTTATAACGGGCCCCAAATTAATCTAATGGAAATAGAAATCGAAAATACTGTTGTTATATTTCTGTATTGGAAACCAATCACTGCAGAAAACTTAAACATAGTAATATGTCACATTTTATTACTCTTTTTAAATTACATATCAAATTGGAGACTTCATCTATTATTCTAAGTGAAAGTCGCTCAGTTGTATCCAACTCTTTGCAACCCCTTGGACTATACAGTCCTTGGAATTCTCCAGGCCAGAATACTAGAGTTGATAACCTTTCCCTTCTCCAGGGGATCCTCCCAACACAATTATTTCCCAATTATTCTAAAAGCAAAGGTAAAAAGCTGTCATGGGCTCTACCACTGCCAAGTAGTCAACATAGTATAGTGGTAAAGGTTATGAACTCTGGAATCAGATTATCCGATATTTCTTTTCTGCCACTTACCAACATGTGAAATAATAAATAAATAATAATTAAAAATAAACTGAGATGTCAGTGGCAGAATTCTTAAGGAGGATGAGCTGCATAACTTGCAGGGCCCAGTGAAAACTAAAATATAGATCCAACCGTGTTCGAAAATGTTAAAGTGGTGATGGCAGAGCATTAAACCAAACACAGGTCTTCTCAATATGGACCTGAGAAAGTATACAGGCTGCATAACCATAAAGCTATCCCTGCTGCTGAGAAGTTTATACAGACAGCCCTTTCATCATCAAAGGGCCAAAACTTACGGAAGTTTTACATTTATACATAACTCAGTATCTTCATCTATAAAATAGACATAATATCAGTATTTGCCTAATATGTGTTGAGAATTATGTGAGACCATATGCCTGAGGCAGTTAATTTGATCTCTGGGACATATGAAATGTTCAAGAAGTATAAGTCCACACCATTATTTAAGTTGTTGTTCAGTCTCTAAGTCATGTCTGACTCTTTTGACTTGATGAACTGCAGCATGCCAGGCTTCCCTGTCCTTCACCATTTCCCAGAGTTTGCTCAAACTCAAGTTTATTGAGTCGGTGATGCCATCCAACTGCCTCATCCTCTGTCGTCCCCTTCTCCTCCTGCCCTCACTTTTTCCCAGAATCAGGGTCTTTTCTGATGAGTCGGCTCTTTGCATCAGTTGGCCAAAGTATTGGAGTTTCAGCTTCAACATCAGTCCCTCCAATGAATATTCAGGGTTGATTTCCTTTAGGATGGACTGGTTTGATCTCCTTGCTGTCCAAGGGACTCTCAGGAGTCTTCTCCAACACCACAGTTCAAAAGCATCAATTCTTCGGTGCTCAGCTTTCTTTATAGTCCAACTCTCACATCCATACATGATTGGTGGAAAAACCATAGCTTTGACTAGACAGACCTTTGTTGGCAAAGTGATGTCTCTTCTTTTTAATACTCTGTCTGGGTTCATCATAGCTTTTCTTCCAAGGAGCATGCATATTTTAATTTTGTGGCTACAGTCACTGATGCAGTGATTTTGGAGCCTCCCAAAATAAAATCTGTCACTATTTCCACATTTTCCTCATCTATTTACCATGAACTGATGGGACTGGATGGCATGATCTTAGTTTTTTGAATGTTGAGTTTGAAGTCAGCTTTTTCACTCTTCTCTTTCACTTTCATGAAGATTCTCTTTAGTTCCTCTTCGCTTTCTGCCACCATTATTTAAGTAGCAGCTGCAAGTACATCCAGCCAGACACTATGTTGTGACATTCTCTTGTTATTTAACAATTTTTAGGCAAGATGATTAAAAGAACTGTTTTATGTTATGAGAGTCTATTACTGTCCTAAAGCCATTATTTTATGTAATTTCTACAGTAAACCAGGAATGTAGATTTCATCATCTCATTTTAGAGATGAGGAAACTGAGATTTAATTGAGACTCACAATCATGCCCTTTGAAACAAAGTAATAACTGGTGCTTGCTGATGGTTGTGTACCCACTGTTCAGTCACTGTAAATTGTAGTCTCTCAGTTCTCACAACTTTCTAGGAGGTAGGTAGTCTTCATATCAGTGTTTGCATAGGAAGGAACATACGTACAGGGAGATTAGGTAACTTGTATAAGAGTGCATAATTAAAAAGTGTCAGAAGTCAGGTTTTATTCCATCAGTTTAATTCCAGAATCCTTGTTCTCAAGTACTATGCTGAAAGAAAACAAGGGATTCACAGCCGTGTTAAAAGATTACTTATAATAAGTAATGAAAGAAGCAAATGACAGACATGTAGGCAAAGTATATAAACAGACAATTTACAGTGGAAGAAGTAACAAATGGCCAATATATCCATATGATATTCCTCTTGCCAGTTTCCTAAAAAAGATATACAAATTAACATTACAATGCTGTATAATTTTTCACCTATCAGATTTGAAAAATATGAAAAGATTGATACTGTTGTTGATATAACCTCTATAGAAGTCAATTCAGTGGTACCTATTAAAGATGAGAAATACACATACCCTTTGGTCTAGCAATTTAGCTTATAGAAACATATTTTAAAGAAACATTCACACAAATATATATGTACATATATATATTTGTGCAGAGATATTCATTGTATCATTATTTGTACAACAGTGAAAAATTGAAAACAACCAAAAAAGAGGAATGTTTTTGATAAATTATAGACTTTTAATGCTGTTGAATATTATGTAACACTCGAAATACAGGAATGAAGTAGATCTTTATGACATGTTATATAAACATATAAACATATGACATGTTATGGTGAAAATCAAGTTACATTATGTTATGTATCTGGTAGAATTTTTTTTGTAAAAATAAATTTATTTACCTTTTGTATTTGTATATTTATAGAAAAAAGACAGGAAAGAAATACATAAATTATTAACAGTTATTTTTAATAGTATTCATGGATGGAAATTTATAATGAGAAAAATTTTGATTTTACTTAATAACACCTTGATATTATTTAACATACATAATGATATAATATTTTTGTTGTTGTTCAGTTGCTAAGTTGTGTCCGACTCTTTGTGACCTCACAGACTGCAGCACGCCAGGCTCCTCTGTCCTCATTTGTCTCCTGGAGTTTGCTCAAATTCATGTCCATTGAGTCAGTGATGCTATCCAACCATCTTATCTTCTGCCGCCCCCTTCTCCTTTTGCCTTTAGTCTTTCCCAGCATCAGGGTCTTTTCCAATGAGTCAGTTCTTCACATCAGCTGGCCAAAGTATTGGAGCTTCAGCTTCAGCAGCAGTCCTTCCAATGAATATTCAGGGTTGACTTCTCTTAGGAGTGACTGGTTTGATCTCCTTGCTGCCCAAGGGACTCTCAAGAGTCTTTTCCAGTGCCACAATTTGAAAGCCTCAGTTCTTTGGCACTCAGCCTTCTTTATGGTCCAACTTTCACATTGTTTGTATATATATATAAAATAATGATCATATCCCATAATAATGTACATAATAAAATAAAAGTATAATGTAAAAATAAAATGGAAAGTAAGAACTATGCCAAAGTTACAGAGCTCATAAATGGCAGAAATGTAATTTAGTTCAAGCTCTGTGTGACTCCAAAGTTGTCTTCTCCACTATTCCACCCTCTAGGATAACAGCATTATTGAACATTGGTCCTGTTTTCCCATGTACTACATGTAATTATATATAATTAGGTTTCCTAGAGAGTTATATGTTACAACTTGTCAGGAAGGAGAGGAGACTTTAAAATAAACTTTATTGTAAGTTTATTCCAATAAATGGTAAAAGAATAACCCTGCCCAGCTAATTTTATTGGAACCTTGAATTTCAAACCAAGACGATATCTGCAAGACAAATTATTTGACAATCTCACTTACAAAAATAGTGCTAAAAACAAAACAAAAGAAAACAAAAAAAATAGTGCTAAAACCTTGATGTTTGTTAGAAATCAACACAATACTATAAAGCAATTATCCTTCAATTAAAAATAAATGAGAATTTAAAAAAACATTAGCTAAATGAACCCAATAGTATATTAAAAAAATAGTTTATCATGATAAAGTGAAGTCGCTTAGTCGTGTCCAACTCTTTGCGACCCCATGGACTAGTGTAGCCCACCAGGCTCCTTTGTCCTTGGGATTCTCCAGGCAAGAATACTAGAGTGGGTTGCCATTTCCTTCTCCAGGGGATCTTCCTGACCCAGGGATCAAACCCAGGTAAGGTCAAGTTTATTCTAGGAATGTAAGGATGCTTCAGCATCCAACATTATATTAATTTACATTACTGGGCTAAAGGAAAAAATAACCTATAGTTGTAACAATAGATGTAGACAAAGCACTGGATGGAATTCACCTTCTATTTTGATTAAAAAGTAGCTCTCATGAAATTAGAAATATACAGTGTAGGGAGGCACTTTCATGTCCTATATAAACCTCCACAGTGTTAACTGTTCCCCTATATTTCAATAGTTTCTTAGTATATGCAACTGAGGCTCTACCCGAGGGCTACCTCTGGTTCCTGGAATATATGTGGGGCAGACTGGAAGTGTTGAGAAGAGTGTGGTTTCAATAATACCTCCCAGTAAAGAATGGACAAGCTTTGATGGATAAATACCTCAGCTTCCTCAGTCCTTGTTTTGGCAGCGGGCGGTCTTATACGAGAGGTAGGTAAACTTTTTTGGTAAGAGGGCAGATAGTAAATAGTTTAGGTTTTGTGGGCAATGTGGTCTCTGTTGCAACTATTCAACTCTGCTGTTGCAGTGCAAACATAGTCATAGATGGCACCTAAAAGATGAGTGCACCTGTGTTCCAATAAAACTTATTTATAAAAATAAACTGTGGTTGAATTTGGCCCTTAGCTGTAGTTTGTAGAGCCCTTTCTACATAGTTCTCCAGAAATTTTTGGCAGTATTAGGACCCAGGTGCCCTGGTGACTCAGTGGTACAGGATCTGCCTACAATGCAAGATACGTGGGTTTAATCCCTGGGTCACGAAGATCCCCTGGAGAAGAAAATGGCAGCCCACTGCAGTATTCTTGCCTGGGAAACCCCAGGGGCAGGGGAGCCCGGCTGCAGCCCGTGGAATCGCGGACCTGTCGGACCTGACTTAGCACCTGAGCAACAGCAGCAACAACAGGCCCCCGGGGTACGGTGACTTGCTCACTGATGCATCGTGTTCATTTTTTTCCCCTTTCTTTTTTTTTTTTAAATTTTACTTTTTATTTTTCCTTTTTTTTTTTTTTTTTTTTTATTAGTTGGAGGCTAATCACTTCACAACATTTCAGTGGGTTTTGTCATACATTGATATGAATCAGCCATGGATTTACACGTATTCCCCATCCCGATCCCCCCTCCCACCTCCCTCTCCACCCGATTCCCCTGGGTCCTCCCAGTGCACCAGAGGCCCGAGCACTTGTCTCATGCATCCCACCTGGGCTGGTGATCTGTTTCACCATAGATAATATACATGCTGTTCTTTCAAAACATCCCACCCTCACCTTCTCCCACAGAATTCAAAAGTCTGTTCTGTACTTCTTGTCTCTTTTTCTGTTTTGCATATAGGGTTATCATTACCATCTTTCTAAATTCCATATACATGTGTCAGTATGCTGTAATGTTCTTTATCTTTCTGGCTTACTTCATTCTGTATAAGGGGCTCCAGTTTCATCCATCTCATTAGAACTGATTCAAATGAATTCTTTTTAATGGCTGAGTAATATTCCATGGTGTATATGTACCACAGCTTCCTTATCCATTCATCTGCCGATGGACATCTAGGTTGCTTCCATGTCCTGGCTATTGTAAACAGTGCTGCGATGAACATTGGAGTGCACGTGTCTCTTTCAGATCTGGTTTCCTCTGTGTGTAAGCCCAGCAGTGAGATTGCTGGGTCATACAGAAGTTCTATTTCCAGTTTTTTAAGGTATCTCCACACTGTTCTCCATAGTGGCTGTACTAGTTTGCATTCCCACCAACAGTGTAAGAGGGTTCCCTTTTCTCCACACCCTCTCCAGCATTTATGGCTTGTAGACTTTTGGATAGCAGCCATCCTGACTGGCGTGTAATGGTACCTCATTGTGGTTTTGATTTGCATTTCTCTAATAATGAGTGATGTTGAGGATCTTTTCATGTGTTTGTTAGCCATCTGTATGTCTTCTTTGGAGAAATGTCTGTTTGGTTCTTTGGCCCAGTTTTTGATTGGGTCATTTATTTTTCTCTCACACTCTATTGGTGCTACTTGCGATAGCTTCCTACATAGACTGCTTGTCAAATTCTTATCTCAGTATCTACTTGTGTGGAAATCCACGCTAGGACAGTTGATATCAGAAGCGATTCTGTGATACAGAACCTCAGGATGGGATTCTGAAAACAAGGACAACAGCAAGGACCTAGAAGGCCATGAGGAGCTCATGGCTGTCCTAAGTGTGGCATTGACATCCCCCAGGACTCTGTAGCATCATAAGTACTAGGATTCTCACCTCTAGTGGATTGTAATGGGATGTAGGTGGAATGGGATGCACTGACTTATATAAACTCTTGTGCTTGAAATATATTAAGACAATGATAACTCTAAAGCATATGAAGATGGTTAGTTGTTATAAAAAGCCATAGTAGCCTTAAAGAAAGAAAATGATGGAGTTGGGAAAGCCACATATCAATTTGGGATACTCTGAAAACCAGAAGGCCTCCATGGCTCTGTTTTAACAGACATTCATCTCCTGAACACAATAGATTTTGCTGAATATTTGGTTCCAACAGTAGCCTTCAGTTAGTGATCTGATGTCAGTCAGATTTGAATATGAGAGGGGTAGAGTTATAAAGGAGGCTGAAACAATCTCCTGTTGAAAGTCAGGGGTCTGAGACACAAGGAATAGGACTCTTAGATTTGGAAGGGATTAATCTGAGGATGTACTTAGAAACATCAAACCCCAGATTTCACTGAATTTCAAGGGCTGGCTTGCTAGAGGAACCAGCCTTCCATTTCCCAAAGACTGTGCAAAGGTCTTGTTGAGGTGATGGCCTCATAAAGTGATACTTTTCCTCCACAAGGTCAATTCCAACCTTCTGTCACTGCTTATGGGTCAGTAACCGAGGTCAAGTCTCAGCATGGCCCAGCTGAGTAACTCGTGTCCCTGTATTGGATAGAAGGGATTATTCACTCAATGAGCTGCAGGGCCTGGCTAATAGGTGGCAGCAGAACTGGGAGAACATGTCTGGGAATGGAACCTGAGGGGGCTGGACCAGAGAGGGCAGGCTATGAGACAAGATGATGGATGCGAGGACATTATTGAATGACTCAGGATTTAACATCTTGTCAACAATGCCTAGAGCCAGTCCTAATACCCTTCTGGAATATCTCCTTGAGAAAATTGAAGCATTATCAATGTTTTGTAAATTTGTATGCTAAGCCCAGTAGTGTACCATAAATATATCTCTTACTTATAAAATTTTACTCTAGTTTTTAATAATAGTAAAAAAAAGGGATAATAATGCAGGTCAATCTAAATGTTCATCAGCATAGAAATAGTTTAGTAAGTATTTTTATGGACAGTATTAGAAAGTTGTCTGTTATATTATTTAAGGTGAAATAAAAAAGCTATTTGCTAGGTCTCCTTACCTTTCTCTCTGTGACCTCATGAGCATACAGAGATGTTTGGAAAGATATCTATGAAACTATTGCCAGTGGTTATTAAAAGGAGGAAATAAATAAGTAAAAAAGAATGACTTTCAATGTCTATATTCTTCAGCAAATAAATGAAAGGAAAATGAAGCAGATTTAGAAGAATCATTTTGGTTGTTGTCTTTTTTCTCATTTCCAAATTTCATACAAACATATATTCTTTTCATAATAAAAGATAAAAAGAAACAGAGCTAATATCACTACTGAGATCAACGCTTTTGTATTTTAAGTGCACTTAGGATACCTATAATATGTGATACCTTCTTGAGGGCAGTTTGGCATTGCTTTTGAAATAAAAATCATATGTCACCTTTGAACCCAGAAAATCCATTTTATAGACAGTTAACTTAATATCTCATGTATGCTTCCAAAAACATGCTTAACTAATTTTCATTATACTACTGCTTTCTTATAACAGCAAAAATCTAGAAAGACTCAACTATCTACCAAAAAGTGATTGACTAATTACTATTCCAATAATGAAATACTATGAACTACTAGAAAGAATGAAGTAGACATATATTCTATCACAGGGAATTGTTCTAGCTCTATTAAGAGACATAATTGAGGTGATGGCCTTGTAAGATGCTTGTGGGTAAATAGCATCAGTATACTGAGGTTGTATTACCATAATTGTGCAAAAATCTCCAAAGGCACATTTGATAAATTGTAAATATGCTATTGCCACAGTTGGGATCAGAGCAAGATTTTCACCTTCTGTGAGACATCTTCGCACCCAGCACACTTTTCTAACTGAAGAACAAATAAAAAAGAAAAAAGTTAAAGCAGATTAGGAAGAGGAAATAATAATGGAATATATTAATTGCTAGGAAATTAAACAGAATTACCCCAAAAGTCCTAGAAGTAGATGAAGCAAGACAAGTGAATTGACAAGCAGTGATAGTAGGAAAATAATAATAATATAATGGCTAACATTTATTCATTACTTTCTTTTTAAAAATTTATTTGGTTGCACCATGCTGATGTCCAATCCTAGTTCCCCAACCAGGGATCGAACCCCTGCCGCTTGCACTGAAATGTGGAATCCTTACCTCTAGACTGCCAGGGAAGTTCTTATTAATTACTTTCTAGCATCAAGCATTTACTGAATACTTTTCATGTGTTGCCTCATTCGATACTTGATAAGTATGACACAGATATTGTTACTCCCTATTCACTAAAGCTGAAGCTCCAATACTTTGGCCATTTAATGCGAAGAGATGACTCCTTAGAAAAGACACTGATGCTGGGAAAGACTGAAGGCAGGAGGAGAAGGGGATGACAGAGGATGAGATGGTTGGCTGGCACCACCAACTCAATGGACATGAGTTTGAGCAAACTCTGGGAGATAGTGGAGGACAGAGGAGCAGTGCTATAGTCAATGGTGTTGCAAAGAGTTGGACATGACTTAGCGACTGAACAATAACAAATTTTACTGATAAATCCAGAGCTTTAGGACATCCAGAAGTGTGTAGGCCATTTAAATAAAGACAAATCCATACTTACACACATTATAGTGAAACTATCAAAATTTAGAGGTGAGGTAAGAATCTTAAAAGCAGTCAGAGGGAAAAATATGGCAAAATAACAACACTGAGGAGAGAATAAAACTAGAGAATTGATCACTCACAGAACCTCATAAAAGCAAACTCTGAAGGATATACTTCAGGCAGAAGGAAAGTGATTCTACAGGGAAAGTCTGAGGTACAAGAATGAATAGGAAACAAAGAAAGTGGTAAACAGAGAAGCAAATGTAAATAAGTATTAATTGTGTAAAACCAGTGACAGTAATATACAGTGAGATTAAGAAACACCTCAACAGAAAAGAATTAACATTCTGGGAAACAATAGAACACATGCCAAGAGGAGGTGAAATGGAATTAATGGGTTCAACATTCTTGCCTTTTCTTAGAGAATGGTAAGGGTTTGAATAAGCTTAAATTTTGAAAAGTTGTAAATTCCAGGGTAAATATTAAAATTTCAAACTTGTGGAAAGAAAAATTGGAGGGATAAAGTTGTTTAGACTTGCATATGCATGTATACAGAGAAGGACATGGCAACCCACTCCTGTACTTTTACCTGGAAAATCCCATGGATGGAGGGGCCTGGTGGGCTGCCGTTTATGGGGTTGTACAAAGTCAGACATGACTGAAGTGACTTAGCAGCCGCAGCATGCATGTATAAAGCTACAAAGAAAAGCAGGGAAATGATTACTATAAAAACGAGAATACTGGACCATCACCCTGATACTAAAACCAGACAAAGATATCACGAAAAGGGAATTACAGGCCAATATCACTGATAATACTGTCAATCATCAGTCAATCCTAAAGGAAATCAGTCCTGAATATTCATTGGAAGGACTGATGCTGAAGCTGAAACTCCAATCATTTGGCCACCTGATGTGAAGAACTGACTCATTGGAAAAGACCCTGATACTGGGGAAGTTTGAAGCCAGGAGGAGAAGGGGACAACAGAGGATGAGGTGGTTGGATGGCATCACCAACTTGCTGGACATGAGTTTGAGTAACCTCCAGGAGTTGGTGATGGACAGGGAAGCCTAGCGTGCTGCATGCAGCCCATGGGGTTTCAAACAGTCAGATGTGACTGAGCGACTGAATTGAACTGAACTGATCACTGAGAGCATAGATGCAAGAATATTCAGCAAAACACTAGCAAACAAAACCAACAATACATTAAAAGGATCATACACTAGGATCAAGTGCAATTATTCCCAGGGATGCAAAAATTACTCAGTATTCACAAATTGTTTGGTGTATAGTGTGTACTCAGTTGCATCTGACTCTTTGTGACCCCATGAACTATATAGCCTGCCAGGTTCCCCTGTTCATGGGATTTTACAGGCCAGAATACTGGACTGGGTTGCCATTTCCTTCTGCAGGGGACCTTCCCAACCCAGGGCTCGAACCTGCATCTCCTGCATTGACAGGCAGGTTCTTTATCACTGAGCCACCTGGGAAGTCCCAACAGTGTATACACCTCACCACTGGAGCGGAGAGCGGCCGAGAGGAGATACCCTACGTCCGAGGTAAGAGAAATCCCAGTAAGACGGTAGGTGCTGAGAGAGGAAATCAGAGGGCAGACAGACTGAAAGCACAGTCACAGAAGGCTAGCCAATCTGATCACAGGACCACAGCCTTGTCTAACTCAATGAAACTAAGCCATGCCGGGTGGGGCCGCCCAAGACAGACGGGTCATGGTGGAGAGGTCTGACAACATGTGGTCCATGGGAGAAGGGAATGGCAAACCACTCCAGTATTCTTGCCTTGAGAACCCCATGAACAGTATGAAAAGGCAAAAAGATAGGACACCAAAAGATGAACTCCCCAGGTCAGTAGGTGCCCAATATGTTACTGGAGATCAGTGGAGAAATAACTCCAGAAAGAATGAAGGGATGGAGCCAAAGCAAAAACAACACCCAGTTATGGATATGACTGGTGATAGAAGCAAGGTCCGATGCTGTAAAGATGCATGGAAAGTTAGGTCCATGAATCAAGGCAAATTGGAAGTGGTCAAACAGGAGGTGGCAAGAGTGAACCTCAACATTTTAGGAATCAGAGAACTAAGATGGACTGGCATGGGTGAATTTAACTAAGATGACCATTATATCTACTACTGTGGGCAAGAATTCCTTAGAAGAAATGGAGTAGCCACCATAGTCAACAAAAGAATCCGAAATGCAGTACTTGGATGCAATCTCAAAAACGACAGAATGATCTTTGTTCATTTCCAAGGCAAACCATTCAGTATCAGGGTAATCCAAATCTATGCTCCAAACAGTAATGCTGAAGAAGCTGAAGCTGAACAGTTCTATGAAGACCTACAAGACCTTCTAGAACTAACACCAAAAAAAGATGTCCTTTTCATTATAGGGGACTGGAATGCAAAAGTACAAAGTCAAGAAACACCTGAAGTAACAGGCAAATTTGGCCTTGGAGTACAGAATGAAGCAGGGCAAAGGCTAATAGAGTTTTGCCAAGAGAATGCACTGGTCATAGCAAACACCCTCTTCCAACAACATAAGAGAAGACTTTATACATGGACATCACCAGATAGTCAACACCGAAATCAGATTGATTATATTCTTTGCAGCCAAAGATGGAGAAGCTCTATACAGGCAGCAAAAATAAGACTGGGAGCTGACTGTGGCTCAGATCATGAACTTATTGCCAAATTCAGACTTAAATTGAAGAAAGTAGGGAAAACCACTAGACCATTCAGGTATGACCTAGATAATTTCCTTTTTACAATGGAAGTGAGAGAGATTTAAGGGACTAGATCTGATGGACAGAGTGCCTGATGAACTATGGACGGAGGTTCATGATATTGTACAGGAGACAGGGATCAAGACCATCCCCAAGAAAAAGAAATGCAAAAAAGCAAAATGGCTGTCTGGGGAGGCCTTACAAATAGCTGTGAAAATAAGAGAAGTGAAAAGCAAAGGAGGAAAAGAAAGATATTCCCATTTGAATGCAAAGTTCCAAAGAATAGCAAGGAGAGATAAGAAAGCCTTCCTCAGTGATCAATGCAAAGAAATAGAGGAAAACAACAGAATGGGAAAGACTAGAGATCTCTTCAAGAAATTTAGAGATACCAACAGTACATTTCATGCAACGATGGGCTCCATAAAGGACAGAAATGGTATGGACCTAACAGAAGCAGAAGATATTAAGAAGACGTGGCAAGAATACACAGAAGAACTGTATGAAAAAGATCTTCATGACCCAGATAATCACAATGGTATGATCACTCACCTAGAGCCTGACATCCTGGAATGTGAAGTCAAGTGGGCCTTAGGAAGCATCACTATGAACAAAGCTAGTGGAGGTGATGGAGTGCCGGTTGAGCTATTTCAAATCCTCAAAGATGATGCTGTGAAAATGCTGCACTCAATATGCCAGCAAATTTGGAAAACTCATCAGTGGCCACAGGATTGGAAAAGGTCCATTTTCAATCCAATCCCAAAGAAATGCACTACCAAAGAATGCTCAAACTACCACACAATTGCACTCATCTCACACACTAGTAAAGTAATACTTAAAATTCTCCAAGCCAGGCGTCAACAGTACATGAACCGTGAACTTCCAGGTGTTCAAGCTGGTTTTAGAAAAGGCAGACGAACCAGAGATCAAACTGCCAACATCCACTGGATCATTGAGAAGCAAGAGAGTTCCAGAAAAACATCTATTTCTGCTTTATTGACTATGCAAAGCCTTTGACTGTGTGGATCACAACAAACTGTGGAAAACTCTGAAAGAGATTGGAATACCAGACCACCTGATCTGCCTCTTGAGAAATGTGTATGCAGGTCAGGAAGCAACAGTTAGAACTGGACATGGAACAACAGACTGGTTCCAAATAGGAAAAGGAGTACATCAAGGCTGTATATTGTCACCCTGCTTATTTAACTTATATGCAGAGTACATCATGAGAAACGCTGGGCTGGATGAAGCACAGCTGAAATCAAGATTGCCGGGAGAAATATCAATAACCTCAGATATGCAGATGACACCACCCTTATGGCAGAAAGTGAAGAAAAACTAAAGAGCCTCTTGATGAAAGTGAAAGAGGAGAGTGAAAAAGTTGGCTTAAAGCTCAACATTCAGAAAACCAAGCTCATGGTATCCGGTCCCATCACTTCATGACAAATAGATGGGGAAACAGTGGAAACAGTGGCTGACTTTATTTTTGGGGGCTCCAAAGTCACTGCAGATGGTGACTGTAGCCATTTAAAAGACACTTACTCCTTGGAAGGAAAGTTATGACCAACCTAGACATCATGTTAAAAAGCAGAGACATTACTTTGCCAACAAAGGTCGATCTAGTCAAGGCTATGGTGTTTCCAGTAGTCATGTATGGATGTGAGAGTTGGACTATAAAGAAAGCTGAGTGCTGAAGTATGATCCTTTTGAACTGTGGTCTTGGAGAAGACTCTTGAGAGACTCTTGGACTGCAAGGAGATCTAACCAGTCCATCCTAAAGGAAATCAGTCCTGAGTGTTCATTGGAAGGACTGATGTTGAAGCTGAAACTCCAGTATTTTGGCCACCTGATGCGAAGAGCTGACTCTTAAAAAGACCGTGATGCTGGGAAAGATTGAAGGTGGGAGAAGGGGACGACAGAGGATGAGATGGTTGGATGGAATCTCCGACTCAATGGACATGAGTTTGGATGAACTCTGGGAGTTGGTGATGGACAGGGAGGCCTGGCGTGCTGTGGTCCGTGGGGTCGTAAAGAGTTGGACACGACTGAGTGACTGAACTGAACAAACTGGAGAATAAAAACCACAGGGTCATCTCAATAGACATAGTAAAAGCTTTTGACAAAATTCAACATGGTTTATGATAAAAGCTGGGAATAGAGAAGTTTCTTCAACATAATAAAGGTCATATGTAACAAACCCACAGGCTTCCGTAGTAGCTCAGTTGGTAAAGAATCTGCCTGCAGTGCAGGATAGCCGGGTTTGATGAGAGGAATCAGAGTCCCCAACTTCAAACTATACTACAAGGGTACAGTAATCAAAATGGTATTACACTGGCAAAAAATCCAGAAATATAGGTCAGTGGAACAGGATAGAAAGAAATAAAGTCATGTGCCTATGGACAACTAAACTATGACAAAGGAGGCAAGAATGTACAGTAGAGAAAAGACAGTTTCTTTACTATGTGTTGCTGGGAAAACTGGACATCTGCGTGTAAAAAAATGAAACTAGAACCCTCTTTAACATCATACACAAAAAAAAACTCAAAATGGATCAAAGACTTAAGTGTAATGTCGGACATATAAAACTCTTAGAGAAAAACAGAGAAACAACACACTTTGACATTAATCACAGCAGTATCTTTTTGATCCACCTCCTAGAGTAATGAAAATGAAAACAAAAATAAACAAACCTAATTAAACTTAAAAGCTTCTGCACAGAAAAGGAAGTCATGAACAAAATGAAAAGACAACCCACAGAACGGGAGAAACTATTTGCAAACAAAGCAACCAACAAGGGATTAATCTTCAAAATATACAAACAGGTCATGCAGCTCTATGTCAAAAAAAAATGGGCAGAAGGTATAAATAGACATCCCTCCAGAGAATATATACAGATGGCCAAAAAGCACATGAAAAGATGCCAAACATCACTAATTATTGGAGAAATGCAAATCAAAACTACAATGAGGTATCATTTCATACCAGTCCGAATGGCCATTATCAAAGTCTACAAACAATAAATAAATGCTGCATTGTTGGTGAGAATGTAAATTGGTATAATCACTGTGGAGAACGGTATGGAGGTTCCTTAAAAAATTAAAAATAAAACTTCCATATGATCCAGCAATCCCACTTCTGGGCATATATCTGGAGAAACCATCATCTGAAAGGATACATGCACCCTCGTGTTCGTTGCAGCCCTGTTTCAGCACTGTTTACCTCGGCTGAGACAGGGAAACAGCCTAAATGTCCATCAACTGAGGAGCAGATACAGAAGATGTGGTATAGAGATATACAGTGGGATGTACTTAGCCATAGAAATGAAATAATGCTATTTGCAGCAAAATGGATAGACCTACTAGAGATTACCATAGTAAGTCAAATAAGTCAAAGCGTGAAACCATATGATATTGCTTACATGTGAAATCTAAAAAAATGGTATAAATGAACTCATTTAAAAAACAGAAATAGAGTCACAGATGTAAAATATAAACTTATGATTTGTTGTTGTTGTTCAGTTGCTGGGTTGTGTCTGACTCTGCCACCTGGTGGACTGTAGCGCGCCAGACTTCCCTGCCCTTCACTATCTCTCAGAGTTTTCTCAACTCATGTCTATTGAGGCAGTGATATCATCCAACCGTCTCACCCTCTGTCGTCCCCTTCTCCTGCTCTCAATTTTCCCCAGCATCAGGGTCTTTTCCAGTGAATTGGCGCTTCACATCAGGTGGCCCTTTGGAGCTTCAGCTTCAGGATCAGTCCTTCCAGTGAATATTCAGGGTTGATTTCCTTTAGGATTGACTGGTTTGATGTCCTTGCAGTCCAAGGGACTCTCAAGAGTCTTCTCAAGCCCCGCAGTTTGAAAGCATCAATTTTTTGGCACTCAGGCTTCTTTATGGTCCAACTGTCACATCTGTACATGACTATCAGAAAAACCATAGCTTTGACTATATGAACCTTTATCAGCAAAGTGATGTCTCTATTTTATAATGCACTGTCTAGGCTGGTGTGCAGCAGTCCTTGGGGTTGCAAAGAGTCAGACACAACTGGGCAACTGAACAACAACAACAGCAAGAACAACTAGGTTTGTCATAACTTTTTTCCCGAGGAAGCGTCTTTTAATATCATGGCTGCAGTCATCATCCCCAGTAATTTTGGAGCCCAAGAAAATAGAATCTATCACTGTGTCCACTTTTTCTCTATCTGTTTGCCATGAAGTGATGGGACTGGATGCCGTGATCTTGGTTTTTTGAATGTCAAGTTTTAAGCCAGCTTTTTCGCTCTCCTATTTCACCCTCATCAAGACTCTTTAGTTCCTCTTCACTTTCTGCCATTAAAGTGGGATCATTTGCATATTTGAGGTTGTTGATATTTCTCCTGGCAGTCTTGATTCCAGCTTGTGCTTCATCCTGCCTGGCATTTTGTGTGATGTACTCTGCATATAAGTTAAATAAGCAGAGTGATAATATACAGCCTTGATGCACTCCTTTCCCAATTTTGAACAAGTCTGTTGTTCCATGTCAGTTCTAACTGGTGCTTCTTGTCCTGCATACAGGCTTCTTAGGAGACTGGTAAGGTGAAGTTAAGAACACGCAAAGAGAGAACAAGGAAAGTGTTCTCAAAATCAGCACTTCTCACTGTTCACCATATACTGATTCTCTGAGCCACCTCCAGAGATACTTACATAACTGGGGTGGCAGGGAGCACCAGCAGTGGGCGTTTTAGAAGCTCTCCAGGTGATTCTGATGTGCAGCCCGGCTGAGACCCATGCTGGCTTACAGGATGGGTGCTATTAAAATACATTTTACACTATCTCTTCAGTTGACAAATTGAGTTCCAGAGACATAGAAAGGTTGGTGTGTAAGTGTTACTCTCGGAGAAGGCAATGGCACCCCATTCCAGTACTCTTGCCTGGAAAATCCCACGGACGGAGGAGCCTGGTGGGCTGCAGTCCATGGGGTCGAGAAGAGTCGGATATGACTGAGTGACTTCACTTTCACTTTTCACTTTTATGCTTTGGAGAAGGAAATGGCAATCCACTCCAGTGTTCTTGCCTGGAAAATCCCAGGGACGGGGTAGACTGGTGGGCTGCTATCTATGGGGTTGCACAGAGTTGGACGCGACTGAAGCGACTTAGCAGCAGCAGCAAGTGTCATTCTGATACCTTCTTAGGTTTCTAGGACCATTTTCAGACCTTTATATCCCAGAGGCATTCATGCTCTTGATGTTCCCACCCGACCTCATGTTACATTAAAATATAGTCACTCCACATTCACTGTAATTGATACAGAATTACGTGAGTCCTACTGTAGTTTGAATTGTTACTTTAAAAGATGTTAGGGTCATTTGGGGGCCAGGTCTCGGACATTACCTTAGACCCTTGCAGTTTCTTGGCTTTGAGGGGTTACAGACCCAGAGCCCTTAGTATATTTCGTCCCTAAGAGTTCAGATGAAGAACAGAGTGAATCTTGCCTACCTGCATGGCCTCCATGCTGCACAGTGACTCTGCATCCTGAGTCTGAGTCTTTGCGCATGTCCCCAGCCCAGTCTCAGGTGTTGCGTGCATTCAAAGCCCCAAGCTATCCGGCTTAGCTGCTGGCAGTGCGGATGAAGATAATAACTTTGCCAGCTCACTTGAGTTCTTTGCTGCAAAGCTGGCCCAGCAGCTACTCACAGAGCATGTCTGGGCGAGGACAGTAACTGTTTTTCATCAACTGCCAGTCAGTGATATCTCTGGTCAGAGCTTCCACCATAACCGCTGTGAAGCGCATCTCCCAGCAGCTGGCCCTGGTCAGTCAGCGAGGGCAGACCGCTGGCCAAGAAAGCCCCATTGGAGGGTACCGCCTGCACAAGCCTGTACCCCAACATCAGTTAAATCTACTTTGAACCATGCAAATGTGCTGGAGAGCAATTTCCTCAAGAAGAATCTTCAAAGAATAACAAGTATATGAAAAGATACTCAAAATCATGAGTAAGCAGAGAAAAAGGTAAATTAAAATAATACAAGAGCCCTTTATACCAGAGATTCCCAATCCTGACTACTTTAGAATCACCTGGAAAGATTTAAAACAAAAACAGAGACATCACCCAGGTCCTCCCCTAAGAGATTTGGATCCACATGCTCTGGGTGGGGCTTGGACATTTTTGCTTTGTTTTGTTTTTGTATTATTTCAAAGTTTCCTGAGGTGTTTCTTTGGAATTAAAGGCCCACTGCACTGGCAGTAAGTACAAAGCTGGGGAAGTGCTGGCAGGGGTGGCAGAGATTCTAGAGAGAATCTGGCACTGTTTGTTTGCACTAAGGGCATGCACATCTCTGCCTCAGCAGTTGCTCCTAAGTGTATGTACACCAAAGAAAATTTTCCTCAGCTCCATCAAGGGACTTGTACAAGGTATTGATTGCAACACTATTTGTAATGATGAAGCCAGAGAGAACCTGAGTATCCACCTGGGAGAGTGGATGTTTCAGTGGGGTGGCCGCACAAACAGCAGTTAAGTTGATGTGCCGACTGCACTATCCTTGGGTCTTAAAAGCATAGCGAAAGTAGGGAGAATCTAAAACAACCATACTCATTTTGCCAAACCATTTGCTGTATAACATGGAGGAGAGTGAGATGGAGATGCAGAGATAAAGGTGAGTAAAATGAGAGCCAGGAGAGGACCAGTGATGATGTGATATGAACTGATGAGTAAGACTGACCTGACCCTCTGCAGCTATGGGAGGAGAAAAGAAGGAAAAGAAGCTCGTGGGGACAGCACGGAGGAGCAAGGAGAGAAAGGGACTGAGAAGGGAGCTCACAAGGAGACAGGCCCTCGGACAGTCTGTCTCAGGAGGTGTAGGTGTATGGAGACAAGAAGTGCAGTGAGCATCCAAGTTAGAGCTTGTTTGTGCATAATGGAAAACTCTGACCCAGTTCGGAGGAGTAAATTGGCTGCAAGGAAACTCAGAGAAGCTGTGGCTTCTGGGGAAGTTCCCATGGGGTGGTCTCTGTGCACTGAGAGATGGGCTTGACTTGGCTAAAAGGTACGTGTGGGAGAGGAGGGTCATGAGGAACAGATGAGAGATGGGACCACCAGGCTTTGAAAGCCAGACAGGAGGAGTCAGAACTCAGTTATCTTTGTAAAATAGATAACTGAAAATAACGTGCTGTATAGCACAGGAAACTACTCAATACTCTGAATCGGGAAAAGAATCTAAAAAGAAAGTGAGTATATGTATTGGGTCAGCCAAAAGTTTGTTCAGGTTTTTTGTAAGATGTTATGGAAAAACCCAAATAAACTTTTCAGACAATCCAATGTATGTGTGACTTGGCTGTATACCTGCATCTAACACAACGTTGTAAATTAGCTATATTCCAGTACAATTTCAAAAAACAGCGTAAAAATATTATTCTAATATATGAGGTAGCATCCTGTGGTGATAAAAAGAATCGACTCTAAAACTAGACTGCTTAGGTATATATTTTGGCTTCACTGATTCCTAGTTGTGTGACCTCGACCACCTATTGTAACCTCTGTGTGCCTCAAAAATGGTGCCTTGTCTGTAAAATCAGGAAAATGTCTGCTAGAATTATCCCGAGAATGAAATGAGCTAATGTTCATCAAGTGCATAGAACATTTGCGTAGGATTCCTTAAGTATTATTTAGGTGTTTGTTAAATAAATACAAATAAATGACTCCCTTTTCCTAGGTTTGGGAGACAGATGCCTTTTCTTCCTACTTAAGGAATGGTACCGAAGGGCTTCCTTGATGGAAAGATGTCAGTCTGTAATCATCATGCAACAGGGATGGTTTTGTGGTTTGCATGTTGGATCCAGGGCCCAGAAGGCACTGACAACCAGAATATCCAAACCTGTGGGGATTCTTATGTCCTGGATTTTCATCTCTCTACAGCTGCTTCCGTAATCCCTGGAACAAGCCTTTTTTGTGGGGCTTACCTGCATTTTATGGCAAGTGCACTTACCTGGAGAAAGTGTGGAGACAGAAGGCATCTCTCGCCAGTGCGGCCTGGACTGGGAGGCGCTGGACGGCCTGGCCCTTGGGTGGCTTGGACTTGAGCCAGGCAGTACCTGCACGGGGGCTGACGCCCAGCAAAGGGAAGGCCTGACCTGGGGGCATTCAGCACTGAGCCTGGTGGGGAACACTTTCTGTCTAATTTTAACTGTATTAATTTTCACATGCCACTTAAATTGTTATTATCAAAAAGGAAAGAGAGGAAAAAATCCTCCATTATACTTCTGGCCTTGTGGAGGTCAAGTGTTTATACATTCATCTTTGTTTAACTTCCTAGTTTCTTAGCTAAGAGATAATGGTGGGAAAAAAACATTTCTGCATCAATCTTTGAGGAGCTCAAATGTTAGAAAGAGAGATGGGAAGACAGTCATAAATCTCTTATTTGAGAGTCACTTAGAGGTGAGACTGAGGGGCTGGAGTAAGCAGAGGCCATGTGGAGAGGCTGCATCTCAGGGGTGGCAGTCTACCTGGGTTTTGAAAGAAGGATAGTTTTCAAAATCTCAGTTACTCACTGGTTGTGTGACTTTGGGCAAGTTACTTGCACTTCAGAAGCTGTTTTCTTGTGAGTGAAAATGGGTCATTAAGTACTGCCTGCTAGTAAATGTAGTCATGAGGATTAAATGGTAGAATGTTTATGAAGTGCTTAACACAGCCCTGGCACAGAATAAAGCTCAGTCAATGCTTACTGGATGCATGAATGAATGAATGGATTAGCATGCATTGGTACCTAGTCCTGAAAGGTCATGGCAAAGCTGGTAATAAGACATCACTGCCTAATTGTTCTCTAGTTGATTGATTCTTACCCAAAACCCTTAATTTAAAAATACAAATGATGATTTAAGGACATATGTAACTATAGTCATTATGCTGTATGCCTTAAACTTATACAGTGTTATATGTCAGTTATGTCTTAATAAAACTGGAAGAAAAAAGAAAAATACAAATTTTATTTTCTTTTAGATTTTTTCTATTTAAAAAATTATTTTGTATTGAACTATAGTTGATTGACAATGTATTAGTTTCAGGTATACAGAAAAGTGATTGATTTATACATATATATGTGTATATCCATCCATATATATATATTCTCTTTCAAATTCTTTTTCAATTTAGGTTATTACAGAATTTGAGTAGTGTTCCTTGTGCTATGTAGTGGGTCTGTGTTGTAGTACACACTAATTATATGTAGTAGTGTGTACATGTTAATCCCAAACTCCTAATTTATCCCTCCCCCATCTGTTCCCATTGGTAACCATTAATTTGTCTGTGAGTCCGTTTCTGTCTTGTAAGTTCATTTGTACTGTTTTTTTAAGATCCCACATATGAGTGGTATCATATATTGTTTTTTTCTCTGTTTGACTTATTTCACTTAATATGATCATCTCTAGGTCCATCCATGTTGCTGCAAATAGCATTATTTCATTCTTTTTCATGGTTGAGTAATATTCCATTGTATGTAAGTACCGCATCTCCGTTATTGATTCCGCTGTCAATGTATATTTAGAATGCTTCCTTGTCTCGGCTATTGTAAACAGTGCTGCAGTGAACATTGGAGTGCATGTATCTGTTCAGATTATGGTTTTCTCTGGATATATGCCCAGGAGTGGAATTGCTGGAGTGTATGGTAGCTCTATTTTTAGCTTTTTAAGTAACCTCTATACTATTCTCCATAGTGGTTGTACCAATTTACATTCCCACCAACAGTGTAGGAAGTTTCCCTTTTCTGCAGACCCTCTCCAGCATTTATTATTTGTAGACATTTTGGTAATGGCCTTTCTCACTAGTGTGAGGTGATATCTCATTGTAATTTTGATTTGCAAAGAAATGCAGATTAAAAAAAATGAGCAAAAGACTTGAATGGATGTTTCTCTGAAGAAGACATACAGATGGTCAAGTACACGAAAAGGTGCTCAGCATCCTAATTATCAAGGAAATACAAATGAACCACAGTGAGATATCACCTCATACCTGTTAGAATGACTACTATCAAAAAGACAAGCAATAGCAAAGTGCTGGCAAGGATGTGGAGGAAAGGGAACCCTGATGCACTGTTGTAGGAATGTAAATTGGTACAGCCATTATTAAAAACAGTTCCTCAAAATAAAATTAGAAATAGAGTTACCACATGATCCAGCAGTTCCACTTCTAGGTATATGCCCAAAGGAAATGAAATCACTGTCTTGAAGAGATATTTGTACTTCTATATGCATTGCAGCCTTGCTCACTATAGCTCAGATATGGAAGCACATTAAGTGCTCATCAATAAAGAAAATGGTGTGTGTGTGTGTGTGTGTGTGTGTGTGTATGAAAAGTGGGAAAGTGAAAGTGTTAGTTGCTCAATTGTGTCCTACTCTTGCTACTCCATGAACTGTAGCCCGCCAGTCTCCTGTCTGTGGAATTCTCCAGGCAAGGATACTGGAGTGGGTTGCCATTCCCTTCTCCAGAGGATCTTCCTGACCCAGGTATCGAACCTGGGTCTCCTGCATTGCAGGCAGATTCTTTACCAACTGAGCCACCAGGGAATATATATATATATATATATATATATATATATATACTTAATAATATATATATATGATGAAATATTATTTAGTGATAAAAAGAAGGAAATCCTGCCATTTGTAACAGCATGAGCAGACCTTGAGGATATTACGCTAAGTAGAATAAATTAGAGACAAATACTGTCTTATTTCACTTATATGTAGAATCTAAAAATTACAGGCTCATAGAAACAGAAAATAGAATGATGGTTGTCAGATCCTGAGGGTGGGAAAATGGGGAGAAGTTGCTCAAAGGGAAAAAAACATTCCATTATAAAGTGAATACACTTTTGGGATCTAATGTACAGCATGGTGACTATAGTTAATATTGTATACTTGAAAAGTGGGATGAGAATAGACCTTTAAAATTCTCACCGTAACAGCAGCAACAATGAAATGGATCTCCTTTCTGAAGTCCTGTTCTAGCAATCAGCTTATTTTCCAGGGGCTCACCAACAGGACTGGAAGCCTCATCTCCATCCCTTAGGACTGGAATCTCATCTATCTAGGTGCTTCTGCACTGATACCTGTAGGCAAATCATGACATAGTTGGCAATGAATACTCAGACTCAGGATCATTCTCCAGTTGAATTGAACTTGTTGAAAAATCTTGATATTTTTCTTTGATTTCTCTCATGCTGATCATTTTCTTGAACCCCAGACAGAGATCCAGTCTGCAAAACTTGTAAGTCTTACCTTCTGCCCAGGAATTTCTAAGCCTGTACTATAAACAGGGTCTAAATTCCAGCATCCTCTCCCTAGAAGGCAAGTCTGCTCCAAGCATTGATGACACTCCCTTTGTTCTGCTAGTAAACAACCGTGCTGCCTCCATATATTTGAGGCCTGTCGCAAGACTCTGGTTGTTTTTAATTTTTTTTTTCTATTTATAAGGGATTAAACTTATAAATACTTGTTCCTCTCCTTCATCTCCCAGATTTTCTCAGCATCTAAAGTGACACAGTGAGTGTGATAAGTATTTAATAACTACTTCTTGGGTTGGATGAATGCAGAGCCACAGACCTATCTTGAACCTTATTAAATATCACTAAATGCTTTGGTATTTCATCATGAAAATGGGGTAATGATATTTAATTCAGGAAGGTATTAGGAGGATTAGATATGATCGGTGAGGTATGTCCTGGAAGAGGCATCCCTTCAGAAGAAATGTCAATAATATTAATAACAAGATGTGGTTGTGTCAGAAACCACCGAGGTGTGGAGTAGCACTCATTCAATGTGCCTTAGTGACATTCTTCAGCAAGGGATGAAACTTTTGTTTGCTTATCTCTCATCTACGCTTGAACTGCCCTCCTGTAGTTTTCTATTTATGGAAGGAAAAATAACCTCTTAATTTATTTAAGCTTTTGTTTTTTGTTGGGAGGGGCAAGAGAGGTAGCGTCTCGAACAAATGTGCAGATAGTTTTAATTTTTTCACTCTCCCACTTCGATCACTTTTTTCGCATAGTCATTGTATGGCGGGAAGGGGATCCCCTTCCAGGGCCCGAGAGGGTCTCTTGTCTAATGCTCAGAAATGAATTGTCCGAGGAGACACACGTACTGACACAGCAAGAGGCTTTATTGGGAAGAGGAACCCAGGTGGAGAGCTGCAGGGTAAGGGAACCCAGGAGAACTGCTTTGTTGCACTGCTTTTTTCTGATGATGGGGTCAGTTTCTGGGTTGTTTCTTGCCAATCATTCTGACTCACGGTTAATCCTTGTGGCACACGCAGTCCTCAGCCAAGATGGATTCCAGTGAGAAGGATTCTGGGAGATGGTAGGACACATGGTTTCTCCTTTTGACCTTTCCCAGATTCTTCCAGTTGCTGGTGGCTTGTTAGTTCCCTGTTCTTTACCAGGACCTTCTATTGTAAAATAACTCATGCAAGTGGTTACTGTGGTGCCTGGCCAGGTTGGGTGGTTTCAATCAGCATTTTCCCTAATAACCGCATTGGTTTGATTTTGACTAAAAACTTCTCTTACAACTTTTTTTTTTGTATTTGAATGATTTCCTTATCAAGTTTAAATTAATAGGAAATACAGATCTAACTAAAATATTTACTGAAGCATTTGAAATCTATTCTCTGTTATTATTTTAGTCACTCAACACAACATAATGAACTATACCAATGTCCTGGTCTAAAAAAAAAAATTGCTAAAGATGACAGAGTTGGATCTGTCAAATTAGTTGTCATCATACTGAAAGACCAAAGCAGAAATACAAAGGCATTTTGATTAGTATCTGATCATGGTGAAATTTCAGTCATGGAAGTATTTGACGTGAGTGACCTGATCAATAAATTAATTTTGTTGTAATCTTTAAGACTACAGTGTGGTTCATTTTATAACAGATGACATTTTAATAGGCTCTGCATTCTTTGGGCTAAAAAATTACCAGTTGCTAGAGGACTGTCAACCACTCTCAATTAATATAGACTTCCAAAATTTTTTTTGGCTTAAAATGCTACAGATATTAGAGAGATTTTCTAGGAGATATTTGGCATACCAATGAGAGTTACCTGTATTGCATGTTGTGGTAATCCGGGTGTGTTCCACTTTAGCTGTTGGTCTGTGATGTGAAAAAAGCACAGAAAGTATTCTTTGGAAAAATAAAGTTCTAATTTTATGCTGAAACTAAGTTCATAATGATTTACTTTGGCTCGTGTAATAGTTCATCAGCTAATGACAATCCAGGTGGAATTTTGATATTATTTTGTTGGTGACATACACTCTGGAATTTTACCTTTTCAGTCATTCTGGAGAACTTAAATATGTGTGTAGGTGTTAGTGGGGGCTTCCCAAGTGGCTCAAATGATAAAGAATCTGCCTGTAATATAGGAAACCTGAGTTTGATCCCTGGGTTGGGAAGATCCCTTCCAGGATGAGTGGCCACCCATTCCAGTATTCTTGCCTGGGAAACCCCATGGACAGAGGAGGCTGGTGGGCTACAGTCTGTGGGGTTGCAAAGAGTCAGATAGGACTGAACACACACGCATGTATGTGTTAGTACTGCGGTGCCATGCTAGATTTTTTCTTAAGTTCAAGTAAACTGTGTATTCTAATCAAATTATTGTTTGTTCACTAGATGTATTAAATCGATTCACTAAATGTATTAAATCTATTTTTAAATTCATTGACTTATCCAGTGGTCATGATTAGTACTAGTGAGTCTCCTAACTTGCATGGATTCCGTATTGCTAAGTGACCATATACTCTGGCTCATAGGGGATAGTACTGTCTTTGTGAAATTAAATTATTAACACTGCCTCCTTTTGCTTTCAGAAGTATTTTGGTTTGGAGTGATAAACTACATGATCACTCTACTTATACTGTCATAGAAGCCATGGTTTCATTGCCTTAATTTCATCGTGGAGGGGTAAAGAATTGTCTTTCTCTCCTCCCTAGAATAAATCCCTTTCCTAGTATTTTTCCACACCTTTTACATCCTCTACATCCAAAGGCCGTTTTTCTGTGTTTCTGTGGGTTCCAATGGAAGCTTGCATCTAATGAATGCATTTATAAGAGAACTTTATAAAGATGATCAAAAATATTTTAAGACATAATCATTATATATTTTACTCTATTCCAATGGAGCAGGAATCTTGACTATTGTTCACCATTGAGTACTCAGCCTCTTGCACAGTGCTTGCTTATAACAGAGATTCAGTAGTGCTATTGAAGGAATAAACAATCTAAAACTTACCCATTTTTTAATTTGAAAAAACTGAAGTTTCTTCATATACACAATTTTCTTCCATAAAGATGTGAAGACACTCCATGCACCTGCTTGGAATCATTGGTTAGGAAAATATTTCTCAAACATTGTTCAAATAAAGATTACTTGACCTTTGGCCAAAAACTCAGGCTCCCAGCCTCTGCCCCTGAAAGTCTGGTTCAGTAAGTCTCAGATGGCTTCAGGTATACAACAGGCATCATATCTAGAATCCTTTCCAAGTCCACGTCTTTAAAATCTTTGTTTCATTTTATTGTCAAAAGGACATTTGCTTGAATTCCTACTAGGCTGTCCATCTTTCTACAAAGTCACTACTAATTAATTATAGAGAGAGTATTAGACCGAAAAGAAACTGGGTTCCGTCACATAACTGGTCTTATCACTTCCTCTCTTTGGATACAAATTTTCTCAACCTTAGAGTGACAAAGCTGAATGACAAGATCTCCTAGCCCTCTTTCAGCTCTATTATCAGGTAATTCTTGTCTTTGAAACCTGATAGATATCTGGCCAGGTAAAAAGTGCTCCATGAGACATTTTCAACAAAAAAGTGTAAGTACTTTGTCTTTGTTGCTTCGTTTGTAAGAAATTAACTATGGACTAATTACAAACTGAAGAGATATTTTTAAACTTTTAGGTTACTTAAGCACCATTCTTCATAAACAAACTTCTATACCAGTTTATTTGGGGTTCCTTAGAAACATGTTTTGGGAACTGATTGATAACTTTTTATTTGAGGTTAAAAATGATTTCTTAACTCTTGCTAATTGTATAGAGCCCTCTAAAGATATTTCTACAGATAAGAAAAAAGTCCATTGCATTTGAGTGTAATTTGCAGAAGTTAGAAAAGCCTCCCTACCCAAGTGTCCTATTACTAAATTGTAAGGAAAATCAGAATTAATCTTTTTGGTAACTATGCCAAATATTGAATAGATTTCACAAAAAGGGGAGAGAAGGAGACTCTGGTGAATATACTCACAGAGATTCATTCATCAGATTAACCATAGGTGTCAGACTGGGTCTTGGAGGAGTATCAGCCAAATTATATATATATTTTTTCCAGAAGTATAAATCAGATTAGGTTAACTTTTTCTAGAATCAGAGAAAGAGAATAGATTGGGAAAGTTTTAAAGCTGGGAAGAAACCTGAGAAGGTCAAGACTTGATGATCAGAGGGTTCCAAATACCTAAAGGTTGTTGCCAGTAAAAGTGGAAAGATGTTCGTGTCTGGTTGGTAAAGAAGCAACAGCAACATTCACTTATTTCAGAATTCTATCTTGGGCTGTTCCTGAAGTCAGATGGAAGAGTTCTGTAAAATGATGTGACAGGAGAAAGAAGGAAGAATTGTATAATTGCAGTTTCTTTATACCAGACGAGCTGTCTGGTGGCATAGTACTGAAGGTGTCATCACAGAGGTGGGATTGATTTTCTTGCATCCTCATATAATTGCCTAACACTCCACTTCTTCCTGTAAGGTGGATTCCACCTAAAGAATAATTATTATTGGTTTAATCCACATTAGCACCGATGTCTCACAGTGGGTATTAATCAACTCAATTATCTCTCCAGGTCCAGGTATAAAGAGCAATGAACAGGCTGAAAAATGTTCCTGGAGATAAGCTGGTGATTTTGACACTTCAGGAATGGACAGAAAACGTGGGAAATACGTAGTGAATATTGAAGACTCTGGAAACCAGCCAGTGAGTATTGGTGGCATCACTGTGGTGTGTTCTTATAGTTCACAGTCTTGTTTCCAACAAGAATACAACTTTATTTTTTTTATTACAACCTAGTTCTTCTCCAAAAGGAATTCTTAATCAAAATTCTACATGAAAAAACAATTTTCAGCTATTCTATTACTACTTGTTAATTAGGAAACCTGTGTTTTTTCTGTATATCAATATATGAATTATTAAGAAATTTATTTTAATTCTCACTAATCTAAGGTATTAGCAATGTAGGGTGTAACAATTTATTAAACTGATCAAATAATTCTCTACAGTCATTGTAACTCAACTATAAGATGACGAATCTGTGGTTGATTGCATTAACAAATTACATTTTTAAAATGTGATATATAGATTTTTGTATTAATTGCCTGGACTTTTAGTGTAATATGTACATTTGTCAGAGATCAAAAATTTCATATATTTTTGAAAGTTAGAACATGATCCTTTAAGTGAAGTCTTGGTACAGGAAGCAAATTATCTAGCAAGTCCTTTAGTTAAAGACTTGCCTCTAGTTAACTACTTGTGAATTTCTTTTTTAGTAGAGAATTATATTTGAGGGAAATAGTAGAATTCAATTATATACCATATTATTTGACTATCGCTTATGTTTTTAGAAGAAATAATTTAGGACTGTATGTTTTGGGATTGCCTTTTATAAAACTTTGCCTTTGACTAGAGAGCTACTGATACTGGAGACAAATGGAAATGTGTTGATTGAAATCAGTATAAGTTTGAATGGACAATTTTATTCTTTGAGGAAAAATATCTTTGTCCCCCTGCACTAACAAGGAAGTTACAAGGCCGGGAAATTGTTCTCTTGATCCTAGATCAGCACTCTTTCCCCTAAAGATGTTCTTCATGGCTCTTTGAGCCTTGCGACTGTGTTATTAGGTCTTCACAGTGTAAAGATACTCAGATAAAAAGGTCCCTTTACTAAGGAATTAATCATCTTGAAGATTTCCCTAGGCAGTGATGACATTTTTGAATAAAGAGCACTCATTTTCATCACTGAGTATCTCACATTACATCTGGATATTTGTACATAATGGTAGAGAAATTTTTTTCCGTTGAGGTCCGTTTTCGCCAATGGATCAAAGGAGCAACTGACATCTACGTAAAAAAAGAAGAAATTTAGGAGTCTGTTTTTCCTTCTTAGGGAACATGAAATGGTGATCTCTTTTAAGTTTTGAGCATAGAATTTAAAATTTTATTCCATGAACATAGCTAATGCATTTTAGGTATGTGTACTGGAGATTACTGACTTCTACCAGGAGCTGATAAATTATAATTTATAGCTCCCCAACTGCTCAAAATTTTAACTTTACTCTACTCTCAGTGCACTTACCCCCCAGTTTCCTTCTCTTAAATATTTTCGATTCAGATAAACTGGTCTGGCCAATGAATTTTTATTTAGTTACAAAAGTTCCAAAAATATTCAAATTCATCCGCCACAAACTGAATGTCTGCAGAATAGTGATAGTAATAATACAGAGAAACACAAACTTTTACAAAATATAAATCTCTGTGATTTTCTCAAAGTTGCCTATTTAAAAGCCGATAGGAATTTGTTGGAGAAGGCAATGGCAACCCGCTCCAGTACTCTTGCCTGGAAAATCCCGTGGACAGAGGAGCCTGGTAGGCTGCAGTCCGTGGGGGTCGCAAAAAGTCGGACATGACTGAGGGACTTCACTTTCACTTTTCACCTTTGTGCATTGGAGAAGGAAATGGCAACCCACTGCAGTGTTCTTGCCTGGAGAATCCCAGGGACGGCGGAGCCTGGTGGGCTGCTATCTATAGGGTCGCACAGAGTTGGACACGACTGAAGTGACCTAGCAGCAGCAGCAGCAGCAGGAATTTGTTGATGTGTCTGTGTGTATCATATCTTCTCTTACTCTGTGTCACTGCATTATTATTCTCTTTATTTCTTTGGCATGATATTGTACCTTTAGGAAAACAGAACTTGACTAATTTTTTTAATGTTCAAGTGTATTCCTTCTTATAACTGCTCAATGGCCAGTGTCTGCATGTATACGTATCTTGATTGTTTTAATGGCAATTAGAGATTGAACTACAACATCAGTAGCATTTTAAACAACCATTTAGGATTGGTTAGCTAATCAATATAATCAGAGAGCATATTTAAATAATACTCTTGTTATCCTGTGAGAAAAAATTAAATAATTCTATAATATTTTTCAGCTATTACAAATTTACACAGAACAATTTACACTCCCATAAGAATGTAACATAGATTGCTCTCCTTCTTTTTCTTAAAACTGTATCTGCAGTTATTTTTCTCTTAAACTCACTTTAAGAAAAACCTAACCACCAAAACCTTTCTTATTTGAACCCATCCTTTTAATTCATTTATTTAAAAGAATTCCACATGTATTTAAAAGACTTAAAGAATAATATAATAAGCATGCGTATACCAAACACCAAATTTAAGAAATAAGCCATTACAGATATAGTTGAAGTCTTTTGTTTTTATAGTCTCTGAATGTATTTGACACATAGCATTGTAAGTTTAAGCTGAATAGTGTGCTACTTTGAAACTATACTGTAACATGATCAACTATAGTTATAGTTATCACTAAAGTGATATTTATCATATTATATAATTATAGTACAAGAATATTGTTTATATGCATTATAGTGTGTTTTAGATCACTACTTGTTGAAGGCTTGTGAAATCTTTTGCTTATATCTTCCCAACACCCTTCCCTTCCTCCTTTGTCCTACCTGCCCCATGAAGACTCAGGTGAATATGCATGTACCAAGCGTTTTCCAGCTTCTAATCCTTGTCACACTTATCTGCATATATTTTTCTCAAATTCAAGTCTATTGTGCTTCATCAAAGAAGCATAAGATCTAGTTAAGAGTAAAACAATCATATAGAAACTAGAAAATGCATATTGAGAGATTCCTAAATGATTTGTCTTTCATGGACTGCCTAGCTCTGTTGAAAAAACAGGATGGCATTAGTAATGTTTCGGCTACAGGACCCGTTCTGGTATGAGGAAGTTTGGTTAGTAGGTTGTGGATAGATGGGTACCGGTCTTATTAGACTTAGAAATCCTGGGTGCTAGAACCTGAATAATGTAACTGTGTTATTGTTACATTATTATTAAAATAAAAACTTTATTTTAGAAAATAGTTATAGCTTTATAGAATACTGCAAACATAGTATAGTTTTTTTTTTTTCCCCCCAGTGGGTTTTGTCATACATTGATATGAATCAGCCATGGATTTACATGTATTCCCAATCCCGATCCCCCCTCCCACCTCCCTCTCCACCCGATTCCTCTGGGTCTTCCCAGTGCACCAGGCCGGAGCACTTGTCTCATGCATCCCACCTGGGCTGGTGATCTGTTTCACCATAGATAGTATACATGCTGTTCTTTTGAAACATCCCACCCTCACATTCTCCCACAAAGTTCAAAAGTCTGTTCTGTATTTCTGTGTCTCTTTTTCTGTTTTGCATATAGGGTTATCGTTATCACCTTTCTAAATTCCATATATATGTGTTACTAAGACATACAGATGGCTAACAAACACATGAAAAGATGCTCAACATCACTCATTATTAGAGAAATGCAAATCAAAACCACAATGAGGTACCATTACACGCCAGTCAGGATGGCTGCTATCCAAAAGTCTGCAAGCAATAAATGCTGGAGAGGGTGTGGAGAAAAGGGAACCCTCTTACACTGTTGGTGGGAACGCAAACTAGTACAGCCGCTATGGAAAACAGTGTGGAGATGTCTTAAAAAACTGGAAATAGAACTGCCATATGACCCAGCAATCCCACTTCTGGGCATACACACTGAAGAAACCAGATCTGAAAGAGACACGTGCACCCCAATGTTCATCGCAGCACTGTTTATAATAGCCAGGACATGGAAGCAACCTAGATGCCCATCAGCAGATGAATGGATAAGGAAGCTGTGGTACATATACACCATGGAATATTACTCAGCCATTAAAAAGAATTCATTTGAACCAGTCCTAATGAGATGGATGAAGCTGGAGCCCGTTATACAGAGTGAAGTAAGCCAGAAAGATAAAGAACATTACAGCATAGTATAGTTTTAAAGCAAATGAATAGAACAATTTTCTAAACATAGAAAACAGCAAACAGAGAATTCCCATCTAACTAGTACCTGATTTCCTCTATTTTTCTTCCAGCTTTATTCAGATATAATTGACATACAGCACCACATAAGTTTAAGTTGTATGGCGTAATGATTTGCTCTACTTGCTGATTAAATGATTATTACAATTTGTTTAGTGATTATCCATCATCTCATACAGACAATTATATTTTTCTATGATGAGATCTCTTAGAATTTGCTGTTTAACTTTCATATATAACATGGAGCAGAGTTAATTATATTAATCATATTGTACATCACATCTCTAGTACTTATTTATCTTACAACTAGAAGTTTGTTCCTTTTTACTGCCTTCATCCAATTCTCCCTTTTCTTCATGGACCCCACCTCTGATAACCATAAATCTGACCTCTTTTTCTTAATGAGTTTTTCTGTTTGTTTTTGAAGTATAATTGACCTACAGCACTATATTATTTCCTGCTATACAACATAGTGATTTGGTATTTCTATACATTTCAAAATGACCACCCCTTACGATGTTACTATATAAAGATACTATGTATTTAATGACTATATTCCCTCTACTGCACTTTTCATACCTGTGACTCATTTATTTTGCACCTGGAAGTTTGTACTTCTTAACCCCCCTCACCTGTTTCCTTCAACAGGGTCTCCTATTATTAATATCTTACATTAATATGGTACATTGGTTACAATTAATGAACCAAATGTTGATACACTGTTATTTTTTAAAGTCCCTATTTTATTCAGACTTTTTAGTTTTTATTTACTGCCCCCTTTCTGTTCTTCTGCATTATTTATTGTTCAATCATTTATATCAGTATGGACTGTCAGATTCATTTTCTACTTTGGGTTATAATCCAGTACTACTTTAAGTTTTTTTGCTCCAAATAGCTTTGGCCATTGAGAGCTCTTCCAGTTGATTCCTATGTTACTTTGACATACTGACATACACCTGTCATCATCATCATTATTATTTTTTGGTGAAGCATGGGAGGATTTCCTTAATCTCTGATATTAAAAGATGCTCCAGGATCATCTTGTAAATTTCCACCCCAGCCCTATCATTAGCCATTTCTCCAGAGATTCCTCATTTCTTTTAACTCAGTAAGAATGTGGTATCAGAAACCAAGATCTGGGAGCTTATTCCTGCAAGTGTGTTGTTGCTTCTAGGTCTCCTCAGCTGACAAAGGAAGGAAATATATGTGCACATAGTAACCTGTGTAGACACACATATATATAGATACTTCTCTATGAGACCATCTATATTTGTATTTTATGAGCATGAGTTTATACTGACAGCTCCAACTTTTTTGATTTTTGTATACTTATCTTGTATTTACTGACCTCATTAATTCACTTATTCTAACATTCTGTCTGTAGGTTCTTTTGGATTTTCTATAAACACAATCGAATCATTATTATTTTTTCAAATTTTATAACTTCATTTTTGTTTTGCCAACAATGCACTGGCTAAGACCGCCAATGTAACACTGAATGGAAGTGGTGAAAGTGAATATCTTGTGTTACTCCCAAATTCAGGGGGAGAGCCTGAAATATTTCACAATTAATTATGATGTTAACTTGGGTTTTATGGAGCTACCCTTTGTTAATTGTGGAAAAATCTCTTCTATTACTAGTTTGCTCAGATATTTTGTAATTAATGTCAATGATTATATAAAATAATTGAATGTAATCTTGTTTTGAGAAGTATAATATATTTATTTATTCCTCAGTCAGCTTTCAAATGATCTTCTTTGACCAAATATGTCATAATATGTCACAACCTAACTTACATTTGTCAGAATTGTATTACTTTAGACATAAGATACAGTAGCATCTTATTTCTCCCCGTTCTTTTCTGTGTACAGCCATTACAGAACCTTACAAACTATGAAGCTCACAGTTCAGCATGTGGGCTTACAACGTCAATTGATGTAACTGGTGATGCTGGTCCCAATTTAACTGATGTCTGCACCAACACAGGAACCCTTGGATATTCAGAATTTCCAAACAGAGAATCTCCATATTGTCAGGTAATATTTGGGGTGACACTGTTTCTCTGGGTTATGATATAATCCACATAGAAGTGCTCTTGGTTTAATATTAGAGAAAAAAATTCAGTCAATTAACATTGTTCTTTTGCAAATCTACAACGTCCTCTGAACATGTCTTCACTGAGAAGAAATGCAATAGAGGTAGATTTATGGGGCTGTTTAATTTAAAGAGCTAATGATCTTAATGGAAGGAAAAAACATATATAGAGTTCAGGGAAAATATATGGGGCTTCCCTGGTGACTCTGACAGTAAAGAATCTGCCTGTAGAGCAGGAGACTCAGTTTGATCCCTGAGTGGGGAAGACCCTCTGGAGCAGGAAATGGCTACCCACTCAAGTATTCTTGCCTGGAGAATCTCATGGACAGAGGAGCCTGGTAGGCTGTATAGTCCATGGGGTCACAAAGAGTTGGACACTACTGAGTGACTAACACTTTCACTTCACTTTTAGGGAAAATATATGTGTCAAAAAAAAAAAAGCAGAGTTTTGGGTTCCTTTGTTTGGAGGACTGACTAGGCGATGACAGCAATGCACTGACAGTGAATAATGTCGCAACCCTTGCTCGGTAGAAAGTGAGGTCATGTGCTAAGGCCCTGGGGCCCTAGTCTGTGGGTGATCTGCCTCACTCTCCTTCCTTTCCTGCTTCTGGGCCTCACTGTGGTCCTTCTGTCAGCCTCCTGTCTCTGACCTCATGTGTTATCAACCTTGATTTAGAAACTATTTAGTACCAACTTGGTTTGGTGCCCAGAGGCAGATAGCCTGTATTCTTCACACTCTTTCTCATTATTCTGTATTCTTCACCTAAAATCTGATGCCTGAGTCTTCCTTGATTCTACCCCTTACTCCAGGTTAAAACTTGATTTTTGACTGATTGATAACGATGCCTGGCAGTTTGGCTCAATTCTTCTGACTCTGGATTATACCCCTCCTCTAATTAACCCCACTTTAGAAACAGTTTAGAAAGACTTTGATAAAATAAGAGGATAAACTCTTGATGGCAAGAGACATTGTGGTAGAAGGTTTTTGATAGGAATCTTTTAGAGACTGGATTTCCCTGATGGCTCAAGGGTAAAGAATCAGCCTGCAATGCAGGAGACACAGGACACGGGGGTTCGATCCCTGGATTGGAAGATCCCCTGGAGGAAATGGCAACCCACTCCAGTATCCCTGCCTGGGAAATCCCATGGACAGAGGGGCCTGGCGGGCTACAGTCCATGGGGCTGCAAAGAGTTGGATATAAATGAACGACTAAACATATTTAGAGAATATATCTCTGATGACCTCAAACAAAGCAGTCCAATCAGAGAGCTGAAAGTTATTTTAGATGCCTTTTCTTAACCACAGATGGAAAAACACTGTAGTCTAGGGAGTTGAGATTGTTTGTAAGAATTCACACAGCTAGACAGTAGCAGTAATAGCTCTTGAACACAGGTCTGAGATTGAGTTTCAATTAGTCTTGCTCCTCTTTTTAAAAATTCGAGCAAAAAATGAGGATAATTTTGCCTCTGAAATATAAATATTGTCCTTCCTCTCTTTCCCCCTTGATTTCCTTCTGAGGCCTAGATGACATGGGGCAGGAGGTTCTTTTAGTCATTGGACTCTCTTAGTTGGTGCCCCAGATTTCCTTAGCCTTGGTATCCAGTGTCCTTGAGCTGTTTCTGACTGCCTAGTGGGTGTTGCTCTCAACACTCAAATTGTGGTTTATTGTCTGACAGTGTCTCCTATTTTGGGACACTGAAGGGCTACCCTACATGCACCAAAGACTTATGCACTCTGTTTCTTTTAGTAATCATTTTCAGTCAAAAGGAAATGGATCAGAATGAGTTCATTAGTGAAATCAGAAGTATTTAAGTACTTAAGAAAGTACTAGGAAAATATTACTCATACTGTTTTTTATTTACTATTTACAACAACCCTATTAAAAGGAATTGAGGCTTTACATGTAAAGGGAAATTTCCAAATAGCACCATCTATCCAGTAAAAGATTTATTAATATAATTTACAACTAAATCTGTTAGATTCCAATGGCTATGCCCTTAATTACTATAATACACTGCCTTCTGCAAAAATCTTATTTGGAGGATGTTTCTTATTTTAATTTTCTCAATAACATTTGGAGGTAGATATTATTATCCCCACTTGTGATATAAGGCAAGTTGAAAATTAGGCAAGTTAAGAAATTTGCTCAGAATATTAATGGTATGGAATTCAGATTCAAGACCTCCTTATCTCAAGGCTTACATGTTTTATACTATGCAGTATTTTCTCTACAATAACAAAGAGAGAGATTGATTACAAAGTATTTTACAGACATTAATCCCAATTCTAATTTTATTACATAGATTTTTATGGATGAAAGAATGTCAAAGAGGTAAGCATCTTACCCAATGAAAATAGCTGATGTCAGCACAAGCTGAATTTCAAGAAATGTTTTCAACTTTGAATTTCATGTTGCTATTATTAACTTGTATGAAGTTAGCTAGAATATTTGAAAAGCAATTAGTTAATGCATTTAAAATGGAAGGCTGCAAAGCAGGCCTGTTTCTGACAGCTGATTGGCCAAAGATGGGAGAAAATTTTATCAGGTGCTCTTTTGGGTCCCTCAGATTACTGAGCAGTCAGCCACACAGCTGTAGATACTTCTCTTGCTGCTGCTGCTGCTGCTAAGTCACTTTAGTCATGTCCGACTATGTGCGACCCCATAGACGGCAGCCCACCAGGCTCCCCCGTCCATGGGATTCTCCAGGCAAGAACACTGGAGTGGGGTGCCATTGCCTTCTCCGACTTCTCTTGCTAGAGGGAGGAATAAAGTGTTTCTAAGATGACATTTGTTATTTCTTTTAGTTTAAAATACAGACAATGAAAGAAAGCAGAGAGATCAATGGACATTTCTTTATTCCTATTACAAAGACCAAGCCTTTCCTAAGTGAAACCTTAAGCTTGAGCCAATAGTTATAATATTACAGGCTACGAAGGTAATTTTTTTTGTTTATACATCTTCCACTGAAGTAATCTATATATGAAAAGATTATCAATAGCGTAAATTCATCTTGCAACATTTGGTTTCAACTTCAGTAGTGTTATTTAAATTCTTTCCAGATGACAAGAAATTTCTTCAGTGACTGGTCTCTGTGGAAAATATTCCTGGCTTCTCTCTTAGCTTCTGTGATAACAACAGCAGTTGGAGTATTGATAGTGAGTCTGGTATATAATGGGAAAAATAATAGTCCCCAAATTGTTATACAACTACCTCAAAACCAGGGGACAGCTACAACCACAACCACCACGACTGCTGCTCCCACAACTACTGAAAGTACAACCACCACAGTTGCCACCACTTTAGCTGAAACAACTACCACAACAGATGCCACGACTACCACTGAGGCTACAACCACAACCACCACCACTGCTGCTCCAACATCTACTGAAAGTACAACCACCACAGTTGCCACCACTTCAGCTGAACCAACTACCACAACAGCTGCCACGACTACCACTGAGGCTACAACCACAACCACCACCACTGCTGCTCCCACATCTACTGAAAGTACAACCACCACAGTTGCCACCACTTCAGCTGAAACACCTACCACAACTGCCACCACTACCACCGAGGCTACAACCACAGCCACCACCACTGCTGCTCCAACATCTACTGAAACTACAACCACCACAGCTGCCATCACTTCAGCTGAAACAGCTACCACAACAGCTGCCACAACTACCACTGAGGCTACAACCACAACCACCGCCACTTCTGCTCCCACAACTAGCGAAACTGCAACCACCACAGTTGCCACCACTTCAGCTGAACCAACTACCACAACTGCCACGACTACCACTGAGGCTACAACCACAACCACCACCACTGCTGCTCCCACATCTACAGAAACAGCCACCACCACAGTTGCCACCACTTCAACTGAAACAGCTACAACAACTGCCACGACTACCACTGAGGCTACAACCACAACCACCACCACTGCTGCTCCCACATCTAGCGAAAGTACAACCACCACAGTTGCCACCACTTCAGCCGAAACAGCTACCACAACAGCTGCCACGACTACCACTGAGGCTACAACAACAACCACCACGACTGCTGCTCCAACATCTACTGAAAGTACAACCACCACAGTTGCCACCACTTCAGCTGAACCAGCTACCACAACTGCCACAACTACCACTGAGGCTACAACCACAACCACCCCCACTGCTGCTCCCACATCTAGCGAAACTGCCACCACCACAGTTGCCACCACTTCAACTGAACCAACTACCACAACAGCTGCCACAACTACCACTGAGGCTACAACCACAACCACCACCACTGCTGCTCCCACATCTAGCGAAAGTACAACCACCACAGTTGCCACTACTTCAGCTGAACCAGCTACCACAACTACCATGACTACCACTGAGGCTACAACCACAACCACCACCACTGCTGCTCCCACATCTACTGAAAGTACCACTACCACAGTTTCCACCACTTCTGCTGAACCAACTACCACAACAGCTGCCACGACTACCACTGAGGCTACAACCACAACCACCACCACTGCTGCTCCCACATCTAGCGAAAGTACAACCACCACAGTTGCCACCACTTCGGCTGAACCAACTACCACAACTGCCACGACTACCACTCAGGCTACAACCACAACCACCACCACTGCTGCTCCCACATCTACTGAAAGTACAACCACCACAGTTGCCACTACTTCAGCTGAACCAGCTACCACAACTACCATGACTACCACTGAGGCTACAACCACAACCACCACCACTGCTGCTCCCACATCTACTGAAAGTACCACTACCACAGTTTCCACCACTTCTGCTGAACCAACTACCACAACAGCTGCCACGACTACCACTGAGGCTACAACCACAACCACCACCACTGCTGCTCCCACATCTAGCGAAAGTACAACCACCACAGTTGCCACCACTTCAGCTGAACCAACTACCACAACTGCCACGACTACCACTGAGGCTACAACCACAACCACCCCCACTGCTGCTCCCACATCTAGCGAAACTGCCACCACCACAGTTGCCACCACTTCAACTGAATCAACTACCACAACAGCTGCCACAACTACCACTGAGGCTACAACCACAACCACCACCACTGCTGCTCCCACATCCACTGAAAGTACAACCACCACAGTTGCCACCACTCCTGCTGAACCAACTACCACAACAGCTGCCACGACTACCACTGAGGCTACAACCACAACCACCACCACTGCTGCTCCCACATCTAGCGAAAGTACAACCACCACAGTTGCCACCACTTCAGCTGAACCAGCTACCACAACTGACACCCCTACCACCGAGGCTACAACCACAACCACCACCACTGCTGCTCCCACATCTACTGAAAGTACCACTACCACAGTTGCCACCACTTCAGCTGAACCAGCTACCACAACTGACACCCCTACCACCGAGGCTACAACCACAACCACCACCACTGCTGCTCCCACATCTACTGAAAGTACAACCACCACAGTTGCCACTACTTCAGCTGAACCAGCTACCACAACTGCCACAACTACCACTGAGGCTGCAGCCACAACCACCACCACTGCTGCTCCAACATCTGAAAGTACAACCACCACAGTTGCCACCACTTCTGCTGAACCAACTACCACAACAGCTGCCACGACTACCACTGAGGCTACAACCACAACCACCACCACTGCTGCTCCCACATCTACAGAAACAGCCACCACCACAGTTGCCACCACGTCAGCTGAAACAGCTACCACAACTGCCACGACTACCACTGAGGCTACAACCACAATCACCACTACTGCTGCTCCAACATCTACTGAAAGTACAACCACCACAGTTGCCACCACTTCAGCTGAACCAGCTACCACAACTGCCACAACTACCACTGAGGCTACAACCACAACCACCACCACTGCTGCTCCCACAACTACTGAAAGTACAACCACCACAGTTGCCACCACTTCAGCTGAACCAACTACCACAACAGCTGCCACGACTACCACTGAGGCTACAACCACAACCACCCCCACTGCTGCTCCCACAACTACTGAAAGTACAACCACCACAGTTGCCACCACTTCAGCTGAACCAGCTACCACAACTGCCACAACTACCACTGAGGCTACAACCACAACCACCACCACTGCTGCTCCCACAACTACTGAAAGTACAACCACCACAGTTGCCACCACTTCAGCTGAACCAACTACCACAACAGCTGCCACGACTACCACTGAGGCTACAACCACAACCACCCCCACTGCTGCTCCCACATCTAGCGAAACTGCCACCACCACAGTTGCCACCACTTCAACTGAATCAACTACCACAACAGCTGCCACAACTACCACTGAGGCTACAACCACAACCACCACCACTGCTGCTCCCACATCTAGCGAAAGTACAACCACCACAGTTGCCACCACTTCAGCTGAACCAGCTACCACAACTGACACCCCTACCACCGAGGCTACAACCACAACCACCACCACTGCTGCTCCCACATCTAGTGAAACTACCACTACTACAGTTGCCACCACTTCAGCTGAACCAGCTATCACAACTGCCACCCCTACCACCGAGGCTACAACCACAACCACCACCACTGCTGCTCCCACATCTAGCGAAACTACCACTACTACAGTTGCCACCACTTCAGCTGAACCAGCTACAACAACTGACACCCCTACCACTGAGGCTACAACCACAACCACCACCACTGCTGCTCCCACATCTAGCGAAAGTACAACTACCACAGTTGCCACCAGTTCAGATGAACCACCTACCACTACTGACAGCACTACCACCGAGGCTACCACCACAACCACCACCACTGCTGCTCCCACATCTACTGAAAGTACCACCACCACAGTTGCCACCAGTTCAGATGAACCACCTACCACTACTGACAGCACTACCACCGAGGCTACCACCACAACCACCCCCACTGCTTCTCCCACATCTACTGAAAGTACCACCACCACAGTTGCCACCACTTCAGCTGAACCAACTACCACAACTGACACCACTACCACTGAGGCTACAACCACAACCACCCCCACTGCTGCTCCCACAACTACTGAAAGTACAGCCACCACAGTTGCCACCACTTCTGCTGAACCAGCTACCACAACAGCTGCCACGACTACCACTGAGGCTACAACCACAGCCACCACCACTGCTGCTCCCACATCTACTGAAATCTGAACCACCACTTCAGCTGTACCAACTACCACAACAACTGCCACCCCAACCACTGAGACTGCAACCTCTATAGCCACCACTTCCTCCCCCATGGTTACTGAACCCCCAACTACCATATTTGTCACCACTTCAGCTGTACCAGCTGCCACAGCAGCTGCCACTGCTATTACTGAGGCTATGACCCAATAGCCACCACTGCTTCTCCTCCATCTGCTGAACTCCTAACTACCACTGTTGCTACCACTTCAGCTGAAACAACTTCTGCAACAGTTTCCAGCACTACCAATGAGTTTTCAACCACAATAGACACCGCTAGGACCTCCACTCAATCCATAGCCATGGTACCATCTGCCACTTATACTTAGTGTACTACCGCAACACCTACCAGTACTACCACTGAGTCTACAACCAGAACCACCATCAACCAGTATCCTTCTACAACTTCTGCTGAAAACACAGCCACAGCAACAACCACCTCCTCTTTTGAATCCAGCAGGAAAACTCTTAGCATCATTTTAACCTTACCCTGTCACCGTATCTCCAAACATTTCCTTTACTGAGGGCATTACCACAACTGCAATAAACTGCAATTAGTATTTTAATTGCACTCAGTGTCCATAAGTTCCTGATTCATATTAACTGGATCTGTGACCAGTTAAGATCCAGAGTTCTGGATCTCTTTCTGAATCTTCTGTTATTATAATACTTTACCAGTTCACCCCTTTCTGTTCACAATAGTATACCCTCTTATTCACCTGAAGCTACAACTGCACAAATCATTCAAAAATTTCAACTCAATTCTGAACTATTTTCATTTGAAAGGAACCTACGGTATCAGCTTACCAGAATCTCTAGACACTATTCTTTGCTATTCCATGATTTTACACTACCACAATTGCTACCTCTGTCTCAGCAAGCGAATCTAGTCTGCTTTCTAACCTAATGTAAGCATTATATTCAATTCTCTTTGCCACCTCCTCAATTAAAATAAAGTCAACACAGATGTTACCAACTCAGCTGACTTTCTAATCACAGCACCATAATGACCTCAGCTGAAATAATAATCTCCATAACCTTGTAATAGAAATAATACCTGTTAATAGAAAATGCAACCACAGTTAAGTGATTTACTATCACAGTAGAGTTAGCAATTTCACTGCCCCTTCAAATGAATTCATAGCCACAATAACATTGCATCAACAATATATAGTGGGTACAGTGTCTACTGAACTTTTGCTGTAGGGACCACCACATCAATTAACCCTACAGTCATACTATCATGTCTTCATACAGTCTTCATACAGTCACTTCTTCATTTCTACAACACCACCATTTGTAATGTATGTGTTACTACAACATACGAGCCTCACTAAACCCTTTATTAACCTATTGGCTGAATCTATAAGCACTGTAACTTCTACTGATATTTTATTCAAAGCTATCCGTTACTTATTCATCTGAACCAATGCTGCCTCTATTTATAGTAAATCTAGTAATTCACAACATCACATCCACTTGACATAAATGGAAAATTCATAATGACCTGTTCCATTGGAACTCTAATTAGGATGCTTGGAAATTAAATCCTGATGTCCACTGTCATTACTCTCATACCAGAAACTATAGCTACTATTAGTACCATAGATTATTCTAATGTCAATAACTGCCGGCATGTAACTACAGTGGCCAAAACAACCACTTCTAAAACAATATGATTTAATGACCAATTCAACTGTTATTAAGATGATAGTGAATTTTATCCTCAAAACATTTAGATTTAACAATACTATATATTAGACCTGACCATTTAATGTGGATAGCCTCTACTTTGTGAGGTTTTAGATAACACAATTTTCATACAAAATAAATCCAATCCATTTATTTATGTTGGTAAACTGTTATGATTAAATAAAAATTTGCCAAATGTGAATACAGTCTTTTATTATTCCAAAGTTTTAGTTTTTAATACACAAATTCCATATATAATAGGGAAAATACAGTCTATATTGTAAGGGTGTATTAAATATACATTTACACATTACAACATTTTTTTAGATTGTGCCAACATTGTTTTCATTTTCTCTTTAAATCATTTTTTTTTAATTTATTTTTTCAGTGGGTTTTGTCATACATTGACATGAATCAGCAGTAGATTTACACGTATTCCCCATCTCGATCCCCCCTCCCACCTCCCTCTCCACCCGATTCCTCTGGGTCTTCCCAGTGCACCAGGCCCGAGCACTTGTCTCATGCATCCCACCTGGGCTGGTGATCTGTTTCACCATAGATAATATACATGCTGTTCTTTCACAACATCCCACCCTCACCTTCTCCCACAGAGTTCAAAAGTCTGTTCTGTACTTCTGTGTCTCTTTTTCTGTTTTGCATAAAGGGTTGTCGTTACCATCTTTCTAAATTCCATATATATGTGTTAGTATGCTGTAATGTTCTTTATCTTTCTGGCTTACTTCACTCTGTATAATGGGCTCCAGTTTCATCCATCTTATTAGAACTGGTTCAAATGAATTCTTTTTAACGGCTGAGTAATATTCCATGGTGTATATGTACCACAGCTTCCTTGTGTATAAGTAATATTTTAGGTGTGTCATCGCTATTTTTATTTAATGATTTGGTTTGGCATTCAATTAAATATTTAAAGTAAATATTTACTTATGCTTGATATCTGCTGAAATACCAGAAAAAGCTTAGTTTTAAAAGAAAATAGAATGTCGATAGTAATAAACTTGTAAATTTGGATCCTTTACTTAAAATTTCTGGCAGTTGACAGGTTTAAACTAATGTTGATGGTATATGCACTCTACAGCAGTCCTACTAAATCAGAAGCCTCAAGGGTGGCCCAGAAATCTATATTTTTCAAGACAGAAGCAGACAGGACTGATAACCACTAGTTGAAGCAGTGAATTCAGAAGGGAATCTTTGTGTCTTTGATGTTAGTGAGATTGATATAAATCAGTGAATATTCTTGAAAGCATTAACAAAAGTCAGTTTCATTACTTGGTGTTAGTTTTACCTATAAACGAAGGATGCTGTATGGTGTGTAGACACATGAGCACATGGTTAGGAGTGGGTATGAAAATGCTTTCATTACCCAAAAGGAAAAATGTGTTTTCAAGTAATTTAAAACAAATATTTTAGTAGCCACTATGCTAATTAGAAATAATCTTAAACTATCCTTTCAAGTCAGTCTTACAGAGGTACTTCCCTCTATATTGCTAACTTGGTTACTATAACTGTATGCAATTAATGTAGTAAAAGTTTATTAGAACTCTTTAATTCTGTTTCCTTCCTTCCTTATTTTCTCAGTGAGTGGTACTGTGTATTATTTATTAAATGTATCACTGACTGAACTCTTTTTCTTTTTAACTCTTCATTTACTTTTGGCTGCGCTAGGTCTTCATTGTTGCACCCATGCTTTCTCTAGTTGCAGCAAGCGGGAGCTACTCTCTAGTTGCGGTGTGCGAGCTTCTCACCGTGGCGGCTTCAGCAGCTGCGGCACACAGTCTTAGCAGTTGTGCTGCAGGGGCTTCGTTGCTCTGTGGAGTGTGGAATCTTCCCAGACCCATGTCTGGGATTGAACCCGTGTTCCCTGTACTGGAAGGCAGATTCTTAACCACTGGGCCCACCAGGGAAATCCATCTTTTTTTGTAAAGAAGAAATAACTTTTACCATTTTTCAGCTCTACATCTTTTAATCAAAATGAGAAATGTTATGCAGTAGATCCATGGTGTAAATAAATATGTTTGCTTTGTAAAGGATGGAAGAACTTTCTCAGTTTGCACATTATAGGTTCAGTTCAATTCAGTTCAGTTGCTCAGTCATGTACGACTCTTTGTGATCCCATGGACTGCAGCACCCCAGGCTCCTCTGTCCATCACCAATTCCCAGAGTTTACTCAAACTCACGTCCATTGGGTCGGTGATGCCATCCAGTGATCTCATCCTCTGTCGTCCCCTTCTCCTGCCTTCAATCTTTCCCAGCATCAGGGTGTTTTCCAATGAGTCAGTTCTTCACATCAGGTAGCCAAAGTATTGGAGTTTCAGCTTCATCATCACGTCCTTCCAGTGAATATTCAGGACTAATTTCCTTTAAGATTGATTGGTTAGATCTCCTTGCAGTCCAAGGAACTCTCAAGAGTCTTCTCCAACACCACAGTTCAAAAGCATCAGTTCTTTGGCACTCAGCTTTCTTTATGGTCCAACTCTCGCATCCATACATGACTACAGGAAAAACCATAGCTTTGACTACACGGACTTTTGTTGGCAAAGTAATGTCTCTGCTTTTTAATATGCTATCTAGGTTGGTCATAGCTTTTCTTACAAGGAGCAAGTGTCTTTTAATTTCATGGCTGCAGTCACCATCTGCAGTGATTTTGGAGCCCAGGAAAATAACGTCTGTCACTGTTTCCATTGTTTCCCCATCTATCTGCCATGAAGTGTTGGGACCGGATGCCATGGTCTTTGTTTTTTGCATGTTGAGTTTTAAGCCAACTTTTTCACTCTCCTCTTTCACTTTCATCAAGAGGTTCTTTAGTTCTTCTTTGCTTTCTGCCATAAGGGTGGTGTCATCTGCATATCTGAGGTTATTGATATTTATCCCGGCACCCTTGATTGCAGCTTGTGCTTCATCCAGCCCTGCATTTTGCATGATGTACTCTGCATATCAGTTAAATAAGCAGGGTGATAACATACAGCCTTGACATACTCCTTTCCCAATTTGGGTACTCAGTGGATGCATAATTTCATCACATCGTTAGTATATTAGGTCAACTTGCTGAAGGCAGGGACCGATCTCTGTGTTTAACCAGTGTGGGTACCTGACAACTAGTAGGTAATAAATATTTGCTCAATAAACGAAAATAGTAATAATTTAAGAATTTACTATTAAATGAAGATTTTTAGAATTGGAACTATGCTATTAAATCATCTTTTAATATACCTTTTAATGTTAAGCTATTCTAATTAGTATTATTTTTCTGAAATGTTAACCTTAAAAAATGTTAGAAAACATTTAGTTGAAGTACAACACATATGTGCAGAAAATACCTGTATCATAATGTACAGCCCAATGAGTTATCACCTGATGAGTGAGCACTCATCCCCAAATCAAGAAACAGAACCTTTCCAGCTCTTCAGAAACCTGCCACATGCCCGCACCCAAAAACTATCTCCTTTATTTCCTGCCCCTAAAATAAACACTATTCTGATTTCTAACACCATGGACCACCCTGTTTGATTGGGAAAATAGCAAAAATGGAATTGATACAGCATATACCTTTTGTGTCCGACTTCTTTGGCTCAGGTTTTTATATGTGAGATTCATACACACTTTAAAAATGATTTGTCTCTGAGCATGGGTGATAGAGTACGCAAGGGTATTTCGTGTAAAATTCTTTATATTTCCTGTATATTTGAAATATCTGCTAATTCCTTCCAAAGCAGCATGGCTAGGACATAGCAGGTGTTGTCTTCGTGAATTCACAGTGAAGTCAGAAGGGGCTAAATTACTTAAGATCTTACAGGTTAGGCTCAGTTTTAGTGACTTTTTCCTTTCCCAAGAGGAAATGCCATTGAGTTTTGAGCAGGAAAATGACATATCTGATTTAATTTTAGGTGGAACTATGTAAATGCTTTGTGGACAATGGATTGGAGGATTGAAAAAAGTAGAAACAAAAATTAGGTCTTTGCCATGGGTTTGGTAAGAGAAGACAGTGAGTCGAGTGAAAGCACCCGGTACAGAGCATGAAGCCCAGAGTGACGGGTGCTGTATCGCTTTTATTGTTTTGTTAATGTCTGAGATGCAGTCTTTCTTCCTTCCCTGAGTCAGACCCACCCCAAGTGTATTTCACTCAGGTCCAGTGAGCATGTTATTTTCTTAAAGTCTCATCTCTTCTAAATGTAAGTTTTCAAGCCCACAGCATCTTCTCTCTCACTTTGTAAATTTAGTCTCTCTTCTCACGGCATCTCTGTGCGGTTCTGGACCAGTCTCTCTCATTTACTTTGACCACAGAAACTCCTCCCTGCCCCTGCCTTCCTGCTCTCCCCTTCTGCAGCGCCCTCCTTCTTCCCCCTCCCCTCCCACGTGCACCTTAGCTGTTGAGATCTGGTTCAGAACTTACCTGCCCCAAGCTATGACCACCTTCTTCTCTCAAAAGTGATTTTCTTTGCTTTCCGTATACTTTGGAAAACATCACTCCAAATATGTTGACTTTCAGCCCGTTGCTCCCATCCTTCCTGAACCTCTCTCTTGTCCTGACAGCTGAGTCCACCAAACCCTCCAACCTGTACCCCCCATTTACCCCTGTTTCTGCACAAGTTCCAGAACTGACCATATTGTAGAAAGAAAATTATTAAAGTGCCCCAGTGTCAGGCGGGCAGGCATGCTTCCTATGCTCCTCTTCTGACACTTTCAACCCAGGTATCAGATCCCTAGCCCTGAACGCTGTGACTACAGGGTCCTGCAGTGACCACTTGTTGCAGCCCTGAGCAGGGCTTAGATGCTTACTTACATATAAGCCCTCATCTGTGCGCTGGTGTTTAGTCTCTGATAAGCTGAAGGTCCCTTTGAGTTGCTGGTTAGCATCTCGTTGGTTCCCTCTTCTTGTCCAGGAGGGCTTGCAGTTTTACTTTGTTCTTTTAAGGCCCTGCATCTGATGACTGGGTCTTTCCCAGGAACTTCAGCTCCAGGGGTTTGGGCCCTGTTGACTCCTGGCAGACCTTGACAAAGCCTGCAAAACTGCAGAGCTCTCAACAAATTTCTGTACTCAAGGAACCTGTTGGAAGGTTAAACTTCTCCAGTGTGGACACTTGAGTTCTAATCATGCATCTGCCTAAATCCTGGTCGGGGATTGTAGAGTTTGCATGACTAGAAGGCTGGCAGCCTTGACTGGATTTGTAGGCCCTTTCTATTATTTGGAAATAGACCCTTGCCTCTACTGCCCCCGCGGTATTCTGCCTCACCCTCAGCACTACCTTGCTGACATCCAGGCCTTCCTGATCCCTCCTGAGATAAGTCACTAGCATCTTTATTCTTTTTCACTATTTTGTTTGATCTCTTTGATTCACTTCTAAATATTTTTCGCTCCACTCCCTCTACCTCACTGCTATTAATATTGAACTTTTTTCCTAACAGTTTTATTGAGATGTAATTCACATAATAAGATTTACTCATTTAAATGAACAATTTACCTCTCCCCATTATTCTTAACATAAGTGTACAATAATTGCAGAATGGCCTTAATTAAATGGTTGTTGGATATATGTCTAGAGCAACCTCAGATTCACACACTAAACTTAGTTTGGAACTCATTTTACATGTCTTTAAGATTTCATGGTTCATCAAGGACATGGGGATAAAACTTAATTTTTTAGAGTTGTCAGAGGAGTCAGAGGAGTGCACCCACTTGTAAAGCCGCATTTCTTCAGACTAAGTGTCAGTAATACTCCTAGAAAGGACTTACGCAGGTGTTAAGCCCCATTTAGGAGACTGCAGCGACATATTGCAACAACAGGTGGTGCTATGGTGCTATTTTCTTTCTCTTTCTCTCCCACCACTCCCTCCCTGCCTCCCTTCCTTTTTTCCACCCATTAAAAATACTAATAGGACTTAAGTATAACCCCAGTGAGTCACTTTTGTCTTTTAAGAAGTAGATTTTTTAAAAAATCTTGAATAATGAGAGACATGATTGTAGTGCAAAAATAATTAAGACCTGCTGCTTGAGAGTAGAATTTTATTTATTTCATATATCTTTCTAGAAAACAGAACCTAGGTCAATGGGTTGAAGTTACTGAGATGAAGTTTTGACTCAACATAGGGAAGAATGATCTAGCAAGAGAGTCAACCCAGAAAGGAATACTTAACCCCAGAAAACAGATGCGCTTCCAGTCCATGGCAGAGAGGCTGGAGTAAGAGTTCCCTTTCATTTGCTGGTATTTGGCCTGAATATCTAGAATCCTTTTAACTCAAACATTAACTACATACATTTATAAAGTAGAGCTTTTCCCACAAAAACCACAACTACTATTTAAACAAACTTTCACATTTATAATTGAAGGTAAAATATTACATGCATTGTGAACTGTAATAAGGTTGGAAGTAAATTCTGACACATCAAGTGCTTGCCTATTTTATTAATTACCATATAAATCCCCACTGCCCAGAGGAATATCTGATATGTAGTATGTTCTCAATAATTCAATTTATTTGATGACTGAATAAAAATCTTCAATATTCTATCAATAAAAAAATACATTTGACATTTTCAAGAAGACTTAGAATGGAATCTAGTGTAATGTGAAATTAGAAAACAAAATCACTGATAAAGATCAAGCAGTTGTTTGTTTCCATTTTGAGTAGTACTCATTATTGTTGGTCCAAGATGTTACCTAAATAATATTTCATTATTTTAAATTTGTTGAAATAACATTCTGTCATAGATTTGGGGAACTGAATTGAGTAAAAAAAAATCCTTTTATGAAAATCACATAAGAAAATATGAAATTTTCCTTTTTTTATCTTCTATATTTAATGATTTTATGCAAAGTGCTAATTGAATAAATGCCAGTTCTGAAAGAGCTTTTGAAAATTTCTTTGCCTGTTTGTGTGTTTTATAATGATTTTTCATGCACTTAAATTAATTGAATAATACAAATTATCACTAACCACTATATTTTTAAACCTCTTGTCTGGCTTGCTGTTTTTGATGTTAAACAATAAAAATAATGAACTAAAATAATACCTTTAACTAAAAATTGCCTCAAATCAGAGATCAGGAGTGGTCCTACTGGTCTCACTAATCAGTGGACTGAACATAATTTAATTGTAAGACTATGGTGTAATTTAATCCAAGGGGTTTTTGTGTGTGGTTAAAAATATAAAATAATTTGACAGAGCATTAATAGGTGAATTTTAAAGAGACCAATTTAAATTGTTTCCCTGTCCTGACTATTGTTAATAATGTTTCAGTGAACACTGGGGTGCATATGTCTTTTTGAATTATGGTTTTCTCTGGATATATACCCAGTATTGCTGGATTGCTGAGTCATACGGTAGTTCTATTTTTAGATTTTTAAGGAACCTTCATACTGTTCTCCTTAGTGGCTGTATCAATTTACATTCCCACCAACAGTGCAAGAGGGTTAGGAAAAATCCAGTTAGGACTTAACCTAAAAATGGTGAATACATTTAAAAGAAGACTTTTGAAAGGGTTAAACTGAGCGCGCGTGTGTGTGAATGCACACACACACACCATTTTTTCCCCTAAATATTTCAGGGAATTCCATCACTTTTTTTTAAACAACATTTTCTAAGTTAGTGCTTCTCTGACTTTGGTATGCATTAAAGTCATCTCAGAGTACAATCCCCCCTTTAGATTTAGTCAGTCAGGTGTGAGGCCCAGGAGTAAGCATTCGCAAGAAGACTTTCCATTCCTTTGCAACTCTGGAACTTGTTTTATTTTCTTCTTTTTGTTCTCAAAAGGAGAGACACAGACTCTCCAATGGACTGTCTGCCTTTCTTCATCCTGAGCTGGGACATATGAGTGGCTACTAACCTGAAAGATAGTAGGAGGTTCTGATCAGGATGATTAAACTGGTTTTGTCAGTTCTCCTCTTGGGGACTAAATTTTTTTCAATTGAAAATTGGTAGGGTTAGAATAGATGGCCTACATGTTATTGAGATTTATTAAATTAGATGAATCTCTAGCTAGTCAATTAGTATGAGTGATATATTTGTCATCAGTTCAGTTCACTCAGTCGTGTCTGACTCTCTGCGACCCCATGGACTGCAGCATGCCAGGCTCCCCTGTCCATCACCAACATCCAGAGTTTACTCAAACCCGTGTCCATCGAGTCAGTGATGCCGTCCAACCATCTCATCCTCTGTTGTCCCCTTCTCCTCCTGCCCTCAATCTTTCCCAGCATCAGGGTCTTTTCCAATGAGCCAGTTCTTCACATCAGGTGGCCAGTGTATTGGAGTTTCAGCTTCAACATCAGTCCTTCCAATGAACACCCAGGACTGATGTCCTTTAGGATGGACTGGTTGGATCTCCTTGCAGTCCAAGGGACTCTCAAGAGTCTTCTCCAACACCACAGTTCAAAATTAATTCTTTGGCACTCAGCTTTCTTTATAGTCCAAATCTCACATCCATACATGACTACTGGAAAAACCATAGCTTTGACTAGACATCATAAAAGAACAAAATTTTTTAATTATTTTTTGATTACTTACTGTATGAGTCATTAAAAAAAAAACTTACGTTATTCAAATACCATTCTTCACCAAGAACTTTCTGTGCCACTTTTGTGAAGATCTCTTGGGATGTATGTGTTAGATACTAATTGTTAACTTCTAAACTGAGTTATTTCTAGGCTCCAGCCTACTGCCATTTAGATTTTGCTGAGTCACTGTGACATTTCTACCTCTGTAAATCAGAGGCAGCTTCAGCCATTAAACATGAAGATGTTGGAAGATCCTTGTTTAATCAAGCTCCCTTTAACTAAATTTCCTAGTGCCCCTCTGAAAGAAGGAAGATTTCCGTGAATACATTAGCAATTATTTGTATGTCATCTTTGCCAGCTCTCAGAGAAAGAGTGTTCAGGAGAGACACATTTTTCTGGAAGCTGAGAGAGGAGGATTGGAAAGTTTTAGAGCAAGGGAGGAGAGTCTGAAAAGGCCAAAGCCTAGGGAGCAGAGGGTTATGTACCTATGAGAGGAGGTGCCCCCAAGGGGAGGAAGATGGCCATGCTCAGCTGGAAAGAAAGCAATGGCAAATATTAAATATTTTATCATGGCCCTGAAGTCAGAAGAAAGGGTAAATGAGGGATGTTGCTAAAAGTGAAGGGAATGTAACATGACCTATAACTTGAGAACTGTTTCTTTCTTTTTGGAGGGCCAGAAGGAAGTAGCTCCCAAAGGTTTCTTGTATTAACTACTGTCTTACTTTTTCATCTAAGGTGGATCCCATACTGGGGAAAGTGAAAGTGAAAGTTGCTCCATTGTGTCCAACTCTTTGCGACCTCATGGACTACATAGTCCTTGGAATTCTCCAGGCCAGAATACTGGAGTGGATAGCCTTTCCCTTCTCCAGGGGATCTTCCCAACCCAGGGATTGAACCCAGGTCTCCCGCATCACAGGCAGATTCTTTACCAGCTGAGCCACAAGGGAAGTCCCCATACTGGGGAATGATAGTTTATTGCTTAATTTAGTTCATAGGTGCACTGATCCATCATAGTTGATAACATGGTAGCATCAGTCAACTTGATTATTTCTCAAAATTCCAGGTATAAACACCACTGTTCAAATTGAAAAATCATTCCTGGAGTTAAGTGTGTGGTGATCAATGTTTGAGGGTGGATAAAGAGCATAAAAAATATACCATGACCATTGAACCCCCTGGAAAACAGCCACAGAGTATTTTCCATTTTGACAGCTTGCTTATGTGAGTTTTATCCTCAGTCACTACAGAAAATTCTACTAATTTTTGTAATCTTCAAAAAAAAAAAAAGAATGAATACTTCTAGTTATTGCAGAACTCACTGTCAATCACAAGTCTTGTATTTTTATTCATACAGTATGTGTGAAATAAAACTGTAAAGTCTCAACTAGGGAGAGCTGAGGCCATGTGTAAGTAGGGGTGATTTTTAAAAGGAAGAAGCAAGGGATTTTCTCCTTGCTTACAAAGGTAAAATAAAACATTTCTTTTTCAGAGATGAAAGTAATTTTAGATACCATTTAATCCTATCCAATCTCTTCATTTATTGACTGAAAAAATTATTCAGGAAAGTTGAAACTTTTGCTGGAATTTATATAGCTACTAGGGCTTCCCAGGTGGCTTACATGGTAAGGAATTTCTCTGCCAATACAGGAGACACGGGTTTGATCCATGAGTTGGGAAGATTCCCTGGAGGAGGAAATAACCCACTCCGGTATTCTTGCCTAGGAAATCCCATGAACAGAGGAGACTGGTGCGCTACAGTCCACGAGGTCACAAAGAGTTGGACACGACTGAGCATGAACACATACAGCTACTAATTGTCTAATATGGGACTAGTGCTAGGCAAGGTAAGAAACTTCTACTAAAAAGAATTAAAAAAGAAACTTCTACTAGATCTCATAATTTTGAGACTGATACCCAAGAATGCTTAATACAAAATCCTACTCTTTTCATGCTATCATGTTGCTTGTCTACTAAATAATAACAAAAAAGATTTGTTGCAGCATCATGATAATCATCAGTGTAAACATGATCACAAGCATTTTATAGCATTTACTAAGTGCCGGGAGTGGTAGAAGCATTTCACCCATGCTATCTCATTTGGGCTCCACGATAACCCTGTGAGACAAGGGCTGTCTTTATTCCTGTTTTATAGATGAAGACTCTGCAAAGCAGAGTTGAGGTAACTTCTCCGATCAGGGGCAAAACCAGGTTGGAATCCGTGATGCTTCTGGCTTCAGACTGTGCCATCCAACCACCATGTATTCAGCCTCTCACATGCATAACACTTTATAATTTATAAAGCAGTTTCACCTCCATTAATCCTTATGCCAGTACCCTAAGTCATGTGTTACTGTTACTGTCATTTTATTGATGAGAATGTGAGCTCAGAGAGGATAAGCAATTTTCCAAGTGAAAACAGCTGGAAGCTTGCAGAAGCTGGTCTGTCTGAAAATTTTCATGCTGATGAATTCTATCTGAGCTGAAGACTAGCAGAAGGTTGTGCAATAATTAAAATTCACGTTGCTGGAAGGTTTCTAGGGACCTTGATTACTGGGGAGAATTTAGGGTATTAATGGGCTTCCCTGGTGGCTCAGAGTTTAAAGAATCTGCCTGCAGTGTGGGAGACCTGGGTTCGTTCCTTGGATTGGGAAGATCCCCTTGAGAGGGGAATGGCTAGGCTACCCACTCCAGTATTCTTGCCTGGAGAATTCCATGGACAGAGGAGCCTGGTGGGCTACAGTCCACAGGGTCACAAACAGCTGGACACGACTGAGTGACTTTCACTTCACTAGGGTATTAACAGTTTCAGAAAGGGAATTCTAACCATAAGAATTTTAGGGATACTTACTTGTATTTAATACTATGCAGTCAGCAACCTAACTGCAAACTCATCTCTATCTGGGGATTTGGGAATAGGTGTTGAGTTTTTAGTAATTTTTTTTTAATCATTTAAAGATTCAGACCTAAAAATAAAAATGAGTGGTAATTATGTACATATTTCTTTCCTCCAATCACAAGGAAAGCATAATACCAAACCTTTCCCAGGATGAAAATGTAGAATTTAACAATATTTATTATGAAAATATAATAAATAATAATGACTCCTACACATTTTCTTGATGAAAATTACATATAAGTGACAAAGTACAAATATGAATACAGATTACAAAGACATGACAATGCTCTTTACTTTTCTTGAAATAGTTGGTTTCATTCTTACTATTTTTATTTAAATTCTTTTAAGTGACACAAAATATGTCCAGTTTCTAGCCTTTGTGGAAAATTTTCCTCATTTGTCTCTTTTGCATGTCTCTTGTGCGTGTTGAGTTGCTCAGTCGTGTCTGACTCTTTGTGACCCCATGGACTGTAGCTACCAGGCCCCCTCTGTCCATGAGATTCTCCAGCAAGAATAATGGAGTGGATTGCCATGCCCTCTTCCAGGGGATCTTCCCAACCCAGAGATCAAACCAGTGTCTTCTGCATCTCTTGCATTGCAGGCAGATTCTTTACTGCTGAGCCACGAGGGAAGCCTCTATTTGTCTCTTAGCCTGTGTCATAACGGCAGCTGGAGTACTCATAGTGTGCCTGGTCAATAAAGGTCAGTAATACTGCCCCCGTTATTATCCATATACCCCTGAATGTGGGGAACCTACAATAATCATCCCTGGAACAACCTCACTGCCTACTTTTCAGCCTACAGTGACCAGAATAACTACTATGATCACAGCAAAGGTACCTACAACCATCACAGCTTCAACTGAAGCTATTACCATAAAGTCCCCTTCCACCATGTCACCTGAACCTACAACCAACACAGTTTCAACTGAACCTACAACCCAATTGCCACAACCACCACTTCAACTGAAGCTGCTACTGGAATGGAAACAACCACCGGCGTTTCAACTGAGCCAACTACCGTGATGGGTACTACCACCTAGCTGAGAGAACTTAGCACTTTGATTGAGCATAATACCACCACAAAAACTATAGCCATGTCAGCAGAAGTTATACCCAGCATTACTCCAAAAAGCCTTATAACAGTAACTACTTCAACAGAACATACAATTCCTATGCCTACAACCATCACAACCTCTTCTACACCTATCACAACAGCCATCCTGACTTCTAGTAAATCTACAAACATCACCTCTTCAGTCGATCCCAAAACCCATTAACTACAGGTACTTCAACTAAACTTTTGACTACAAAAGAAATGACCACTGCCACTGAATCTGAAAAGACGACAGTTTCTACTGAACCTACTACTATTACAAATATAACAACCTCTCCATTTGAAATTGTGATAAATGCAATCGATACCACGTCATTCATTGAGGCTGCAAGTACTACAATTTCTACTGAACCTATTACACTTAGAGATATAATAACCACTTCAGCTGAAACTACAAATATAATAACTCAAGTTTCTGCTTCTACTAAACCACAGCACCAACTATTCTTGAACTGAACCTAAACCTCTACCACTGTGTCTCCAACCAAAAAAGTCACTCTCATTTAAATTTAATTTCTGAGTACCACTAAATGTACAGATAAAAAAGCAAGAACCAAAACTTCATTCATAAACACTCATAAGTTTTTTCAGAAGCTACACATAAAAAAAAAAAAACCTCAGCAGAATTTATAACACTTCAAATAAGTCTATAACCCAATGGCTTTAACCACTTCAGTCACAATGGGATCTACTACTTCAGCTGAATTTATAGTCACCACTCACCTATTACCAAGACAGCCATCACCCCACTTCCACTTCATCTCAACTCCTCTATAGCCAGCACTCAAACTAAACCTGTAATTTGTACAACTTTGCATTTGCAACTGCCTCTGCCATTGCTACATATTCAATGAAACTCATCTCTCTCACAATACAGTCACCTCAATATCATATATTCATTCTGCCCCACATTGACCACTAATGTGGTTAACTGAGATGACAACAACTAACATCCAAGTAACAAAGGCTATAGATACCAAAGCTACCATTGCTTCTAATGAACCAACAAGCACAGGAGGCCATCTTCACTGTTTCAGCTGAGTCAAAAAGCACAGTATGTTCTACATATTTTACTACCACAAAGACACCATAATAATTTCAGTTGAAGTTATGACCACCATTACTGTCACTAAAATTTACGAACATAACAAAACCAACACAACAATGGAAATGTCAGCTGCCACAAGAAATGATGCGGTACATTTGTCTGAACTTGTGGGAGTAATTTGGATTGTTGTGGGATCAAATGATGTGATGTTTTTCAGTTGAGCCTAAAACCATAACTACAACCGCCATATTGGGTTGATGGACTACCATAACTGTTCCCAGCATTACTTTAAAAAGAAAACAGAAAAACATGGCAACAACACAGTGATCTTTTCATAGCAAAAGAATCTTTAGTTATTTTCTCTAACTATTCCATTATTTAGTACCCCCTACCATCTCTCATATTAAATTTACATCGATAACCATTGCAGGTGATTCTCTAGCCAAGAGCAATACTTCACTGGAAGTTCATCACCCTCTCAAGCACAAAAGACAACCATTTAGCCTATTACTATTCCATCGCTGTAATTACATAAAACCCATATTGTCTTCCACTCTTACTAGATCACCATTTTGTAATAACTGAACTTTTAATTTAAAAAAATTATCAGTTTTCCTAAAAGCTTTAGATCATGTATATAAAAGTGAATAAAAGCGAACCTAATTTGTTATTTAAAAAGCCTTCTCTAAGAAATCTATGATAAAAATCTCATAGTAAAATTACTATTATATCTGTAGTTAAGTACCAATGTATCAAAAGGATGAACATTAAATGTAGATGTTAAATAAACCCATATAGGATAGTTTTAATTATTATATTTTGTTTCCTATGTATGCAATACAAAAATGTGGTTATTTTTCTTCTCAAATGGTTTTGTCTTTAGCGTATTGGTTGCTATTAACATTACTTTGTTTGTTTTTGCTATTCCAAATGGAAGCACTACCTAAATACTGAAGAAGATCCCAAGGAAGAAAATAACTATCCAGGAGTATTAATAAAATTATTAATTTGGACTTTGTTTATAATTTCTAATTGATGAAATTTAAATTGGTGCTTACAATGACCAGGCTCCATTGGAAATTTCTGAAGCAAAATCAGTGAGGGAGCCAGGAATATATCTTTTACAAATCAGTAGACATTGAAAAATTATTTTAATAGTTAGTTATTAAGACCATCTTAGTCTGGTCAGGCTTGCAATAATGTAATACCATAGACTGAGAGACTTATAAACAACAGAAATTTATTTCTCATAGTGGAAAGTCTGAGAAGTCCAAGATTAAGAGTCCCGCAGATTTAGTATCTAGTGAGAGTTTCCTGATTCATCAATAGCTGCCTTTTCTCTGTGGCTTCATATCGTGAGAGGGGAAGGCAGATTTGGGATCTCTTATAAGGACACTCACCCTATTCATGAGAGCTTCACCATTATAACCTAATTACCTTATAAAGGCTTTGCCTCCAAATTCCATAATATTCAGATTAGTATTTAACATATAAATTTGGGGGACACAAATATTCAGTCTGTTTTACACACTATAAAAAATGGCAGCTTTATTCAAACCCATAAAGAATTTATTTATATTTATTCATTTGCTATTTATTTATCTGCTATTTATTATATGATTACATTCTGGCAGGGGTGAGGAGGGAATATTTTGCTTACCAAATAGGAAAGAAAGGATGTATGTTTAAGCAAAAAATTCTAAATAAAAATTTCAATATGACCATGCTAATTAGAAATAATTTTAAAATTACAGCAATAGAAATATTATTTCTACCATAAATTTTACATACTTGAAATAACTGCATTTGAATACTTTAATTTGGATTTTACTTACACGAATTGAAATTTCTTTCTTTTCAAGTCATTTCAGTTAAGCACACACGCACACACACACACACACACTTTTTAAAATGGTAGTAAGATTTTTTATTTCCACTTTGTGGTATAGTAGGTGCACAATAAATATCTGTTGCATAAATACCTACCTACATAAATAGATAAATAGGGCTTCCCTTGGCAGCTTAGATGGTAAACAATCCAGCTACAATGCAGGAGACCCAGGTTCAATCGCTAGGTTGGGACGATCCCTTGGAGAAGAATACCCACTCCAGTATTCTTGCCTCTGGAAAATTCCAAAGCAGAGAAGCCTGATGGGCTTCAGTCCATGTATGGATAAATGTTAATTGACTTGTGTGTTAGTTTTCTAGTACTTCCAAATTGCCAAAAATTTAAGGACTTAAAATATAATTTTGCTATTTTTAAAATAAAATAGAAATAATAACAATCTTTATCTCTGGGGAGAGTTTTTTTTTTTTTTTTTTTTTTGCCTTACTCAGCTTCTTCACGATGCCAGCAGTCCTTGGCCCATGGCTCCTTCTTTTACAATACTTCAACCCCTGCTTTTGTCATCACTGATGGCATCAGAGTGTCATCACTCTCTCTTTTACTGATCTTCTTGCTTTTATAAGTGATGCTTAAGAAGTTACTTTTATAAGTAACTTGTGGTTACATTTGGTTCATCTTGATTATTCAAGATGATTTCCCATCTCAAGATTTTTAATTTAATTCCATCTGCAAAGTCTCTTTTGCCAAGTAAGATAACATGGGGATTAAGATGTATACATTTGGGAGGGCATTATTCAGACTAACATTGTTCATTTGCTGGCCCCCTCCCAAAGATTCTTATCCATCCAAATATAAAATACATTCCCTCCATCCCAAACTTTCAGTCTCAATCCCTTAAAGCATCAGCTCAAGTCCAAAATATCATCTAAGCTTCATGAACCTAAAAATCCCCAATTTCATCATCTAAGCCATCTTAAAATAAGTCACGGATAAAGCTCTGAATATAATCCATTCTGAGACAAAATAGCTTTTCATCTGTGGACCTGTTAAACTAGAAGCCAAGTTATCTCCTTCCAAAGTACAATGGTGAGCCGGGCATAAGATAGCATTTATAGATAGCCCCATTCCAAAAAAGAGAAAATGAAAGAAAAAAGTAGCCACTGATTCCAAGCAATTTGGAGATCCAGACAGAAAAACACCATTAGATTTCAAGGCCTGGAAATACCCCTTTGGCTTGAGGCTCCACCTTCTGGATCTGCTGTCTCACCCTTTTGCTTGAAAAGCAGTCATTTTCCCTTTTCCTTGAAAAGTAGCGTATGTTTGCAGCTGAATAGTGTTGTCAGCCTGTTTCCTGCCTGAAGAATTTTGAGAGTCCAAGTAACTTCTTTTATTTCATCCTGTCTCTTTCCCATGCGTTCCAAGCTGGCAGTGTTTCTGCTGGTATAGAATTCTCGTGGTCCTCTGTGTATGTCACTTCATTAGACAAGCGATTCCTCCACAGATCTTTCCTTAAAAAATCCCATCTCTATTCCTGGCTTCTGCTGAGATGATTGAGAGAATCCATGCATCGCAAGTTCTTCAGAGAGCTGTCTGTATGATTGAATACTCTGACTTTCTCTTCTTCCAAAGCACCAGTAAAAGGTTGTCCAACTATACTCCTGGCTCTTTCTAGCATGCTTTCCTCACAGTTACTCCCCTATTTTTAGCATCTTCTGCAATCTGGGCAGGCTGAGAATTTCCCAAATCATCAACTCCTCATTTCTTTCTTTTTTTTTTTTTAATGCTTAACAGTTCTTCCCTAAATTTCTGTTTCCTCTTGCATTTTACTATAAATAATAAGGACAAACCAGTTCACACCTTCAACATTCTGCTTGGAAATCTCTTCAGCTAAATGTCCAAGTTCATTGCTTACAAGTCTGCTTTCCACATATTTAAATTGTGAAGGATACCATTCAGCTAAGTTCATGCCACCGTAACGAGGATCCAATTTCTGTTCCTTTCCAGCAGCGTTCTTCTCGTTTTCACCTGAGCCCTCACCAGCAGCACTTTTGACATCCATTTTCCTATCAACAGTCTGTTTCTGATAATTCAGTTATTCTCTAAGACAAATAGGTCTCCTCTATCATGCTTCTGAAACTGCAATAGCAGAGTTATTAGCATCCATAGAGATGGATGTTAACCATATATCATCTGAGATCTGTTCAAGGCAATCTTAGCCTCTTGTATCATGCCCCTCAAAATTTTTTCCAACCTCTTTTCATTGCTTAATTCCAAAGCAACTTCCACTTACTTAGGAATTTGTTATCACAGTACTCCACTTCCAGGACTCAATATCTGTATTAGTTTTCTGTTGCTGCTGTAACTATCATAAACTTCATGTTTAAAGCAACACAGATTTATTGAAGTACAATTTTAGAAGTTAGAACTCCTGAATGGGTGAATCAATGTATAGCTTTCTCACTCCACAATAAGTGAATACATGTGTTTTTCAAACTCACAGGGAACACATGCAAAAATTGACCACATTTAAAACAATTCTCAATACATTTCAGAATTCATTTTATTCCAGTCATTTTCTCTTATCATAAACAATTAAGGTAGAAGCAAAATTTAAAAGTTAACTAGAAGAGCCCTAACACTGGAGAATATTTAAACAATTTCAAAATAAATTATGAGTCAAAAAACAGAAATTAGAAGATTCTAAGATCTGTATGGTAATGACAATATGATATTTCCTCCAGATGAATTTGGAAGAAAATTTATATTATTTTTAAGTTTATACTGAAAAGTATAAATGCTGAAAGTTAATGAGCTAACATTATCCTAATATTATAAATAAAAATATCAATAGAATAAAGTATAAGTGTAATTTTTTGGTTTCCCTCTTTTTAAATTAAATTTTCAATAAATATTATACATGTATGTATATATTAGATTGGGCTTCTCAGGTGGCACAGTGGTAAAGAATCCATCTACCAATGCAAGGAGACACAAGAGATGTGGTTTTGATCGCTGGGTCGGGAAGATCCCCTGGAGGAGGAAATGGCAACCTGCCTCAGTATTCTTGCCAGGAAAACTCCATGGACAGAGGAGCCTGGCAAGCTACAGCGCATTGGGTCTCAAAGAGTTGGACACGACTGAGACAGCACACACGCATATATCTAGATTAATATATACAACATGTCCATCACCCTAGAAAATCCTTATTCCTATTACTGATGCCCCATTTCCACAGAGGTAATTATCATTTGGAATTCTCTTACCATAGATTAATTTTAACTGTCTTTTATTCAGATAAATGTAATTTCATAGTATATATGCTTTTGAACATGGCTTATTTCAATCAACAAAGTTTCTATGCCTTGTATCAGTGGGTAAACATGTTTAACTTTAGTTATCCAAATATAATTTCACAGTATTTTCCTGTTTCGCTTGCCTTTTCTACATAAAATATCAAAAGTCTCAAGCTGTCATTTAACTTCTATTTTCCTGGGATTATTCGACAGACAGCATTTTTCTCTGCTATTTACTCAGACAGGCCTATTTCTATTGATAACAATCTCTATCCTTCTGTTTGAGGCTTTCCCTTTCTACTTGTCTATGAAAACTTCCTTCTTCTTCTCCACTAACCTTGCCCATCATGATCTTTTAGAGCTGGACCAGAATGTAGGGAACTTTCCTGGTGATCTGTGGTTAAGACTTCACCTTCCAAAACAGGGGGTGCAGTTTCCATCCCTGGTCAGGGGGCTTAGGTCTCACATGTCTTGTGCCAAAAAAACCAAAACATCAAACAGAAGCAATATGGCAACACATTCAATACAGATTTTAAAAATGGTCCACATCAAAAAAATCTTTAAAATCTTAAAAATATTATTTTTAATCACAATATATGGTTTTACATGATAACATGATTTTTTTAAAGGTTTGCTTTTATATTTTCTTTGGAACTTAATAACTGGGTCATGTATGTAGGATTTTAAGGGTGGGAATTAAAAGTTTCTGCAGAAGTAATAGAGTGATGTTAAATAGAATAGATATTAAAAAACAGAGACATTACTTTGCCAACAAAGGTCCGTCTAGTCAAGGCTATGGTTTTTCCAGTGGTCACGTATGTATGTGAGAGTTAGACTATAAAGAAAGCTGAGTGCTGAAGAATTGATGCTTTTGAACTGTGGTGTTGGAGAAGACTCTTGAGAGTCCCTTGGACTGCAAGGAGATCCAACCAGTCCATCCTAAAGGAGATCAGTCCTGAACATTCATTGGAAGGACTGATGCTGAAGCTGAAACTCCAATACATTGGCCACCTGATGCGAAGAGCTGACTCATTGGAAAAGACCCTGATGCTGGGAGGGATTGGGGGCAGGAGGAGAAGGGGACGACAGAGGATGAGATGGCTGGATGGCATCACCGACCCAGTGGACGTGAGTTTAAGTAAACTCTGGGAGTTGGTGATGGACAGGGAAGCCTGGCGTGCTGCAGTTCATGGGGTCGCAAAGAGTCGAACACGACTGAGCGACTGAACTGAACTGAACTGAATAGAATGATGTACCACTTTTCAGGCTCCTGGATGACACAGAGGTACAACCACATGCTTATGGGATCTTGTTTGCTCTATGTTTATGGTTTGTTGTTGTTCAGTCCCTCAGTCATATCCGACCCCTTTGTGACCACATTGACTGCAGCACGTCAGGCTTCCCTGTCCTTCACTATCTCCCGGAACTTGCTCAAACTCATGTCCATTGAGTCGGTGATGTTTATGGTACCCCAGTGCCAAATTAAGATGTGGATCTCAATATCATAGAAGGCAGTGCTTTAGGCTGCTCTTGAGGTTTGCTGTATGGAGTTGATCCATGGTCTTCTCACCTAGCCTCCTGCTGTTCCACCATCCTTAGGGTGTTGTCCTTAAACACAGGACCTGAGATGATGTACCTCCACGTCCTCATTCCAGCTTTCAAGAAGTGAAAAAATAAAAGGGGGTATGTATGCCCCTCCTTTTTAAATGACTAACTTTGTTGCTGCTGACTTTACTCAGCTGATACCTCATTATGCAGAACTTAGTCATATGGTTGCACCTGGCATCAGAGGGAACTTGCCTGGGAAATCTCATGGACAGAGAAGGCTGGAGGGCTACAGTCCATGGGGTGGCAAAGAGTTGGACATGACTGGGCACAGCACAGCAGCGGTACTTTCAAAATGTGTAGCCAGATTTTAAAGACAATCCAGTTTAATTCCTATTCTATTTAAAGTCCATACGTTTGGTTGGCTAATGATAACCTAGTTGCTTTCAGTTGAATTAAATTCAATGCTCATGTTCGTTACTATGGAAACTTTCACATCTTGTGGACCCCTTACAATCCCCTTGCCCAGAGGCCACACATGGCATCATGGGTTAGTTTTACTGCTGAGCAGACATCATGATTTCCTTGCTCCTTGGAACAAATACTTTCCTTATCTTTTCCATTTTTCCATGGCTTTTTCATGCTTTTTGTGTACTAGAGCTGTTTCTCAGCCCTGGGACCATCCACATTGTGGGTTAAACAGTTCTTTGTTATTAGGGGATGTTTAACAGCATTCCTGATCTCCCAGTAGATGCCAACAGCAACCCCTCCTTATGCGTGTATGCTCAGTCGTGTCTGACTCTTTGTGATTCCCTGGACTGCAGCCCGCCAGGCTCCTCTGTCCACGGGATTTCTCAAGCAAGAATACTGGAATGGTTTGCCATTTCCTTCTCCAGGGGATCTTCCCGACCAAGGGATTGAACCTGTGTCTCTCTCCCGTGTCTCCTGCATTGCAGACAGATTCTTTACTGCTGAGTCACTGGGGAAGCCTCAACCCCCTCTTATTTGCAATAATTATAAGTGTCTCCCAACTTTGCCAAATGACTCCTAGAGGCTTTAAACTATGTTAATTTGCTTCCATTTGTTCCACTACAGTGAATATAATTGGTAAGGGAAAGGCAATTTATTAACTTGTCAGAGATTAACCTATAAATCAGAAATCTGATCTACTTTTGTACTATCTGTAAGCATAGTTGAAATTTTTACTCTGTGTGTTATTAATGTAAAATATCAGTGTTTTCTTGGGAATATATGACTATAATCATAATAATATGCAGTTGTAACCATGCATAACTTTAGCTACTTTTAAAAACATTTTAAAAAATTTGATGTCTAGATTTTGGTGTATAATTCATTGTTTTTTGAGGTCAATTCTAAAACTTTCAAAACCCAAATAATTCTAATATCCTTGAAAATCAGAAATTAATCTTAAATATATGCTAAAGGTCCAATAAAGAAATAAGAAAACTTGGTTCATATAGACATCGTTTTGACAGATCCTTTTTAGGTACTGAAGAGCTAACCCTATATTTCAGTTCAGTTCAGTCACTCAGTCATGTACGACTCTTTGTGACCCCAAGGGCTGCAGCATGCCAGGCTTCCCTGTCCAACACCAACTTTTGGAGCTTGCTCAGACTCCTGTCCATCAAGTTGGTGATGCCATCCAGCCATCTCATTCTCTGTCGTCCCCTTCTCCTCCTGCCTTCAATCTTTCCCAGCATCAGGGTCTTTTCAAATGAGTCAGTTCACATCAGGTGGCCAAAGTATTGGAGTTTCAGCTTTAGCATCAGTCCTTCCAATGAATATTCAGGACTGATTTCCTTTACAATTGACTGGTTTGATTTCCTTGTTTTAAGTTTGGTATTTGCCCTGGTGACAGAAAGAAATATGGAAACATTTTTCTCCACCCAGGAGACAGAATAAGGAAGAAAGCCATGTTGCTCAATAAATATTTGTTGAATGATGGAACAGTCATTCAACAAAGAAGAAGGCATTTAAAAAAAAGCATACAGATTATAGTTCATATGAGTCTAAAACATGATCTCCCGGTGTTTCTGAATCTTCAGAACTGGATCTTCATAACGTTAAAATATTAAGATTAAGAGAGAAGTTGCCTTTAATAAGGCATTAGTCAATCAAGGTGATGGCTTTTCTAGAAAATAACAAAATTAGAAATGCTTCAAATTCTATAAAAAAACAAGCAGCATGGAGTAAGTCAAAAAGAGAAAGACGAATATCGTATATTAGCGCATATATGTGGAATCTAGAAAAACGGTTCAGATGAACCTACACGCAGAGCAGGAGTAGGAAGTGGATGTAGAGGACAGACCTGAGGACCCCATGGGGAAGAGAGGGTGGGATGACCCGAGAGGGCAGCCCTGACGTGTGTACACCGCCATGTGTAAATCAGAGAGCTGAGCTCAGCGCTGTAGGTTACCTAACAGACATTCGTGCATGCACAGTCGTGTCCGACTCATTTTGCGACCCCATGGACTCTAGCCCACCTGTCCATGGGATTTCCCAGGCAAGAACACTGGAGTGGGTTGCCATTTCCTTCTCCAGTAAATGCTTTTACTTCTCTTTAAAACAATATATGGAATTTTCCCCTTCTTCTAAGCCTATTTCATAAAAAGTAAACTTTCTAGCGTTTCTTTTACAGAATAAGTATAACATATTTTGATATTAAAAAAGTTTTAAAGAGGAACATGACACCCAGCAGCCACCACTCAACTCAAGAAATTAAACATCACAGAATTCTTGTAGAGTCAGTGACAACTGGGGCGTGCTTGAGAGGTGTCTTTTTTTTTTTTTTTAAATATTCATGACGTGAAGCTTCTGCATGAGTAGGTATCTAGAAATGAATCATCTCCATCGTCATCATCATCACTACCATCCAGATTTTATTTATTTATTTATTTTTACTAAGCATTTTATTTTATTTATTTTTTATTTTTTTTACTGATTTTTTTTTAATTAGTTGGAGGCTAATTACTTCACAACATTTCAGTGGGTTTTGTCACACATTGATATGAATCAGCCATAGAGTTACATGTATTCCCCATCCCGATCCCCCCTCCCACCTCCCTCTCCACCCGATTCCTCTGGGTCTTCCCAGTGCACCAGGCCCGAGCACTTGTCTCATGCATCCCACCTGGGCTGGTGATCTGTTTCACCATAGATAATATACATGCTGTTCTCCCGAAACATCCCACCTTGAACCAGCTTCCTTAGGAATGAATTTCAAAGGAGCAGGCTCAGTCCTGAGGTGCCCAGGAGTTTGCTAGGACCCAGCAGGACCAGGCTTGCTCTGGGATGAGCTGGGGGGGGCAGCAGTGGGTGGGCCCGGTTATGCCCATCCCTGGCCCTCCCCGAGGCTCCAGGCACCCAGCGCATCCTCACCCCGCCCCTCAGTCGGGCCCTGCACCCACTCCCCCAGTACCTGGCCGACTCGCCCTGCGTCCTTTTTTCCTCCCTGAGAAGCCCTACACTCCCTGCACCTGGGCCAGGCCCCTGACCAGTCTCTGAACCAGACGCACTGGCTTCCCTTCTGATGTTCAAAGAGCACATTTCCTGATGGAGGGGGCTTGGGGGGGAAGGGGCCAGAAAAACAAAACAAAATAAAAAAACATTTTAATTTTTTAAAATTAAAACTTAAGTGAACTTTAGAGAAAGCGGGTCAGAGACAGTGACCCGATAGACTCTGATGATGGATCGGACTTGTTTCAAGATGAGCGGCTGGAAGACTTTTTGACTTGGGTCTGCAGTAGCTTTGCAGGGCATGTAAACTGCTCTGTGGAGGCTCGGGGAGTGGCTGTCTCCTAACCAGTCACATGTTGTGCAGTATCGCTCTCAGTTGCTATTGCTGTGACTTGGTTGACATTGAACTTTTTCTTTTCTAGTCCTTGATTCAAAAAAGTCTTGGTACTATCACATATATATATGTGTGTGTGTGTGAATATATATGCATACTTCTGTATATAAATATTGTACTTCTGCATATAAATATATATAGTACTTCTGCATATATATGTAATACTTCTGTCTATCTTTTATTAATTTGAAAGAAAAAAAATTATCAGCTTTCTATTCTCACACACTCACCGTCTTCCCCTCTGAGACTGACTCAGTCTCCTCTTTTCCCTCTCTCCTCTGGACTCTCCTCACCCCCTGGTTTTTCCTCTTTGCTCAGTGACTTGATTCAGATCTGTGTTCCTGATGGCATATTCACCTCACCTTGGGCCCTTCTCTCTGAGTCCTCACCTCCAGGGAGAACTATGATTTTGACTGATTACTGGGCTGTGTAGTTGGGTGTACCAGATTCAGCATTCACCCTATACTGTACCCTACCACTGCTTAGAGGCCCTTTAAGGAGGGTCTGAACTTAACTCTTGATGCAAAAAAAAAAAAAAAAAAAAAAAGTCTTACCTTTTAGGTCTGAGAGCAAAGTGAACAATGAAAGACCTGGATCTGGTGGAGTTACTTAAAACGACTTTCTTGCTTGCAAATTCATCTACCGTTGAACAGAAGGAGATTGTAAGTACCATCTGGTCTTAACACGTTATTTAACAGATGGGGAAAATATTGTTCTGGGAGGGCCACATTTCTGCAAGAATTCGCATGGCTAAGTTAGTGGTAGACTGAGCCCGTGTGCTCCGTTCTGTTGCAACATTCCAATCTGCCTGCACTTCATGCTTCTTCTGGTTTTGATTCAGACCCAAGTGAAAATATGCCTATTCTGAATTGTGAGGGCAGCCATTCATTTTGCTCCTTCTCCAAGCTTTCTTTAGCTGAAGCCTAGACTACACTGTGGTACACGGTGACCTGGGGTGACCGCTGGGACCTCTTGTGTCTCTGCTTTGTTGCTCACTATTTGGTTCTTCTTGGTTTTCAAGGAGCCTCCCCCTGAGATTCCCAAACTAGGATGTCACTCCCTAGAACAGGGTCCCTATTTTCTACAGCGAGACATACACCATTCCTTCCAAAGATATCAGATGTGTGCTCGCCTCAACTTTTTCCTTGACCTCAGCCATGAAAGCGTGAGTGGCAACGAGCTTATCAGTCATCACAGATTTTAAAACTGAACAAGTACCAGGAATTGCACACATACCTTATATACATTATTATCTTATTTAGTCCTTACAATTATCCTTTGATATAGGTATACTCTTTCTTGTGAAAAAATAGAGGCTAGGGCATTAAGAAAATTGCCAGATATTAGCCTATTCATAACAATCAGAGATAAAAATTCAACCCTTGATCTTTCGACTCCAGAGTTCTTAATCACTATACTATATTGCTTCTGATAAAGACAAGGTAATTTAAAAAATAAAATCGCATCCTCTTTTTAATTCTTTCCCTTAAGACTACTTTTTATTATTACTATTATTATATTATCCATCACTTTAGGGGTTATAAAAACCTAAAGACTCAGAGGAGCACATGTACCTGTATGGCTGAATCCCTTTGCTGTTCGCCTGAAACTATCACATTTTTAATTGTCTATACCTCAATGCTAAAACAATTTTTTTTTTTAAAGAAACTTGCTTTGAATCTCAGAGGTTTTGGATTTAAACTCAAATTTGACTCCAGAGCTTGCATTCTTTATATGTCCTGTTGCCAGTCCAATAATACTAATAAATAATATTTACAGCATCACCACCTCATCATCAATGTTAGAATCATCATCTCAGACTCTTATATGGCGCTAACTATATGGCAAGCTGTGTTCTAACTACTTTGTAAACATGATCTTATGTTCGCTTCTTAAAAGCCCTGTTCTCCCATCATCCTAATTACCCAGCTGAGGATTTGCAGGGTCAGGGCCTTTAATTAAATGGCCCAAGCTCACACAGCAGTCTAGCTCTGGCATCCAGCTTCTCACTTCTGTCCTGCATTTGCACAGTATTTTGTAAGTTGCAAAACCTTTTTATTTGCACCAATCCTTCTCTGAGTCTTATAAGTCAAGTGTCTTTATTTCCAGCATCTCACAAATAAGAAAATAGATACTCAGAAAGGATAAGCAATTCTCCAAGTGAAAAGAGGCAACAGGAACTGAACTCCGACAAGGACAGTCTCAGCCAGGCTTTCATGCTGCCAAATAAGAATCTGAATTAGCCAGAGAAGGTGTGAGGATCAATACTTAGCCCTGTTACAACACACAGTGCTGGAAGGCTCTGGGGGAACCTATTAAGTACCTATTAAGAAGCTAATAAGTACCTATTAATGAGACTTTCAAGTACCATCAGAATCAGAAAGGAGGGGATTTAAATCAGTCTTTTAGTGTTTCTCAGATATAAACAGGCCCCTACATGTGTCTCGATTTCACTTTGGGTAGAGGTAAATGTTTAACAAATTTCTATTAACTTCTTAAAAAATTGTTTTTTACCTGGAGAGGTCCAGGTATGAGAGTATCTGAGAAGTTGGTGGACATTTCTTTCTTTTACTGTTAGGCAAAGTTTAACCAGTCAGTCCTAAAGGAAATCAATCCTGAATATTCACTGGAAGGACTGATGCTGAAGGCGAGACTCTAATACTTTGGCCATCTGATGCAAGGAGCCCAATAGTTGGAAAAACCCTGATGCTGGGAAAGATTGAAGGCAGGAGGAGAAGGGAAAGACAGAGGAGGAGAAGGGAACGACAGAGGAGGAGATGGTTGGATGGCATTACTGACTCAATGGACATGAGTTTGAGCAAACTTCAGGAGATGGTGGAGGACAGGGAATCCTGGCGTGCTGCAGTCCATGGTGTTGGCAAAAAGTCAGACGTGATTGAGTGACCGAACAACAACAAAAAGTTTAAGAGTAATCCTTTCCTAGAGTGGAGACTTAGAAATTAAACCCAGATTTATTATTAAAAGACGCTCTCCTAATATTAATGTGATATTGATGTGATACAATATTAATGTGATATTGATATATATTTCTCTGATGAATTATACTTTCAGTGAAATAAAACAAAAGATTGAAGATCTTTGTTTTCTTCTAAATGTTTGTTTTCAGCTTGGTATTTCTATTTATATTCCTGACAGATGAAACACAGTTTCTTTCTTTTTTAAAGGGAAGCATAGTTGATTTACAATGTTGTATTAGTTTCAGGAATACAGCAAAGCCATTCAGTTATAGACACACACATATATATGTACATATATATTCTTCTTCAGATTCTTTTCCATTATAAGTTATTCAGTTCAGTTCAGTTCAGTCACTCAGTCGTGTCCGACTCTTTGTGACCCCATGGACTGCAGCATGCCAGACTTCCCTGTCCATCACCAGCTCCTGGAGCTTACTGAAACTCATGTCCATCAAGTCAGTGATGCCATCCAACCATCTCATCCTCTGTCATCCCCTTCTTCTCCTGCCTTCAATCTTTCCCAGCATCAGGGTCTTTTCCATACAAGATATTGAATATGGGTCCCTCTGCTAAGTCGTAGGTCCTTGTTGTTTATCCATTATAGTCCTAAGTATCTGTTAATCCCAAACTCCTAATTTATCCCTTCTCTTCCTCTTTCTGCTTTGGTAACCATAGATTCGTTTTCTATGTCTGTGGGTCTATTTCTGTTTTGTAAGATTCCACATATAAGTGATATCATAGTTGTCTTTCTCTGTGTGGCTTATTTCACTTAGTATGATAATCTCTAGGTCTGCCTCTGTTGCTACAAATGGCATTATTTCATTCTTTTTTTCCTGATTGCCTTGTGAAGCATGAAATGGAGAAGACCATGTGTGGAAGTGGGAGACCAGTTATGTGTTGTCCTTCTCCTGAAGCTGATGGGATCATTACTTATATTTCAGGTCCAACACATAGCAGGAGACACAAAAGGCAGACAGCAGCATGAATAACAGTGTTGCAGCTGGAATTAATTCAGGAATAGTAAAAATCTTTCCTTTTTTACTCATGCTACTGGCTACAAAATTAGTTTTTCCAAACAATTTTCATTTATTTTCTTATACAAAATACTACTATTTGGTTCACTCTCAATTCATGTTTTAAAGTTCACATCCTGACATTTGCCTATTCCCTTTGTCTATTTGACCTAATATCTATCTTTCTGTTGTGGCCTCATAAGACACCTAGATTGCTCTTCAAAATTTCCCCCAGTTCCTTGCCTCTTTCTGCTTCTCCACGTGTCTCAGCTGCTACCTTCCATAATTTTTCCTTCCTCCTCTCTCTATGCATCCAGGTATTTGAGGACCTGTAAGATATGGATCAGAATTTGTCTCTTGCAAGCCATGACCAGTTTCATCCCTTAAAGACCACTCCCTTGGCTTTCCCAGTACTGCAAACATCACACCCATTGGATTCATCCTCCGCTTTGTCTCACTACCCTGCCTGGCTTGCCCTCTCCCCAGCTGCTCCTCGAAGCTAAATTCGCTGCATCCACCTTTGGTCCTGCCTTAGTTGCCATCACTGCTTCAGGTCCAAACCTGACTCAGGTAGAAGTTCTACAAACTGCTTCAGCCCATAGAGCTCTCTCCTCTGTTACACCCGACCTTCCACCCCAAGTGAGACTGATGAAATAAACAAAGCCTCACCTTTGAATTCTGGGACTTCTGAGTCCTGAACTGTCCACTGTACCCTGGGTCCACTCTCCCACCAATGAGACCTTGGACGTTAATTTAATCCTAGGTTTAGGGTTGACCTCAGTCCCCCATGGGTCATCATTTCTGGTAACCTAATTATGGTTCTGAACCTTGCAAGCCCCAGTTTCTCTCATTGCCTCACCTTGTAGACTTGAATTTTTCTTTAATTTCGATTCTGAGTTCTCATTTTAATAACCAGTTTGTCTGCTGCGGTTGATTCATGAGGCCTGCCTTGCACTTTTGTGTAGTCTTTTCAGTGAACCTGAGCACCCAGATCCAGGCCCTGCTGCCCTCAGAGGATTCTGATCTGCATGGTTGACAGCTGACACCTCGCTTTGTGAACCTCCTAGGTGCTCTAGTCCTGCTGTTTGTGTGACATTTGCACAGAATGTGCAGTCAGCATAGACCATGAACCACATCTCCACCCTGGGAGTTGCCAAGGCCTTGCTGTTACTGGGAGCCTGACTTCCAGCAGTCTTTGTCCTCGTGGGCAGGTCGAATTCCAGGTGTCAGCACCACCCTGGCCTTACTTCCAGTAAACCTCCATACTTCCCTGATGGATGCTCAGTGTATGTCAACAGAGTTTCTAAAGCTTCAACAGTTGTATAGTCTTTCCAATAAATTTAATCTCTGAATTATCTTTCACCTTTCATTCCCATCCTTCTTAGGGTGCAGTGTGGTACACATTAGATGCTTAATTCATGAAAGAAAAGAAAGAAAGTGAAAGTCTCTCAGTTGTGTCCGATTCTTTGTGACCCCATGGACTATATACAGTCCATGGAATTCTCCAGGCCAGAATACTGGAGTGGGTAGACTTTCCCTTCTCCAGGGGATCTTCCCAACCCAGTGATTGAACCCAGGTCTCTTGCATGGCAGGTGGATTCTTTACCAGCTGAGCCACAAGAGAAGCTTAATTCATGACTATTGACAATAAATGAATCAGGAGCCTGAGGGCCACACACTCTAATCTTAATTTGGGTTCATAAAAGGTCACTTAAACGTATGTGTCTTATCAGTGAAGTGGTGATAATAATATTTGATTCCAGTGGTATGCCCACCAAAATAGGCACAGACATCTATCTCTATAAGGTTAATAATATTATATTGATCAAATATTACATCAGAGACTGCCCAAGCGTAAGACTGCTATGATCCAGCCATGGTTTAAGCTTTTCTTTTCGCTTGTCTTCTCACCCACATAAAAACGCCGGCACAAATTGGTATAGAGTGCCATGTCCTATAAAAAAATATTGCAGTGCACAGGACTATCAAGTATGTAGATTTTCTTTGTCATTTATTGAATAGAAAACATGAGCTAAAAATACCACTTATAAACACACTGTTATATTTAAAATAGATAACCAACAAGGACCTATTATGTAGCACAGGGAACTTGGCTCAGTATTCTTTAATAACCTAGATGGGAAAATAATTTGAAAAGTATTATATACATGTTTGGGTTTCCCAGACTGCGCTAGCGGTAGAATCCACCTACCAATGCAGGAGATGCAAGAGACGCAGGTTCAGTCTCTGGGTTGGGAAGATCCCCTGGAGGAGGAAATGGCAACCCACTTCAGTATTCTTGCTGGAAAATTCCATGGACAGAGGAGCCTGGTGGGCTACAGTGCATGGGCCGCAAAGCATCGGACGTGACTGAGCAACTGAGCACACGCATATACACAGATACATGTATACGCATACATATACACACGAATGTATACACATGTACATGTACATCCATTGTATCACTTTGTTGTACATCTGAAACTGATACAACATTGTAAATCAACTATAATCCAATATAAGGTAAAAATTAAAAGATAAAACAAAAATGCCAGTTGTAAGTCTTTATGAAGTAGTTTTCCAGATCAATAAGAGTAAGGAAAGACACATTAGTTTTAAAAAATTGAAAATTTCTACAAGCCTGTATACCCTCACATGCGATGGTGTGGTCAGTCACCCAAAGCCAGACATTCTGGAATGTGAAGTCAAGTGGGCCTTAGAAAGCACCACTGTTAATAAAGCTAGTGGGTGTGATGGAATTCCAGTAAAGCTATTCAAAACTCTAAAGGATGATGCTAACAAGGTGTTGCATTTAATATGCCAGCAAATATGGAAGACTTAGCAGTGGCCACAGGACTAGAAAAGGGCAATCCTCATTCTACTTCCCAAGAAAGGTAGTACTAACCACTGGACAATCGCACTCATCTCCCATGCTAGTAAAGTCATGCTTAAATGTTGCATGCTAGGCTTCAGCATTATGCGAGCCAAGAACTTCCAGATGTTCAAGCTGGGTTTAGAAAAGGCAGAGGAACCAGTGCTCAAATATTGCCAATATTCGCTGGATCATGGAGAAAGCAAGGGAATTCCAGAGAAACATCTACCTCTGTTTCATTGACTACGCTAAAGCCTTTGACTGTGTGGATCATAACAAACTGTGGAAAGCTCTAAAGAGATGGGAATACCAGACCATCTTACCTGTCTTCTGAGAAACTTGTATGCAGGTCAAGAAGCAAGAGTTATAACCCTGTATGGAACGACTGATTGGACTCAAGATTGAGAAAGGAGTACAACAGGGCTGTCTGGGGTCACCCTGTTGGTTTAAGCTGTATACTGAGCACATCATGAGAAATGCCAGGCTGGATGAGTTACAAACCAGAATCAAGATGGTCGGGAGAAACCTCAACAACCTCACATATGCTGATGATATCACTCTAATGGTAGAAAGTGAAGAGGAACCAAAGAGCCTCTTGATGAGGGTGAAGGAGGAGAGTGAAAGAGCTGGCTTAAAACTAAATGTATTATAAAAACTAAGTTCATGGTATCTGGTCTCATTACTTCATGGCAAATAGAAGGGGAAAACGTGGAAGTAGTGACAGATTTCTTTTTCTTGGGATCTAAAATCACTGCAGATAAAATCAGGAGACGATTGCTTCTTGGCAGTAAAGCTATGACAAATCTAGACAGTGTGTTGAAAAGCAAAGACATTACTCTTCTGACAAAAGTCCATATAGTCAAGGCTATTGTCTTCCCAGTGGTCATGTGCGGTTATGAGAGTTGGACCATAAGGAAGACAGAGTGCCAAAGAATAGATGCCTTTGAACTGTGGTGAGAAGAAGACTCCTGAAAGTCCCTTGGACAGAAAGGAGATCAAGCCGGTCAATCTTAAGGGAAATCAAGCCTGAATATTCATTGGAAGGGACTGATGCTGAAGCTGAAGCTCTAGTATTTTGGTCATCTGAGGCAAACAGCCGAATCAGTGGAAAAGTCCCTGATGCTGGGAAAGATTGAAGGCAGAAGGAGAGGAAGGCATCAGAGGATGAGATGGCTGGGTGGCATCACCAATGCAATGGACGCAAACTTGGGCAAACTTTGGGAGATGGTGAAGGACAGGGAGGCCTGCAATGATGCAGTCCATGGGGTCGCAAAGAGTCTGGGTGACTTTACAGCAACAAAAACATACTCTCAAATGAAGTGCTAGATGAGGTGTGTTTCATGAATAAGATTTTCTTTTACTTTTACAGAAGTAATATGATACCCATGCTGTATACTACAGAGACCTGCAGCAGGACAGAGGTGGTAATCAGCAATGTGGTGGTTTAGTTGGTAAGTTGTGTCCAACTCTTGCAACCGCGTGGACTTTAGCCTGCCAGCCTCCTCTGTCCTTAGGATTCCCAGGCAAAAATACTGGAGTGGATTGCCATTTCCTTCTCCAGGGGATCTTCCTGACCCAGGGATTGAACCCAAGTCTCCTGCATGGCAGGCAGATTCTCTAATGCTGAGCCACGAGGGAAGCCCAATCTGCAATAGATTTTCATATTTTATAATTAAACATATAAATAATCATGTTAAATTCATTGAAGGCTAAAAGTAGCTTTTATTGGTCATTTAGTAACTTTACCTACTGCTAAATAAGGTCAATTTTCATTCCAATCCCAAAGAAAGGCAATGCCAAAGAGTGTTCAGACCACTACACAATTGAACTCATCTCACATGCTAGCAAAGTAATGCTCAAAATTCTCCAAGCCAGGTTTCAATAGTACATGAACAGTGAACTTCCAGATGTTCAAGCTGGATTTAGAGAAGGCAGAGGAACCAGAGATCAAATTGCCAACATCAGTTGGATCATCGAAAAAGCAAGAGCGTTCCAGAAAAAATATCTACCTCTGCTTTACTGATTACACCAAAGCCTTTGACTGTAGGAATCACAGCAAACTGTGGAAAATTCTTCAAGAGATGGGAATACCAGACCACCTGATCTGCCTCCTGAGAAATCTGTACATAGGTCAAGAAGCAGCAGTTAGAACTGGACATGGAAAAACAAACTGGTTTCAAATTGGGAAAGGAGTACATCAAGGCTGTATATTGTCACCCTGCTTATTTAACTTATATGCAGAGTACATCATGCAAAATGCCAGGCAGGATGAAGCAAAAGCTGGAATCAAGATCACTGGGAGAAATGTCAATAACCTCAGTTATGCAGATGATACCACCCTTATGGCAGAAAGCAAAGAAGAACTAAAGAGCCTCTTGATGAAAGTGAAAGAGGAGAGTGAAAAGTCGGCTTAAAGCTCAACATTCAGAAAACTAAGATCGTGGCATCTGGTCCCATCACTTCATGGCAAATAAATAGGGAAACAGTGGAAACAGTGACAGACTTTACTCTGGGGGGCTCCAAAATCATTGCAGATGGTGATTGCAGTCATGAATTTAAAAGACTCTTGCTCCTTGTAAGAAAAGCTATGACCAACCTAGACAGCATGTTAAAAAGCAGAGACATCACATTGCCAACAAAGGTCCGTCTAGTCATAGCTATGGTTTTTCCTATAGTCATGTATGGATGTGAGAGTTGGACTATAAAGAAAGCTGAGTGCTGAAGAATTGATGCTTTTGAACTGTGGTGTTGGAGAAGACTCTTGAGAGTCCCTTGGACTGCAAGGAGATCCAACCAGTCCATCCTAAAGGAAATCAGTCCTGAATATTCATTGGAAGGACTGATGCTGAAGCTGAAACTCCAATACATTGGCCACCTGATGCAAAGAACTGACTCATTTGAAAAGACCCTGATGCTGGGAAAGATTGGGGGCAGGAGGAGAAGGGGACGACAGAGGATGAGATGGTTGGATGGCATCACCAACTCAATGGACATGAGTTTGAGTAAACTCCGGGAGTTGGTGATGGACAGGAAGGCCTGGCATGCTGCAGTCCACAGGGTCACAAAGAGTCGGACACGACTGAGTGACTGAACTAACCTCTTTGTGACCCCATGGACTGCAGCACACCAATCCCTGGAGAAGGAAATGGCAACCCACTCTAGTATTTTTGCCTGGAAAATACCTTGGACAGAGGAGCCTGGGGGGCTATAGGCTATGGGCTCTCAAAAGAGTTGCACACAATTTAGCAACTAAGCAACAGCAGCAAATGCGTTACATATTCATAATCTTCTAGAAAGAAAATTTTTAACTACCAGCACTAACATGTGAGGTTAACAAGGTAGTAAGTTTCAAGATAGATTATACAAAGTTCAACTGTATTTCTATATACTGGCAACTAACAATTGACACTGACATTTTTAAAAAAGCATTATCATTTTTAAAAGTATTTTAAAATATTTATGGAAAAGTCCCGGATACTTTCTAGTGCAAAAAGTTCATTAGCAAATAAAGAAACCTCTTTGACACTTTTGGATTCTGAAATTTTTTTTATAAAAAAAAGTTTTTCTCTGAAATTTATCTTATAAATATATCCAACACCTTTGTTTAATGAGTTCTATTGGATCAAATGAAATGGCATAGCCTCAAGCCTTAGAAGGGGCTTCTGTTGTGGTTCAGTGATAAAGAATCTGCTTGCAATGCAGGAGACGTGGGTTCCATCCCTGGGCTGGGAAGATCGCCTGGAGAAGGGAATGGCAGCCCACTCCAGTATTCTTGCTTGGAGAATCCCATGGACAGAGAAGCCGGGTGGGCTACAGTCCGTGGGGTCGCAACAGAGACTGACATGACTAAGCAACTAAACAACAACAAAAAGCCTTAGAACATCAATCACATAGAGAAACTGCTGAAGAATTGAAAAGCGAAGGGATTTGTCTCCAGAGCAGTAAAGACATAATGACTTACTTTTATTCCTTTTATTGGTTTTGATATCATTGTATGGCCATGGGCTACAAGGGATGTACATAAATTGAAGGTATCAATAATATTAAGCATGACCTTTTAATAAACTGATCTATTTGTCTGTTTTAATTTCTTCACTGATAGAATGTGGCCAAAGATACCCTAATTATCATATGAAAGTTGTATTTCATCAGCAAGCATGTTTGAGGTACTCAAAACATTGCCTGACTTCAGGCATTCGATAAATATCCTTATTATACTACCAAAGAAAGAAAATACCTGGCACTGTTTAGAATATTACAGTTACAATATTCTCAGTTGTTGAGTTAATAAATCTATGAGCCAATCCTTTTTTAATCTGAGACAAACTAGATTTCTTGACCAGAAAAAGGTTTCCTCAAGATTTTCAACATATTATTGCCTAGAACATTGGTTGTAATGTATTTTAAATGCATGTGAACTACTGATCAACTGACCCAATGAACTTTCAGACACCTATCTTGAGACTTAAAAGACGGAGTCACGCTAAGGCCATGGGTGCTTACAGGCTGAGAAGGCATTCAAGGGTGAGTAGAGACAAAACAAGGGCAAACTTCCACCTCACTTTTTTTCTTAGGTTGGTAGAAGGCAGGTGTCTGAAAAATGATGCGGAAAGGAGTAAGAGGAAGACTTGTGTGAGATTTATGGGATTCCTTTCTGTCAGGAGGATTGTTGAAGGGATAGTCATAGTAGCTCTCAGAAGTGGGATTTCTTGAGTCTTGCTGTAATTAATACCTCATTTCCTTCTCTAAGGTGGATTTTGTTTTAGTGAATAATTATTTATTATTCAGTTTCATCCACACCTGTGCTGATGGATCAGACCAGTCATTATAATTATTCCTCAGGGTTGCAGATATATAGGGCAATGAATGGACTGAAAATATTTTTGGACTTCAGTTTGTAGAACTGCAAGCTCAAGAATGCACGGAAAGCAAGGAAAATACACATTGAATATTGAACACTCTGGAAACTCGGCAGTGAGTATGATTGCTCTGTTTTAATGTTTGCCTATATTGCTGCCTATATTGTAGTCTGACTTTCAGCATTTAATAGCAATCTAATTTCTTTACTGCAATGTAGTCAGTCACAATTTTACATCCTTCTCCAAAAGGAAGAGTAACCGTGTATTCATTTTTTCCTTCAAATTTTCACGCTGTATTCTGCTCTATTGTACTTTAGAAGTTAGTTTTTACATTTGCTTTTATACAGAGTTAGAAATGTTTCCATGACCACATGATATAAAATAAATTCATTTAACTTTTAGTACTCACCACTATGGTGAGACATGATTCAGAGAGGAATTTGCTTGAGCAAATTGATAAAATTCATAAAGCTCCAAAGACATCTTGGGTTTAGTTTGAAGTTACATTTTTACAACTTCATACTTAGATTCTAGATATAACTTCTAAACCTGTCAGAATTCACATTTCTAAATATACTAGAAATCCAGATACTAATCCCGGATATCCTCTTTAGGTGAAAGAAATCCTGAGAAAAATCTCTACTTTGTATGAAAATATGACCTTTCTGTCTATTTTTAAGGGCTTTATACCAAGAATCCAGTCTTCACTGCATAGTTTAAAGTGGTCTTTTAGAGAGTAGAACAAAGGATATAGCTGTTAAGTCACTGAGTCGTGTTCAGCTCATTGCAACCCATGGACTGTAGACCCCAAGGCTCCTCTGGGTGCCATTTCCTTCTCCAGGGGATCTTCCCTACCCAGGGATCGAACCCACATCTCCTCATTGGCAGGCAGGTTCTTACCACTGAGCCACAAGGGAAGCCAAGAGCCAAGGATAGAACTGTGCTAAAAATTGAAATGATAAGTTAAAGTTCACACCTGAAAAATACAGGCAATATTTTGTCTTTACAGTTTGGAGCTGTGGCAATCGGCCTGAATTTACTCACCTATAAATTAAGCCTAAGAAGATCAAGTCCTGTTGGTTACTTGAATAAGAATCCCACAGAGGATTCTTGGTTTACTGAAAGAAAAGGAATTTGTCCTTTGAGTCATCACACAAAGGACCATCCTGAGGCTATTCTCTTTGTCATTTGTCTCTGAGTTTGACACTCTATAATTGGATCTTCAGAATGCTGGAATAGTCAGGTGGGAAAAAAATCCCTTTAGCCAAGTATTCATCTTGATAGTTTCTCTAAAAAATAGCAAACTTGAAGATGTTTACAAATATTATTTCAAGCATATTTTTCAGCATATGTCTGGCTAGCTGAAAAAGTTTCAATTACCATAGATATTTAAGGCATAGTAATAAAAATATTTTCTCTTAAGATCAAATTAAATAATAGAATTAAAAAATGAAACTCATAAAGAAAATAAATTTTGGTATATTGTTTTTCTGTTGGGAGATATGAGAAATTAATCCTTATAAAGTGAGGGGAAAAGCTTAGAGAACTTTCCTTGGTAATTGTTAATGTACTTCAGTTGCCTATGGTCATTCTTAGCTAAAGCTGACTCTCTAATTAAACATTATTCACAGCTCTTCAATGATTCCTATTTTCTAGAAAGACTTCACTTGTCAGAGCAACCATGACACAGCAAAAATTGTTACTGGGGCTGTAATATTACCCAGAAGCTGAGCCTAGATCACAGGTTCTCTACCCTTATGGTAAATGCCACCCATCATTTTCCTTCTTTGAAAGGTTTGAGATTCTATCCATGCCAGAAAATTCTGGAAAAGTGGCCTGGTGAGTGAGTCTTATTTTGTTTACAAAGCACATGAAAATATCCAAGTCCTTCAAAATATCCAAGTTTACCAGCCACAGGCAAACTGGGTAATAACTAAAGTGATGGAAATCATCAGGTAGGAAAATAAGCTGGGTGGTTATTAAAGATAAATCCAACTTGACTCAGATTTACCTAGTGAATAACACAGACTTTGATTAATCCTATGCAATAAAACTAGAGCTGTTTCCTTTACCCCTTTGATATAACCCTTATAGAAAAATCAAACTTAGCGAAGTCTTTACTGACAAGAGAATTCCATCTTATCTATATTTAATAGCAATCATTTATTTTTAGTATTGTTGATAATAGTTCCCAGTGGAGCAATGACTTTATACAATGCTAGTTTGACAATTTTATGCAACTCTTTGGTTGATGGGTTAGCAATTTTTAGAGCTATTTTGTAATGGGTTATCAACATGATAAGAGATGACTAGCAGTTGCAGCATTAGAAATAAAAGCACCAATACCATACTAAGGATAATGATAGCTAATACTTACTGAAAGCATACTCTATGCCAGACATCACTCTAACCCTTTTCATAAATCATTAAGTGAAGTGAAAGTCGCTCAGTCGTGTCCAACTGTTTGTGACCCTGTGGACTGTAGCCTGCCAGGCTCCTCTGTCCATGGGATTTCCCAGGCAAGAACACTGGAGTGGGTTACTGTGCCCTTCTCCAGGGGATCTTGCTGACCCAGGGATTGAACCCAGGTCTCCTGCATGGCAGGCAGATTTTTTTACCGTCTGAGCCTCTAATCATTAACCCTCAGAGCAAATCTACAAGTGTGAGGAATCCTAGTAGCCTCCTTTTTAGCAAGAAATGGCAGAGATGTCCTTGACTCACAACTAGAAAATCAGTATTATTTTCCTATGAGATGGAGACCCTCAGGCAATCCTATGTCATTTTTGAGATGTAATAAAACTTTTTGCCCAGATCCATATTTTTCTGAACTTCCTCCTCTCCCATTTTCATTTCTTCTTATTCTTTCTCCTCTTTTTTAACACAACTCTTCCTCCCAATCTTTCCCACTGAACTCACCCATTTTCAATTTTTATCAACCCCCTTTCTCAAATATATTTAGCAATTACTGTATTTGTTTAATTATACACAAATGTTTTCCTCCCTGTTATATTAGCATGCAAACTCCCTGTGAGTAGAGACTTTTGTTGTTGTTGTTGAGAACTATTTTTATACTGCTCTATGCTGAAGAGGGGGCTTCCCTGGTGGCTCAGCTGGTAAAGAATTCGCCTGCAATGCAGGAGACCCTGGTTTGATTCCTGGGTCAGGAAGATCCGCTGGAGAAGGGACAGGCTACCCACTCCAGTATTCCTGGGCTTCCCTGGTGGCTCAGCTGGTAAAGAATCTGCCTGCAGTGTGGGAGACCTGGGTTCGATTCCTGGGTTGGGAAGATCCCCTGGAGAAGGGAAAGGCTACCCACTCCAGTGTTCTGGCCTGGAGAATTCCATGGACTGTATAGTCCATGGTGTTGCAAAGAGTTGGACATGACTGAGTGACTTTCACTTTCACTTTCATGCTGAAGAGGAACCCAAAAACAAGTCACAAACTGGACAAAAGATTTACCTTCTGTGTCCTTGTCTTGGGCTTGCAAGTTCCACTGCATAGAGCATGATGTGGATTATGCAAAGGAATCTATGTGTGAGAATTTTTCATTGGTATAGTGTAGTGTAGTATACACTTTATTAACATATTACTGTAGTTCAATATAATAACATGCCATATGTAATGTAGTAGAGTAGAAATTACGCTAGCTCTAACACTGGAAAGTCTGAGCACCAATGCTCATTATTGGGTCATCATGGGATAATAATGGTACTACTACTTCCAATGTCCACTCTTTTTGCTTCAGTATTCTCATTTCCAAAATAACCTGAACAGGTTGTATCTGATAAGCTGGAAGAACTTTTTCAGCTCTAACATTCTATTCCTCATATGCATACATGCTCCCTTAAATATGCTCCATCTACAACATCTTGCAACATTAAGGTATTTAATAAATTAATATGTTTGTAATGTAACAGAGAAGATGGATTATATACATTCCCGATCTGAAATTCTGGATAACTTATAAAAATTGTTTAAAAGTTAACATAGACTAATCTGTGTAGATTTTTTTTTTTTTTGTCCTCAGAGGATAAGAAAATATTTACTTCTTTTTAAAGTCTTGGGTTATCCCTTTAAATAATAACAGCAACAGCCTTGTTTATTTTTTGACTGAAGAGTTTAATTTTAGAAATTTAGCACCATGCTTTCTGTTCACTTAACACTTCATCTCTATAGTCAGCCACGTGTTCAAATAACCAAGAGGCTCACAGCGCCGCATACTGGCATGAACAATCAAGTGATGTCCCTTCCATCTTAACCAGGGTGAGTGTGAACCCAGGAGTCCCTGCAGAGTCAGGAATGCCACGCACAGGTAATGTTAAGTGGAGCACCTTTTATCCAGGTTGGAACGTGCTCTCTGTGGAGATGTATTTGGTCTATTCTTTCCCAGGACATGTATTTAATCCTTTAATTCACCTACGTTCACTTTGAGCATTTGCTGTGTTCTCACTATAAGTCACCACGAGGCAATCCACAAGAAGAAGAGCAGTTGATAGTCTCTGTTTTCATAGAGCTAAGGTTCTTTGAACGTTGGGGATTCAAATATTCTCAGATAATGTTTGAAAATAGAAGGAATAATTACAAAGTACAAACACGTTTGGGGAGGGAGAATGGAGCAAATGCGTCAGCAACGGGGAGATGAATTCACTAATGAGGCTCTGATGAGAGATTGCGTCATGTGCGAAACTTCGAGAATCGTACTCTATTGTGATCATCTTCTTTTCCTATACTGTTCCAGCCTCTGAACCTGTATGTGGCACTGTCTATAGCTCTCTTGGTTCTGACCTCTAGTGCACATAACCTTGACATAGGATCCTGGCTCTATTTTCCAGATCTTCTCTGCTAGCTTTGGAGACTAGATTAATCCTTCCTTGGTTCTTGATCTTGGCTATTAGCTGACTTAACTTTATCTCAGGGCTGTATCCCTATATCTTCAGCTCCAGTTTAGAAACTTGGCATTGACTATAAATTACTTATACTGCTTGGCAGTTTGGCTGGGTTACCCTGACTCTGGAATGCCCGTCCTCCATTGTGAAGTCTTGCTGTGGAGGTTCAGTAGAAAAAGTATGAACTTTGTTACTCGATGAAAAAATATAAACTGTTGATACTGTTGCTAGGTCAGTGTGAAATAATAAGTGAGTTAAATGAGTGGAGATAGAAAATGTTTCTACTTGTTTCAGAGGCAAAAAGCAGAATTGAAAGAGGCCTTAGATAACATCGAATCTGGTAGTTCTTAAACCTTGCTGTGTATTAAAAACACCCAGGGATTATTAAAGAACTACTGATGGCTGAGTCCCGCCCTAGAACAGTTAAGTTGGAAACTGTGGTGGTGGGATGCATGTAACAATATTTCTTAAAAACTTCAGGTGAATCTAATGTGCAGCTAATGATGCGGATGTGGTATCTAGTCCCATTCCATCATTTAACAATTAGGGGAAACGTGACCAAGGAAATTTAAAAGATTTTCCAGAACCCATACTGCTTTTGTCAGAAGTGACTGAAATAGGAGAAGTGTCCTGTTGTCTGACTATGGGCACTTTATTTCATTAAGCTGCTTTTTTATAAATTTTTCTTAAGGCAGTATTATAGTACCTTCAGTCTTGGTGAAGAAGATGACACTTTCTCTAGGACTAACTTGGTCTTAGTGGCCCTCACTTGCCTGGCCTGAGGGACCCCTGTCCTCATTCTGCCCTATTGCCTTGCAGCTGTCACCATTTGCACAAAACCCTGACCTTTCGACAAATATCACAGTCTGTATTTTGTGACATTTAAGACCTGCTCTAGTCTGCCTGGAAGGCATGAGTGGTGTAGTTGTATTCCATTCTGTGAGGGTCATGCTCTCATCCAAATGATAATGAGATAATTAATCATATCAAACAATTGAAAATTTATGTAGGTTTCACAGTGCCAGGAACTTTGCAGACCTTGTTTTATTTTGCACTGTCATCATTGGAAAGTTTCCGAGAGTTCTTTCATTGTGCACTTTCAGATATTTTAAGCCTGGGAAGGACATAATGAACTCAGCTAGATTCTCTGTGCCTATAGTCATCCTGGGTCTCAGGAAGCTACTTACAGGCTGGATGATAGGTAACTAAAAGGCTTATTATTAGGAGCGGTTCATCACTTGGTGATCAGTAAAACTTAAAGATTTAGGAATACTCTAAAAACAGTTTGGAAAACCTTTACAATGTATCATTCCCCTCCTGGTAACATAATCACTGTCCGATACTCAGGTCTTGGGGTAAAACCAGATGCCTGAGAAGACCTTGCTGTGTTGAAGGTAAAGCATGCAGCCTTCTGCATGGTGAGTGAAGTTTGGGAAAGGCATTCCCAAATAGCAGGACCGTTTGTGCCAAAGTCCTACCTTAGAAGTGAGCATGGTACATTAAAGAAGCTGAGTGGAGGACAGTGTGGCTCGGGGCTACTGTACTAGTCAAGAGAAAAAGGAAACTTGGACTAAAGTGGTATCAACGGAGATAAAGGCAGTAGTAATATTGGGACATGTTTAGCAGATAAAGTTAAAAGGGCTTGGTAATAGATTGGGAGATTTCAAGGATAATCCCTTTGCTCCACTTTATGAAAGTGAATCGAATGGATGGTGGTGCCATTTAATGACATCTGAGAGTTGGCCAGGTTTCCCTAGCAAGATAATAACCTAAGATTTGGACTCAGTGTGATACCTTTGAGCCATCTGAAATATGCTATTGTGTAAGCATTGAAAGGATAGAGGGGAAAGCTGTATTGAAGATAAACTTGAGAGTCATTTGGATACAGATAGAAATTAAAATCATAGGGGGGAGAAAGAATAGAGTGGTTACATTGGCCCACTGCCTATTTTTGTGAATAAAGCTTTATTGGAACACAGCCATGCTCATTTGTTTACTGTCTATTGCTGCTTAAACTATAATGGCAGATTGGTAGAGTTATAACAAAAACTGTATGGCTCACAAAGCTGAAAATGTTTACTATTTGGTCCTTCACAGAAAAAGCTCACTACCCTAAGACTTAGTGTGAAAAAATACAAGGGTCTAAGAATGACAGGGCTTCCCAGGTAGCGCTAGTGGTAAAGAACTTGCCAGCCAATGCAGGAGACATAAGAGATGCGGATTTGACCCCTGGGCTAGGAAGATCCCTTGGAGGTAGGACGTGGCAACTCACTCCAGTATTCGTGCCTGGAGAATCCCATGGACAGAGGAGCCTGGCAGGCTACAGTCTGTAGGGCTGCAAAGAATCAGACACAACTGAAGCAACTTAGCGTGCATATAAGAATGTCAACAATAAAGACTGAAAGTGGATCAGAACTTTCAAAAGAAACTGAGAAGATCCCCAGAGGTTAGGAGAAAACCAGTGAGAATGGAAATAATCATTCAAGAAAGAAGAGGAGTGATCTTCATTGGCAAATGCTATTGAGGGCTTAAAGATGAGGGCTAAAGTCCATCAGTTAGATTTTGGTGAATGCGTGCTATTGGTGACTCTGTTAAGAGGTGTTTCAGAGGCCTGGCAGAAGCAGAAGCTAAACTGGATTGGGCTGAAGAGTGTGCAGATAGAGACACTGCATTTAGACCACTCGAGAAATTTTGTTCTCCAAAGAGAGAGGAAGAGAAGTAGCTAGGAGGGTATTTTAATTTATTTATTTATGGCTGCGCTGAATCTTCACTGCTGCACAGGCTTTTTCTCTACTTGCGGTGTGTGGGCTTCTCTTTGCAGTGGCTTCTCTGGTTGCAGAGCACATGGCCTCGGGCACGCAGGCTTCAGTACTTGTGGCGCGTGAGCTCAGTAGTTGTGGCTCCCGAGCTCTAGAGCACAGGCTCAATAATTGTGGTGCACGGGCTTAAATGCTCCTCGGCAGGTGGGATTTCCCCAGATCAGGGATCAAACCTGAGCCTCCCGTGTTGGCGGTGAATTCTTTACCACTGAGCCCCCAGGGAAGTCACTAGATGGGTATTTGAAACCAAGGAGATTTTCTTGTTTAAGATGAGAGGAGAGATTTCAGTGTGTTTAAATGGTAAAAGGAGGCAGTCATTTAAGGGAAAAATGGTGAGTATTCAGTCCTGGAGGAAGGATAAAACAAAAAAGTTGCTGAGGAAGGCAGAGGGGATGGGATCCAAAAGCAGATTGGTAGGTCAGCTTCAGGCAGAAGGAGGGATAGCATCTTTTGTATGAATCAGGAAAAGAAGAGAATGGATTGATGGGTTTGGTACCTAGTGGGGATTTGAAAGAGTTTCCATTGGATGATTTCAAGTTTCCCAATGAAGTGGAAAGGAAGTGAAGTCAATTGATAGGAATGAGGAGGGACAATTTGTGTGTGAGGGTTGGTGGGTGGAGGTTTCAGGTTTCAAGACAGGGAAGAAGCTGAAGGAATTATTTTCAAAGGAGAGCAGATCTTAATCAGAGTTATAATAGGATGGTAGAGCAGTACAGAAAATCCATCTGAGAATGATGACCACACATTTCTGTTAATTCTGATGTGCTCAAGGACGTGACTTTGCCCAGCCATGTGACCGTTCAAGGGAAGGTCGGGCGTAAGCAGTCACTTGTTTGCCAACTAGGAAAACCGACCAGAGGGAAGTGCAAGAGGCTTTAGGGAGCTGGCATCTGTGCTGAAAAATGGGCCTGGGAACAAAAGGTGGATGAGGAGAGATCTGAGTGAAGCCAGGGCTGCTGGGCTGGACAGTCTAATAAAACTAAAGAAACGCTGTTACAGCAATAATTGAACAAGCTGGAAGGAGAGAACCTGATGGTTAGAGCACAGGTTTCCTGAAGAAGTGATTTTGGAAACGGTGCAGGTTGGGGTAATGACAATATTCAGGGGTGTAGTGGGTATAAGGAGGAGAACCTACCATTCAAGTATTGTTCTGCTCATGTGAAAAGACAGAAGACCTCATACTTAGCATTAGAACATAGGATAAAAGAAGACGTGATATTAACAGATTGTGATTGCTTATAATATTACAGAAAGCATGCAATTACTTCCATCTGAATAAAAATGTGGACTTTAAGTCTAAAATGCTTCAGAGACGTATAGGGATTCAATAGTGTTAATACATTGGGTTATAGATAACACAAAAGAGATGATAAATGACAAGAGTTTTTGTTTTCACTACTAATATTTTTTATTCACACTCTTCTTAGGTGAAAGAAAATTGCTGCCTTAAGCTGACTCTGTGGAACATCTTTCTGGTTTGTTTCTTAGCCTGTCTGATAACCACAACAATTGGAGTGCTCATAATAACCCTGGTGAATAATAACAATTATCAACATTATTGTTATTCATTGTTAATTATGAGTGTTAATTATTAAAATGATAATTATAATTTTCTAATATTATTAATTATCATAACAACTCTTCTATTGGTATCCAGCTACCCACAGGACACCCGACACCTACACCCCCCTGTACTACTGAGCAGTCTACAGTGAGCACCACTTCAACAGGACCGGGAACCAGCACTTCACCCGAACCTACAACCTCCACTACTTGGTCATCTACAGTGAGCACCACTTCAACAGAACCGGAAACCAGCACTTCACCCGAACCTACAACCTCCACTACTTGGTCGTCTACAGTGAGCACCACTTCAACAGAACCGGAAACCAGCACTTCACCCGAACCTACAACCTCCACTACTTGGTCGTCTACAGTGAGCACCACTTCAACGGGACCGGGAACCAGCACTTCACCCGAACCTACAACCTCCACTACTGGGCAGTCTACAGTGAGCACCACTTCAACGGAACCGGAAACCAGCACTTCACCCGAACCTACACCCTCCACTACTGGGCAGTCTACAGTGAGCACCACTTCAACGGGACCGGGAACCAGCACTTCACCCGAACCTACACCCTCCACTACTTGGTCGTCTACAGTGAGCACCACTTCAACAGAACCGGAAACCAGCACTTCACCCGAACCTACAACCTCCACTACTTGGTCGTCTACAGTGAGCACCACTTCAACAGAACCGGAAACCAGCACTTCACCCGAACCTACAACCTCCACTACTTGGTCGTCTACAGTGAGCACCACTTCAACAGAACCGGAAACCAGCACTTCACCCGAACCTACAACCTCCACTACTTGGTCGTCTACAGTGAGCACCACTTCAACAGAACCGGAAACCAGCACTTCACCCGAACCTACAACCTCCACTACTTGGTCGTCTACAGTGAGCACCACTTCAACAGAACCGGAAACCAGCACTTCACCCGAACCTACACCCTCCACTACTGGGCAGTCTACAGTGAGCACCACTTCAACAGAACCGGAAACCAGCACTTCACCCGAACCTACACCCTCCAGTACTTGGCAGTCTACAGTGAGCACCAGTTCAACAGAACCGGAAACCAGCACTTCACCCGAACCTACAACCTCCACTACTTGGTCGTCTACAGTGAGCACCACTTCAACAGAACCGGAAACCAGCACTTCACCCGAACCTACACCCTCCACTACTGGGCAGTCTACAGTGAGCACCACTTCAACGGAACCGGAAACCAGCACTTCACCCGAACCTACAACCTCCACCACTTCAAATGAACTTACAACCACAGCAGCTACCACCACAAATTCAAGTGAAATCCCAGCTTCCGACTCTACAGCAGGACAATAAAATCACCACTTCCTCCACCGGTGACCATTACCACTTCCACTTAAGCCACAACTACTGTAGCTCCCACTTAGCTTACGAACCCAGTGGTCCATCACTCTGCTTCAGCCACGTGTAATTTACACCTGTTCATCCGAACCTGCAACTGCAGAGCCACCATTATCACTTTAATCTAGTGGAACTACCACCAGTCATCAGATGTTCTATGGCAAGTTATTCCACTACAAATTCGTTATTTCCACCACAAATTAACCTACAACCGTCTCCCCTCGCTGGCTCTTTCCTCAAACTATAGCTCCCTCTTCAAGAGCTGACTCTATGTCTACTACCATTGCTACATTATACCTATAGCAGCTACCATGATGCCAATTGAAGAAGAGAAATTTAGACAGTGAATAAGGGAAAAATTGCCTTCATTTTCACCACACCAACAGTTAGGACTTCCAAAACTATTAAAACTATTTTTCTTTTAAGAGCTGTACACCAGAAACTAGCACATTGTAAACCAATGTTAATAAAAAAATTTTAAAGAGAACTGAACACTTAGGCTAAGAACCTTCTCTTTTTTCTATATTTCAAAATAATATAATTTCATATGGAAAGTAACCCAATTTGTTCATTTAGAATGTCTTTAAGACATTTTCTATAAAAGATTGTAGTAAAATAAGCCATTTAGTTTTTAATATGTGTTGGTTTCAGTTCAGAACATTGCATTCTTCTGTACACAAATGACAGACATATCACATTTTATAAGGGGGAGATTTTTAAAAATTTTAGAATTTATAATAATAATTGTTTCCTTTATAGTGAATTTTATTGTGTTTCATCAGTTTCCCTTTCGAGTTTAATTACATTTTAAGCAACCATATTCTATTCACTTTAATACTACCAAAAGTTAATTTTAATCTCTATTTTAAAATTAAATTGTTAATTTTCTATAATCTTGTAAATAAATTAATTAAAGACTCAAGACTCTACTATGTGCTTAAGGACAGAAATTACAGAAGAAAATAGCAATGTAGATTAAGTAGTAAATTCATTAATTTAAATTTTTACTTTGAATAATAATTCTAGTGGATTTAAATTACAATTGATGATATTCCAGACTTACTAAATCAAGACCTTTAGACTGGAACTAGTAATCTATAGTTTTAAAAACTTTATAGATGTCCAGACAAGTTTGAGAATCAGTGGTTCAAAAGTCTTAGTCTAAGAATGGCATTAAAACAACTCAAATTCTAATTAAAAATATTACAAATCAGAACATGTACTAGGCATGCAAAAAAATAGAATTACCCTGGTGGCTCAAGACTCCACCTGGTAAAGAATCCTCCTGCAACGCTGGAGACCTGGGTTCGATCCCTGGGTTGGGAAGATCCCCTGGAGGAGGGACCGTCTACGCACTCCAGTATTCTGGCCTGGAGAATCCCATGGACTGTGTGGGGTCACCAAGTGTCATACATGACTGAACAACTTATGCTTTCACTTCACAGATCTAGCTATGTACAAAAAACTTATATATATATGATCAGGAGAGGAATGTTTCATTTGCCAAATAGTGAGAAAGTATTTCCAAACAAAACTTACAAATTAAATCTCCTGAGAAAATTTTAAATTGTTTAAAATCTCATACTTGGACCTCAGTAGACACTCACTATTAATTTTTACTAGCTGAGTTATTTTAATTGTATGTGCTCAGAAGTGCTCACATTTTAGTAAATACATTAATTTAGATTTCTAATAATGCATATGGGCCTTCCCTTCCCCTTGTTGTTTTGATTAGGAATATTTTATGAGATATTTAAAACATCACTGGTTAGACCATTCAATTCCTGATTTGGAGTTACCACTTTCTAATTAGTTTACAGTTTTACTAGTCATCAGGATGATAAATAATCTGAAGTTTATCTATAATTGTAGATAAACACATGTATAGCTCATTTTATAAGGAATAATAGGAGTTCTTTAGCATGTAGCATAATTGGTCCTTAAGAAATACACATTAACTGAATAAGAAAATGCTAGCTAACTTGTACTACTTAAGATCCATGAGGATAGGCCTTCTGTATTACTTTTTGTTGCACCCATTGGCACATAGTAGATTCCGGTAAGTATTTATTTCAAATTTCAAATATTTATATTTGACAGATAATTTCAAAAGTATAATTCTGCAAGACTATACTATTTAGCTCTTAAATAGCCCATTTTTATTTAGATTGAACCATTTCAATTCGTCTAGCCTTTTTTTTAACCAGACTTGTTTTCTACCTTTTAATAATGTATTTCATTTTCTGAACAGTCGCCATTTCCATAAATTTGGAGTCACGAGGTCCTACAGTAGCTAGTGAAGTCTTCAGGGCATCGTGGATCATTAGAAGCACCGTGGTGGGATGTGCAAGTGGGGAAGAACAGCAGTAACTATGAATAAACTATATACCAGGCAGGTTAAAAGGGGTTTTCATATATTTGGCTCATATTTATGTTTCCTACCATATTATTTTTCCATATGGTTAGTTTGTGATCCACTGTATACTCTAGCACTTCCCCCATTCCAAAAAAAAAAAAAAAAATCCACAACAAAGAAATTTCTCTTTATTCTTCTCAGCATTTGCATATTTAAATGAATATTATTTGGGAGTTTTATCTCTGTTTTAGCTATTTGAAAGTGACCATCTTGGTGTGTCATTTTGTTATTCCTACAGCCATCTGAAGGGAAGGGTACAGTGGGGTGTATAGAACAGGGTACTCTTATCTTATGCAAACATAAGGAACATCACTTTTATTTTGTCATTGTTATATTTTATTGCTTTATTTTTATTTATTTATTATTTACAAGCCACAGGATCATTTAAAAGTTTTTTATCGCATTTGCAAGCCTTTCTGCAAGTAAATAAACAGTGTAGGTCAAATGATGGAACAACAAAATATTCAATTCCCAAGCTGTGACACAATGCTTTATTTGGGAAGAATGAGACATAATCTCAGGTGTAATTTGGGGAGGGTATAAAACGTGCTGATTCTACATGAACCGCCCACATAATACACATTCTTCCTGTGACCTAAAGGACCAAATCTGGGGCTTCTACCAACATGCCAAATGAACTGCAAATGAGTAACAGTTCACAGCTATCTTGTCTCTAAGGTCTGTGCCCTTCACCACAGCTGGACTCTGTGCTAGAGATGAGGAAGATACAGACACTCATCTCAGGGGCCTTACACTCCAGTAGAGAATCTGACACACAGGTCTAATATAATAATTACTGCATCACTGAGCCTGCTTATAAGCTGAACTCTCCCAAACCTACTTCCTAATGACTGGGTTTGGAGTCAAAGTTTCCCTGGTTTACATTTTTACCCCTTTCCAGGTACTGATTCTATCATTCATTCACGTCATAATTTATTCATGCGACGAATATTTATTCAATACTTACTACAAGTCAGGTTCTGAGAATATAGCAGTAAATAGGAAAAACAAGGTTACAGGTCCCAGAGTTTATGTTATAATAGGAGGAATGGGTGATACATGTGGAAATGCATAAATAAAATAATTTCCAAGAGCAACAAGTGTCAGAGGGCGGTTGAAAATGGCAAGTGATGGAAGTGAAGGTGGGGATCGACTTTTCTCAACCTCAACACTGCTGACGTTTGGAGTCACACCATTCCTGCTTTGTGCATTTGCAGCATGTTTAGAAGCACTTTTGCCCTCTTCTCACTAGACAGATGCCATTAGCAACGACCCCTGATATGACCATTAATGTCTGAAAGTGTTATTCGCTCAGTTGTGTCTGACTCTTGGCGACCCCATGGACTGAGCCCACCAGGCTCCTCTGTCCATGGAATTCTCCAGGGAAGAACACTGGAGGGGTTGCCATTCCCTTCTCCAGGGGATCTTCCTGACCCATGGAACAAACCCAGGTCTCCTGCACCGCAGGCAGAAGATTCTTTACCATCTAAACCATCAGAGAAGCCAGAGAATCCAAGATATTACCAAATATGGCCTGTGGGGAGGAGGCCAAAGAATCCACAGTTTAAGATGGCATAGTTTTGGAGATGGCATTTGAGCAAGAGCTCCCAATAGTTCAACAAAGGTCCTACTCTGGGCCCCGAATCATCTTTGCTGTGTCCCTGAGCATAATATGGTGGCCCTCTGTTGAGTATGGGTTTCTACTGGGGTCTGTTGGTTCCCAGCATCAGAGTCCTCACCATGCAGAAGTGTAAGGAGGCACGTTTGCTTACCAAAATGCTGGAGCCTCCTCACCAGGTTCCCCACTGCAGGCTTAGTTATAGGCTCAATTCTGATTTTCCATTCTCACATCCTGTTTTTCCCACCATCCTCTTAGTGGGCTGGGAACCAGTGCTGGTTTTGTTTCCATCATCATGATTTGCTTTCATCTCTAGTGATGGGAGGCTCATCCATGAAGCTAAGTCTCCTTGGCGATGGCTCAGGGTTTCTTGATCACGCAGAGCCCGCCATTGCTGCAGAACTTGCCAGGAGGTAGACTGTTTCTGCCTACGGTCCTGGTCACTCCCCCTGGACACCTGCTGGGAGGCGCCGCTCTGCTGGTCTGGCAGCTCTAGGACTCATCATCTGCCTCAGTCCTGCCCAGAGATGCCAGCGGCTGTTTGGGGATGGAGCCTTCCCCCCTCCCAGGGAGAGCGGACGCTGTACCCTCATTCACAACATTCAGTAGTTCCTTACCTAGAAGGCGGGTCTTCTTCCTGGCCTGAGCTCCCTTCTGGAATGTTCTTCTGCCACTCATTACCTATAGAAACTGCACGCACCTTTCTTGTTTCTTATATGTCTCATTTCCCTGTCACTTATATCCAGATCTTCGCATATGCTATTTTGATTTTGACACTTTATAGTATATTTTCATAGCAGTTGAAAATAGAAGTTGGAAACTTTTTGTGTGTGTGAGTCACAGATAATATCTAGAATGATTCTGGCTACCTGCCAGACAGCACTTCTGAATACAACTACTCTAAGACAGATAAAGTCTTGTTTCCCAGAGAAGTGGAACATAGCCTTCTCTCTCTCTCTCTCTCTTTCAACATAGCTTTCTAATATAAAGAACTGGCCAAATCTTCTCTACTTGCCTTCTTTTCAAGGCTAAGGCCTAGTGGACTCTGATCTTTCTTTTTAATTCAGTTCTCCTGGTTGCTGCTGTATCTCTTTTTTCATCAGCTGTCTTGGCATGGTTTTCTGGTTTTCTCCTTTGGGTGTGTTTCTGGCAACCGTCTTTGATTTCCTTGAAGTATCCCCTCATTTATTTCCTCTTTAGATTTGGAATGACTTCTACCCCACTTATTCTTGACCTGCAAGTCAGTCTCTTTCCTTTTTACTGATTTAAGATGACCTCTCACCTGTGTGATTGAGAAGTAGGGTTCCATCAGAACTGGATAATCTAGTTGTGGTTTTGTTGTGCCCAGGGGAGGAGTGGTGTCTTTCTACTCTGCCTCTTGGCCGCCAAGTCCAGAACTTGACCACCTAGGATTCTGGTTTGACCAGCACATCTGTCCCTCTCCAGGGTAAAAGGTGGGGCGCTTGCAGTGAAGCTAAAAATGTTATTCACGTACGACTGTCAGCGCTTGAGTCACAGCGGCTGCAGCTGTATCACACGAAAGGGCGCCCTGCACCTACTGTAAGCTTTTTTCTCAAAGTGAACATCAAAGGCCTGCTTCCAGGTAGTGAATGTTTTAAGCGAAGATAAGAAGAGTCCCTGTCTGGGCCATTGCCAATGCTGGGTGAAATTCAGATGCTTTGAACCAGCTCAGTATAGCTAAGAAATCCCTTTTAAAAGGCTCAGATTTCACCCCAGTAAAAAAATATAATAACTATTAACACATTTTTGATGTATTTTCACCAGTTCAACATTGTGTTATGTTTAACTCACTTTAAAGAACAAAGGAAGGCCCTTCTAACTCTGATTTTCATTTCGAGGAAATTGTATTTTTGAAATTGTGTGCTCCAGCAATAAATGGCATCATGAAGGCTCAACTCTGAGCTTCTGGCTCTGAAAGCCTTACGACTTCTAGAAAAGTTCCTCTTTTGCCACTTTTAATTTCTTCAAGATACTCAATAAATTCCTCCAAAGAATATGACTTATTCTCTTATGGTTGTGATTCCTTGGAATTTGAAGAACAAACCATCATCTTTAGAGTAGGTGGAGGTACACTCATTCACCTGAAGAGAATATTATTCTTAAAGCTAAAGGACAATTATATTCTCATAAAATCACTGAGGTCTCTTCAGTTACATGTACAAAAGATATTAACAAATAATATGAAAAAGCAGAGTAACAATTTAGTAGTAAAAAAACTTCAACAGAATAATGTTAAAATTAAATACCAAATACTTTTTTTCCTTAACAGCTCTGGGAATAAAATACACTCAAATAGTGGTGAGCAGAAGTGAAATAGACAATCTTATATTCAACCAATGGCAGTATTAATCAGTCCAAACATAAAGATGGAAAAAACTTGGCAACATGTACTGAAAGCTTTAATATGTTATGGACTTTGTCAGAGGAGATCAATTACTGAAATGCTATGCTAAAGAAATACCAAATATATACAATAAATACCAACTATATACAATAAATACCAAAAATATGTAAAAGTGCTTTATGGTACAAGTAAATTTTTAATAGTTTTACTTGCAAATTCAAAATATTGGGAAAAATGCCTAAAAGCAGAAAGATTGCATGGTGAAATACAGAAGAGTCATGATATTTTCCAACATCTTGAAAACATGGTTTAAAAAGCAGATTATAAAATATACTGTGAAATTTTAAAATAAAAAGACAAGAATACACTAAAGATGGTCCTCTCACAGTGAGATAGAATCTAGGCACTTTTCTGTGTGTGTGGTTAGACTTCTCTATATTTTCTAAATTTTCTATTAATACATTTTTTTTATCAGAAAAACATTTTAATTAAGAATATTATTCAGAAAAAAATAGCATTAGAGAAAATTAGGTTATCTTTTAGCAAACACAGATCACTTATGTAGCTGATTGTTTTGTTTTGAAAATACGTTTATGAATTTTCTAAAAATGCCAGCACCCGGAGCATTCTGGGGAGAGAGCTGAGACGGGGGGACGGCAGTTAGAAGTGCGGTCTTGAGTGGCGTGGTTTGTGTTTCGCTCAGGTTGTCTATGTGGGGAGGTGGGTCTGGGAGCAGATGGCAGAGGAGCAGGGTGTGGGAGGAAGGCAAGCTAGCAGCCTCCCTTCTTTATGGAGATTCTTCAGCAGCGCCTTCTCTCACTTTGCAGCAGGGTGGGGACTGGCTTCATCCTTCCATTCTGATTTCAACATGTCTTCTCTTACTTGCCCGGCCCTGGGGTCTGCTTCTGAGGACCCAATTCCATCGAACCTTTGCTCCCTTGTCCTGTTCTCCTGTAAGCTGAGTAGACCTCTAGAGGTCAGGTTGGAACATCTTTCCTTGTACATCGTAAGAGATTTTGTACCCAACATTGTCTAAATAAACCAATTAAATGAATAAAAGGCAAAAGAAATCTCATGGGCTCCAATATAACATTAGACCTACTTTGATCAGTTGCCTTGGTTAGAATTTTGTAATCTTTGTCATTTCTATTTTGATTTTGGAAAGAGCGAAAACTTGTGTTGAAACAGGTCACGTGAAAGGGTCCCCTGAATTACCACCCAGTCATGAAAGTGTGTGGAAGTAACATGACTTATGCAACAGAGATGTAATGAGTTTGTAATAAATAAACACTGGTGGGCAATTTGAGGGTGGGTATGCATTTAATAAGCACCTATTGTGGACTTTCATGGTGGCTCAGACAGTAAAGGATCTGCTGGCAATGTGGGGGACCTGGGTTCGATCCTTGGATTAGGAAGATCCCCTGGAGGGGGGCATAGCAACTTCTCCCAGTATTCTTGCCTGGAGAATTCCATGGACAGAGGAGCCTGGTGGGCTACAGTCCATGGGGTCACAAAGACTCCGACACGACTGAGTGACTTTCACTCACTCACTCACTCACTGTTATGGACGAGGCGCTTACATCTCAGAATACCCTCATGACAATTCAAAGAGGTAAGTGTTAGTGTCCTTATTTTATAAAGGAGAAAATTGCAATTCAGAGTGGTTAAGTAGGTAGCCTAACATACATGTGTGCATGTTCAGTGATGTCCAACTCTTTGCAACCCCATGGACTGTAGCCCACCAGGCTCCTCTGTTCATGGGATTTCCCAGGCAATCCTCTGAAGTGGGTTGCCATTTCCTCCTCCAGAGAATCATCTCGACCCAGAGATTGAATCCGTGTCTCCTGCAGTGGCAGGCGGGTTCTTTATCACTCAGCCACCTGGAAAGCCCACGTTGCTTAAACCACCATGTATTAAGATGTAGAAAGCTGAAAAGAGTGTCACTTTCACCCCACCAAGGAAAGGATGGATAACCCACAAGGTCAGGACATTTTTGAACCCATCAGAGAACTGACAACACAGGGCTACCTCCTAGCCTGAAATGCACATAAAGGCAGGTGCCTCCTCAGAATGATGGGACCAAGAACTGACTTGTGGCAGAACATAGAGGAAAATGGGGTTACCACACCAACAGGCAAGATTTCAACTCAAGTTTTTACGAAATTGCCAAGTGTGAGACAGTGGGAGACTTAAAGCACCGGGAGTCACAGACACGAGGGGACAGGAGGGGACCCCGGAGGAGGGGAGCTTATATCCACTAAGAAGATCTTCCCTGTGGATTGACACTGGATGGTCCTGAGAAAGACGGAGGACAGAGTGGGGATCAGAGAAGCTGCCCTGGTGATGTAGGTGTGGAGGAGGGGAAAACCACTGCTTCAGGAAAGATGTTAAGCGTGCTTCTGTGTGTGTGCATGTGTGTGTGTGTGCATGTGTGTGCTCAGTCACATCTGACTCTTTACGACCTCACGGACTGTAGCCCACCCGGCTCCTCTGGTGGGATTTCCCAGGCAAGAATACTGGAGTGAGTTGCCGTTTCTTTCTCCAGGGGATCTTCCTGACCCAGAGATTGAATCTAAGTCTCTTGCATCTCCTGCATTAGCAGGGGTATTCTGTACCACCGAGCTCCCTGGGCAGTCTTAAGCACACTGCTATCCATTGGCAAAGAGGGATTCAATATAGTAAAAACAAACAAACAAACAAACAAAAAAAAAAAAAACCTCTTGTAAAAGATATATACTTATTTCATGTTTATATAAACTCAGAATTTCCACACTAGTGGCTATTTTCCACTATTAACATAAATGAGGTCAATCACAAAAGTTACATGCATTGAAAATTCTATTAGCCAAAATTTTAATTTTAGGTATTAGATTGAGCCATAATTAAATTTATAAAGGAGATTTATTTATTACCTCCTTACTATTTCTTAAAATCGATCTTTTTTTCTCAACTTCTTGCCTGGGTTCCCTTGCTCTCCTTCTCCCCTTTCAACCCATCCTCCCTGCTTGAACTAGAGGAAGTTTTCAAAAATATGATTTCTATTTTGTCATTCTTATACTTAAAAGAATTCTGTGGTTTCAAAGAGCCTTCAGAGTAAAATCTAATTTCCCACATGAGATTTGTTTCATTTCCTTTCCAGCCTTTATTAAATTAACTTCATAAATTTGCACCAGTTTCTTTATAGGCTGCTGACTCTTTCTGGGTGGCTGACTCTTCTTTCTTCACATGGCTTACTTCTTATCCATAGCTGAGCTTTGATGGGTAACACCTTCCTTAACATCACCAATCGGGCTAGGCAGTTTGGCATCCTTCTATGAGTCCTCAAAGGGTTAAGTACCTTTTTCAAAGTACAAAGCACCAAGTACTGTAATCGCTTGCTTGAGTATCTACTGGGCTGAGTTCTCTTTCTTTGATCTCTGGACCCACAGGCATTTACTAGAGGACTCTACTTGGCACTAAGTCGGTGTCAATAGCTGTTGGTTAAATAAATGGATGGATGAATGAATGCTTCTTCTTTAGCAAGGAACCAAGTTTTGTTGACTAGGTCACGTCTGGTGAAAGGTATCACAGGCCAAAGTATTAAGCAAGATAAATGTAAAATGCCAAGTTGTCAAGTTAAAACCAAGCTATTCATTTGTTCAAATACTATAAATAAGAACTAGAAGGTAAGTCATCAGGAAATAATGTCATGATTATTGATTTTGCATCAGCTTACCAGGTGAGGTTGATTAGAAAATGTAAGTTGTGAGCAAGGTTTCCAATTCAAAGAAAAACTTGTGTTTTCCAGGCAGACAAAGAGGTAAACATTATTTTATTTTTCCATTTTGTACTTCATTTAATAAGCTGGTTTCACAATTCACACTGATTGATTTATTACCGCCCCCTTCCCCCACCCCGCCCCAGCTTGGTTACTTACTTATAACTTTTCAAAGAAATGTCAACTTGTGTTTGACTCAGTGAATGCCTAAAACAAAACCAAAAGGACAGAATTCAGGAATGGTGAACCTGATGGTTAGCAAACGTCTATTCTGTAGCAACTCTGTATATCTGTTAAATGAGAAAAAAGTCTAAATAATGTCTATGGTCCCGTAAGTTTTATGTTTTAATTAAAGAAAACAGTTGAGTAATTACATAAATCAGGGCAATAGGCAGGAGGCACGGTTTTAAGTAGGAGACTGAGAGGTAAGTTAGATGTTTGTTTTCTTTTTTTTTTTTGGTAAGAGATAATTGACTTTACCCAAACAATGTTTTGGAGTTTAGAAAAAAAAATCTGGAACTTCGAGTGGTTTAAATGGATACCAGTAGATTTTCCTAATAATTTTACAAAGGCTTGAACTTTTGCCAAGATAAACTGTCCCTTTCTTTTTGGAAATCTTAAGCTGTGATATTAATATGCAAGTATATTGATGGAAAAAATTTTACACTGGATTTCAGAGTCATTTTCTTGCTAAGCAAGGTCTTTAAAAAGTGGTTATGTATATCTTTAATCAAATGTGACATGGTTAATATTATATATGCTCCAAATATTCTATCCCTAAAGTTGTAGCATATAGTTTGAAACATAATTATTGAATTGAATTCACCTATCCCTGAATAGATATATCATAGTCAACTTAGTTTTAAGTTCAGTGTTTCTTGAAATCTGCAACTATAAAAGGCATTAAACAAACAGACAATTATTTCCAGAGCTGGAACTGTGAAACTGGTTGCTATGGACTGGAAGGAAAATATGAGACTCATCCTACACATGTTGAGCAACTTCAAATCCAAAGAGTGAATAGTAGAAATAACATTTCTACTTCTTGCATTTATACTTGAGCTTTCCACCTGTCATGAAATACCTAAATATCTATTGCTAAGTCAGTAAGTCTGCCACAGTTTTTGTTTCACTTATATTAAGATCGATAGGCATAATTTCATAGGGAAAGACATTTCTAGTATATGAAACTTTCATTGTGTGCCGAAAAGGTAATCATTTAGATATCTTATTACATTGTCCTCCTATTTTAACCATCTGCGTGGCCAGTTTCTGCAGATACAGAGTCAGTGTCACTTTGCCACAATATTAACTACGCACACATAGCCAGGCAATCGTGTCTGAAGCATGATCTCAGAGAACAATTTCTAGACAGTTCTTCAGATCTCAGCCAGAGTTCTTAGATCATAGTCTCAAACTGAACATAATTTCTGCAGCCTAAACAGAAAGCGTCTTAAGAAACAACTGGCTAATTACCATTTGCTTATTATAAATAGTGTCACAAAGGTATATGTCCTAAAAGACCACTGATTTTTCTAGATTTTCCTCTGCAGGAGTAGCAGAGTGGAACCGTGCCTGCAATCCTCATATAAACCACTTAGGAAAGATCCTGGAGTTGAAATGGGAAGTCCTGTTCTCCAAGAGTTAAAAATAAAATGATGTGAGAAAAGCTGTTCCCTCAGCAGAGTCTCATCAGTGGGTGCTCCATAGCCTTCTTCTTTTTTCATTTTGGACCCTTTTCCCCAGACTCTTTTGGAGAAATCAGATCTCCAACAGAGCAGTGAGAGTCTGCAGATCAGGCAGGCTGAGAAAGCCTGAGATTTTTGTTTTTGCTTTTACGAAATAGCAAGACTCTGTTTTGCAGAGTTTCTGCCCTTGGGAAAATTGAAGAATCTCTGAAGATGGGGAATGAAACCAAAGTTTAGGGAGGTCAGCAGTTGTGTTTGTTGAGCGTGTTGGGACTGTGAGTGAATCGTGCTTAGTGTTCTCAAGCTGAGCTGTACAAACACCTAATCCTCAGTGCTTAGCCTAGGGCCAGGCTCCCAGTGCGTGGTTACCAATGTTTGCTGAGCGGGCCGCGTTAGAGCTGATTCATTCCCGTCAACGTCTCACCATCGGGAACCCTGAGATCTCAGGCCTTGGCTTGTGAGGCCCTAAAACTGTTTTCACTAAGACGCCCCTTGTAACAAGCAGAGGTGCAATTCTGCCTGGCCGGTGACTCGGGTAAGTCAGCCCTTATCACCAAGCCTTGGGCTGACTTGTACCCCCTTCTCCCTTTCCATTTCCTCTGTCCTAATTCACCCTTCAACTCTTTCCCTTCTTCCTGCTCATCCCCGCTGCACCCTCCGGAATGCCCATCACAACACAGACTCTCCCACCTTTTCATTCTTTCAACAGTGACTCTGTAACCTTTCTGCCTTAACCAATGTTATCTTTTCCATAGGACAATGCTTCCTTTTGTATCCTTTAGTGGCTATTTCTTTTTACTTGATATCATCTGTAGCCTGTTTGGGGTAGATTGGAGTAGCACTGGGGCCAAGGGGAAGGTGAGTATTCTAGTTCCCCATCATCCCTGGCAAAACATCACTTTGTCTCATTAAAACACACATGTTTGGAAGCAACTGCCTCTTTTCTCTCTGGCACCATTAAATGATCTGCTATTTTAGTTTCACCCGTAACTGCTGATGGAGACATCCATTAAAGCAGGTGATTTTATGATGACTATTGCCACCATCAAGACAGCACTCACATAGAAACCTGTCACCAGCAAAGCCTACCGTGACATACGGACCTGTGACGGTCAATAGTACAACTGAATCTGGGACAATTACAATCCCAACCACACTGGCTGACCAACAGTGGACATGGCCTGTTAACTATACTTCTTGAAGCATGCCACCACTGCCAAACTGTTCCACCACCTGACCATCACCTCCTCTGCACCTGGACAACCGGAATCCAATTATTTTTGTACCAGTCGCCGTAGTTGAAACCGAGTCCACCATCTCAGTTGCCATCACTTCAGCTACAGTTCTGACTCCTGCAGTCCCCAGCTGTCTCTGTCTGACCAGAGCCCACAGGCCAGTTTGCCCACAGCAGAGGGAGTCAGAGAGATGGCAGGAGACGCAGTCAGGGAGGGGAGCGGGAGGCAGGTTGCATGAGGCTTCGCCCACCGTGGTAAGGACTACCTTCTATTCTAAGTGAAATGGGAATCTTTCAGAGGAATTCTGGCAGGGCAGTGACATGAAAATAATTATTTTGAGATAGTGACTCGTCTGCAAAGAGGCCTGAGTAGATGAAGGAGACTAGTTTGGAGAGAAGGAAAATAACCCAGGTGAGAACTGAATAAGGCTTGAGCCAGGATTACTGCTTCACCAGGTCGCAGGGGAGGTAGTGCGAAGTGCTCAGATTTAAGGTCTGTTTTGATGCTAGAACCATCAGAATTTGCTGATGGGTTGCTTATGGGATATAGGAGAAAGAAAAGAACTTTCAAAGATTTTATGTTGTTTTGCAGAAAGGATGGAGGAACCATTTGCTGCAATGGGTACAGAGTTTGGGTCTATAACAAGGACTCTGATTTCTTCTGTAACATTTCACTGCTGATAACTGTCAAGCCCCCACGCCCCTTGTCCCCTCTTCCCTCTGTTCCGCATCTGGGCAAGCTGATATGAAAGTCCAGGAGCTCCCTTCCCTGGCGCTGGCGGGAAGTTCAGTCCATGAGAGTCACAAGCAGCACGCCAAGTCGCTCACCCCAGCTCCCCTCCCCAGTCGCCCCTAATGACAATAAAAGTCAAGAATGTCTCTTTTCCCTGCTCTCTCAGGCCACTTTCAGAACTCCCTGCCACCCTGCCTCCTCTCCCTAGAAAGCCTCACATGTGAGTAATGTCCCCACATCCTCATGGGGTTTGTGTAGTGTCATCAGCCTGGAGAGCCAGATCAAATTTCGGGCAGGGAGGTCCACCCCTTCTACGCAGGACATCTACAAAAGTTATAAAGAGGGTTTCTGAAATTGGTGGGTGACTGAGAGGAGGAACAAGGAAATCATTCTTGAGCATATATGTTTGAATTATCTGTTAGATATTAAAGTGAAAACGTTGCGTAGGCAGCTGTATGTGTCTGGAGTTCAGAAGATAATTCCAGGGTACTGATAGAAATTTGGGAATCATCAGCTCTTAGTCGACAGCACTTAGGATTATAGACTGGATGAGCTCACCAAGGACGTGAGGGTAAAGATGGGAAGAGGTCCCCAAACGGAGCCCTGGATTCCAGCAACTGGGAGTTGGAGAGATGAAGAGATCTTCTCAGGAAGGGTTGCTGTCTCGTGACAAAAAAGGAGAGCTAAGAAGAGAGGTGCCCTGGAAGCCAAGTGAACACATTACATAGAGACGGGGGAGCAGTCAATGGTGTCCAAAGCTCTTTCCAGACACATTTATTTCATAAGGAAATAAAAAATAATTTAATGTCAGCTTGCTTAAGTTTCTCTGATCTAGTTAAGTTGCCAAAGCTCCAAAGGTGACATCTTTGGCAAAAGGCTATTTAGTACATTTCATACTGACGCACCTCACTATTAATTTATAATAAGTTCCTAATCCCATTTAAATACTTTCTAAGCCTCCTAAATTTATTTTTCAAAAGACAGTAGACACTTAAATATTTTTATGATGCTGTCAATTACTGCATAATGAATGGAAAAATAGGGCATTATGTTATAAGCATTGAGGGACCAGTGAGCAAAAATGTATGTATTTAACAATGAATGGAGAGTCTACCTTAAATGCGATTTTTCTGTCCCCAAAAGAAATCTTTCTGGTTCACTAGATTAATCAGCACGTGTTAAGTGAATGCTAATATTTTAGGGCATTATGCTAAGCTTTGGAGAAGGCAATGGCAATGCACCCCAGTACTCTTGCCTGGAAAATCCCATGGACGGAGGAGCCTGGTGGGCTACAGTCCATGGGGTCCCTAAGAGTCAGACACAACTGAGCGCCTTCACTTTCACTTTTCACTTTCATACACTGGAGAAGAAAAGGGCAGCCCACTCCAGTGTTCTTGCCTGGAGAATCCCAGGGATGGGGGAGCCTGATGGCTTGCCATCTATGGGGTCGCACAGAGTTGGACATGACTAAAGCGACTTAGCAGCAGCAGCATGCTAAGCTTTATCTTTTAATGGGAGATACTTCTAATGTTATTCATTTTATTATACAAATACTTGGGTGATATTTCCTATGTGTCCAGCGTTGTGCTAAATGCTGAGAATTCAAAGGACAGTGTAAGAGGATGAACTGACTACTTTATGCGTGATAAAGGCTGTAAGCACAGGATCCTGGGGAAATGTGCAGAAGAGCACCAGCAGTCCTAAAAGTGGGTGATCCCATTTTTTTGTTGTTGATGATAGCCAGGCTTGCATTCAACTACACCAAGTCCAGAAACAAATTCTTTTGACCCCCAAAGCATTAGTTTCTTTTCCCTTGTCTGGTAGTGAACTGTCAGTGCCCCTTGTGGGAGGCTGAGGAATGGCTTCTCTCAAAATGCCCACATCTTACTCCCTGGAACCTGTGAATGTTACCTTGCGTGGCCAGGGAGACTTTGCAGATGTGATGAACTGAAGGATCTTGGGAGACTTCCCTGGTCGTCCAGTGGCTAGGCCTCTGCACTCCCAGTGAAGGTGGCCCAGGTTTGATCCCCGGTCAGGGAACTAGATCCTGCATGCTGCATCAAAGATCAAAGATCAAAGATCCTGCCTGCTGAAGCTGAGACCTGGCACAGCCCCAAAGTGAAGGATCTTGGGATGGGAAGCTTAGCTTGGATTGGTACCCAGTGTAGTCACGAGGGTCCTTTTAAGGGGGTTGTAAGAGAATCAGGTAGTAAGAGATGTGATGAGAGTAACAGGTGGGGAGGGGGCCACAGGTAGAGGAATGCAGGCGGCCTCCAGAAACTGAAGATGGCGAGGAGATGGATTCTTCCCCACAGCCGCCAGAAGGAATCAGCCTATGCATTCCTTGCCAGTAAAATTCCTTGTTTAGGGAAACCCTAGACCACGCGTCTCCACATTTTCTTTCTGCAAACCATATACTGTCATCCTTTGGGAGGGAGGAGCTGTCTATCTCTGGCTTAGTTCACAGTTCTTATGAAGGATTCTCAGGCTGGGACATAATTGCAGGGAATGATAAATTGTTGTGAGTCACCAAATCACTGTAATTCTTTTTTTTTTTTTTTTTCACCGTAATTCTTAATAAGAATCATCTTATTAGGATGATTCTGAATGTGCTTCTTCTGATTGTGTTTGTTCTGAATGTGTTCATTAACAGAGTGACTTAGGACATTTCCCAGCATCTCTTAGGAAACTGAGTCACCCTGTTCCGGTCCACTTCCCAGATCTCCCGGTCACAGAGCGTGCCCTGTCTCACGCTGTGAGAAAGCACAAATGGGCAATAAACGCCTCATTCAAGACATTCAGCCTCACCACCGGTAAAGTACCAATTAAAGTCACACTGAAGCAGTTTATACCCACCAGACTGGAAAATAGTTTTTAAAAGTCTGAAAAACTTTTTAAAAATATTTATGAAAGTATAAAACAAAAGAAAGCAAAAAAAAAAAAAAAAGAAAAAATAAAAGAAAAAACTTTTATGAAAGTATAGTTGATTTACAGTGTGGTGTTGATTTCTGCTGTACAGCAAAGTGATGGAGTTATGCATATAAATATTCTTTTTCATTATGCTTTATCACACATATTGACATGTTGAATATATTCCCCTGTGCTATACATTAGGACCTTCTTTTTTACCCATCCTATATTTAATAGTTGGCATCTGCTGGTCCCAAACGCTTAATCCTTCCCTCCCCCTCCCCCTAGGCAACCACAGTCTGTTCTCTATGACTGAGTCTGTTTCTGTTTGGTGGATATGTTCATTTGTGTAGGATTTTAGATTCCACAGATGTGATACCATACAGCATTTGTCTTTCTCTTTCTGACTTACTTTGCTTACTATGGTAATCTCTGGGTCCATCCATGTTGTTGCAAATGGCATTCTTTCTTTCTTTCTTATGACTGAGTAATATTCCGTATCTTCTTTATCATTTAGGTTGATTCCATGCCATGGCTCTTCTAAGTAGTGCTGCAGTGAACATAGGGGTGCATGTATCTTTTAGAATTAGACTTTTGTCTGGCTATATGCCCAAGACAAAGCGGGATTGCTGGATGATATTCCAAGTTAATTTTTAGTTTTCTGAGGAACTTCCATACTGTTTTCCATAATAGTTGCACAAATTTATATTCTCAAAAACAGTGTAAGAAGCTTCCCTTTTCTCCACACTATCTTCAGCATTTATTATTTGTAGACTTTTGAATGAAAATATCTGAAAATCTTAAGCCTTGACAGTGATCTAGAACAATGGACACTCTCATACACGTCTTGTGTATGAATAATAGAATAGTAAAAACACTAAGGAAAATGTGTGTATACACTGTAACATATCAACTCCCCTCCTAGACATGCATTAGTATGTCTCTATAGATAGATAGATAGATAGACAGATAAAGTGCCAAAAAACATGGATGAGATGTTCATAGCAGAACTATTTATCTTAGCAAAAATGAATGAATAAATAAATAAATGCAAGTCCAGAAGCATACAGTTTGATACCTTTACCAATTATGTTTCAGATCTGGAGTCTTATTATGAAGAAAAACAAGTGAATGATAAATAGATAGCTTAGAGTCTTATGGCCTTTCAAGGGGCTGGAGATATTATATGGGAAGTGTTTAATGGGTCTTCAGTTGTATTTGTGATTTCGATCTATTATGCTGGGCAGTAGATACATAGTTAGGTGTCTGTACTACTCTTCTTCAGCTTTCATACTAAATTTTGTGGGTATGAATGTCTGAATAGAATCTCATAATAGTAACACATGTAATTGCCCTTCTACTTCCTGTCAGGATGCTACTGTGTCAGATTTGGCTTCCTGAATGACTCTGGGATGGGGTGGTTTTAGGAGCAGCAGCACCTTTTGTAATAATGTTCACAAAGGTTCTAGGTTTTTAATACATTCTTGTTCCTTTTTTTTTTTTTTCATTCTTGTTCTTTTTCAAGGGTCATTTTTTCATTCTTTTAAAAATCTATTTATTTATTATTCATTTATTTTTGGCTGGTCTGGGTCTTCGTTGTCTGTGCAGGCTTTCTCTAGGTGAACAGAGGCCACTGGTCATTGCAGAGTAGGGGCTCCAGAGTGCGGGCTCAGTAGTTGTGGCATAGGGGCTTAGTGGCCTCAAGACGTGTGGAATCTTCCCTGAACAGAGACTGAACCAGTGTCCCCTGCACTGGCCGGCAGATTCTTAACCACCACACCACCAGGGAAGCCCCTCTAGGTTCGTTTTTCATGGGGACTTCAGTTTCCATTTGCTGCGAATCAACCCCAAACCAGGGGATATGCTAAAGGTATAGCCACAAAAGAAGATGCAGGATTAGAGGTTCTTATCAAGAGAACCAAAATGATAATCTGAAAACCTTTACTATAATGAAATTTCTAGTAGGGTGTATAGAATTCTCTTTGACTGTGTGGACCACAACAAACTCTGGAACATTCTTAAAGAGATGGGAATACTAGACCACCAGACCAACCACCTGAGCTGCTTATTGAGAAATCTGTATGCAGGTCAGGAAGTAAGTTAGAACTGGACATGGACCAACAGACTGGTTCCAAATAAGGAAAGGAGTATGTAAATGCTGTATACTGTCACCCTGCTTATTTAACTTATATTCGGAGTACATCATGCGAAATGCTGGGCTGGATGAAGCACAAGCTGGAATCAAGATTGCCGGGAGAAATAATCAATAACCTCAGCTATGCAGATGACACCACCCTTATGGCAGAAAGTTAAGAAGAAATAAAGAGTCTTTTGATGAAAGTGAAAGAGGAGAGTGAAAAAGTTGGCTTAAAACTCAACATTCAGAAAACTAAGATCATGGCATCTAGTCCCATCACTTCATGGCAAATAGATGCAGAAACAGTGACAAGCTTCATTTTTTGGGGGCTCCAAAATCACTGCAGATGGTAACTGCAGCCATGAAATTAAAGGACGCTTACTCCTTGAAAGAAAAGTTATGACCAAACTAGACAGCATATTAAAAAGCAGAGACATTAATTTACCAACAAAGGTCCATCTAGTCAAAGCTATGGTTTTTCCAGTAGTCATGTATGGATGTGAAAGTTGGATTATAAAGAAAGCTAAGTGCTGAAGAATTGATGCTTTAAACTGTGGTATTGCAGAAGACTCTTGAGAGTCCCTTGGACTGCAAGGAAATCCAACCAGTCCATTCTAAAGGAAATCAGTCCTGAATATTCATTGAAGGACTGATGCTGAAACTGAAACTTCAAACTTTGCCCACCTGATGTGAAGAGCTGTCTCATTTAAAAAGACTCTGATGCTGGGAAAGATTGAAGGCAGGAGAAGGGGACAACAGAGGATGAGATGGCTGGATGGCATCACCGATCCAGTGGACTTGAGTTTGAGTAAACTCCGGGAGTTGGTGATTAATGTATGGTAATTAATGTATGTCCTCCAAGACTGTGGGTAACATGTTTTCACAGAGAAAAGAGAAGAGACTCTTTAGTAGCTGTCATAAACTGCACTTTTTATGAAACTATATAACCTTGAACCAATAATTTATCAGTTAGTCACCCAGTACTGATTAAGTTCTTCGAAAGTTCTTCTAAATTTTGCAGTTGGGTTCTATCCACTCAGGAAATTCATTTCAAAAATATACCTGGTCTGTCCCTTGAAAAATTGACATTATAATATATTCAGTTACAATTGTTTGTGCTCAGCTGCACAGCAGAGATAATCTGAGCCTGTACCATCTGCAGAGATAATTAAGAGTCATAGGATAAAAATGCAGAAATACAGAAGATAAATAAAGGAGGGACACATTTTCAGAAAAAAGTGGTGTCGAAAGGAAGGACTCTGTCATATGTCAGATGTCCATACGGTTGATGTGGACCAGGGGTGTCATAGTACCGAACAGACATCAGGATGGTCACCTGGATGTCACCTAGATGTGTACCCAGTTATTAATAAATGTCATACAATATCGCACATGCAGACCAATTTCCTAATGTTCAAACAAAGCATAGAAGTTTGGATATTCATATCATATTTGTCAAAATATTTATGCCTTGCATGTTGTAGCCAGAATACCCACAAACTTTAATTGTCCTTAAAGTGAAGTCGCTTAGTCGTGTCCAACTCTTTGCGACCCCATAGACTGTAGCTCATCAGGCTCCTCTGTCCATGGGAGTTTCCAGCAAGAGTACTGGAGTGGGTTGCCATTTCCTTCCCCAGAGGATCTTCCCGACCGAGGGATCGACCCCTGGTCTCCGGAATTGTAAGCCAATGCTTTATCGTCTGAGTCACCAGGGAAGTCCTTAGCTCTTGATTAATAATTAAATTTGTTTGTAATTAGGTTAAATTGTTTATAAGAACTTAGCTAAAATCATCCACAATGGAAAAACTCATCATATATTGATAAGGAAGAAAAAGTTATACAAAAACTGTTTTGGGAAAACTGGTTAAATATTTGGGGAAAAACAAAAATTGAGTTCAAATGCAGTGAAGAGTTAGTCATTAAAAGTCAAAAAGTTAAAATCAGAGATTGTTAATTTAACCTCCAAAGTTTTAAAAACTTCCATAAGTTAGGAAATTATTCTTAAAAATTAAAAAACAGAGAAAAAACTGCTGGAAAAGTATTTGCAACACAAAAGATAGAAAAATCACTGGTGTCTTGGTACATAAAATGTTCCACTAAAAAAAAGAACACCGACCCAGGTATAGTTAAACTGTCATTGAATGTAAATATGAACATGAATAAGCATGTATATGACATTTTGTAAATATGACTATTGAATACTATTTGAATGTTTCTTGGCAAGTTTCATTTCAGAGTTACAAAACAAAGGAAATGATTATACAAACACACATACATTCTTTTTTCTGACCTGAAAATGGTCAAAATGGTCAAAGTAGGGAATATGCATTGAGTAGAGTGGTTTTATAACATTGTTAGTGACAATGTAACCTGGTACAATTTTCTTAATCGATTTGGCAATTTATTTTTATCAAGAGCTTTTGATCTATTCAATTCTCCTTTTAAATTGCCACCTAAAGAAACAAGGCAACATTTTGAAAAAAAATTTTTTTAAAGATTATTGTATTGACTATTACTTCTGCAAAATAGAAGCAATCTAAATGCTTAAGAATGGAAGCATGGTTAAGTAAACTATCTTAGTTTTTATGTAACAGGCAATTATACAGTCAATAAAACACACTAAAATGAATAAAAAGAATAACTATACTTAGATAAGCATTGAAAAATTCATATTGGGAGGAACAAATACAATGTCAAAAGTGGACAGGTGATTATATTCTTTAAATTTTCTGAATCATTTTCAAAATAGGCTTATATTACTCTTCTAATTGGAAAAAGGTATATGAAGTCAGATGTTTCATAGCTTCAAGTTTATGGTTCAAGTTCAAGGACTGACAAGAATTAATGTACTTGCAGAATCAGCAAACAAACAGAGCGGAGAATGCATATGAGCTGATACAAAAAGCATGGCCCCCCAGCGCTGATGGCGTTTCCTACTGGAAGTGCCAGAGTTCAGCGATCTCAAGCGCCTTTTTTGAAGTGAGGAGCTAAGACTACAGGAAGCCATTTATGCTGCTGTTGAAAGAGCAGACTATCATCAAGCAAACTCAGACCTAATCACCTTCAGGTAATTGATATTTTTGGCGAGGTCACAGTATGGTAATCAGTCTATTTCACGGTTTACTTCTTACTGTGCCATCACGCCTTGAAACTAAATGTGTCAGTGAATCAAGCCTAGCCAAAAGACAAACGTACTTAGTCGCTCAATCTGTCCGACTCTTTGCAACTCTTTGGACTGTAGCCTGCCAGACTCCTAGTCCATGGGATTTTTCAGAGATTTTTTTTTTTTCATTTCCTTCTCCAGGGGATCTTCCTGTCCAAAGGATGGAACCCACATCCCCAGTGTCTCCTGCATTGCAGGCAAATTCTTAACCCGCTGTGCCATTGGCTGTTATTCATTCAGTCGTGTCCAACTCTTTGCGACCCCAGGGATGGCAGCACACCAGGCTTCCCTGTCCTTCACCATCTCCCAGAATTTGCTCAACTCATGTCTATTGAGTCAGTGATGCTATCCAACCATCTCATCCTCTGTCGTCCCCTTCTCCTCCTGCCTTCAATCTTTCCCAGCATCAGTGTCTTTTCTGGTAAGTCAGTTCTTTGCATCACGTGGCAAAAGTATTGGAGCTTCTGCTTCAGCATCAGTCTTTCCAATGAATATTCAGGACTGATTTCATTTAGGATTGACTCCTTTTATCTCCTTGCTGCCCAAGGGACTCTTAAGAGTCTTCTTCAACACCACTGTTTAAAAGCATCAATTCTTCAGGGCTCAGCCTTCTTTATGGTCCAACTCTCACATCCGTACATGACTACTAGAAAAACCATAGCTTTGACTATACAGATCTTTGTCAGCAAAGTAATGTGTTTGCTTTTTAATATCCTGTCTAGGTTGGTCATAGCTTTTCTTCGAAGGAGCAAGCATCTTTTAATTTCATGGCTACAGTCACCATCCACAGTGATTTTGGAGCCTAAGAAAACAAAGTCTGTCACTTTTTTCATTGTTTCCTCATCTGTTTGCCATGAAGTGATGGGCCTGGATGCCATGATCTTAGTTTTTTGAAAGCCGAGTTTTAAGCCAACTTTTTCACTCTCTTCTTTCACTTTCATCAAGAGGCATTCTAGTTTCTCTTCACTTTCTGTCATTAGGGTGGTGTCATCTGTATATCTGAGGTTATTGATATTTCTCCTGGCAATCTTGATTCCAGCTTGTGCTTCCTCCAGCCTGGCATTTTGCATGATATTACTCTGCATATAAGGTAAATAAACAGGGTGACAATACACAGTGTTGACATACTCCTTTCCCAATTTTGAACCAGTCCATTGTTCCATGTCCAGTTCTAACTGTTGCTTCTTGATCTGCATACAGATTTCTCAGGAGGCAGGTAAGGTAATCTGGTATTCCTATCCCTAAGAATTTCCCACAGTTTGTTGTGATCCACAGTTAAAGGCTTTAGTGTAGTCCAGGAGGCAGAAGTAGATGCTTTTTCTGGAATTCTCTTGCTTTTTCTATGATTCAACAGATGTTGGCAATTTGATGTCTGATTTTTCTGCTTTTTCTGAATCCAGCTTGTACATTTGGAAGTTCTCAGTTCATGTACCATTGAAGCCTAGCTTGAAGGATTTTGAGCATTACCTTTTTAGCATGTGAAATGAGTGCAATTGAGCCATCAGGGAAGCCCCTAAAGGCAAATAGGTCTTTCAAATTATTTGGAAGTTATTATTTGGAAATATTTTGGAAATAATTTGGAAATAATTTCCAAATTATTATTTGGGAAACAGTTGCTATAAACACAGAAGAAAGAAAGGGTGTTGAAAAAATTTTCAAAATGACTTGCATAACGTAAATTTTATTAGAGCTTGCCAATATATTTTGGTAAGTACTTATTTTTTAACTTTTATCAAACATAGAGTAGTCTTCATATGTGGTTGATATTTATTACATAAACATCCATGTTATCACACTCAGGTCAAAATCAGAACACTTCCAGAATCCCCAGAGTCCCTTCATATGGTATTCAGCCCCAATTCTGCTTTTCTGCTTCCCCTGAGAGGTGACCACCATCATGAGTTTTACATGAGTCATTTCCTTGCTGTTGTAAAATAGAAATGTCACTTACATACATATCTCTAAATAAGATAGATTAGTTTTAATGCCTCTGATTTTTCTCACTACATTATATTTGTGAGATTCATGCATTTGATATGTCTAACAATAGTTCATTTATACATTTCATTGTATAAATGTAACATAATTTACCTGTCTATTCTGCTGTTAATGTATGTTTGGGTCATTGTTTTTTAAACTGATAAATAATGTTACTAGGAACATTTATCTGTGTCTGTGTATTTCCTTTGGGAGCATACTAGGAAGTAGAACTGCTTCATCATTGTACACAAATGTCTTCAAGTTTACTAGATAATAAAAAATTCTTTCCAAGTTATCTTGCCAATTTCTGTAACTGCCAGCAGCATATTTATTTAAAATTTCACTAGTGATTTATTCAATACAATTTCACAAGTTTCCTGTTAAAACTATTGTACCTCTATTAATAGACTTATTTCTAGATGCTTGAAAATTTCCTTTCAAGATCTCTTTAAGTTTCTAGTTTTCTGAATATTTGTCAATGATACATAAAACCATGAAATAATTACTTATACTAATACAAAATACCCAAATTATTTTTGTCTATTGATTTGTATCCACTAATGTTGCTAAACTTTTACTTATTCTGATGGGTTGCTTGTGGATTCTTTGGGTTTCTATGTTTACAATCCTGATAAATGCAAATAAAAGCAGCTCTCATCCTTATAAAATTGACATCTTATTTCGTTTTTCTGACTGGGACCTTCAGTACAATGCAGAGGAGCAGGACTCCTGCCGCCTTTTAGTCTTCCTTTTTACCTCTCACCCCTTTACACTGAGAGTCTTTCCTTCTGTATTTCTACCGTTCTCCATTTCTTTCAGTGAGTGCCTGTTGGTGGAAAACGTCCTCAAATTTTGTTTAAGTAAGAAATGGCCTTATTTTCACTTTTTACCTGATAGACATTCTTGCCAAGCACAGTGTCCCAGCTTGCCAGGAGTTGTTTTCCAGTACATTGAAGACCATTTAAACTGTCTTCTGATTTTCACTTTTGATTTAGAGAGGTCAAAAAAGGGGCTTGCCAGGAGGCGATAATAGTAAAGAATCTGCTTGCCAAGTGGTAAAAAAATCTGCCCGCAAATGCACGAAGCGCAAGAGACATGGGTTCGACTCCTGGGTTGGGGAAATCCTCTGGCGTAGAAAATGGCAACCCACTCCAGTATTCTTGCCTGGGAAGTCCCATGGACAGAGGAGCCTACAGTCCATGGGGTCGCAAAGAGTCAGACATGACTGAACACACACAGAGATGGAGCTGGTAATAAAATGTAGTCGTCTATGTTTTTTAGAAAGGTAGGGAGCCAGGTCTCTGATGCCAGCTTTTCCAGGTACTCTGTCTCATTCTTCACTGCTCTAAGATTTATGCCATGACTGAGAAGTGTGAATTTTAGTTTGAAAATCCCAAGTTCTCCAACCACTACATAATAGTGGACTCAGATCCAATCAGAGCAACACTGTGTTAATGAAACAAGATTTGTTCTGGCTATAAGGTTAAAAAAAAGAAGAAGAAGAAAGAAAAAGAAAAAAGCAGCTGACAGTGATTTAAAGCGTAAGTCATTTATTGTTTCCTTAGGGAGAAATTCAGAGATTTGGAATTCAGTTACATAACTTTTTTGTGTGTGTGAATACAGCCATTACACACAAGAAGACATGTCTGCTCTTGAACTAGGATCTTTGTAAGTTTATTAATATTTTGGAAAATTCATGCCACTAGCTGCTGTCTCCCCACCCAAAGTTGGCCTATATGAAATGCATGAATGAAAAAGATCTTAAGTCATTTTTTCCCTAGGCTCTACTGCATGTCGCTTTGCCAAAGGGTCAGACTGCAGGAGCTCTCAGATTGCTCTGAAACCCCACCTCACTTTTGCACGCCCTGTTGTGTACACTTGCCCCTGTGAGAAGTGGAAAAGTGCCAACGAACGTCTTTCTTTTCTGGTTCCTGCTCCTCTCAAAGATCAGGATTCATCAGAAACGGTGACAAATTCATTCCATAGCCTAAAGCCAGGTACAGGGTGCTAAGAAGCAGATGAGATTCACCGTGAATAATCCTTGATTTATGTACTTAAGAGCTACTGAAGTGTACTTATTTCCTATTTTTATCTTTAATTCTAGCAAAAGCTATTCTAATGTTTTCTTCCCCCCTCCCTGTCTATCTCAAGAGAGCTGCTGACTTCAGCACAAAAGACTTCACTCATCATTCACCTGCATTTATCATGATCCAGTAATCTGAACATTGCCTTATTTTTGGACAGTTTTTGAAATTAGTCATCACCATAAGCCTTCTGTTTAGCCACAGAATTCTGCACTATCCACAATCAAGGAGTGGCTTTGTGGGCTTTTTTTAGAAGCGAAAACTGAATTCCTCACCTGTGAGAAATCAAGTTTCAGTAACTTTGAATAATCTTTGTGAAATAAGGAAGGCAAGGGTTTATATCTTCTCAGAATCCTTAGAGTCCTAAAGTCGAGATAATTTTCTGCAGATTGTTTTGGGAAGGGAGCAAACTTTTTCCACTTTTTTCTCAACTAACATACATTGTGTACTTTGGGGTTGAAATTGGAAAATTTCCCAGGAAACGGATGACTATTACTTTGCATGATCCAGATTGAGTAAATACACAATTATTAATTTAGCATGAATTCAGTATTTCCTAACTTCTAATCCACAGAGTGAAAACAGATATCTTTGGAGCTCCACGGGAGATACCAACCCTTTCAGAATGGATGGCAAGCACCAGCAGCATGCTGTGGATATTGAACAACACCCGACTGAGTTGGTGAGTAGTGTACATACCTTTTTTTCCCCCTAACACATTTCCTTTATTGTCTTCTTAGTTATTTATAACAAGGGAAATATCAGCCAACATTCACTACCAAATGGAAAATAACTGTTACAAACATTTTATCAAAGGAGATACACAGCTGGCAAATGAACACATTAAAAATGTTCAACGTGATGAACCATTTAGGGAAATGCAATCAGACCATAGTGAGATACCTCTGCACAGGTAAGATTGAGTGTACTGACCATATGAACCAAGCACAGGGAACTGGAATTATCCCATACTCTTGATGGGAATGCAAAAATCATTCACTTTGGAATATATGAAAGCATATATTCATATAAAGAATTACATCTTCTTTCATATCTAACATTCTTGCTTTCTATGTTTAATATTTAACCCTCCCCCAACTGAACTTGCATTTTTTCCTAATGTTTACTATTAGAGGATGAATGGAATCTGGACGTTACTAATAGGAGTCGCAAGTATTGAGGGAGTTACGTAGTACCAATTGTAGTAACCAATTGTGCTATACCATCATTTGATAATTGTGCAATATGCTTTTTGCCTAAATTTTATATTTATATCAGAAATTTATAACAATGTATGAGTGGACAAGATTTTAGCAGATGATTTGAAGTGTTATATTGACAGCAGATATTAACATTATTGTTTATATTCATACATATTTAAATCCAATGAAAATATTTATTCTTATTGACTTACTTGTTTCTAAAGTAGAAATTTATGGAAAATGTCTCACGGTGGGGGAACTTATGCTTAAACTGTTATTCTAGGCAAATAAACATCATATTTCTTAGAACATATTAAGGGTCCCTTTCATCATTCACACAAATTCTTTCATCTTATAAATGACTAGTGACAGAAATTGAACTCAGGTTGCTCACATTTATAATCATTTCCTTACAAGATGGTACTTTTCAAAAAGCTTGAGTACTAGCTTTCTAACAAGGAGAAATGGGTTTTATGATTAGCTTGATGTTGCAGAACCAAGGGAAAAGTCAGATAAGATAAACACGAAGATATGATTAGGTATAAAAATTGTTTTGCAACTTGAAGGTTGTATTTGTGTTCAGTTTGGGAATCCAATATCTAGACTACCATAAACCTAATTTATAGGCTGCCTCTTACTTCATGGAAGCTGCAAAATTCCATTGCTTTAATATCATATATACATCATTTTATTTCCTTCTCCTTTCCCCACATGTCAAAAATATTTATGCAATTTATTCCATTAAGTCAAATAATTAGTTAATTATGCAAAATACTCAGTAAACCAACTTCTGAGACCGTGAAAAGGAATCGTTTGGATTTCCTATTTTTTAGTAATCTGACTGGCAACCTATGACTAACCTCTTATATTCCCTGAAACAAGGGGTAGAATATTTTCTTTTAATTCTTTATGAGTTTGTTTTCTTACTTTAGAACATTTGGAAAAAAACAGAAAATTACAAAAAAAATTTTTTTTAAATCACCCACGACCCCTCTCAGAAGAAAAAAAAAACTGCTAATATTTTGCTTCTTGCCCCCCATCCAATTTAATTTTATTCTTTTGATTGCTTTATTTTATCACATGAAATTTTTGTCAATTTATATTCAGAGAATCGAGAGCTTATACTACAGAAATCTTTTCTTAGAAGATGTTATTCAAGTTGTCTTTTTGCTTTTCAGTAAAGTTTTGTGGTCTTCTTTATATAAATTCTATGGCATTTTATAGGCTTAGCAATTTAATTTTTTTGTTTGTTTTTAATTGTATTTATTTATTTTTTATATTTATTTATTTTTAATTGGTTGATGGTTGTTTTACAATATTGGTTTGATTTCTGCATACATCAACATGAATTAGCCATAGGTGTACATATGTCCTATCCCTCTTGAATCTCCCTCCCACCTCCCACCCTTTCAACCCCTCTAGATTGAGGGAGCCCTCTAGATTGAGGGAGCCCTGGTCTAGAGCCCTCCTTTGAGTTCCCTGAGTCAGCAAATTTCCATTGTAGACTTAGCCATTTAAAATGCATCCCTAAACCCTCTTACACTGTTGGTGGGAATGCAAACTAGTACAGCCACTATGGAGAACAGTGTGGAGATTCCTTAAAAAACTGGAAATAGAACTGCCATATGACCCAGCGGTCCCACTCCTGGGCATTCACACTGAGGAAACCAGATCTGAAAGAGACACGTGCACCCCAATGTTCATCGCAGCACTGTTTATAATAGCCAGGACATGGAAGCAACCTAGATGCCCATCAGCAGATGAATGGATAAGGAAGCTGTGGTACATATACACCATGGAATATTATTCAGCCATTAAAAAGAATTCATTTGAATCAGTTCTAATGGGATGGATGAAACTGGAGCCCATTATACAGAGTGAAGTAAGCCAGAAAGATAAAGACCAATACAGTATACTAACGCATATATATGGAATTTAAAAAGATGGTAACGATAACCCTATATGTGAAACAGAAAAAGAGACACAGATGTACAGAACAGATTTTGGACTCTGTGGGAGAAGGCGAGGGTGGGATGCTCTGAGAGAACAGCATTGAAACAAGTATACCATCAAGGCTGAAACAGATCACCAGCCCAGGTTGGATGCATGAGACAAGTGCTCAGGGCTGGTGCACTGGGAAGACCCAGAGGGATGGGATGGAGAGGGAGGTGGGAGGGGGGATCGGGAAGGGGAACACATGTAAATCCATGGCTGATTCATGTCAATGTATGGCAAAAACCACTACAATATTGTAAAGTAATTAGCCTCTAACTAACAAAAATTAATGGAAAGAAAAAATGCATTCCTACTACCCTAAATAGCAGTTGCTGTTACACACACACAGACCCACACATAAAACAGTGCTGCCACACATACATTTTGTACACTTATAACCAGTCAATCTGATGAGATCTTATTATTTTTTATAGAGTATTTGGCTAATTATTTGGGATTCTCTAGGGCAACATATCATCTGCAAATAATGTTAATTTCATCTTCACATTTCCGTTATTTATACACACTGATGAGAACTTCTAGAAAACCAGTACCTGATATTGGTGGCAGGAGACATTCTTCTCTTCTCCTGACTCTAAAAGAATGTCTCTGAATGTTTCACTGTTAAATATTATGGTCATCGCTTGGAGATAAACATTGCTCATCACATTTGGGAGTTATTCTTTTCTTCTAGTTCTTTGGGGTTGGTATCATTTGTCTGCTTTTATCACTTTTAAATGCTGAAATTTTGTTAAATGAGCAGTGAGCATTGAGATGATTATTTTCCTTCTTTGATCATTTAATATGAAAAATGTATAATTCACATCATGAAACCGTTTATTAGAGTTTCAGATTTTCCTAGAACTTGGTCAGTTCTTCCTGGAATACAGATTGGATTCAATAATTTTTTACATGTTTTATGAATTTATGTGCCTAGATCAAATAAATTTTCTTCATCCTTAAAAATCAGGGTTGATGAATTGTTGATGTTAACATTCTTTCTCTGCAGTTACCCAGAAATCCCTATGGTTCAAACGAAGGAACACATTGTGGTTGTAGATTGCCTGTTGTGACCTTACAGCCGCAGTGGGTGAGATTTGGGGCCCGGGGGGCAGTGGGGCGTCTTCACTGGTCCTTTGAGGTGATGCTAAGCCAAGGTAGATAGGCTCTGCTTGGTCAGCCCCTCCAAAGGGGTCTCCTCTCCTTCAACGCCTTGCCTGTCCTTTGATGGCTCTGTGCTTCTCGGGCGCCCCCCCACCCCCGTAACTCCACAAGCTCCGGGAAATGCGGGGAACCCGCTGGCCCAGTAATTTATCAGTGCTGTAGTCTATTCCTGTAAGATCCTGCTCCATACCAGAGCTGATCGTTTTTTCTATTTTGATGTCTAAGTTCAGCGAACTTTCTTTTGTTTATGTTTAAGAGATCAAAAATGTATTTAATGAATCTTTTTCTAGTTACCAAATCTCAGAATGTCATTTGAAAATGGGAGATGACAGTGAGCCAAATACCTGTCACTTTCCATCACTCCAAGATAACCAGTCTCCATGTTCTGATAGGCCTTCGGTTTTTCTCTCCTGGATGGCTAATTAGATAATTTAATTTATACTGTAAGTATAGTAGCTGATATGAGGTCATCATGTGATTTATTCCTGAGGCAACCTATTTGCATTTAAGGTGACCCCTTTATTGTTTTAGTGCAAAGGGTTAACTAAGAGGGGACATTTTGTCCTTACGCACTTACAGACAAGGTGTGTGTGTGTATATGTGTGTGTGTGAGAGAGAGAGAGAGGATAAATTTATTCATTTAAATTATAGCATTTAAAGTAATGAAAAAAACTAGCCATATTCTAATGGAAATCGTTTACCTAGGTTACCACTGTGTTCTTGCTGAAACGTTCACTTTTCATAACCCTGTGCAGGCAGCAGCAAAGCCGTGGTCACCCTGGAAAACATTTCTGCTGTGTCTCCTGGCCTGTCTCATTGCCACAGCCCTTGTTGTTCTGCTCTTCTATTTTGTCCACTTGGGCAAGCCCACGGCCGGCACCACCATCGTCGTTCATGCTGACGGCAAGTCCAGTCATGTCACCTGCATTCCTGGTGCTGCCCCATCTCCGGGCCCATCCTCCCTGCCTGTATCTCAGAGCGCTCTGCCTCCTACTCCGGGGACCAACCACAGCTCCTCTACCCCGGGGCTCCCAACTCCTATGGAGACGACTATGAGCTCAACGTTGGTCCACGAAGTTGAAATTGAAGATGAAGAATGATATTTGGGGGGTGTCGTCAGCCCTTCTCAAGCCAGACCCACCCACTGATCTTGAATGAAGCATGTCCAAGGTATTCTCCCCTCCAGCCGAGAGGTTCCAAAGCATTTAGCTTTATGAGACTTGCCCTCTTGCTCAGTCATTTGCTGTGTTCCATATGAGAATGATACCAGTGTTCTCAGTCAAGGACCCTCAAATCTTCAAATGATTGGAAAAGAAAAATTTCAACTGAGCTCAGTTGATTCATCCTGGCTAGGGCCCAGAGTCTCTTTTCATCCTGTAAAACCCATCTTAATTTCATTAATGAGGATTTCAACTGCTGGAGAAGCTGCCTGCCTCCTGTATGTTGGCTCTCAAGCCACTATTTACCATCCAGTTATTGATTATTTCCCAATCTCATACACTTGACTCTTTTCGGTATTTATATTCCAATATGGAGATAAGGAAGTGTTCAATTAATGTGGTTAACGAATATAAATTATTAGGGAACTATTCATCATTACAGAAGTTTTCCTACTATTGGGGGGAAAGGAGGGCTGATCAATGAGGTTAGAAATGATAAAGATAGGTTTCAGAGGAGGGCTGAAAGTTAAACAAAGGTGGAAGTTTAAGGGGAGATCATTAAAACAGAAAACGAGAGGGCTAAGGGGATTTGATAGATTTAAAATCCAAAACATACTTAGAAACACTTCAAATGTAACAAATGGTGTCTTTTCTCTATACTTTTTTCTGATAGTGTCAATATTATTTTCTGTACTTGATATTTTGCTTAAAGTACTATAACCTGCTGCTTACAAAATTTGAACTTTTATATTGTTTTATACTTTGTAACTTTGAGGGCACATGGTTTATAATTTGGTGTGAAACACAAGACCCTTGTTCAATGTTACTTGTATTTTGAGTGTTTAACACTCACTAGAAACATAAACACTTTATTTTGGAGACTTTGGGGTTAAAATCAACCTGCCCATTCCATCCTCAACCTCCAAACTCCACAAAAGAGGAAGACTGGTCGGAGAAGGCAGCTCCTGTTCAAAGACTCAGACCCTACGGGAGGCAGTAGACCCAGGATGTCTTTGGCACAGCATCGGAGGTTCTAAATAGGTTCCAAAAGGATTAAAAGATTTTATGTTATATGCCATTCTAGGTTCATTTGCTGTAGCCAATAATAGAACATGTAAATTACACAAACCTTGGGGCTTTATTGAGTAATTAGGCTCTGCCCAAGAAAAATTAGAAATGTGGTCGTTCTCTAGGTAATTGTTACTTCTACAGTTTAATAAAATCTCTTTTAAAATTAATTTTTACTGGTGTATAGCTGGTTTGCAATGTTGTGTTAGTTTCTGCTACCCAGCAAAGTGAGTCAGTTACACACACATCCCCTCCTTCTTGGATTTCCTCCCCATTTATGTTACTAGGGAGCGCAGAGGAGAGTCAGTCTACCAGGGATCAGTACCCAGCTGTCGTGTCCAACTCTTTGCAACTCCATGGACTGTAGCCTGCCGGGTGGGTTGCCAGTTCCTTCTCCAGGGGATCTTTCCGACTCAGGGATCGAATCCACATGTCCGCATCTCATTGGCAGGAGGATTCTTTACCACTGAGCCACCAGGAAAGCCCTGAGTGGGGTCTCCTGTGTGAAACAGCAGACTTTCATTAGTTATCTGTTTTAGGCCTAGCAGTGAATATTTGTCAATCCCAATCTCTCAGTTTATTCCCTGCTTTCCCCTTGTTAACAGTAAATTTGTTCTCTAATCTCTGTCTCTCTGTCTGTTTTGCCAGTAAGTTCCTCTGTACCACTTTTCAGGATTCCACCTATAAGCCATATTAGTAAAATCTTAAAGTATTAAGCAGCATTTTGGAAAATGTCTTCACCATTTAAGACACATTACTCAGATTAAAATTTTTCAAAGTACTATGAAAATACTGAAGTGTGCTTATTCAATAAGAATGTAATCATCCATTATAATGATTTATTCAGTAAGTATTAAAACCATATATTTCTAATATTTATTATTTCAAAAATTTATTCACTGTATTGAATGACAATAATATATTTTAAAATAGTCAGGAAATTCTCTACTTAAAACATCTTCTACTAGAAATTTTCAGGTCCATTATTTATTCTTAAATGCAAAGTAATCCTTGTGGGATTAAAATGTTAAGTTTTCAAATGCACTTCACCAAATAAAACTGCGATTAAATTTCTTTGGATGCTTTACTAAGAAAATGCTCTATTGGGCATTTTGTTTCTAAAATAAGTCCATTTACTTATACTGAAAATCCACTTTAATAGGTAAAATCAACTTTACCCCATAATGATGTTCACAATTATTTTAGGAAAAGCTTTCAGAAGTTACTCTGTGTAAGTCATTCACTTTGATACTGTGCAATTTCAAAAGCTTTTGAACTTCAGAACCACCTCTACTTTGAAATAAATTATTATTTGTGAACTTTCATTTGCTTAGTCTTTAAGTTCTTTAATAATCTCATAAGCATCTCATAATTAGCATTAGAGTGATAGACATCTAATACCAGTGTTATGATCAAGTCAAACATGTTTCTACTTTGTTATATCTCTTGCTAACTTTTACTATGGCATCCAGAGGGCCTTTTCCAAGTTCTGTAGGAATCTCTCTTTGTCATCCAAAGCGGTCCTTATCTTTAAAGACAATTTCATCAGACCTGGTTCATTTCTAAGAGGGAAGTCCTCAGCTTGAAAGGATTCCTTTTGCTAGGAAAGGAAGAGCAGAGTGATTAACCAGTGTCCCTAGCCTTTGGGCACTGTACAAAGTTCCCATTTCAATGTCATCCAACCTAGACTGGCAAAACTAAGAAATGAAGAAATAACCAGTAATAAGAAAGAAGAGCAGGGGCCATGCAGCAAGAGCCCTTGTGGCTCCCAGAGACGTGATGGAACTGGAAGGATCTATGGCAAGTGAAATAAGCCAGAGGCAATTATTACATGATCTCACTTATTGAGGAATATATAAAGAGCTGAAATCATAGAGCAGAAAGGTGGTTACCAGGGGCGGGGGAGTAGGAGGGAGTTGGGAAAATAGAGAGGAGCTGGTCAAAGAGTACAAACTTCTGGTTTGAAGATGCTAAATTCTGGGGCTCTAATGTCGGGCTTAGTGATTATGGTTAGTATTACTGTATTATATACTTGAAATTTACTGAGAGACATCTTAAGTGGTAATTATGTGACTTGAGAGATGTGTTAGCTAAGCTATATTGGTAATCATTTTGTAATATATAAATGTATCAAATCAACATGTACATCTTAAATGTATACAGTGTTATGTACCTCAAAAAGCAGGGTGAAAGAAAGAAAGAAAGAAAATAATTGTTCACAACCACTAATGTCATCTTTTCCAGAAGTAGAGTGGATGTGTTTGCTCTGAAGTACCTGTAGTTTGAGTTTAAAAAATACTGTAAATACAGATACTTCTGCATCAGTTGTATGTTTCTATATTTGCCACTGTCCTAAATGGAAGATATGGGCTTATGTTACAGATAGAACGAGAAGCCCCAAATTATTATTTGCTATTTACTACACAAAGGACTCTTGTATCAGTTGATAAAAAATTCAACTGTAAGTCACAGATGTTCCTAAATAATAATGCAGTTGCAGAAAAATAATATATAAAAGCTTCTCTCTCATATACACCAGAAGACTAAAGGTAGCTTTTGAAAAAGTAATTTTTTGGTCACAAGAGACCTGGACTCCTGTATCTCACTGTTCCACATCCTTGACATCTGGCTTCTATTTCACAGTTTAAAATGGCTGCTTAAGCTCCAGTCATTACATCAACATTCTAGTCAACAGAAAAAAAGAGGGATGAAGGGCTTAAGCCCTCCCTCTAAGAATACTTCTCAGAATTTGCATACAATAATTTTTATTATGTCCCATTGTCAGAAATTAGTCATGCAGCCACACACAGCTGTCAGAAAGAGGAGAGATGCAATGATTATTCTGGGTGTTTGTGTGACTAGGTAAAACTGATGGTTCTATTTATAAGGAAAACAAAGAGAATAGATTTTAGGGCCCAACCCAGAGTCTCTGTCCCAGAACTAAAGCCAAACATTGTTAGATGAAGAGATGAACATTTCACTCCAAATTCCTAATCCCTTTAGGAGCCCCACGTACTCTTTAATACTCTTTTATTTAATTGCAAAATTCTAACACTGTCTAATAATTGTGAGTCAGATGCGGGCAATTACAGTGTCAGAGTGAGCTGCCCCAGCTGCCAGCCGCTCTGGCGGAGGAGTCAAGTCTCCAGGAGTTCGGTGGACACAGGAGAGCACCAAAAGCCCGTCCTGGGAGGAGGGAGGTCACGCGTGATGCTTTGGTGTATCTTCTCAGAGCCCAGGCCAGGGTCGGACAGAGAACCTACAGAGCAAGCTTTGATGAATTAAATCCCTGATTGCATCCCAGAGACACCGCGCAGAAAGGGACCGTGGAGATTATCCAATCCAAACTCCTCACTTTCGAGAGAAAGGCCCGGAAGTTCGCGTAAAGCTTGGCGTGTGCTGGGTGTGTGCAGGTATCCTGTCGAGGACTTCAGCTGTGTTATCTCGCAGGGCGGGTATTAGTGTCAAAGCTGAGGCTGCCTGAACGAAGATCTGGGGTTCCGCGCTAACGTGAAACTTTTCACTTTACATTTTCTCACTTCCATCTTGATTGGCTTCCTGCATGTACTAATGTGTTTAATTCCCATTTTATTAATAGTGCCTCATTTTTATGTACTTTTATTTCCAGTTGGAAGAGAGAAAAGAATGATGCCACTTTATTCTTTGTATTTTCTGCGTCATATCTGCACTTTTACTTTTCATTTCCCCCAAGAACCAGGTTTTCTTCTTTCCAGGTCACAAAGGGGTTTATGTTTCTCTGTTAATGTAGTATTAGAGTAGTTAAAATGTAGAAAGTCTAAAACTAGGCAACCAGGACTTGAAACCTAGTTCTCTCACTTACTATGTGACCTTTGGCAAGTTACCTACCCCTCTGTGTCAGTTTTCTCATCTAAAATGTGGAGACAAAAAAGACCATTTACTGTGGAAGTCTATTGTAAAGAGTGAATGGGTTACAAATTGTAAAACAGCCTGGCAATGTTTGATAGATGTTATCTGAGAATAATGGTGACTTCTTAACTCAAAGATGGTATTCCCTTGCCACGTAGCATGTTTTTGGCCTTCTATCCTCCTTTAACAAATAATTTATTCAAAAACTTGCAATGAGTATTGACACTTAACTAAGAAAAATGTTACAGGATCGTTGAAGCTTCTGACTAAGTATGATGACTCAAAGCTCAAAGCTAAAAAAAAAAAAAAAAACTCAAAAAAACTAAAAAAAAAACCTCAGGGGAAAAAAAAAACCTCAAAACTCAAAGGTAGTAGAGATTAAGAGTTGAGTGAAATAAAAATTACAGTGCATGAGAAAAACCCTGAGGTGAAGGTCAGGTGGGAAATAAAAGGATTCACCTTCACTCCTGCTAAAGCAACAGGGTGAATGTGCTGTCCGCTGACTAAGAAAATTACACTTCTCTGCAAAGTGAAAAATAGTTTTAAAAACAAAGTTAGCTATTTTTTATTTTTAATGGGAACCAGTGAGGACCATCTTAGTTCAGAAAATTAAGATTTAATATTTAGAAACTCTTTTAGTGAATGAAATTCATGTTCATATATTTTGGTTTATATAGTACTTTATCTTCTCATAGATTGTTTCCCCCAAGGACATCCTAGTAATGTACATACATTTTAACCTATTGCTCTTGACAAAGAGGCTAGATTATGCCGGTCCCTGGGGGTGATTCAGGGCAGGCAGTTAAATTCAGATGCTTCTATAAGTCTCTCTCATAGCTCTCAGGGAAAGAGTTCTTACCAGGCTAGAATTTCTCATGAGAGGCTGACTTCCAATAAATTGAGAAGATTCTTCCAAAGGTTGAAAATTGGTAAATGACAGAGCAAGGCTTTCATGCTGTCTTTGCGGGTCCATGTGCAGAATGTGAGAGGGGAAACTTGGACTGGGGCATTTCATTTTCTACTTTGCTCTAGTTGGCAAAGCCCCAAACAACAGCCAGTAGATACTGGAACACAACTGTAGTCCGTTTTGTGGCCATATTGACTTTCCCCAGGAAATTTTGATAAATGCCTCTGGTTAGGAACCATTACTTCAAGCCTAGGTATGTATGAGAATGGGCTTCCCAGGTGTCTCCGTGGTAAAGAATCCACCTGCAATGCAGGAGACATGGGTTTGATCCCTGGTCAGAGAAGATCCCCTGGAAAAGGAAATGGCAACTCACTTCAGTATTCTGGCTTGGGAAATCCCATGGACAGAGGAGCTTGGAGAATCTACAGTCCAGGGGGTTGCAACGAGTCGGACATGACTGAGTGACTAATTAACAACAACAAATGTATGAGAATAGCTCTGGTGGAATAGCTGAAAATCGCTTAGACTTAAAGGGGTCTGTAGCTTCCCTGGTGGCTCAGTGGTAAAGAGCCTGCCTGCGGCGCAGGAGACACGAATTTGATCCCTGAGTCGGGAAGATGCCCTGGAGAAGCAAATGGCAGCCCACTTCAGTATTTTTACCTGGAGAATCCCATGGACAGAGGAGCCTGGTGGGCTACAGTCCATGGGGTCACAGAGTTGGAAATGACTAAGCAACTAAACAGCAACAAAAGGGGTCTGTACTTGACGTCACTACTCTTCACCATCTTCAAGAAAGCTTGTTTTGCTGCCCAGGGGAATATGAAGTGCCAGTCTATTTCACCAGAACTTTCCTTCTCTGGGACACCAGGCACTATACTTTTTCCAAGACCTAGATTTTTATAACACTGATGACAATTTTCATTTGGTTGACCATATGTTTATCACATTAAGGACGAAGAACATTAAAAAATTATCTCCATTCCCAAGGAATTTTAGTCTGGGGTGAAAAATGGAAGTACCCAGTATCTGTAGGATCAAAGTGGTAAAGCTCAGGGCTCTATGGATTTGCAGACAATCTCTTCTGAGGAAATTAGTGAAGACTTCATGGAAGAGGCAGCGCTTAAGTTGAGACATGAAAAATGTTTAGGACTTGGAGTTATTGAAAAAAGTCTGTTTGATTTCTAATCTCAATGAGGTGTTCATTGTGAAAAACCAAATTGGAGAGTTTAAAGAAGAAGGTGAGAACAGAGGGAAAAATAAATCACCTGTTTTCTCAGCACCAGAAGCAACTGCTTCCCCTCCTTTCTTTTCTGCATTTTATCAATAAAATACTTGAAACCATATAAAACCATATGACATTTTCATCCTATTTATCAAGATTTTTAAAAAAAGTTCAGTCTTTAGCTCAGTAGTTTTACTTATATAATCAATAAAGGTTATAATTAGGAATGCAGATAAAGACTCATGAACAAAGGTATTCTCCATAGCATTTAAAATATATTTATGTATATAAAGTGTATGTATATATAAATATATATTAATATATAAATATATAAAATATATTTATAATATGATATAATTTTATATATATCATATAATTATATATAATATAAAAATTACATATATTTATATAAATGTATATTTATATATTTATATATAAATATATAATATATTAAAATATTAATATAATAAAACATTAATTAAAATATATTATATAAATATAAATATATTTGTATATTATATATAATATATAATTATATATAATATAGATTTTAATATAAAATTGTATATAATACAATATAATTTTAATATAATATAATTATAATATAATAAAATATACAATATAAATATAAATAAATAAATATATATATATACACTTGGCTGCACTGGATCTTAGTTGCAGCTCTAGGAGCCTTTGTTGCAGCACGTGGGATCTAGCTCCCTGACCAGGGATTGAACCTGGGCCCCCTTCATTGGGAGCACAGAGTCTTAGCCCCTAGACCTCCAGGGAGGTCCCTTCATAGCATTTTTATAAATAGGAAAAGGTACAAAAACAATCCAAGAACTCCCACAAGAGGAGATGATTAAGAATGACCAACGGGATATTTTTCTGAGGCGATGGGACTCTCCTTGGACAGGACATGTTGATAATAAGCCCCCTGAAACTGGAAAGTACAGGAGGTGAGGATGGGGGTGTACAGTAGTGTAATATACAATGAGCTATGAGGGCATGTAAAGCACAATGGTGCCTCTGCTGTTTCCAGGACTCACAGATTGACACCGTAATTTGGGCTTTAAGAAGCATGCGTGTAAGCCATTTTGCTCTCTTCTGCCATTTATGGGACCATCTGCCTGTAAAAGGTTGCCTGTCACCAGGACAGGAAAGAAGACAAAAGAGACGTGAGCTGCGCAATCCAAGTGCTGACTAAGGTGCCCGAGGGCCTGCATGCCCGGCTGAGCAGAGGAAACCCACACCCATCCCAGGGCTTCTGAATCCCTCCAGCACCGCAGTCTCTCTCCAGCGTGACCTCCCACCCTCTCTTAGCAACAGCTGCCACGCTGGTCTTCCTTTGGTACTTCGCACTCTCTAAGATCTTTCCTACCTCAAGGCATCCGTCTATGCTTGATGGCCCTCCTCTCTGGAGTGCTCTTTTCCTACTCAAGTGGTTCAGTTCAGTTCAGTTGCTCAGTCGTGTCTGACTCTTTGCCACCCCATGAACCACAGCATGCCAGGCCTTCCTGTCAACTCAAGTGGTTACTTGCTACTTATTCTTCAAAAAGGTGTTTCCTGACCCTAAAATCCAAGTCCTATCCCTTGTTGTTGTTAAGTCACCAAGTCATGTCCAACTCTTTGAGACCCCATGGCCTGCAGCACACCAGGCAGCTCTGTCCCTCAACCTTCTTCTGAGTTTGCCCAAACTCATGTCCATTGAGTCGGTGATGCCATCCGATCATCTCATCCTCTGTCACCCTCTTCTTCACCCCTATCTCTTAGTGATATTCTTTCATGATGGCCTGATTTTTAATCTTTGCAGCGGTTAGTGCAGAGCAGTAATTTGATCTTTGCAGCGTGTGTTGTTTAAAGTTTATGTTCTGCCTAGACTGTCAGCCTCATGATGGTTACTTGTTCTCAGGGCCTATCAGAGACTCTGGACCCTAGGGAGCTCTCGGGTGTTTGTGCCAAGGAAGAAGGAACAAGGAACAATAGGCAGCATTTAATGGAGGTTCACAAGGTGCTCTATTTTAAGAAGCTTCAGATGTGTAAGGTTCTCACATCACAACATAGGAAGTGAGGATTATTATTATTCTCATCTTACAGATGAAGATGCTGTGCAATAGATAATTTAAGCAACACATGTAGTATCTTCTGGCCAGATATGTGGAAAAGCAATGATTCCAACTGGAGCAACCCAGCTCCAGGGACAAGGCTCCTTTTTTTTTTCTTTTATTTTTTAAAATATTCAGCTATTAAGTTGGCCAAAAAAATTCATTCGAGTTTTTTCATAAGGTCTTATGAAAAACTTGAACAAACTTTTTGGGCAACCCAGTATTACTGACTATAAAATTATAAGATATTGAAAGTGAATACTGGGGTAATTGACAAGCACATGGTGAAGGGGTCCCACTCACCTAGTGAATTAACAGGTCCGTCACCTGACAAATCTTTCTATTCTTTCTTTTTTGATGTGAACTTTTAAGGTCTACTCCCGTGGCAAATTTCAATGATGCAATACAGTGTTATCAGTTATAGGCACCATGTTTTACATTAGCTCTTTATGTCTTCTTCATCTGACAGCTAAAAATTTGCATTCTTTTACCAACCTGCCCCTATCTCTCCCATCCCTCAGCCCTGGCAAGCACTTTTCTACTCTGTTTCTACGGGTTTGACTTTTATTTCTTTCTTTTTCTCTCTGTAAGATTTCACATGTATATGACAGCATCCAATGCAGTGTTTGTCTGTTTCTGTCTGGATCGTTTCTTTTAGCATAATACCCTCGAGATCCATCCATGTTGTGGCAAATGGCAGGATTTTCTTCTTTGTCATGGCTGAATAATATTTCATGGTATGTATACAATATTTTCTTTATCTATTCTACATCATGACTTTCCTCATTCCAGGCTCAACTCAGAATTTTCACTCCGAATTGTTTGTGAAGAGTAACTCTACTAGTTTCCTGTTGCCACTGTAAAAGCTGCTACAAACTTGGCAGTTTAAGACAGCATGCGTTTATTCTCTGAAGTCCAAAATGAGTGTCACAGGGCTAAAATGAGGGTGTTGGCAGGGCTGGTTCCTTCTGGAAGGTCTAGGGGCGCACCCATGCCTTGCCTTTTCCAGCCTCTAAAGGTCTCCAGCACAGGGCTGTGTCGTTCCATTTTAGTTTCTGGAGTCATATCACCTCCTTCCCAGCTCCTACCTCCCTTTTACAAGGACCCTTATGTTTACACCAGTCCACCAGATAATCTAGCACATTCTCCTCATCCCAAAATTCTTATCTTAATCCTGTCTACAAAGTCCTTTTTTTTGCCATGTAAGGTTACATGCTTGCAGGCTCTGGGAATTAAGACAGGCTTTGGGGAGCCGTAGTTCAGCCTCTCACGGCACCAAAGAGCACTTTGTGTATGTAATTCAGTCTGAGCAAGCCTTTGTTTCTGACTCTCAAAGGAGGCCACTAAAGTTGCAGATGAGAGGAACTTCCCTGGCCGTCCAGTGGTTAAGAAGCCAGGCTTCCAATGCAGAGGGCACCTGATCCCAGGTTGGGGAGCTAGAATCCTGCGTGCTGCACTGCAGAACCAAAAAAAAAAAAGAAAGAAAGAAAAAAAACTATAATTGAAGGTGGGAGAAATCCTTTCTCCATGTCCCTCTTGGACGTTTTTGCATTTGTGCTATAACTAAGAAGTTTCCTCCATTCCGGCTGACACATGCACAGATAGGTCCTAGAGTCAGCAAAGCCCTGAAGCCACCCACCCGGTAGATTTTTGTGCGACTGTGTGTGTTTCAGTCCCGTCCCAGTGGCCTCCTGGCTTGGGCTCATCTGCCCTCACTGCCCCCCTGAAACTGGGCCAGCCAGCCACGGTCTCCTCGAGGAGCCCCGAGTCACGGTGGCCTCTTCAGGTACCACCTCCGAATGTGGGCAAGGCTCTTTCCCACTGGCTCGGATACAAACGCGCAGAGAATTTTCTCAGCCCGATATTCACTCCTAGAGCAGGAGAGAAAGGAGAAAAGACGAGAAGAAGCAGAAAAAGACCCCGGGGGCTAGTAAGACTCATCCCTCCAGAGACCTGACTCTGTGGTCACTCTGCTCTTCACTACAGGATGGAGGGAAATGGGAGACCCGAGAGGGCTGTTTCTTTATCTGCTCAACAGGCGTATCAGGTTCCAGAAACTTGGGGTTCATTCCAAATATTCAAAATTTGCATGACACAGGTATTATGATAACAATAAGTTGTTGGTGACATCAACTATAAATCTAAATACATTGACAAAATGACAAATGTCTGTCCTATAGTTCCAGTTAAAAAGGAAGGGTGACAACCATGGAGTGGTGGGCTGGGAAGGGTCTAGCCACCTCCAGGGAATTCTGGGGGCTCCCACTAGGTCCCCGGGGAAGGAGCTGCAGAATGACGAGGGCCCCAGCGCTAACCAGGGTCACCATCCTGTCCCCTCAGGGCCTGCATCATTAGCAGTTCCTCAGTGGGCATGCCTCAAGGGCTTATATTCATCCAGTCGCCTTGGGAAGTGGGCTGAAGGTGAGCGCTCTGATTCCTAGCTCTGGTAAATTGGCATTAAGGTTCATAAGAAAATCCTTTTCCTCTCCGTAATTTTCACGGGGTGAAGAAAAACACCATATGTCATGTACACACTGCTATATTTAAAATGGATAACCAACAAAGACCTATTGTACAGCACATAGAACTCTGCTCAATGTTATGTGGCAGCCAGGATGGGAGCGGGGTTTGGGGAGAATAAACACATGTGTGTGTGTGGCTGAGTCCCTTTGCTGTCCGCCTGAAACTATCACAACATTAATTGGCTACACACCAATACAAAATAAAAGTTCAAAGTCTGGGGGTGGGGGGAAGGGAACAGGGATAAGAAGTCTTTGCAAGCTGATGAAAGTAAAACTTTTTTGAAAAAAAAAATGGAGGGGTCCAGTGGTTTTATGAATTTTGTGATTGTGTCTTTTTAAAAGATGATAGAAAATGTTTCTTGATATTCACCATGAATTAATATCAGGAAATTTGGAATTAATGTCACCAAATAAATAGTCCACAGCTTGGCCTCACTACTGGAACTATGAGTTTTCCATGGACAACTTTCTTCTCTCTTGGAAGATGCCCATCCAAAAAAAAAATAAATAAAAGGAAACTGTGGAAGTTGTGTGCCTTCTTTATAGGCACCAGCTTTCAGCCTGTGTGAACACATGTCAGACTACTATAGTCACTTCAGAGCTAGTAATTCATCCAAAATCTACAAGTTCCCTTTAGTGAAATCATAATGGTATTCATTTGCAAAAAGCACTTGAAGAAAAAGAATAAACTTTCTGAACAACACAGGTAGTCAAATCAAGGAATTGTAAATAGAATTGAGCTTTCCTAAACAATGCTAAGAACCAATATCTCAGTTGTTAGTCACTCAGTGATGTCTGACTCTGTGATCCCATGGACTCTAGCCCGCCAGGGTCCTCTGTCCATGGAATTCTCCAGGCAAGAACACTGGAGTAGGTTGCCAGGCCAGGCCCTTCTCCAGGGGATCTTTCTGACCCAGAGATGGAACCCAGGTCTTCTGCATTGCAGGCAGATTCTTTACCATCTGAGCCTCCAGGGAAACCCATTCAAGTTCAGTAATGGAATCTGCTTGCTGAACATTTATCATATATCTCACCGAGAAGATCTAGTCAAATTAGAATAAATTTGCCCAGATTCTGTGAGAAAAAAAATTCCAACACTAAACCTTAAACTATAAAACCAAAAGTTAGAGAATTTGAAGTAAAGTACTTACTGGCTCTTCCTGGACATACCTTCTAACCTATTGCTAATGAACTCTGGTCAAGTGGAAGTCACTAGTTCATTTTCCCCTTTCTCCCTTTTCCCCCCAACTATATTATATATTATCCATGATCACTGATTTCTTTTTAAAGCATAATTGTTTCACAAAGAAAAAGTTACTGTTAAAAAAAAACACCCCAAAACATAGATGTTGGCAAATAACACACACGTCTGCCTCAGAGTATAGGCAGGCCTCCATAAATGATGGTTCTACATCCATGCATGTAACCAACCAGGAATTGGAAAAAAAAAAAGTATATATATATACTTATATATATATATTTATAGCCACCCCCGTGTTCCCCAAGAGAGAGCAAACCCAGGGCACTGCAGCAAAAGTGCCAAGTTCTAACCACTGTTCCACCAGGGAATTAAAAAAATAGTTTGAGAAAAAACCCCAAAACTTACAGAAACAAAAACCTGAATTTGCTGCATACTGGCAGCTATTTATATAGCATTTGCATTATATTTGTAACTATTTAACAGTAACTTATATGCAGAGTACATGAGAAATGCCGGGCTGGATGAGGCACAAGCTGGAATGGAGATTGCCAGGAGAAATATCAATAACCTCAAGATATGCAGATGACACCACCCTTATGGCAGAAAGTGAAGAGAAACTAAAGAGTCTCTTGATAAAGGTGAAAGAGGAGAGTGAAAAAGCTGGCTTAAAACTCAACAATCAAAAAACTAAGACCAAGGCATCTGGTCCCATCACTTTATGACAGATAGACACAGAAACAGTGGAAATAGTGAGAGACTATTTTCTTGGGCTCCAAAATCACTGCAGATGGTGACTGCAGCCATGAATTAAAAGACGCTTGCTCCTTGGAAGAAAAGCTATGACCAACCTAGACAGCATGTTAAAAAGCAGAGACATTACTTTGCCAATAAAGGTCCATCTAGTCAAAGCTATGATTTTTCCAGTAGTCATGTATGGATGTGAGAGTTGGACTATAAAGAAAGCTGAGCGCAGAAGAATTGATGCTTCTGAACTGTGGTGTTGGAGAAGGCTCTTGAGAGCCCCTTGGACTGCAAGGAGATAAAAGCAGTCAATCCTAAAGGAAGTCAGTCCTGACTATACAGTGGAAGGACTGATGCTAAAGCAGAAGCTCCAATATTTTGGCTATGTGGTGCGAAGCACTGACTCATTGGAAAAGACCCTGATGCTGGGTGGGTTGAAGGCAGGAGGAGAACGGGATGACAGAGGATAAGACGGTTGGATGGCATCACCAACTCAATGGACATGAGTCTGAGCAAGCTCCGGGAGTTGGTGATGGACAGGGAGGCCTAGCTTGCTGCAGTCCCTGGGGTTGCAAAGAGTCGGACATGAAAGAGTGACTGAACTGAATTGAACAGTAGTTGCCAGGTGGCACTAGTGGTAAAGAATCCACCTCCAATGCAGGAGACATAACAGACGTGCGTTCAATCCCTGGGTCGGGAAGATCCCCTGGAGGAGGGCACGGCAACCCATTCCAGTATTCTTGCCTTGAGAATCCCATGGACAGAGGAGACTGGTGGGCTATAGTCCATAGGGTCTCAAAGAGTCAGACAGAACTGAAGTGACTTAGCATGCATGCATACATTTACATTGTATTACAGTATTTGCATTGTATTAGGTGTGAGTAACCTAGAGATGATTTAAAGTATATGGGAGCATATTTGTAGGTTATAGAGAAACACAGCTCCGTTTTCTAGAAGCAACTTGAGCATCTCTGGTTTTTGGTGTCCCCTGGGGGTCCTGGAACCAATAACCCTCAACCCCAAGGTACCGAGGGATGACTGTAATCTCAATTTGTAAGGAGTGAAGTCACGTTAATCTCCTCCCCTACTTGAAGAGAGTTGATAAAGGGAGTTTTCAGATGCTTTCTTATGCTTTTTCATTTTTAAGACCATTTTTCTCAGATTAAGAGGTTGGTACCAGAAAACCTAAAACTTGAGCCAGCCGAAAACCAACCGGTGCAAAGCCGCGTCTGGCGGGGAAGCTGAGGAAGGCAGGAAGTGTCCGTTCTACCTGTGAGATGGGGTCTGGGAGACAGGGGATCGCCGACCCGGGTTCTGCCCAGGGGTGCTGCCCGTGGGGGCTCTCAGCAGTCCCCAGGAGACGGCGCTCCCTTGGGGAACTCGCCTCTCCCACTCCGGCAGCCTGGCTTCCTCCACACCCGAGCTAACAGAGGCGATCAGGGCTTCCGGGGAAGGAGAGGCCGCTCCTGCTGAATTCTCTGGTACTGCGATGTCCCAATCGCTTTCTCTAAGACCCGGAATTCCTCCCGATGTGATCAGAGGAAAACCTACCTGCTGAGCTGTATCTTCCTCCTCGGAGATGCTGGCTCAGCAGGGGTCCTACCTCGGACTTGCAGGGAGACGTTTATGTATCTGAAGATCAAAGGGGCTGCTCCCTCTGCACCTACTGACTAGTTGGATTCACAGGAGATCCCAACCTAAATCTCTGTTTCATGGAAATAGCAGTAATACACGTTACTCTGTAAAAGACACATCTCTAAATGCGATAAAGGAGCTGATGAGAGAGAAAGAGCTCTTCCCCTGGAGACATGACTCTGCCGTGTTGGGAGAGAAAGGGGAACCTGAACCGCACTAAACACTTCTGTCAGCTCCGAGAAGTTAGTGGGGCTTAAATAAATAAATCCCAACGTCTGTTATGTGTAGAGCTTCTAGATTTTAATAGTATTTTTCTAACTTGAAAAGTAAAATTTGTTCAAAGCAAAAGACTATTTGACAAATAGGAAAAAAACCAAGCATTTATTCACCTTATTGCTGTACATACAAACAGCGGCCAGCTCTACACACATCATGCTGCATGGTTCTTTAGACGCTTCTTTTGTCATACATAGGTATCATTTTTTCCCCCAAATACATAATAAAGTACATATCTTATTGAGATCATTTGTTTTCTTAACAATGTCTCATAAGCTCTATCCATGCCCAAAACAGTATTATCCTACCACATGATATTCTTAAAGTTTTTTTGGTGTTAAAGTACATACTACCCCCATTTACAATGATGTTTTTCTGAAAAGAAAAGAAAAATTTTGTGTGTGTGTGATGGGGACAGTCTTATATTTTTCCACAATGGAAGAAATGTTATTAGCATCAAGCCATTTTCACTCATGTTAGGTACCAGTTCTAAAAGAAGCATTTTAAAAAAATGAACAGTACTCTGGAAAAAAACCTCTTTGAGGGAATATTTTGATTCACCAGTAAATGCTCCTGAAAGCAACAGACAGGTATGAGCAGCACACCTTAGTGGGGGAGGGGAGACCTCCGCTGGACGTCTGCTGGGAAGAAAGCAACACCAGGTATGAGGTGCACAGAGGGAGTTTCTTTGTTTTTGTTTAATGCATCTTCATAAGGCAATGATGAATAAATAAAAATAACAGGGAAAACGCGTTAAGGTTTCAATGCTTACTGCTTTGCCTCTGTTAGCAACAGTTAACATTATTTTAAATGAGATAGAATTTTTAAAAATTGTATATATACATACGTATGCATTTTTTTCTCTAGCTGGCTAGGCCCTCTAAAATTTTTGAATATCATGCTTAGCTCTGATGCAAGAATACTTTGGGGGGAAATAAAAACAATTATGAGTCATCTAAGAATATGAAAGAAAAGCTTTCTCAGAGTCCATTCTTTGTATTGCTAGTGGCAATTTTTGTCAAAGTTTAAAATGCACACAGAGAAAAAACAATTCTACTTCCAGGAAAATACATCACTCATATACTGACCAACATACACAAAGATATCTATAAAGACATGTTCATTAAGCAATGTTTGCAAAAAACAAAAACCTGGAAAAAACTTGGATTTCCATTCTGGTAAGTGATTAAATAAATTAATAGATGGCAATAGAAAGAAATATAATTGTTACAAAGAATGAGATGGATCTATAATATCATTATGTTCTGAATGTATTACAGTATTAGATAATTTATGTAAAATGGTTTGTATGTATGTGCATACTTGTTTAGAAGTGCACAGAATACATATTCAGACTGAATGACCAGTGATCAAGGGTTAAAATCCACATGCAGATAATGCTGAGGCCAAACCAAAGTCACCATTAAGAGAGTGAAGTTCTGCGGTAAAGGAAAGAGTTTGATATTTTATTAAACATAATAATGATTAAATTCTTATTATTAAAATGTCAGTAAGAATGTGGAAGAGTATTGTTATAGCAAAGGCAAAATAAATTCTTGTCATCGACATGAGTCATTCTTAGGGTTCTTTTACTGCACATTCATGATCCTAAGAAGATGTTGATTTTCAAATGGCACATTGCATAATGCCATTTAACTTTTGGACAACAGAGTATAATTCAGAATTAAAATGTTAATTAATCTATCCTCTAGATGAAACATTGTATCTGGATTTTGTAACTAAAAGTGGCTGGCAATCTTTTTGATGAGATTTTTGCATAAATTTTAGGTACCATAGACTCAAATCTATCAGAAATTGTCTTAAAACATTTTTCATGAAGTCTGTTGATTTGAAATTTGAAGAGTGAGGTCAAAATAAGATTTCGGATTTCTCATTTTTCTCTAAAATTTTTGGATTACTCTGTTTTAAACTTTCTGATATCTGTTATTATGTTTTGACTGAAGATGATTCCTTAAGTTTGAGGTTCATGATTTTAGAGATTTTTAAGCAGCAAAATTGATATATCCTTTTAATTATTTCCCCAAAAGATGTGAAGAAATCTCACATAGAACTTTTTCTTGGAAGACTTATATTCTAATTGGAAATAAATAGCTAAAAATTAAAATGTATCTATAAAGAATATACATTATAGTATCCAAATAATGCATATCTTGCTATACAAATAATATGTGGATTGTTATGCTACGTATGTTAGATATTCAATAAATATTGAATGATTAAAGAACTTAATATACTTGGATAATAAACTAATAAATAAAAGATGATAGATTATAGGCATTCAAAACAGGAAAATCCTTAAAAATTGTTTAGATTTATTGCTAATCTTCTGTTTTAATTTACTAAGAATTTTCATAAAAAAAATTTCCTAAAAGTCATCTTATGATTTTTTCAAATAATTTTATCATTTTGCATGATATATGAAGTTATTTTGAGAAAAAATATTTTATACTAAACCAGTGTATTGTTAAAGATTATATTATGAAGTTACTTTTAATAAAATACTTAATAATATTACAAAATTATTTTTCCACTTAGTCAACCATGTTTAATAATTAATTATGTTAGAAAAAACACATGATTTGTCAACAAATAGTTTTTAAACCATATTATATTATATTTGGTTTAGAGACTATTTAAAGTATAGAGTTAAATTGAAATATATTGTGGTATAAAAAATAAAATGGAACCTCCTTGTTGTTCTAGTGTGCAGAGAAGAAGCTTCATTCATTCATTCATTTAACAAAGGTTAATACTTATGAATCGTACTATGTAACAGAAGGGCTTCCCAGGTGGCTCAGAGGTAAACACAACCGCCAATGCAGGAGATGTGGGTTCAATCCTTGGGTCAGGGAGATCTCCTGGAGAAGGAAATGGCAACCCACTCCAGTATTCTTGCTGGGAAAATTCTATGGACAGAGAAGCCGGGTGGGCTACAGCCCACGGGGTCGCAAAGAGTCAGATGCGACTGAACACACCCGCACTTGCGCGTGTGGGCACACACACACACACACACACACACACACACACCCTATATGACAGAGATTCTGGGAACAGGAAATGTAACACCTAAGACAACAATTGCCCTGTAGTTTCAACTATAAGCAGCAGATTTCTGAGCCTGTCCACCCACAGCCATTTCCAAGAACTATTCTGCTCAGAGGGCAGTAGCGCCCTGGACCTGGGACTCCTATTTGAGCCACGGCATCATCCTACCACGCTAAGTCCCTCTTCCAAAAGCTTCCCAGTGGGGTTTGCTCCTCAGCTGGTACTTAGACCGCTGCCCTGGAACCCAGACTTGGTTTGCTAAGAAAAGAAGAGCTGAATTAATCAGATTATCCATATTGGAAACTTGAATAAAATAGTGCCAAAGAGAAGAGGGCAAAGGTGATCAGCAAGAAAGGCTGAGGTGTAGAGACAGTTGCAGACACCATAGGAGCAGCTGAAGGAGCAAGCATTCTATGTAATCCAAATCTATGAGGGAGATAGAAAGGGTGTGTGTGTGTGTGTGTGTGTGTGTGTGTGTGTTTGCACATGACAGCAGGAGTGGGGAGAAAATGAGGCCGATGACTGGTAACAGGAGAAGTACAGAACACACGTGCTGAAAAGCGGCAGAAAGACCTTTACCACTTTACCACCGAGCCACCTGGGACACCCATCTGTCACGCAGTCCAGTCCATAAAGGACTAAGGATGTTGTACAGGCATTGTCCCTGGAAAAGTATAACATCTTAAATGGAATGTTATGGAGAAAATAATTCCCCTGAGCCTGTCTGTTTTGGATAGCCAGCGTGGGCATTGAGGGTTGGCAGCTCCATTTTCTCTGCTAGGGGAGGCCAGACCTCCTTGGGGAAAACTATCTTGAATAGGAAAACAAATAGAAAATAAATTTCTGTGGTTTCAGCCACCCATTATGCAGCCCAGCAGATTAATTCAGGTGCTTACTAAACATTTTGGGGTCTTCAAATGTAGCGTAGACCAGCTCTCGCCAAGGGCTTGCACATACTGTCCCTCTGCCCAAACACGTTCCCTCCTGGCATGCCCTCATCCCTGTCCTACCCCTCTGTAGTTCCTGCTCATCCTCCAGGACATGGATGACTTGTTACTTTCTCTAGGAGGTCTTACTTGACCCTTATCCTTTGTGCTTCTCTAACACCCGGGATCTCCCTTCTTTTATAGAATTTTATCATTTGAAGTTTTTTCTGTCTACATTCTCCTCCAGCCTGCTCTGCTGGGGCACTGTAGAAAACAGAAAATCATAAACAACATGCCTTTGTCATATAGTTTGATTTTATTCAAGGATCTTGTCCACGATAATTCTCTGACTTTACTATTAAATTTCACTTTGTTCTTTTCTTTAGCTCCACTAGTGTAGAAAAGGCTTGATTTTACTCATTGGTCCTTATCATTCAGGCTTACCAGGTAGCTCAGTGATAAAGAATTCACCTACCAATGTAGGGGATGCAAGAGACACGGGTTTGATCCCTGGGTTGGGAAGATTCCCCTGGAGTAGGAAATGGCAACCCACTTCAGTATTCTTGCCTGGAAAATCCCATGGACAGAGGAGCTACAGCCCATGGGGTCACAAAAGAGTCAGACATGACCAAGCGCGTGCACGCGCACACACACACAAAGACATTTTATCTTGGCTTTTACCTGACAGGCCCATTGGTAATTAAACCTCTGGCTCCTACAGATCCATTTCTAAAAAGCAACACAAATTTAACTTTGTCTCCATTAGCAGGGACCATTTTTACCTGGTTTCCCCTTATTTTTTCAAGTACTTAGAAATTAGTATTGATGTAATAAATATTTGAGGACAAAATGAATGCATCCAGCTGCACTGGTACAGTTTCTTAAGCAATGATGCAAGAGAAAAGTAACTATAATGTAAAGTAAATATTATTCAAAAACTTTAATTTTAATCATTCTAATTATAGGCTTTTCTTAGAGGGTTCAATTTTTTTTTTTTTTTTGAAACGCTCTACTTCTTGCTTTCCAGATATTGTACTCTGTAATGGACAATGTAGCCTACTAAACTATGTTCATGGAGAATTGTATTTACGGTGATAAATATCCAAAGTTTTAAGCTTACCTTGTATCCATTATATTTCTTTGAAATATCATGGTAACATCATTCACTCCAATAATATTGCGCTGTAAAATTCCACACTGTTGCATTTAACACTGTTATCACTCTTAGTTCCTATCCCACCTGGCAAACTATGCTTATGTTTCAAGCCCTGAATAGAATTTCAACTCCTTTTGGAAGTTTTCTCCTATTTTTTTTTTGTCTTCACTGGTAATATTTTTTTTTTACAACCTGGCTCATTGTACACTGCTATTAGTGATGTATATGTCATTTTCCTGCTGGTCTGTAAGCTCTTCTGGGGAGGGGGTGTATTCATGTTTATAAACCCAGACCTCCAACAGGCACTTGTTAGGTGAATGGAAAATAGAATAAAAATGTTTTCCTTATGCTGATCCAAAACCTTTGAGAAAAGACCATGAGGCTCCATTTTCTAGCATCCTTTGCAGCTGGGACGGATATGAGACTTGAGTCCTAGTGAGCAGAGATGAATGCCGACTTGGAGGCAGAGCCCCTGAGAACCACCCTTGTGCCCACTTTGGTGCTCTTTTCTCTCTGGCTGGTTGGATGTTCAGCCCCCAGGAGACCTGAGAAGTCACCTGAGGTGACGGCCCCCACCTCACTGACATAGAGCATCCTTGCTCTTTCATGACCTTGTACTGTGTTAGGCAAAACTAAGCTTCTATCTATTTTTCACTGTGGCCTAAAAAATCCTGACATACTGGTCAAAGAGGGAATTGACCTAGTCTAAATGATTTAGTCCTCTTTCCTAATTCAGGGCAAATTAGAGACGAATGTCTAGGGATCCATCCATCCATCCATTCAGCCAGTATCAACCGAGTCCTCACCATCCGTCACGTTCTCTCTCTGTGTGCTGAAGACAAAACAGTGAGTAAGGAAGGCACTGATCCTGGCCTCGTGGATCATAAAATACAATGAAGAAGACAAGTAACAGACAAGCAAAAGACAAAATATTTTCGAGTTGTGATAAGTACTATAAAAGAATCAAACAGCCTGTGAAGATAGAAAATAAAAAGCAAGCACATGGAGAGTTTTACTTGGAAGGAGGCTCAGGACAGACCTCCCTGAGAAAGCAAAGCCAAGACCCAAAGGATGAGGAGCACCCACTACGTGAAGACTGGAGCCAATATCATTCCAGGCAGAGGGAGCTGCACGCAAAGGCTGGAGCATGCGAAGCAACGTGGCAAGTTTGAAGCCCTAAAAAAGGCGAGCCTGGCACATGGAATGGGAGATGCTGTTGAGTTGAGCAAAGCCAAACTTCTGAGCAATTTTCAGCTGGGTGCATGTGGTAACATTCTGGTTCTCTTGTTTATAAACCTACTATTGGATTGAAGACAAGACACACGTGTCTTCTGTTTTTTTACCCAATTATTTTGTCCTGTGTAGACAGAGGTCACCCAGGGGAAAAACACTTCCAAAGCCAAAGTGGTCCAATACGTTTGATTCTAATTTTTCTTAATTAAGGGCCATCTGGGTTACTAAATTAATTCTATAAAAGAAACAAGGAGTTCTATTCTATGAAAATATTTTTTACTTTGCTTTATGCATAGTTGAAGCATAAACTTTACTGATTAGGGTTAATCATTTGGAAATACGGATAAACACGTGGTCTCTTCCATGGGTTAGAGCACTGCACAATACATCATTAACATTTATTGATAGAAAATTATCACTCCTTTTAATTACTGTTACTCTTATTTGATTACCCAAAGATAACATTAAAGTTATTGAGACTTTATCTTCCTCTTAAATGTGCCAATGACTTTCTACTTTACAGCATCCATTTCAATGATTTTAACAATTTTGTCCAACCTCAGGTTAGCCTCAGTGCGGCTGTGACAAATTGTCTTGCCAGTAGCTACATGTGTAATTATCTCCATAGACTGCTCACAGTTTTATGCACAACGTGTTGCCTAAAGGATTCTTCACTGAATGCCATGAGTCAAGGACACCTAACATAAAAGGCATGGGATCTCATTTCAATGGCTTTATGGAGACGGAAAAGACAATCTTCCACCTTGGAAATAGACCTGGGGCTTTTTTTCTATTAATTATTCTTACCCATAGACAGGGACAGTGTGGAATCGAATTCAGCAGGTTACTGGACAAATTCAGGATCTACAGAGCCTCTGATTCAGCACCCTGATGGATTGCTATGTTGACTGCCTTAGGGTTAGTCCATGGTAGCTTGCCTTGAAAATGAAATCACCATATTATGTTTTAGGCTTCCATGGTGGCTCAGACAGTAAAGAATCTGCGTGCAATGTGGGAGACCCAGGTTCCATCCCTGGGTTGGGAAGATCCCCTGGAGAAGGAAATGCAACCCACTCCAGTATTCTTGCCTAGAGAATCCTATGGACAGAGGAGACTGGCGGGCTACAGTCTATGGGGTCACAAAGAGTCAGACATGACTGAGAGAGTAACACACACACATTATCTTTAAATGTTCTTGGGTAAAATAACAATATTTGGATTATCTCTTTGTAAATGCATATTAAAATATGACAGTGAAGTGTCAGGATATCTACAGCTCATTTTCAAACAAAATCTGAAGATAGAGCAAATGTGATAAAATGACCACGGGGGAGTCTAGATCTTTTCAGGTTTTTTTTTTTTTTTTTTGCAGACTTTTAGTTTTTTAAATAAAATATAATTTGGGGAAGGGATGAGAAGGAGATAGCCTTGATGCCAATGGAGAATCTAAAGATCCTTTAAGTATAGCATGTAGCATGGGAAGCAACTTGGCAAGTTTGAAGCCCCCCCAAAAAAAGGCCAGCCAGGCAAATGGAATGTGAGGTCACAGTGAGTTGAGCAAAGGTAAAGATAAAGAGAGCTGCTACCTTGGTTTCCCCAGATGGTTTCTCAGTAGTTTTGCTCTGTCAGTGGTTTGTTGTCTGGGTTTTAAAGATACACTAACTCCATTAAACATCTCTCAGTTTTGTGACACCCCAGGAAAAGAGGCATCCTGGGTTTCATTCATTTTCAATACCATAGCATACTGAGAAATGATTTCCTAAAGCAAGTCAGGGTTTTGTTCCCTGCATTGTCAGGAAACCCAGGCTTCCACATCAAATGTAAGGGAGATCATATGATACGCTTTATGTGAAATACTTAACCCCATGCCAGGCACACAATGAGCCTGTGATAAACGACAGCTGCCCTGTCATCACCGGGTTTATTAGCTCCTACAAATCCTTTGTTAGAGACTGACTGAACTCCAAACCTATGTCAATCAATCAAATTAACAGATGTTTATTGATAGCAGAATATGACTAATAGCTAATTCTGTGAATAGCCAGTGTTACAATAACTCAGGGACATTTCACAGTGGAGTAAACAATCAGATTTCACACACACACACATTCAGGGTAGCACTGAAGCCAGGGTTTAAAGCATGTTTACATTTTCCACAGGCAGCAAGCCTGTCTCCTTCTCATCCCTTCCCTAAACTGTATTTTATTTTAAAAAACTAAAAGCCTGCATTAAAAAAAAAAAAACCTGAAGAGAAAAACATCTGTTTATTCTTGACCTGGATTTCTCCATGGTCACTGTTTTATCACATTTGGTCTATCTTCAGACTTTGGCTGAACCATCTGAGAATAAGTTGTAGCTATCCTGACACTTCACCCTCAGATTTCAACACGTATTTCCAAAGAGATAATCACCATATTGTTACCTGTTGTTGTGTTAGTCGTTCAGTCACGTCCAACTCTTTGTGACCCCATGGACTGTAGCTCACCAGGCTCCTCAGTTCATGGGATTTTCCAGGCAGGAATACTGGAGTGCGTTGCAATTCCCTTTTCCAGGGGATCTATCTTTCTGACCCAGGGATCAAACTCAGGTCTCCTGCATTGCAGGCAGATTTTTTACTGTCGGAGTCAGCAGGAAAGTGAAGTGAAAGTGAAAGTCGCTCAGTTGTGTCCAACTCTTTGCGATCCCATGGACTTTACAGCCCATGGAATTCTCCAGGCCAGAATACTGGAGTGGGTTGCCATTTATTCCTCCAGGGGATCTTCCCAACCCAGGGACTGAATCTGGGTCCCCTGCATTGCAGACAGATATTTCACCGTCTGAGCCACCAGAAAAGTCCAATCGTTATTTTACCCGACTATTAAAAAGTACTGCCATAATATCATCTAGTATGCAATACATTTTCAGATTTCCCCCTTTCACAAACTGTTCTTTTTATAACTTTTATTGTTTTATCTTTATATTTATTTATTTATTTTTATGTATTTTTTAAAGCCAAGAAACAGTTAATGAACAAGCATTTGTTTGCTATCAGGACTGTACCTCCTGGGACTTCCCTGGTGGTCCAGTGGTTAAGACTCCATCCTTCCAATGCATGGGGTGTTGGTTTGATCATTGGTCTGGGAAAATAGATCCCACATACGTGCAGGCACACACACACACACACACACACACACACACACACACACATGATTGTACATCTGGTTCCAGGTGATTCCCATGAAGGCAGAGGCTCTTGATATTATTTTCTACACATGGAATGATAGGCACTTCATCAACCCTGAGATCAATCATTCTGGGTAGTTGACAAATCCTCATAATTGAATTCCCTTTTGAAAAGACTTCCTAGAAACATCAAGGAGAATATTAAAACAATTACTCATGTGGTTCACTTTTAAAAAATTTTCATGTTAATTTTCTGATAATTGGAGGGATAAGGTGGAAGGGGGGGGCAAATGATTGCTTTCCCTTTAATTATCTGCCTAATTGTTTTCACTCCCTAAGACGCTTTGTCACTGACGGTGTGGACTTTGCATTACATTGGGAATACAGGTGGCCCAGAGGTAAATATTGTTTCTACATTCTGTGGTTCATTTGAGGTAGTTTGAAATGTAGAGACCTATTTCTTTTCTCAGAGTGCACTTTTGTTTGCAGCAGATAGATCCTATCTCCTTGGAAATAATTAGATGAAGTTATAATGCTCCGCAGCTGCTGAGTTATTAGCCAAATGCTCACCAAATGAGATCTCTCATTAGGGGTCATGAACAGGTAATCTCTTTTGATAGATGAACTTATAATTTTCATATCCATTTACACAAGTCACAGATATCTGCTTTTATATTGATTTCTAATGACTTGGCACATAAGATGCTATATTTAATTTCCCCTTTTAAAGGAGATAAAATCATCACCGACACGTGATTAAGCTCATTTTCAAAATGGCACAGGATCTGCTAGGAATTAGATCCTGTGAATGGTGATACTTTATGCATTGAGACTCAAAAATTTTTTCTTAGTTTTAACTTCAATGGAAAGTCATGTCTTCTGATTATCTTCACCATTATGCAAACTGATAATTATAATTCACATACAACTTGTCCACAGGTCCTTATTTAACCAAAGCTGATGAGTAGAAGTTAACACTAAGTTACAAATGGAAACAGGTGAAAGTGTTCATTTTTTCCTGCCTCTGAGCCAGATTGCTTCAGGATCTAAACTGCTGCTTGATAGCAATTTAGTAACTTTCAGGTGGTGCAATCTTTTTCTGGACGAACTGAGAAAATTCCAATATCTTTCCTTATTGCAAGTAGAAAAAGCTTGCCTCATTTACAGCAGGTAATAAATACACCTGTGGCGGCTTAATTTTTTGATCATGAAAGGACGGTGTTGAAACTGGAATCCTCTTGCACAGTCTTACTAGGAATGTAAAATAATGCAGATCCTCTGGAAAACAGTCTGGAAGTTCCTACAAAGATCAAACAAAGAGCTACCATTTGACCTGAAATCCCATGTCTAGGTATTTAACCAAAAGAATTGAAAATATATGCCCATACATTGAAAGCAACACTATTCATAATCACCAAAAATGGAAAAAATCAAATGTTCATCAACAGATGAATGGAAAAATAAAGTCTGAAATAGCCATATGATAGAATGTTATTTGACAGCAAAAGCTGTACTGAATCGAGCTCCATCATAGATGAACCTTGAAAACATTGTGCTAAGTGAAAGAAGCCACATACGAAAAAAAATCATTTTGTGATTCCATTTATATTAAATAGCCAGGGTAGCCACTTCTATGAAGACAGAAAGTTGATTAATTGTTCCTCAGTGCTGGGAGTGTTGGGGGAGAAATGGGTAGTGACTGCTAATGAGCATAGGACTTCTTATTTGGGTGACTAACAACTGTTTTAAAACAGATTGTGGCGATGGTCACACAACTTTATGAATATGCTAAAAGCCATTGAAGTGTACATCTTAAATGGATCAATTGAATGCTGTGTAAATTTTATAAAAAGTGTTTTATATAGACTTAATATGTGGTGGTGGTTTAGTTGCTAAGTCATGTCCAACTCTTGCAACCCCATGGACTAAAGCCCACCAGACTCCTCCGTCCATGGGATTTCCCAGGCAAGAATACTACAGTGGGTGGACATTCCCTTCTCTAGGGGATCTTCCCAACCCAGGGATTTAATCCAGGTCTCCTGCATTGCAGGCAGTCTCCCATACTGCAGATAAATTCTTTACTGACTGAGCCACCAGGGAAGATCAGAATTAATATACATACAACATATTTATGTAATATATAGTATATATTAAATTACATCAATATATAGCATGATATAATGTTTATATCTATTTATCTATAGTGGTAGTTCTTTCTGGGGAAGGAAAAGGTGGTGGTTTTGTTAACATGCAGACACAAGGACAATGCAAAAATTATTCAGTGATGATTACTACTTTTGGAAAAGTATCTTAGAAAGATTTCTATTCACCATATTTAATTCATTGGTATTTGAAGACAAAGCACAAATACCACAGTTCTATGTCTGTGGCTTTCATAATATGAATGAGACAGACAAGTCATAATGTGTAAGGCTTGGGAAACATTTCCTCTTCAACAAAAAAGAATAAGGTTGAAATCCCTCCTCTCGCAGTCTCTGAGTTCCAGAATATTTTACTTCTTGGTCTAGGAAGTTACACAGTGTATGTTTCATGATAATTCATTGAATTATACATTTACATTTTGTGCACTTTTCTGAATGTTTATTATTTTTAAAATTTATTACCTCACGGGCTGGGGCATTCAGGCACGACTAGAAACATATGCATTAAGGGGTTTTCCCCAGGTACAGGTTAGAGGGGTGGGGAAATGTTTTAGCTCTGGCTTTCCTTCTCTCCCTGGACAATAGGGCAGGTTTGGGGGACATGGGCATGAAGTCAAGCTGGAGTAACTGGCTCCCAAGTCCATTAGAAACTGGACAAGCTTACATGCCACGTCCATCGTCACCTGTGTGATGATGACTGTCTTCTTGGGACCCTTGGGAGGTCCTGAGTCCCATCAATCAACTGCTGCTATGACTGGTGTGGGGCCATTGCCTCCTCCAGGGGCCCATCTTCTTGCAGGGTGGGGTGAGGCCTTTTGAGTGGAGGCTGGGACCTGTTTCTTGGGCATTCCTTTCTCCAGTTTTCAGGGGTCCCACAGTTAAAACAGGCTCCCTTTCCTGGCAGAGGTTTATATTAAGTACTTTTGGGGTGACCAGGAGCCGGGTCTGGTCTTGTCATGATGCTCCCAAACGACTGGTTTTGCCCTTGTTCCCTTCTCATTGTTCTCTTCTTTCCTTTCCGCCTTGGCCTGATATCTGTTGTTAAAAACACTGACAAAGCATGTCAATAAGAGAGTTGAGGGGAGCTTGGGGTCCCCTGGTAAGCTTTTGACATTTCCAATAACGTCAAGGGTTGACCGGCTAAAGAAGTGGGTGCAAATACAATGTGCCCCTTGAAAGTGTTTGGGTCCACATTCATATGTTTTCTGAGAGTATTGACTAACCACACCTGAAATAGGACTTGATTTTCATCTTGGTCTTGAGTGATTTCTTTAACCTTACCGCAGTTGACAGATTTAATTATGCATCATTTTTCCCTTCAATGAAGCAAAGGATTCTGTGATCCTTTCTAGTGAATACTAGGCTGGCCTGGCTGACAGTGCCAGTTAGAATCCCTTAGAGGCACTGCCATCATGCCTAGGAGTCCCAGGGGTACTGATGAGGTTGGGCAACGTGTAATCCTTCAGCATGTTTGAGCCTGTGCCCAAATGTAGGTCTTCCCCTCAAGGGTGCAACAGTAAGAAAGTACAATATCTGGGTCCTTCCCAGTAAGGTCAGGGCTTTCCAGGTGGTGATATCGGTAAAGAGTCCACCTGCAATGCAGGCAACACAAGAGATGTGGGTTCAGTCCCTGGGTTGGGAAGATCCCCCGCAGAAGGAAATGGCAACCCACTCCAGTATCCTTGCCTGGAAAATCCCACGGATGGAGGAGCCTGGCGGGCTACAGTCCATAGGGTCGCAAAGATTGGGACACGACTGAGCATACGAGCAGTTTGAAGCTGGAAGTAAGGTCGAAGGGGGCCTTCTCTCATAGCTCAGGTGGTAAAGAATCTGCCTGCAGTGCAGGAAACCTGGGTTTGATCCCTGGGTTGGAAAGATCCCCTGGAGAAGGGAAAGGCTACCCACTCCAGGATTCGTACCTGGAGAATCCCACGAACAGAGGAGCCGGGTGGGCTACAGTCCATGGAGTTGCAAGAGTAGGACACGACTTAGCGACTAAATCACCACCACCACCAAGGTCATAGGAGACAGTCAGTCCCTGGAATCCTTCTGTGAATCTGCGAGGCATTTCCTCTGACAACCAGCCCCAGCGGGGGGCCACTGAATGAGGTTAGGCAGAGAAAGCAGTATGGACTTTGGTAATTCCCTGAGGCTCCGCCTGCTACTTCCTGAAAAGGGCAAAAATACTCTGGCTGCACTTCTGGCTCGGAAGAGTAAAGAGGCTTACAGGGTCGGGGGAGAGGCTGAAGACGGTGAAAGAATGCTGGGGCTTGGGTCTTCTGTCCCCCCACCCCAGGGGTGCCTCTAGGGAGGACTTTGTGTAGACTGAATGGGTTCCAGCTGGCTAGGTTCCCTAATGCAGGACTTACAGAGCTCTGGGTACTCTCTTAGGGCCGTAAAAGTCTAAACGTAAGAAACTTGGATTTTCCCTGCCTTTAGCAGAAGATGTCTAACTGGAGGATGGTATTATAGTTGAGGCTTCCGTTTTCTGGAAAGGCCTAAAGAAAATGAGCTTTTGGGGGTCTTAAAGAATCTAGAGAAAACTTGTCCCTGTGACTCAGAACACAGTCAAGGGGTGAGTCCTTGGGCTGGACAAGGTGTTGCCCACAGATCTTTCAGGGAGAGGATGCTCCCCTTAAGCAGGGGTCCCGGAGGGCCGGGGAATCTCTAAGACAGGACTGCTTCCCCGTGTCCCCATCCACTTAGTCCCGGCAACTCTGGCCACGATGGGAGTTAGCCACCTCCGCAAGCGGTGGTTCTGGTGGCCCCAGCGTCCCGGGGCCCATGTCCTATCCCGGCCTCCTGGGTACCCAGGATGAGTGACCTTCCTGACGGCTCCTCTATAGATTCTATGGCCAATCATTAATCCCTGTGGGCTGAGGTGTGTTCCAGGGGAACTGCACAAATCCTCATAGTTCTAGGACTTATTTAGGTCCCAGGTTTTTTTTTTTTTTTCTTAAAGGGTGGTACATTTCTGAAAACAGGCACTGGCTATTAATGGAAATGTGAAAAAGCCTCTCTTTCCCCCTCCCTTTTGTGGGTGGTCCCTGCCCATCAGCCTGGTGCCGCCCTCCCCTGCCCACCCCTTCCCACCCTCGCTCTGTCCAGTGGGCGAGGGGCTGAGTGCAGCGGCTGAGGGTGGGGGGTTAGGCAGTCCCCTGCTCTGCACTTGCGGGGACTCAACACCTGGAGGCCCTGCAAAGACGCTCCTGGTCTCGTAACCCTGGGAGGCAAACGCTGGGAACACGGATCAAAGCCCGGCTAGTATCCAGGGGGCGTGGCCAGGTGCGCCCCCTGCCCGGACAGTGGGAGCTGGGCCGGGGGCGGCTGGGACCCGGATGTGCGCGGACCAGAGAGGGGCCTGGCGGACCGCTGGGTCGTGGGCAGAGGGCAGAGCCGGCGTGGAAGGACAGCCTGGACTGGGTTCCACCACTGCGAGTCTCAACAACACCCGGGGTTACTCCCACGGACCACCGACGGGGTAGGGAGCGCCCAAACGGACGCAGCGGCGCTACTGCCGCGGGAGCGCACAGAAAGGCTGCTTTTTCTACTTCCACTCACTTGGACCTGATGGTTTTTAGTTAAATGGTGGATGAGGCAAACCCACAGGGCAACGCTCGGATGGTTGGGGTCCCTGGCTGCCTGCGGGAAGGGCGGGAGACTTTCCCTGATGAGCCCTCTGCAGATATAACAAGGATAAGTGGAAGACCCCGCGGTAAGGTTGGAAAACGCCTGGCCGATTTTCACCATTTCCAGCGGAGTTGGAAGATGAGCGGGAAGTAAAATGTCAGATAGGGACACAGTGATGAGACAAGAGAGTAAGACGTAGGTAGACCAGTGAGAAACTTATAAGGGGGGACTTCCCTGGTGCTCCAGGGGTTGAGACTTTGCCTTCCAAGACAGGGGTTGCAGGTTCGGTCCCTGGTCGGGGAGTTAAGGCCCCCACATAATTCGCAGCTATAAAACCCAAACAAACAAAGAAACCCCACAGAAGCAATATTGTAATAAACTAAATAAAAACTTCAAAAATGGCCCACATCAAAGAAATCTTAAAAAAAAAAAAAAAAAAAAAAAAGCCTGTAAGGGTAGTGGTGGAGGAGTGAGAAGATGCTTTTAACTGTGAACTTGAGGGGTAGCACGCAGACTGCCTTGATGTTGGTGGACAGACCTATTCCCTTACTAGTAATTTCCTCCACGCATCCTCTCCAGGGAGATTTCTGGGGCGACCATGCTAGGGACTTTTACGGTTCCACCCAGTTTGTGGCAATAGGTCCAAAAATGCCGCAGACAGTAAGAAAGCATAGAAGAGAAAGAGAAGCAGGAATTCAGTCAGTGCCGCTCAAGCGCGAAGGAGATGAGAAGCTGAGGCTTAACCGAAGTCTCCTGGCTGGCTTCACCAGAGATGTTATCGGAGGGTAGGTTCCTGTCTCCTTGCAGGAAGAATTCAGAGATGACAGGGAGGGCAAGAAAGCAAAGAGAGGATTTATTTAGGTGATAGTACACTCTCAAGGGGGCTTTCTTGGTGGGTCAGCTGGTAAAGAATCCGCCTGCAGTGCGGGAGACCTGGGTTGGGAAGATCCCCTGGAGAAAGGAAAGGCTACCCACTCCAGTATTCTGGCCTGGAGAATTCCATGGACTGTATAGTCCATGGGGTCGCAAAAAGTCAGACACAACAGAGCGACTTTCACTTCACTTCATTTCACTTCACACTCTCAAAAGGAGAGTGGGCAGTCTCAGGTGAGTAGCTGCATTGAGTTTCTTTGGCAAAGGGGTTATATGGGGTGTAGAAATGAAGGGATGGAATATTCATTGGGGAGGGAGTGGTTTGGGGGGCCCTATTCTTTGATTTTCCTCCCAGCTCCACCTTCTGGAGGGGAGGAGGGCTTTTTGTCCTTATTCAGCCTTGACGAGAAGTGTCATGGGCTGGTGCATGATGGGAAATTCTTATTTGAAGGTTTCTTATATTGTAATCAGAGCATAAGGAGCAAAAGTTACATGTGAACACCAGAGATTCCTTCCTTTTCCCACCTTTCTCTGTTTGCCTCCAGGACACTTATCATCCCAGCTGTGTGGTTTCCTGTCAGCCTGGAGGTTCCTTCTTTTGTCTGCTCAAAGACCCCCACTGTTTACAAGATGGGTGGTTTCCTGCCATCTGGCCTGTGCCCCCTTTTCTCTTCTGGTATCCAGCTACCTGCCTGCTTTAGCAAATCCACAGCATTACATGTTTTCTAAACCTATGACAGGGTCACATTTTAAGTTGGAGCAGAGAAGCAATGCAAAGGGAATTAAAAACAAACAATAGTTTAAGCGCTGCTTTGTTTAGAAGCTGGGCTCTTTAAAAAAAAAAAAGTTTTATATTGGACTGTAGTTTATTTGGAGGCTTTCCTGGTGGTTCAGATGGTAAAAAATCTGCCTGCAATGCAGGAGACCTGGGTTCAAACCCTGGGTTGGCAAGATCCTCTGGATAAGATAATGGCTACCCACTCTGGTAAACTTGCCTGGAGAATTCCATGAACGGAGGAGCTTGGCCGGCTGTAGTCCTTGGGGTCGCAAAGAGCAGGACATGATTGAACGACTAACACTGTAGTTGATTTACAGGGTCGTGTTAGTTTCAGATGTACGGCAAAGTGATTCAGTGAGCATATACATAGATCAGTTCTTTTTCAAGTTATTTCACATTTAGGTGATTATAGAATATCAAGCAGTGTTCCCTGTGCTATACAGTATTAGGTCCATGTTGGTTATCTACTTTAAATATAATAGTGTGTATATGTCAATCCAAACTCCCAATGTATCCCTCCCCACCTTGGTAACCTTAAGTTTGTTTTCTATGTCTGTGAGTCTGTTTCTGTTTTGTAAATGAGTTCATCTGTAAGTCAGACAGGAAAAGACAAGTAGCACACCATACCGCTTATATGGGAAATCTAGAAAAATGATATAAATGAACTTGTTAATGAAGCTGAACTCTTAAAAGCTTACTTGTTCCTCCCTCCCTGTAATGAGAATGTTTGTTTGACTTCACATCTGAGGCCCGGGACGCTCAGAGGGGGCGTATTAAGTGCCAGTCCAATAGGTGTTCGAGGCAAAAGGTGAGAACAAGCCTAGTTGTGACCAAGTGAGCCCATTTTATTATTCCATAATTAGCTTCCTTCTCAAGCCTGAGACACTCAGTGCAGTTCAGATTAGTCGCTCAGTCGTGGTCGACTCTTTGCGACCCCATGAACCGCAGCACGCCAGGCCTCCCTTGTCCATCACCAACTCCCAGAGTTTACTCAAACTCATGTCCATCAAGTCCGTGATGCCATCCAACCATCTCATCATCTGTTGTCCCCTTTTCCTCCTGCCCTCAATCCTTCCCAGCATCAGGGTCTTTTCCAGTGAGTCAGCTCTTCGCATCAGGTGGCCAAAGTATTGGAGCTTGAACTTCAACATCAGTCCTTCCAAGGAACACCCAGGACTGATTTCCTGCAGGATAGACTGGTTGGATATCCTTGCAATCCAAGGGACTCTCAAGAGTCTTCTCCAACACCACAGTTCAAATGCATCAATTTTTCGGCGCTCAGCTTTCTTCACAGTCCAATTCTCACATCCATACATGACTGCTGGAAAAACCATAGCCTTGACTAGACGGACCTTTGTTGGCAAAGTAATGTCTCTGCTTTTTAATATGTTGTCTAAGGTTGGTCATAACTTTCCTTCCAAGAAGTAAGCATCTTTTAATTTCATGGCTGCAATCATCATCTGCAGTGATTTTGGAGCCCAGAAAAATAAGGTCAGCCACTTTTTCTACTGTTTCCCCATCTATTTGAGACACTCAGAATCCTAGTAAAAATTCAACTTTGGATTTCTTGGTAGCGTTTTGTGATTTTATGTCTGAGTTTATTCACCCAAATGTTGTTATCTTCCGGATGGCTTGTAATAACCATATTACATGGTGAAAGATTCAAGATCTAAGGTGGTTGATACTATAAAAAAATACAAAGTACCTAGTAATGTATAAAAGCAGTGTCAACTAAAAAATATAGTCAAAAGCTGAAAGTAGAGAGTTATTTTATTTGGTGGGAATGTTTAGGACTCAGACCCCAAGACAACATCTCAGTAGCTCTGAGAAAACTGCTCCAAGGAGGCAGGAGGGCAAGTCAGGCTATATACAAGTTTGCAGCAAAGGGAGCAGGCAGTCTGAACATCAAAGATCAGGTAGCAAGTTAAGGAATTTAGCGTTCTATGTGTGGGAAGATGCAGGCCTCCTGGTTCACTGAATTTGTTCCTTTCATATGCACCTCAGCTGTCTGGGGCCAATCCTGTTTCCTTGCTGGCCTTGCTTCTTGCATTCCCCCAGCTCCTCAGCAGTCACCGTGGGGGATGGCAGCATCCACTGGATGGCAGTGTTGGGAGCTCTCGTTCACGTTTAGAGGCCAGAAACCGCTGATGGCTGTGACATTTCTTGTTTATTAATATGTCAGGAGATATTTTCATTTCATAGCAGATTCAACAAAATGACAACAAAGCAGTAAGATGTCTTTAAAACCATTTAGTGTTTGACTATGCGTTTTACGGTTTAATACATATCAGCCTCCAAGAAAGGGTGGATTATTTCAATAGAATGACAGATATCTCCAAATTTGCAAATATCCTGGTCATTTTCTGAACTTTGGAGCTTTCATCTGAAGTTCTGGCTTTCTAGAAATGTTACAATATTTATAATTTTAAGAACTTAGTTATAAGCTCAGTCCTTGGACAAAGATCGGTCTAAATGACAGGATGTCCTACAGAAGTGAAAACATTTTTATTTGCACTTTAACCCACCAAACCCTTGATTGAGAGTGATTATAATTATCAAGTCAAATTATGTATAAATTATTCCCCTGGAATTCCTTTCCATTATGGTTTTGTGAACACTATTTCCTCATAAACATTGGGAAAACCCAAGTCTTGGTTAGATATTTAGTGGAATTCAAATTAATGCAATTTAATCATAAGTTTACATTTTACCAATTTATGTTGAATTGTTAATATTTAGCTGCTGGCCCTGTGTATGTCAAATGACCGCAATGAGTAACATTTCTTATGTATATAGCTCCCAATTATTCTTCAGCATCACCTTACATACAATTTAGATTCTTTGAGATTTGGTCTGTCTGTCTGACACAAGTGTTCCTTCAGGCATTAGGATTCTTGGCTTATTTTCTTGACCTGATACGGCCTTGTTAGAAAAATTTTGGCAGTTGTTTAGTGCCATCTAGTGGATAATTTGTGAAGAAAAGCTCTAAAAATCTTGTTTAACAAAAAGGCTTGTTGCATTTTATTTATTTATTTTTAATAATACCACTGGAAGTATATAATTTTAATTTCAAATTTTATAAATTAGGACATAATAAAGCCATCAAAATTTTAAATCATTTACTATTGCATTAAATAACTAGTTTTTTGCTTAGCTAAGGAACATACTTAAGATTGCCCAAATAGCTTACAATCACTCTCTTATTAAAAAAAATAAAAATTTTCACACCTAATTTAAAACTCTGCCACACATATTTTGCATTAATCAAAATTTAAAAATTATACTATTCAGAAGAAGTGAGTTAATAGTGCTGCTAAGTATACAAGTGTTAATAACAAGAATGTAATTTCTTATAAAATTACTTACTTTGGAGAGCATATGATTTACTGAAAAATAAATATTTTAGGGAAATAACTTAGAATATTTTAGCATAACATTCATGATGTTAATTCTCTAAAATTTTGCTCTTCATTAGTTTCATAAACAAAATGCCAGTGTATATTCTGCCATTATGAAATAGAACATCTTTTAAAATAATCACTTTTGATAGCATAGCATAGAACTGTATACCAGTTGGTCAGCATCATCCACTGAATAGATGATGCTGTGTAGTGTTAAGTGGGTAGAAGACACACGTTGGTTGAGGACACTGATGCATGAGCATAGTTAAAAATATAGAAAGATGCAGACGCTAGAGCCCCTGGTATTGCAAATCTGAAGTTTTTTGTTTTTTCAACATCACAGCTTGCTAATAATGAGAGCTATGTGGCAACAAAATGAACTGCATTGCATTGTAAAATATGGGTCTTTGTTAAAGTAGTTGAGTTGATGCTTTTGAACTGTGGTGCTGGAAAAGATGCTTGAGAGTCCCTTGGACAGCAAGGAGATCCAGCCAGTCCATCCTAAAGGAAATCAGTCCTGAATATTCATTGGAAGGACTGATGCTAAAGCTGAAACTCCAATACTTTGCCACCTGATGTGAAGAACTGACTCAATAGAAAAGACCCTGATGCTGGGAAAGCTTGTAGGCAGGAGGAGAAGGGGACGACAGAGGCTGAGATGGTTAGATGGCATCACTCACTTGATGGACATGAGTTTGAGTAAGCTCTGGGAGCTGGTGATTGACAGGCGAGCCTGGCGTGCTGCAGTCCATAGGATCTCAAAGAGTCAGACATGACTGAGTGAATGAACTGAACTGAACTGAAACAATAGTTGGATGTTGATAGTGGTAATGATGATGCAATCACAGTGAGAATACTGGCATCATAACCTCCAAAGAAACTGCCATTGGATGGTTATTGATTTTCATGAATTGCATCAATTTATCCTCTCCACAGATAAGTGAATTGATAGTACTAGTTCTTCCATATTACAGACTAGAGGAAAAGGGTACAGTATGGTTAAGTAACCTGTTAGAAGTCATACAGCTAGAATTGTGTTGAAAGGATCAGGCCCCAGGTCTGCTTACACCTAGAACTCACACTCTTAATTGTGCTCTGTTGCTAATTTCAGCAGTTATAAATGAGTTTCAATTTCACTTATTTATTTCATTTCACTCAGCTATAAGTGAATTTCTTGTTTTATGTGTGTGATTGAATCAGAAGGTTCTAGATTACCTTTTATATTCTACAATTCTGTTTCCGTGAAAGGATTTTTCGTAAAAGGCAAATGTTTTGACCTTGTATTCTTTTAATCTCTAAAAATTCAATGGCAAATTCCATTTGTGAATTAGGATTTGCATAAAATTTGAATATTATACATATACTTGACACTGTCATCATTTGGGTTTCCAGGAAACTAAACTCCTTTCTTAATCCCAGAGACCCCCTTTGCATAAGTCTAGGCTTCATCACTCAAACAGAAACTGGCAAATGATGAAGACTCGGTCAATTAGATACTCTCACCCAGGACTCTGAATCATGGAAAATGATAAAAGGAAGAAGAGATGAGAACCACTCGCAGTGATGGTGATGCCTGGAGATAGTAGTCAGAGAAGACAGCCTGTGCAGAGTGGTCCTGCTAAAACTTGATGTCCTTTCTGCTCCTTGTGTGAATGTGTGGTAAGTCGCTTCAGTCCCTGTCTAACTCTTTGCTAACCTATGGACTACAGCCCACCAGGCTCCTCTATCCGTGGAATTCTCCAGGCAAGAATCCTGGAGCGGGTTGCCATGCCCTCCTCCAGGGGATCTTCCCGACATGGTGATCGAACCGGCATCTCTTAAGTCTGAACCGGCATCTCTTAAGTCTACCTGCATTGCAGGCGGGCTCTTTACCACTGGTGCCACCTGGAATGCCCTTTCTGCTCCCTGCCCCTCTTCTATTTTGCCAGCCTGGTTGAGCAGCCTCTCATCAATTCTGTGAACTTTAAAATGCTTCCAGTAAATCCTATTATCAGCTAGTTCTATTGCCTGCAGCTGCAAATGGTAACTGACTCCTCACTTCTAATGTTCACACAGTGACCCCTATAGCTACTGATGTTTGCCAACATCAGAGAGCTTATTTGGGACTATCTCTAATGAATTATGTTTAAAAATATAAGTGTAACTAATTACAACTTTCTAGTGGCATACAAAGAACTTTCATGAGAAATTTTCTGACCTGACATCACTATCATTCTTCTATATATCTCAGGATAAATATTATAATTTTCCTTCACTTACAGAATGATTATTACTTTTTCAGTCTATGGAAGAGTGTGAGACTAAAATTATACAAGTGAAAGACTAAGATATCCTTTTTCCTCCCTGTGATATTAGACTGTGGATTTAGGAGAATGCAGGAATTTCCCCTGGGCTTCCCTGGGGGCTGAAACAGTAAAGAATCTGCCTGCAGTGCGGGAGACTTGGGTCCAATCTCCAGTCGGGAAGATGCCCTGGAGAAAGGAATGGCAACCCACTCTAGTATTCTTGCCTGGAGAATCCCATGGACAGAGGAGCCTAGTGGGCTCCATGGGGTCACAAACAGTTGGACACGACTGAGTGACTAATACTTTTTTTTTTTCCCCAAGAAATTTCCATTACTGCATTTTAGGATTTTATGGATGTGAGAGATAGTATAATATGATGCTGCTGTGGTATAG